>NC_067483.1:40965463-41565463 GCF_947179515.1 Apodemus sylvaticus
AGAAACTGACTCTCCTGAAAGGCCCTGCCTTCTCATTTGGGTTCACATACGCAAACAACGAAAACAGCACTAAAGTCTGGCATCTCTGGCTCACCCTGCCCTTTTCTTTTTTCTTTTGGGAAGTTTTCTCTGCAGGAAAATGTGTTGCTATCCTCCTGTAGGAGGTGTTTGGATAAAATCTAATCCTGACTAGATGTGATATAGTTAGTATGTAAGCACATTAACTCACTGAGTGGCTGACTTTAATGAAACATGAAGGTGAGGGATTATGGTAAACCTGCAGTCACCTTGGATTGCAGAGACTGAAAGCCTCCCGGGATAGACTGCCTGTTGCAGCATGTCAGTTGCCCATGACAGTGCAGACACACCCTGGCACCGAGACTGTCTCCTTGGGGGAAGCACCTCTTAGGGTCTCACTGCACCAGAGTGGGAATGATGGGGTTCACGCCTCCCTGAGACTGGCTCAGAATGTGTACCCCTTCACTCTTTCCCCATTCTTTCTCTACTCAAAACATCAGTATTCCAAAAATAGACTTGGGGACCACTGGACCCTCCATTTGTCCCTCCCAGCGCTGCTATTTTGATGAAATTTCCTCTTAGACCCTCAGCGTTACCCAACTCTTTAATTGGCACGTTGAGACAGGTGGTCAAGCCGGAGAGGGCTGTCAAACTTGGAGGTTTTGACCTAAAATTCAAATCATATAACGAACTAGAAGGTTTTATACTGAGTTTACATGAGTGACGAATGACCTCTGATCTGTACACACAATTAAGATGAAGTAAAGCCATTTAAAAAGGAGTGTGAATCTGAATTTACAACAGTGAAACCAATCAAAGTCATCTGCTCATTTAGTCAAACTTTAGAGTTCGTAGAATCAACAATTCCTGCAAATACCAATAAAAGAGCTCCCAGTCCATCAAATCACCGTGTATTCGGGATAAACAAAGTAGAAACATTTCTTTGAAGCATAAAGTTTCAATGAAACCCATAAAGATGAAAAGCTGATGTGTATGTTGTAGACAGAACTAATCAGGGTTAGGGAGATGGTGGAGGGGTTGGGGGGTAAGGAGAGCGTGGTTGCGGGCAGGCCTGAGGACCTGAGTTCAAGCCTGGTGATTAAGTGTTCTTAGTCGCCAGGCCATCTCTGTGTGTGTGTGTGTGTGTGTGTGTGTGTGTGTGTGTGTGTGTAGGGTGATCAGAAATTCATCAGTAAACCCCAGCAGGCTGATAGGCTTCAAGAACTTCAAAGTCAAAATTTTAGTCCAATTTTTGTCCAGGGAATTTAGGTAATAGCAGAATCATTTCTCCCTGTAAGAGAAATCATAAAAGAGGCCAAAAGAACCTTTACCTCTGATAATAGAATTGTGTTCTGTTTATAGATTACTAGTGGAGAGAGTAAAGGAGAGGTAAAGATGAAAGGCAAAGAAGTCAGACTCCTCAGGGTTTGTCTTTAGTTCACACAACTTCTAATATTTGTTTGTTTGTTTGTTTGGTTGGTTGGTTGGTTGGTTTAGTCAGTTTTTTTTTTCAGACATGGTTTCTTTGTATAGCCTTAGGACTCTGTGTGTCCTGGAACTTGCTCTATAGACCAGACTGACCTTGAACTCAAGAGATCTGCCAGCTTCTGTCTCCTGAAGGCTGGGACTAAAACCGCACACCAAGATGCCTGGGGAATTTAGTGGGGTACGTCTTGGTCACTGCTTAATTGCTGTGAAGAGACACATGACCAAGGCAGTTCTTAGAGAAGACCGAATTTAACTGGGGCTTTGCCTACAGTTTCGGAGGCTTAGTCTATTATCTTGCTGGCAGGCAGGGTGGTGGAGACGTGGCTGAGCATTCTCGGAGGCCTGGGGACAGCAGAACTTTGCAGCTACTCTCTCCTCCAACTCAGGCCATGCCTCCCACCCCTGTCCCAGCCTCTCCAGAGTTCATAAATAAGTGTGCTCTGACCCTCACAGCTCTCACGGTTTCCAGCATCCCCACCCCCACCCCTCACACGCATGCTCCCACCTGACCCAGGCACCTGCAGACCCTACTACTGCCTGGACTCAACACAAGGCAACCTTGAGTTGCACCTTTATCAGTGCCTTGTGACTTTTCCTGTGTAGGCTAGGTGCCTTGCTATCAGCACCCCACCCCATCCCACCCCTGCCCACAACAGGAAACTTATAAGAACAAGAAACCCCTTTGTTCCCTGGAACTGGAGGGTCGGTCTCTTCCTTCAGGGCTTTGTGCTGTCTAGGTGGTGCCATAACTCCTAATATCCCCAAACTGAAGGGAATAGAAGGCTGTTTCTCTGTCTCAGCTAATGAAGCTCTTCCTCTGGCCTGAAGTCTGGCTTCTTTTAAGGCCTCAGCATGGCTGCCTATGACCATGACACGAAAAATTCTAATAAAACCTATTGGAAGGGCACTTTATCTGCCTTCCTTTCTACAAACCTGTGACATCTTAGGTTCTAGCTGCTGGTGTTATACTCCACCACTCTCTGCCCTGCTCTCCGGAAGTAAGGTTTCTCACTGACCTGGGAGCTCACCATTTTTCTGGCTGTGCTGTCTGCCGCCTCCGTCTCTCCACCTGCAGCTCTGGGGTTATCACCAAGCCTGGCCACACCCGGCTGCTGCTTACTTTTTCTTTTTTCCTTTCTTTCTTCCCCTCAGCCCTCTAGGGATCCACACTCAGCTCTTCCCCACCAAGGAATCTCTCCAGATGCAACACTTTTTTTTTTTAAACAGACCCTCAAAGTTTCTTTCTTATTTCAATTCCAAGTAAAGTAGGTTGCGCATTCATTATGGTTTTCTAACTGGGACTTAATAGTTTAGCACCCTCTAAACAATCAAAACTGGTCTGTGAATATCAAATATTCCCCTAGAGGAAAACGAGCCAAGCTTTCCTTCTGGTATATGTAGACTGAGTTACCTACCAAAGGCCAATGTAGCTAAAGTGGCAAAGGGTGTTCCCTGCCCCCCTTTCAGGAGCACTTGACCCTCCCTTGGGTTTCTTTCCTATTATCTGTTTTCTTTCCTGAAGATTGCAAGCTTCTGTATCCACTGGAGGAGTTTGTGTGTGTGGGATGGGATTTAAGTACTTGTTCAGGACGGGCAGTTCTCTCGTGTCTTACTCCACAGGGCTGTGGGTTTGTCCTACACGTCTACAGCATTGTGAAGGGCTTCAACACAGTGATGACTGTCACAGGTGAGAAAGTAACAGACCACCGTGCACAGAAGGCCAAAGGAGTTCTTTAGTTTTCCCCAGTGACCAAGAGGGAGCCAGAGCCTCAGAAGGACAGTGCTAAAGCTCAGGGGTACAGCATTTTTAAAGGCAGAAGACCACCCAGACCACAATTATATAAACCCTAGACGTGGGTCAGAGTAGCCTTGTAACATGATGTTGCTTTGGGCACTTCGTTCTCCTCTTTCTTTGACCTCAAACCCTTGATTTTTATGATGGAGAAGGTACTGGGTAACAAGCAGTTAATGCAGCAGCCTGATATCTGACCTAGAAGGAGGACAAGATGACCATGGATTCCAATAAAACCAGCTGTGAAACCGGGGATTGTTGGTCTTTTCTTTACTCAACCATTTATGAGGACCAACTGTTATTTGTATGCATGATCAGGAAACCAGATAAGTTTTTATGAACCTATTATTTTTAAACACAGCAGAGCTAGTGAAATTCTGTGTTAAAGTCCAGTCCTGGGAACTTCTTGTGGTCAGCCCGATAGGAAGTATTTTGGCTAACTTTACCCTGAGTCCAAAGAAAGAAAAGGGCTTCATGGTTTCTGTCTCCAGGTATCCCCGTGTAGAATTCCTAATTTTTCTACATAAGAAGACACACAAGCTCCGGGTTTGTGATGGGAACAGGGCTGGAGAGCTGGTCTCCATCATCTTTGGGAGGGGATTCAGAGAGGCTGATCTGAGCTATACCCACAGACCAGGTTTCTTCCTCTTCAGGTCCTGTGGCTTTCTATACCCAGCCGTAGTGGACCCACAGGATGTCATCTGTGACTCAGTGTTTAAATGCGTGCCCATACTTTACCCAACTGTGCTCATTGATCCTGTGACAGACAGAGTACCTGTTTCAAATTATTTAAAACTATCTTAGGGACTTTTTACAGAATCTGTAATTACCACTCTGCCCAGAATTAGTTTTTACTAAAAGGAAATTGAAATCTAGGGTAGAGAGCATTGCCAATTGAATTAGTATGCAGGTCCCATGCCAGTCAGATGGCAGGCTTAGGTGCAAGGTTCCCCCTTTCACAGCATTCGTATATGTCAATTGGGGAGACACTGAGTTCAGAGTAATTGTTACCTGCCTCTTTGTTGTTGAAGATTTTAGGATGAGGGTGCAGACTCTAAGATCCTCCACTGTGCTAGAGAGTCCATCTCTGGTCATGTGAGAGAATGAATAATTCATCTTCCCTGTGAATGAGGAGAAAAAGCTTTTGGGGGAGGGTGGGGATTGTCTGGCCTACAGAGCAGACCAGGGCAGCAGATTCCTGCCATGACATCTTATTTCCCCTGTAGCCTTATCCTGTAACTAGGCCAGCGTGCAGTTTACTCAGATGGGGTCTATATTCCATCCAAGGGGAAGTGTTCTACTTGGGCCTGGAGATGTCCTGCCATGGAAGTGTATTATAAATTCAACCCATTTTGCTTGAGCAAGTAATTTTCCATAACCAGTTTTTTTTAATTCACCTGGTATTGAGTATTATTTTATATTAATTATTAATATAAAACAATATTATTATATATTAAACAAAATTTAAGTGTACTTTAAGCTTCACTTACTTGTTTTATAAAATAGTCTCTCCATCTAATCTTGTCTTTATAATTGAGGTATATTTGTGCTTAACATGACTACAAATACAATTCTAAGCACATTAAAAACATTAGGTTATTTACAAGGTGAATGATCATTAACTTCTATTTCTTATCATTGTTTTAAAAGTTTATAATTAGTAACTTTTAAGATTGAGATTTTATAACTTTATCTCTGTTAAGATGATGATGATGATCATCATCATCATCATTATGATTTGGTGTTTTGAGACAGGGTTTCTCTGTGTAGCCCTGGCTGTCATGGAACTCACTCACCAGGTTGGCCTCGAACTCAGAACTCTGCCTGCCTCTCCCTTCCAAATGCTGGGATTAAAGGCATGCCCCACCACTGCCCTGTTAAGATGTTTAAGCCTTAAAAGTTACAGTTTTTGTTTTAAAGATTTTATTTATTTATTTTATATTTATGATGGGTACACTGTAGCTGTCTTCAGACACACCAGTAGAGGGCATGAGATCCCTCTACAGATGGAGGGATGGTCGTGAGCCACCATGAAGCTGCTGGAAACTGAACTCAGGACCTCTGGAAGAGCAGTCAGTGCTCTTAACTGCTGAGCCATCTCTCCAGCCCCAAATTACAGTTTTTGAGTTGACACATTTTTAGCATTGAAATAAACTTTAAACCATAGATACAGTCCATAGGGAAACTGGATGGGTTGATTGTGTTATGACTTAGTT
This sequence comes from Apodemus sylvaticus, assembly GCF_947179515.1. Lineage (NCBI taxonomy): Eukaryota > Metazoa > Chordata > Mammalia > Rodentia > Muridae > Apodemus > Apodemus sylvaticus. Next base: position 40,970,978 of record NC_067483.1, read on the forward strand.
TTTCCAAATGATTAAAGCCTAACGAAGTTAGCAAAGACATAAATAATTAGACATACATTTTAAATAGATATATTTTTAAGTCACTCTTGGTTACCATGTATAGATCATTATAACCTTAGGAATTTATAAATATTAATCATCAGACATATATCACCCTTAAGTCCCACAAACCCTGTATAACTCACTGGGACTGTATAACTCTCTCAGACTGTGTAACTCTCTCAGACTGTGTAATTCTCTCAGACTGTATAACTCTCTCGGACTGTATAATCCTCTCTGACCGTGTAACTCTCAGACTGTGTAACTCAGTGGAACTGTGTAACTCTCTCAGACTGTATAACTTGCTACAACTTGGCTTTATCTTTTATGGTTCCTCCGTCTTTGACTGTCATATTTTTCTTTTCTTTTCTTTTTAGATTTATTTATTTATTCTATGTATATGAGTACACTGTAGCTGTTTTCAGACACTCCAGAAGAGGACATTGGATCCCATTAGAGATGGCTGTGAGTCACCATGTGGTTGCTGGGAATTGAACTCAGGACCTCTGGAAGAGCAGTCAGTGTTCTTAACTGCTGAGCCATCTCTCCAGCCCCATATTTTTTCTTAAAACAAATATTTTATCATACAAAATCCATCCTTATCCAAAATATTTGCAGTAATTTTTACCAAAAAATACAGGTTCGTATTTTATACCCTTTTAAATATTTTATGCATATTTATTGATATTCTATTTTATTTTTTAAACAAGATTTGAATTCGGATTTTATACATGGATGTTGTAGCAAACTAGATTATTTTTACACATACTTTTACTATCAACCTTTTTGTTTATTTGTTTGGTTAGTGTCTGGGGGTTAGAGATAGGATCTCTCTATGTAGCCCTGGCTGTCCTGAAACTCACTCTATAGACCAGGCTGACCTCAAACTCACAGAGATCTTCCTGCTTCTGCCTCCCAAGTGCTCTGGATTAAGGGTGTGTACCACCACTGCCTGGCTACTTGTTGAGTCAAGGTCCTACTGTGTGGCTCTGGTTGTCCTGTCACTTCAGTAACACTTTTAAATGTGTCTCATCAGGGGCCCAACATGACCCCTTGCAACCCAGGCAGGCGTAGATTGCCTTGGACTTCAATGTTAGGCTCATCCTGTGAAGGAATGTCTGCCTCTCCAGAGGCAGTGAGACCTGGGAGACGGGGGTCAGATAAATGATGCAGACTAAAGTCTCCTGCAACAGTCAGCTTTAGTCAGAACGCCAGACGTCTCTGAGTTCATGCTGTACACAGTCACAAAGATAAGCTGCATGTGGCAAAAGCATGTTTTTCTGCAGAGGCACAAAACAACAGCTGAAGGCAGGCCCTGGCAGCAAGCAATGTGGGGGGCAGTTCTTTGCCCAGTAAGAAACGTGGCCACACTTGTGCTGTCTATTGGTGCGTGGCTCCTTTGAAGGTGACCTTGGGGCTGCTGCCAGAGGCTGGCATTTCTGGCTGTGGTGGAAAGCCCTTTCCATCCTTCCCTGCTCCTCCCTCCCCTAAGCACCATAAACGCTGTATTCAACAGACCTTTCTGAGGGTTTGAGGGCCATCTAGATATTTAATATTTGAATATTATTTTACATTAAGCAAACTACAAAAATTACTTATCTATCTTTATTCAATATATCTTAGAGGCCTGATGTTGTCTCCCTAGTTTAAGGAAAATAAAACAAACCATGTTTGGAGATCTGGTGTTGCTTCTATACTCTAATAAAAAGAATTATTTTCCAGTTGGGTGTGGTGGTGCATGCGTTAATCCCAGCACTTGGGAGGCAGAGACAGGTGGTTCTCTTTGAGTTTGAAGCCAGCATGGTCTACAGAGTTAGTTCCAGGACTCAGGCTACACAGTGAGACCCTGTTTTGAAAACCAAACAAAAAAATTCCAGGAGCATGGCAAGCAGGAGGTGGGAGCGATTTAGTAAAAGGAGTCATTGCAGGAACAGACTCCGGGAGGCAGAGGAGTAAGGGCCGTGCTGATAGAGTCTCAATCCAAGGACATCGCGCAGGGAACAAGGCGCATCAGAGAGTTGCCCCGAATCATAGTAGAGGTGTCTCGACATATGATGGGCAGCCAGAAGGGTATCGGGAGGCTGCCCGACACATGGGTGCAACAGACAAGTGTCCCGCAAATGGACAGACAGGCAGATGGACAGACGGAGCAGGCAGCCCCAGGGTGACATGGAGTACAGGAGGAGAGGCAAGTGGTTAGCGTGGGTGGAAGAGAGAAATAGCCAGAGAGATGGACTCAAACATTTATATAGTGGGTGGTAGGAGCCCTTCAAAGAGATGATCCACATCCGGGAGCGTTATAATCTGCAGGGTTTTTGTTGTTGTTGTTTTGTTTTTGGTTATGAGGGACAGGGCCCTTTGGAAGGAAGGAGCTTATTCTTCTAGGTTTTAGTACCAAATATAAGTGAAGATACAGTGAAACCACTGAATTAGACCACGCCATGGATAGAAAGAAAGGTTTATAGGGGATCAAACTGCCAAGGCTACCTCTCTAGGTTGGGAGAGGGCAGAAAGAAGAGCAAAATAGAGGGAAAGGAAGGAGATTTTGTAACAGTCTGCTTGGTGGGGCCTTTGATACAGACTGTTTAGTCTGAGAACTAGAAGTTCTTGCCCAAGGTAGTTGACCTTGGAGGGAAGATTAAGGGAGACTCTTGGTAAACAGAAACCTGCCTTAGGCCTCAGTTTACCAAATAACAATCCTGGTGTTTACTGGTCACAACCCTCCTGTTTAGGACATTGTCAGCAGCACTGCCATTTTGGGGGACAACTTTGGACCTAACACTCAATTCTCGCTGCCCATTATGTGGCTCTCAGGGATCAAACAGATCTTGTCAGGTTTGGTGGCAAGTGCCCTTACACACTAAGCCATCCCATAGGCCTTAACTTTTAATGTGTGTGTGTGTGTGTGTGTGTGTGTGTGTGTGCATGAGCATGCATGCAGCTGTTTGTGCATATGTGTGGGTAAACACATGTCTTAGCAAGTTATGAAGATCAGAATGTTGAGGTCTTGGAATCACCCCACAAACCACCCAGATACTGATTTTAGGGACTCAGTCCATACTCAGAATCTGAACTACAACCCAGCCAGAATCCTATAGAGTGTATAAGCCTGAAATCCATAAACATCTGTGCCAAGTTATTTCACCAATCAGGATTTAGGGATAGGGACCTCCTTAGGAACAAGTCTTTGTTGTAGATTTATCCCGTTACTGGTTGGGTTATTCAACTGTGGTGGTTGACATGCCTTGTGTAACATTCATGTCTTGAGAGGCCAAACTTACTCCATCTTGGGACCAACCTCCATCTTAAAGGGGAAGAAAAAGCCTGAGAACTTGACCTGCAGCAGAACTCGAGCTGCACCCACGTACCCGGAAGGACCCCACGGCTTGTCCTTGGCCAGAGTTACTTATTAGCTACTTCCTAGCAACAATTAAAGATTAGTCTGATTGTTCCAGATGTTCTTTCAGACTGTTTGTGATTATATGGTCTTGCTTCAGAGTGCCTGCTTACAATAGACATTCACTTAGATTCTTGCCAGGATAGATCCTCCCTCACATCTTTTTCCTATAAAACCTTCTCCTACTGAGGGTTCAAGGCTGCTCCATCTTCCAATCCTGCTATGTTAGTGTTGAGTTGAAGGAGAGCCCAAGCCTGAATAATGCTCTTACATTGGTGTGATGGTTTGTATATGTTTGGCCCAGAGAGTGGCACTATTTGGAGGTGTGACCTTGTTGGAGTAGGTGTGTCATCATGGGTGTGGGCTTAAGACCATCACCCTAGCTGCCTAGAAGTCAGTCTTCCACTAGCAGTCTTCAGATGAAGATGTAGAACTCTCAGCTTCTCCTGCGTCATGCCTGCCTGAATGTTCCTGCCTTGATGATACTAGACTGAACCTCTGAACCTGGAAGTCAGCCCCAATTAAATATTGCCCTTTATAAGACTTGCCTTGGTTATGGTGTCTGTTCACAGTGGTAAAACCCTAATGAAGACAATTGAAAACAGCTTCTTGGTGGTCTTTTACAGTCTTAACTTGCCAACCAGGATGTCAGTTACCCATGTACATGTCTCTTTCTATCAAGTAGGATGTCAGTTCCCAAGGAGGTCTTGGGAACTTAAAACTTTATTCAACCCCTACCCAAAATGGAAGTTTTATTTAAAATGGCTTCTTATATTGGTGCAGGTGTCTTTCTTATATTGGGGTCCATCCCAGGGGAGCTTATCATACAGAGGTGCAGGAAGTGCTGCCGGGTAGTTGGTTTGAGTCCAAGCTTATTGTGGCTAACTATATAACATAGTTCTAACTGACCTCTATTGTAATTGGTTTCCAAGAATACCAAAGCACAGAACATAACAGAATATGCAATCAGCTCAGGCATGTGAATGTTTCCTACTATTAACACATGAAAAAGTTTCCTTATAACATTAGTAACAGCACAAAATGGCTAGCTAGACAGGCAACAGTTACCTAGGTGTGGAAAGCTCTTGGTGCTGTTTCTAGGAATTTGGCAAGAATTTGATAGTGGGATAGGACAAGGCTCAAGATGAATATGGCCAAGGAATGTATTGTACTCCTTGTATCTTGGTAATCTTGATAAAGCCCTAGACCCAGTGACCACAGAACTTTGTTTATTGCTTTGTTTGTTCCTTGACTACTTTGTCTTTGATCTAGAACTCACCCTGTTCCTTGCATGGACATAGAATGGTATAAAAGCAGACTGGAAAAAATAAACCCACTTCAGCATCAGAACTGGCTGGAGTCAGGCTATAGTGTTGTCTCATTGTCTTGTTCTTTTCAGTCCTCACTTCCTCCCGTGAGACCCTGTTGACCGAGCTGGCTTGGCCAGTAGGCCTTAACACAGGAGGATAACTTGCAGGAATCAATTTTCTCTTTATCATATGGGTCTCAGGGATGGAAGTCATCAGGCTTGGTGGCAAATTCCCTCACCTGCTAAGCCTACAGTTTTCTCTGTAGTCCTATACGAGTGACTTCCAATTCAGGTGCTTTGAGAAGGACACTTTTTTTTTTCTTTTTTATGAAGAGGAGAGCCAGGATTGGAGCTTTGAGTGCACAGCATTTTGACTTGAACTTTTTTTTGTTTTGTTTTGTTTTGTTTTTTGTTTTTCGAGACAGGGTCTCTCTGTGTAGCTCTGGCTGTCCTGGAACTCACTCTGTAGACCAGGCTAGCCTCGAACTCAGAAATCCTCCTGCCTCTGCCTCCCAAGTGCTAGGATTAAAGGCATGTGCCACCACTGCCTGGCGACTTGAACTTTCTAAAGTCACAGAGCATCACTGTTTATAGTAACACATTCCTTTAATCCTGACACTTCAAAGGCAGAGGCAGGCAGATCTCTATGATTTCTAGGCTAGTCTGTTCTACATAGTGAGTATCAAGCCAGCTATGCCTACATAGTGTGAACCTGTCTCAAAAAGAAAAAGTCTCAGATCCCTTAAAAAATTCCTTGTCTAATTATACTATCTCTTTGTTTTTATAAGAACTTCTGGGGCTGGAGAGATGGCTCAGCAGTTAAGAGCACTGACTGCTCTTCTGAAGGTGCTGAGTTCAAATCCTAGCATCCACATGGTGGCTCACAACCATCCGTAATGAAATCTGACGAGCTCTTCTGGTGCGCCTGAAGACAGCTACATGTACTTAGATATAACAATAATAAAAAAAAAGATTAAAAAAAAAAAGGAACTTCTAACTGGTAGCAAGAAACTATGGCCTTCTTTCTCCAACTATGTATTTCTTATTCATTAACTTACACCCTAAATTCCTATTTATTTGTATGTGAATGTTACTATGCACGTTAATGAATTATCATCTTAAGGCCACAAATAAATACTGGGACTCTGATTCTACCCCTTTCCTATCAATAAATAAAAAAGGAGAAATTAACTATAGGTTAGTTAAATTCTATAGGTCACCTGGTAGAGTCTCGCTTATCAGTTTCACGGGCTTTTTAATCACCTAGGACAAACCTCTAGGTGCTCTGGTCTGAGTGTGTTTCTGGAGAGCATTAACTGAGGCATGAGCACCCACCTTGACCATGGGAAGCAGCATTGCCTGGGCTGGGATCTGAGAGTGAGTAAGGAGGAGAGAGCAGGTGAAACCCTCTCTGTTTCCCAATACTGATGAGCATGACCAAGCCACACACTCCTGCTTCCAGGCCTTCCCTGCCAGGACCGGATGCCCTAAAACTGGGAACTGAAACTGATCCTTACATAAATTGCCTTGTCAAGCATTTTTATCAAAGCAATGGGAAAAGAAAAGCAACTAACATACTCTTCATTTTTCTTCTTTAGGGTGTTGTGTAGGCTTGGCAGGTCTTGAATTCACCATGAAACTGAGGATGACCTTGAACTTCTCATCTTTCTGTTTCTACCTCCCGAGTGCTAGAGATTACAAGCGTGTGCCATCCTGATCAGTTTATGCCAATACTGTGGATTAAATCCAGGACCCTATGCCCCCTCTACTGAGCTACACCCACAGCCCATGCATTTTCAGTCAGAAAAAATATATATAACTTCAGAAATGATGCAGGTTTTTAGAATGATGGGGCCCTTCACTGGCCAACCTCATGACACAGTGACCTAATTTGCTGGACACTTAGAGTCACCAGAGATCAACCTGGGACAGTGCTCTAAGCTCATTGTCTAATGCCAATGAAGATTAGTGATGTTGTGTCATGTGGAAGTATGCAAAGTAGAAGCAGACTTTATTAAGAATGATTGCATAGGGTTGGAGTGTGGCTCAGAGGTTAAAAGCATTGGCTGCTCTTCCAGGAGAGGTCCTGAGATCAGTTCCCAGCAACCATGGTGACTCATGATCATCTACAATGAGCTCTGGTGCCCTCTTCTGACCTGCTGTCATACCTGCATGCAGAACACTGTATACATAATAAGTAAATAAATCTGTAAAAAATTATTGCATAAAAGCGAGAAATTAAGGAAAAGTGAGAAACTAAGAAAAAGTAAGAGAAATTCCCAAGTGTGGAAGGAGTTTACAAGACAGGGAGAAACTGCCCAACTCTATTGTCTAGGGTTTTGCCTTTTTTTTTCTTATGACAATAGCAGAAATTGGACAAAAACTGGGGTAATTTCTATCAAGATAAGTTAACTTAGACTGGAGAGATGGCTCAGCAGATAAGAGAGCTCATTCTTGCAGAGGACCCAAACTCAATTCTCAGGAGCCATATAGTAGCTCACAACCAACCACACCTCCAGTTCCAGGGAATCTGATGTCTTCTCCTGATATCCTCAGGCACCAAGCATGCACATGTACCTGATGCACAGGCAAATATGCAAGCAAGACATTCATACATAAATCTTAGCTAATCCTCTGGCTATTATAGGCCAAACCAGTAGAGGGCTCACATACTCTATGCATGTTCCAACCCAACCAGAGATGATGCTGTTTACTAGCTGCCCACTCTTTTAGGGATGGTTGAAGCCTCTCTCTCTCTCTCTCTCTCTCTCTCTCTCTCCTCCTCCTCCTCCTCCTCCTCTCCTCCCCTCCCCTCCCCTCCTCTCCCTCTCCTCTCCTCTCCCTCTCCTCTCTTCTCCTCTCTATCTTTTGACTTACGCTGTCAGTTGTTGGTAGGGTTTCATTGCTGTGAAGAAAGAGACACCATGACCATATGAACTCTGTTTTTAAAAAGATTTATTTATTTAATGTATGTGACTACACTGTAGTCATCAGACGCACCAGAAGAGGCATCAGGTCCCATTACAGGTGGTTGTGAGCCACCATGTGGTTGTTGGAATTGAACTCAGGACCTCTGGAAGAGCAGTCAGTGCTCTTAACCACTGAGCCATCTCTCTACCCCATATCAACTCTTATAAAGGAAAACATTTTATCAGGGCTGGTGTTCCAACCCGCAGGACAGTCAACCAGTTCCCTGGACGACCTAGGGGAGAATGGGGTGGGGAGAACAAGAGAGACAAGAGACGGACACCAAGACAGTATTCTGATCAAGCTGTCAAATTTTATTTTTTACACATTGCAATATAAAGGGAAGCAAGCAAGGTATAGGGAGGGGTAAAGGGGGCAAGACATTGTTTTGGGGGAACAATCTCAGGGGGCAAGCATTGTTTCTCGGGAACAGTTTCTCAGAATTATCTCTCAGACTCTCATGAAAAAGCCGGCTGAATTTCAAGGAAATTGGCTAAGTAAAACGATCTCGAGGAGGTGAAGTGGAAAGGAGTTGCTATGGTAACCTAACCACGGGTAAGCTCTGTTTGTTCTAGCTGACTCAGGTGAGCTCTGTATGTGCTGACCACCTTACTACTAGGCTAACTTGAAAGCTAGTATTTTTCCTTCTAAAAGCAAGCTTGAGCATGTAAGATGAAAGGAGGAGGTTTTCAGATCTATGTGAGAATGGCTCCTGGCAGGCTGGCTTATAGTTCAGAGGTTTAGTTCATTCTCCTCATGATGGGAAGCATGGCTGTGCACAGGCAGACAAGGACCTGAGAGTACTACATCCTGATCCACAGGCAGCAGGAGACTGTAGCCACAGAGGGAATAGCTTGGACATAGGAAACCTCAAGGCCCACCCCACAGTGACACACTTCCCCCAACAAGGCCATACTTCCCAATAGTGCCATCCCCTGTGGCTAAGCATTCAAACGAGAGTCTATGGGACCATACCTATTTAAAAAACCACAGTACCCAACCTTCCAGGTGTCTTGCTGACTGCCAATTAGACTACGTTTTCCTTGTCCTCACAGCTACACAAACAGTTCATAGGTTTCCATTGCAGAGAGCTAGCCCTGCCATAGCCATCAAGATGTAGCTGTACACTTTCTTTTTCATCTCATATTGAGCTCGTCTTTGGGGTAGTCCAAGAGGTCTCCTGTGTAGACTCCATTGTTAGCAGCCATCTTTACTTACATTTTAGTCTATGACGATCAGCAACATTAGAAATAAGAGTATCTGAGAGGACAAGAGTGTCTCACATCTATGCCTCATGGGCTTTAGGGGACTCGGTGGCTTCCCTCCACAGGCCCAGAGCCCTGTCCTTCTGGTTCTGTTTAGCTTGCCTGCATCATCCCAGCCACAGGCCCTCTTCCTCATTTTCCTCAGTGCTCTAGACTGTGCCAAAATAACTCTTAACCCTTTTGACACCAGCCTCTGCTTCTATCTGAATTATGTGAACAACTGGCAGTTTTCGCCAAGGGCCCTTTTCCCTTACAGAGATGAAGCTCGGGCATGGCATCAGAAGCATTAGTAACGAACACTTTTATAAACGGTTAAGGCCCAAAGAAACTCTACCCTCCGACTGTCCCCTGCCTTGGGCCTTTCACATGCCAGCCGCATTTTCAGCTTTAGTTGTTACTGTTTTCAGGACAGGGTCTCCCCTACAGACCAAGCTGCCCTTGGCTTTGCTCTCTTCTGCTTTAGCCTCCTAAGAGTGGGCTTTCATGTATTATGTCAGCTCTCAAAGAAATTCCTGAAGAATCTGTGTGTTTTTCTGCTCATCAGGAAACCATTTGTCAGCCAGTGGTACACACCTTTAATCCCAGCACTTGGGAGGCAGAGGCAGGTGGATTTCTGAGTTCGAGGCCAGCCTGATCTACAGAGTGAGTTCCAGGACAGCCCGGGCTACATAGAGAAACCCTGTCTTGAAAAAACCAAAACCAAAAAAAAATAAAAAAAATAAAAAAAATAAAAAAAAAAGGAAGAAAGAAAGAAAGAAAGAAAGAAAGAAAGAAAGAAAGAAAGGAAACCATTTGTCTTCTCTACATGAAAGAAAAAGGGCAAAGATGTTACTAATGCTTTATATGTAAATGCTTTATATGTAAAGGGAAATGGTTATATGTAAAAGCAGAAGCAGCCAGAGAAGGCCAGGAGAGCCAGTAGATTTTGTAATTTTAAGCTTTTTATGTGCATAAATGATTTGCCTGCATGGATACATGTGCACCATGTATGTGCCTGGTGCCCAAAATTGTTAGCTTCTGTTCTAGCTACCTTAAGTTCATCTGGTCTAGAAGAAGTTTTGGGTCCAGATTTGGTGGGGGGCCATTCCTCATATGTCTGCTGACTACACTCCAAACACTAAACAAAATATATCTACATTGGTCATTTTAATAAATATTTCCAGAGCGCCCTCAGCATTTTCTATCAGTCCTGCACCCTATCCACCATATTTAAACGTCAGGAACAGTTTGGGATCAGGAAGCTATGACATGAAGGAAACATTATGTAAAACAAAAAAGCTGTCCACTGCTGTACAATGGAAAACTGGATAATCTAATTAGTCATTCATATATGTTAGAACAAGAAACATCTTTCCCTTCTCAGCCACCAGACAGAATGTCAGAATCAACGAAAAGCAAGTCTTAAGAACCTCAGCACTAATGAACGACCTTGGTTGAGTCGGGGCAGTGGAGATGGCTATGGCGTCTTCTTTGAGAAGGGCCTTTGCAATTTCCCCTACTGAGATCATTTCTGGTATCTCGGTAAATCCACAAGTTCCGTTTCCTTGCTTGGAGTGAAGGAAGCAATCGCATCATGGTGACAGGCACATTTAGGACCGCGTGGTTATTCAGTGTTGGGAAAATCCTCCCTAAGGTGGAGGGGAGCCTAATTCCTCACAAACCGACCTGGAGAACTTTGAACTCCCGTGGGTCTCCAGAGTGACGGGAACGCAGTCTACCGCCTGACATACCGCGTGGGGACTGCCAGCCTCGGGACCTTCTGGCCTTCAGCCCACTCTCCCGCGCGTCCACCCGTCTACTCTCTTTTCTTGCCTTTTCTGAGCTCTCGGGTACTCAGGACACCTCGGCTCAGCTCGGCTCGGCCTCCTAACGTGACGTAACCCAAGAGAGGCCCACCCCTCCCGCGGCGTGACGTCATCACACCGCGCGGTCGCTGAGCTTGGAGCCTGGAGTTTACCACGGAGACAGCTCCGCAGCGGCTGGTCCGGGCGGCGGCGGCAGCAGCGCTCTGGCTGCTCAGCCGCCTGCGAGCCCCGCGCCCAGCACCTCCGCTCGGGCAGCCTGGGAGCCCTGGTGAGTGGGCGCTGCCCTGACACACCGCCTTTCCCTTCTGCCCTCAGCCGGGGGCGCGGCCTTTCCCCCAGCACTGGTACGCCCCCCCCCCTCCCGGGTCCGTAGGGGACGCGCTAGGGCGCTGCTGCAGGCATAGCACTGCGTCCGCAGCTTCTCCTGAGCAGCTGCCGCCCGCCCCGGGAGAAGGTTTAACCTGGAAGGAAAGAATTTAGCCGAGAAACAGTTAAGGGGACGTTTATTTAGCAAAGCTATACACTCCAAAAATTGGAGTGGGCTTCCTCCGAAGGTAGGTAGGAGTAGCGCATTGGGGTTTTATAGAAGTTTCTTGAGAGTATTAATGAGATGCAATGTATATTTATGCCTGGAGGTAAGATAACCCCCTTTCCTTCCCAAATTATAGTGGTCTTCACGTCCCCTTGTAAGGCATTCCCCCCCGCCCCAGCCCCAGCAATCTTGAAAAAAGCAAGGTGCGGGGTGGGATGTTTGGAAACTGCAACACATTGTAATGAAGCCGATGCCTTTTGAGGATGCAGACTCTTTAACGCGGTTATTGGCAATTTGTAAGGTATCCTGTGCCTTGGTTTCTGATATAGTGGAACATCACAAATAAAGATTTTGACCCTGGGGAGACTTAGTGCAGTCCCTCCTTAACCAGGAGACACAGCTAACACGATACTGTTGGATTTTCCATGATTGCCGCATATCTAACTCTTTGCCTACCTAGGTCTAATACTTGATGGTAAGCTTGGTGTTCTCAGGGGAGAACATCTGCCTGCCTGCCTCCGCCCTTCCCTCCCTCCCTTCCCCATCTCTTTCTTTTGTGCTACTTCTTCATTTTAGCCTTCTAGAATGATTCAGAATGGAACCCCTCTATTCACATATTAGCTGTTCTAGAATGTGTCTTTTCTGAAAGATGAATATATGGTCAGGCTTTGTGGGAATCTTCAGATACTTACTGAGAATTCAGCAAATCCCCAGTTTCTTGTATCTCACAATTGAAACTAGGTTGACTTAAGCAAACTTTTTTTTTTTTTTTTTTTTTGGTTTTTCGAGACAGGGTTTCTCTGTGTAGCCCTGGCTGTCCTGGAACTCACTCTGTAGACCAGGCTGGCCTCAGAACTCAGAAATCCCCCTGCTTCTGCCTCCCAAGTGCCGGGCCTAAAGGTGTGCACCACCACTGCCCAGCTTAAGCAAACTTTTTAAAAACAAAGAAACGTTTACTTTAGCAAATCTTCTTCTTCTTCTTTTTTTTTTTTTTGTTAAAATACATGTTGCAGAGTTGTTGGAGGGAGTGCTTTTGATGTGACTACTAAACAATAGATGGCAACTTAGAATCTCAGTTTTACTCTGAAGAAATTAAGATTGTGGACCTTGGAAGAATAGTTTCTTTTTTCCTTGGTTCAATTTAGAAAATTTTGCAGCCTCGAATAAAAGACTGTTTGCATAAGCACCTTCATTGCATTCCCCAGAAAGTGTTCTGAGGAGGAAAATCTCAGGGAGAAAGAATCTGAGGGAGGTGGATCTCTGAGTTCAAGACCAGCCCAGTCTATAGAATGAGTTCTAGGACAGCCAGGGCTACCCAGAGGAACCTTGTCTAAAACAAAACAAAACAAAACAAAAAAAAAAAAACAGAACAAAACAGAAAACAAAAGAAAGTAGAAAGAAATGAAAGGAAATTTAGCAAGTCACGAGGAGCAAAACAGTAAGTATGGTTAAAGTCTGTCCACTCAGAAAAGTATTCCTCATGTTGCCTTTCAGGTACATAATTATTCAACTGATACACGCAAGTGAACTTTGCAATTCTGATTATTCTCTGATATTCATAGGGAATTGGGTCCAGGAATCCATAGATACCAAAATCTGAGTGTGCTGGTCTTCTTAGGTTTGCTTTATGTTTTTGAGACAAGAGTCTCTTTATGGAGCCCCAGCTGGCCTGAAACTCATTCTGTAGACCAGGGTGAGCTCCAGCTTACAGCTACTTCTGTCTCCTGAGAGCCTGGATTGCAGGGGACATAGCACCACACCTGGCTCTGAAGTCTTGTAGAGTTAAATGCATAGTATTTGCATACACCTCACTGGATTACTTATCATGTCCAAAGTAGTAAACCTACTGTACTGTATTTGTGCTGGCTAGTTTTATGTCAGTGTGACAAAAGCTGTGGTCATCTGAGAGGAGGGAACCTTAAGATAATGCCTACAGAAGATCAAGCTGTAAGCAGTCAAACTGGTAGGGCATTTTTTAAATTAGTGATTGGTCTGAGAGGGCTTCTCTCACTTGCCACTCTTGGACTGGAGGCTTCTCTAAGAAAGTAGACTGAGCTTGTTGGTTGGTGGTGATGCACACCTTTAATCCCAGCACTTGGAAGGCAGAGGGAATCAGATCTCTGTTCCAAGCCAGCCTGGTCTGGTCTACAGGGTGTGCTCCAGGACAGCCAAGACTACACAGAGAAACCCTGGGTCAAAAAAACAAAAACAAAACAACAAAAACAACAAAAAAAAAAAAACAAGAAAAGAAAGTAGGAAGGAAGAAACAAACAAACAAACAAACAAGAAAAGGAAATTGAGCAAGCCACGAGGAGCAAATCAGTAAGCTACCCTGACACTGTCTCTGCACCATCTCCTACCTCCTGGAATATTAGTTCCTGCTTCTGCTCCCATCACTGGATTGTGACTCAGGATATGTAAGCCAAATAACCCTTTCCTTCCAAGTTGCTTTTTGGTCACAGTGTTTTATCACAGCAATAGTAATGCTAAGATAGTTTTCATTAGGGAAAATGATAAAAATCTCTACATATTCAAAATAATTTCTTGAGTTTTTCATATTTTGCTCCTTGCTTTGTTGAATCCAAAAATAAGGAACATGAAATTTGGAGAAAGAAGAGGTAACCTTTACTGGAGGTGGTGTTGGCCAGATTGTGGTGGTGCCAGGGTCAAAAGTAGTCTTTATTTGTGGAAGTTTGAGGTTAAGGAAGCCCTTTTAGTTCCTTAATTTGTAGAGCTAATTGTGTGTTTGGTTTCCTACTTCTTCATTATGGTCTTTTTCCCTTGTAGCTGCATTGTCCAAGAACTCCTCTCCTTTGTTCTTTCTCCGTAGTGCTTGATGGGCGGCATTATGGCCCCTAAAGACATAATGACAAACACTCACGCTAAGTCCATCCTCAACTCCATGAACTCCCTCAGGAAGAGCAATACCCTCTGTGATGTGACCTTGAGAGTGGAGCAGAAAGACTTCCCTGCCCATCGGATTGTGCTGGCTGCCTGCAGTGATTATTTCTGTGCCATGTTCACTAGTGAGGTAAATGCAAGTCATTGCTATGTAAGTGAAATTCACATTGTAACCTTGCAGTCCTCTCATTTCAAGGGACATAATAGCATGTGTTGGTGATTCATTTGTGGCATTTGTCAGCGAATTGGTCACCAGGATTAATCTTGCAGTCACTGTCCTGTGTGACTTCTGAAGGGACTGCTTAATCAAAGGGGATTTTTCCAACACACAGTCAAAAGTCAAAAGTATAGGAGCTCTTCCCTGTTAGAACTTCCAAACAAGTGCTTAATAAATAGAATAGAAATTTGAAACCAGATATAGTGGCTCACACTTAGAGTCCTGACAGTGGGAAGATCACCATAAATTTGAGGCCAGTCTAGGTTACAGGATAACACCCATGTGAAACCACTCAACAATGAAAAAAAAAAAAACAAAAGTCTGATAAACCAGTGAATCTGTATAATGTGTTAGTCAGATAGGTAAGCTCTGAATAAGACATGTGATGGCTTTCTCCTTTAAATCATCAATAATTGTAGAAAGTGAGTTCTACAATTGTTGTGCTACTGATGCAGATTTCAGGGTGACTTCCAACGAGAGGAAGAGGGGATTTAATAAATGACTCTGTGGTATTAACTTATCTTGGTGTGGTAGCACATGTCTGTAATGCCAGCCACTGGAAGGTGGAAATAGGATCAGGAGTTCAAGGCTGGCCTCGTGGTAAGACCCTGTCTCACAAAAGCAAGAGCAAGGGGTGTAGCTCAGTTAGTCTAATGCTTACCCAATATACAAAAAGCCACTAGGTTAAAACTGTTCTTGCCTACATACAGAGTT
Organism: Apodemus sylvaticus; assembly: GCF_947179515.1. NCBI lineage: Eukaryota > Metazoa > Chordata > Mammalia > Rodentia > Muridae > Apodemus > Apodemus sylvaticus. Next base: position 40,986,124 of record NC_067483.1, read on the forward strand.
TGAGGTTATTTGGGACTATATGAGACATTTTCTCCAAAATCAAAATTACTTAAAAAAAAAAAAAAAGAGGGTCAGCAAGATGGTTCGTGCAAGTAAAGACACCTTCCATGAAACCTCACGGGCCAGATTCCAACCTGAGACCCACATGGTGGGGAAGGAAGGAAGCAGTGCGCATGCGGTGTGTGTGTGTGTGTGTGTGTGTGTGTGTGCGCACACATGTGTACACATACGTACGTACACATGAATGTATGTGCATGTTTGTCTGTGCCTTTCTTCTTTTATTCTTCTTAAAACAGAGCTTCTCTGGGTAGTCTTCGCTGTCCAGGAACTCACCCCACAGACCCGCCTACCTCTGCCTCCCAGGTGCTAGAATTAAAGGGATACACCACCATCTCCTGGCTTAAAAGTTTCTAAAAAGTAAAATTAAGAATATTTAAACTAGTATTTAAACTAGTCTTTATAAGTATTTTAAGTTTGAGGTCTGTGAGTAATTATTACATATTAAACTTAAACATATATCTGAATTATTTCGTTATGCTGGCTTTTTGTTTGTGTGTGCCTGCATGAATTTTATGTGCACATGTTTAAGGGCTCCAGAGGGCATCAGATGGCGCAGAGCTAGAGTTCGGGCATTGTGAACCACCTGATGTGGGTGCTGCAAGTGCTCGGCAGTCTCTGCAAGCCTCTGGTGGGGGTGTGCATCTGTTTTTGAGAAAGAGTCTTAACACCCAGATTGGCCTGAAATACTCCATCTTTCGACCTCAGCCTCCTCAAGTATGGAGAGTGTGGGTGTGTGTCATCATGCCTTGTTATGATAAGACTCTTTAAAAAGTATCTCTAACCACCAGTATTTTCTCTAGTTAATACCCATCACCAAAGGGCTAGGGAGATGGCTCAGTGGTCAAGAGCACTGGCTGTTCTTCCAGAGGATCCAGGGTCAATTCCCAGCACATTATGGGTCTAACTCCAGTTCCAGGAGATCTGACACCCTCACACAAGAGATACATGCAGACAAAATACCAATGTATATAAGGTAAAATAATGTTAAGAAAGTACCTGTCGATGTAATGAAGAAGTAGTTGCTAGAGCCAGATGAAAAGGGAAATATCTTGATAAGCAACTCTAGCAATTCTAGCTCTGGGCCATCTGATGCCCTATATTTATGGGCCCAGTTTCACTGCCATGTTTGTCATCCACCCTAGGGAAATATTGCCATTTCATTTTTCAGATGAAGGCTCTCAACAAATGCCTTGCCAAGGTCACATTGCTTTAGAACACTACATAAAAGTAGGCTTTGCCTCTATACCATGAGACTGTGAAAAATAATTCTTAATTCCCATGCTCAGTCATAAGGCTTGTAGGAGAAATAGAAAGCAGTCAGGCCATTCTGGCTAATTTAAAAATAAAACAGCACAAATCTCTAGCTTGTACTGTCTTTATGATGTCGGCCCCCAAAGCATCGGCATTTAGCTAAGTAGGGAATGTTAACCAGAAGTGCTGAGCATGAAATGGACTAAGATTGCCAGCTGCTAATCATCCTGCTAAAACAGGACATATCTGGTTTGCTGTCATCTTGGAGGCCGGCTGCCTGCACTGATTTCTCTACATTGAGACATTTTTAGAATCTTGAGGGGGAAAGCCCTCATTTCTTCTAATACATGATTCTTTCTTTCTCTGTTTCTTCCTTCTTTCTTTCCTTCTTTCCATCCTTCCTTCCTTTCTTCCTTTTTTTCCTCTTCTTTTTAAACAGGGATTTTCTGTGCCTGTTCTAGAACTCCCTCTGTAGACTAGGCTAGCCTTGAACTCAGATCCACCTGCCTCTGCCTCCAGAATACTGGAATTAAAGATGTGTGCCCCAACACCTGGCTAGGGATTGATTTGTTGTTGTTTGTTCTTTTGATTTTTTTGTTGTTATTGTTGTTTTTGTTTTCAGAAACAAGGTTTCTCTGTATAACAGAGCCCTGGCTGTCTTGGATTTGATTTGTAGACCAGGCCGGCCTGGAGTTCTGTCTTTGTCCTAGTCTCCCCACTCCCCCATGTTCAGGCAATAGAGAGGGATTGATATTTTTAAAGAATGTTTTTTGTTGTTGTTACTCTCTGGGCTGATGGAGAAATCAAGTATGACAAAGCCATTTAGTTAATAATGGAAGTACATGAGAGTGTTGTAATAGGAGTGTGTGTGTGTGTGTGTGTGTGTGTGTGTGTGCGCGTGCGTGTGCACATGTGGGTGTGAGTGTGCTAACCCATGTGAGGTTATGGTGAGCCCAGAGCTTGACATCACATGTCTTCCTTAACCCCTTCTCCGCCTCTCCACCTTACTTCTTTTTTTTTAAAGATTTATTTATTATTATATCTAAGTACACTGTAGCTGTCTTCAGACACACCAGAAGAGGGTGTCATATCTCATTACAGATCTCATTGGGCTGGAAGAGATGGCTAAACAGTTAAGAGCACTGACTGCTCTTCTGAAGGTTCCCAGGACCATGGGTGGTCCACCTTACTTTCTGAGACAAGGTCTCTCACTGAACCCTGTGCTTTCGAGAGTCATGGACTCTACATGTCTCTGCCCTAGGACTCTGAGATTTTACTACTGCATTTGCTTTTGATATCCGATGTCACTGCATAGCCTTAGAGCTGCTCTCGATCACTGCAGTCCTCTTGCCCCTCCCCCAAGCTCAGACAGTGTTAACGGAGGAGCTGCTTACAATGATCATTATGTTCTTTTTCTATCCAAATGTAGTCTGAGGGCAGATGAGAGGAATGTGGTGATCTTGGAGGAGGTTGTAGCTCTAAATCTCAGAGTCCTCATCTCATGAAATTCCATTGACTATTTCTGTTTTAGCCATCCATGGTAGAAAATTCCTACAACGCCATCTCTCAGAAGTCTGGGTTCTGAGGGTGGTTGTCTATAAGTTCAAAGATGGCTTAGGCTACAATGTGAAAACCAGGCCAGCCACATAGCATAAATCGTGTGTAGGAGAGGAAAGAAGAGAAGAGAGATAATGTTTTATCATAAAGGCACATGGACACTAGTGCTATGTTCATGAAACTTTTGTATTCTGTTCTTTTAAACATCTATGTTGGTTTTAATATGGAATCAGGTTAATTCTCTAGAAATTTTGATATTCTATTATTCACTCCTAGGGATATGGCCAAATGCCAATTTTATTTGAAAAAAAATTTTTTTTATTTGGTTTTTTCGAGACAGGGTTTCTCTGTATAGCCCTGGCTGTCCTGGAACTCACTCTGTAGACCAGGCTGGCCTCGAACTCAGAAATCTGCCTGCCTCGCCTCCCAGAGTGCTGGAATTACAGGTGTGCGCCACCACCACCACCACCCGGCTTTATTTGAAGATTATAAATACATGTCATATTTGCCAGATACAAATCAAATAAAATAGATTATAATTTAAATTTTTTTATAAAATTATTTTATGCTTATGAGTGTTTTACATGCATGTATGACTATTTCAAATGTGTGATCCTGGTATCTGTGGAGGTCAGAAAATGACTTGACCCCTGGAATTGGTGTTATGATTGTTTGCTGCAATGGGTGCTGGGAATTGAACCCAGGTCCTCTGGAAGAGCGACTAGTACCCTTTTCTGGTTTTGGTTTGTTTGTTTGTGAAACAGTTTGTCTGTGTAGCCCTGGCAATCCTGGAACTCATTCTGTAGACCAGGATGGCCTCAAACTCAAGAAATCTACTGCCTCTGCCTCCCGAGCGCTGGGATTAAGGGTGTGCCCCACCACTGCCCAGTGAGCAGCCAGTACTCTTAATCACTGAGCCATCTCTCCAGCCTCAGATTGTTGTTTTTAGAAGATGTGTATTTAATTAGTCCCAGCATCCCTTTAAGCTCTTAGACTTGGCTTCTGTCTTTACCTTATGTAATTAAAAGTACCATCCTTTCCTACCTCATGAATTTTCAGCTTTCAGAGAAGGGGAAGCCATATGTTGACATTCAAGGTTTAACTGCTTCTACCATGGAAATCCTGTTGGACTTCGTGTACACAGAAACAGTCCATGTGACAGTGGAGAATGTTCAAGAACTGCTCCCTGCAGCCTGTCTTCTCCAGCTGAAAGGTACAGACAGTAAAAGGTGTCTTTGTTTGTGACACATTAACCATGGAAGTGTTTTCATTGATGTATAATTAATCCAGAGACATTCCGAGATCAGTCTAGAAGCATGACATCTGAATCTTTGAGCATGGCAGATCAGATAGAGTCAAGAGCAATGCAAAAGAATACAGGAAGAGGGAAGATGGCATAAGGAAAGGGGATAACATTTGAAATGTAAATAAAGAAGATATCTAATAAACAAAAAAAGAATCTCTCCACATAAGAGTGTTTGGGTCTTGTAAAAGAAAACATTTTAATTTTTTCCATTTTTGAAAATATTGGAAGAGCCAGGTATGGTGGCTAACACTAATAATCCCAGCACTTAAGCTGAGATAAGAGGATTATGTAAGTTTGAAGCCAATTTAGTGTATAAAATGAAACTACATCTTAAAATGAACCAAAGAGGTGAAGAGATGGCTCAGTAGTTGAGAGCATGGACTGTTCTTCGGGAGAATACATGTTTGATTCCCAGCACCCACTGGTGGCTGACAACTATTTTAACTCTATTTCAGAGCACTTAATGCCGTCTTCTGGGCACCAAGCATGAAAATGGTACACAGATATACGTACTTTCAAAGCACCCATACACATAAACTAATTAAACTGAACCAAACAAAGCAGGATAGAAAATATAGGTGTTTCCTTGATACATACATATATACAAACTACATACATGCATATATATACATACATGTATACATACATAGTAAAAATTGTCAAGAAATTGATAATATTTCAATGTCTACATAGATAATCCTTATTTACTTTGTCATTTAATGTCTGTGTGCATGGAGAGGCTAGAGTAGTTTTTCTTATAAACCTTTTGTATCTTTAAGTCTGAATCACGTAAAATATCTTTTTAAGAGAATCTGTTTCTGTTTACTTTTTTAAATCTATTTTTAAGTATATGTTGTTATGCTCAAATATATGATCTCAGATGGCCACAGAGATCAGAAAAAGGTGTCGGAACCCTCAAACTGGAGTGACAGGCAGTGGTGGGATGCATTCTGGAAGCTGGGAACTGAACCTAGATCTTTAAGAGTAATAGTGCTTTTAACTGTTGAGCCATCTCTCTAGTCCCCTAGTTTGGTTTTGTATTTGGTTTTTGAAACAGGGTCTCACTATGTAACTGGCTATCTGAGAACTTGCTGGTCAGGTTGTCTTCTAACTCAAGGATATCCATCTGTTTCTGCCTCTGAAATGCTGGAATTAAAGGCATGCATTTCCATGTTTGCCTTAAAATATCTATTGAAAAGAAAATTTATACTAGGCAGTGGTTGTGCATGCCTTTAATTCCAGCCCTCAGGATGCAGAGACGGGTATATCTCTGTAAGTTGGAGACTGCCTGATCTTCAGAGCTAGGACAACCAGGGCTTCACAAAGAAACTCTGTCTCAAAAACACAGAACAAACAAAAATAAATAAATAAAATAAAATTTACCTTATACTTGAGAAGGAGAAATATCATGGACTATATGGGTAGACCATGTCTCAAATAAAAGTAAATAAAATAAATTTTAAATTGATGTATAGCAGTTAAAATATAATTTTCACTGCTTTAGAGATGGTCTACCTTCCACTTTCTAATTTTGTGTGTGTGTGTGTGTCTGTATGTGTCTGTGTGTGTGTGTGTGTGAGAGAGAGAGAGAGAGAGAGAGAGAGAGAGAGAGAGAGAGAGAGAAAGAGAGAGAGAGAGAGACCGACCGTGTTCCTTTTCTTTGTTTTGGCCTGCACTGTGTAGACAAGGCTGGCCCTGAATTGTATCCTAGTTGGTTCTAACTGTCTTCATGCCTCTGCCTCCTGTGTATTACAGTGTAGTCTAGACTGGCCTTGAGTGTATGATCCTTTGTTGACTCCTGAATACTGGGGTCTAGAGGCACAGACCCCTCTGTCCAGTCCTCCCTCTCTACCTGTCATGAGACTGAGGTGAAGTGGAGCACACTAAGCACAGGCTTCGAAAGTTAAATCAAGTTTATGGCAGGTATAGTGGCTCACCTTTAATCCCAGCAATCCAGAGAGATGCAGACAGATATTTGTGAGTTGAGACCATTCTAGTCTACACCGTGAGCTCTAGGGCTACATAGTAAGACTCTGCCTCAAAAACCAAACCAAACCAAACAAGACCTGAGTTCATGCACTGGACCTTTCCTTTTTCCAGTGCCAGGGATTGAGCCCAGGACCTTGCACATGCTAAGATGCTAGACAAATGCTGCTTTCTGTTAAGCTACAATCCAAACTTTTATTCTGAATTTCCCAAAGAATTATGGAATTGTTTTTCTTTACTGGAGTTTTAAAATAAGTTTGATGTAGGAGCTACAGAGATGGCTCTGTGGTTAAGAGTACTTGTCCTGCAGAAAACCTGTGTCCAGTTCCCTGCATTCACATGATGACTTACAACTGCTTTTAATTCCAGTTCCAAGGGACAAGTGTGACTCTCCTTGGACACTGCATGCCATGGTGCATTTACATACGTACAGACCTATTATTTATACACACAAGATAAAAACAAGTAAATCTTAAAAACAACTATCTAGAGTAAAAAAATAAAAACATATTAAACTAAGTTACTATTTTTAGATCGGTTCTAGAGGCTACGAGTTTGCAGCAGTCTGATGGTTCCTGAAGGTAGTTCCAATTTGCTACACTCATTTTAAAGGGCGAAGCAAGAATAAAGGGCTTACAGCCAGTGTTGAAATGCCTGAACCGTAAATTAAATGTTCTAATGCATGTGTTAAGGTGTAGAGCCAGGATTCCTCTGATAACATGTAGAAAAGATGTTAAGATCCAAGAATGGAAGGCCTCTTTACACTTGGCCAGTGTCCTGAAGTCTGTTCACTACTTGTGTTTGTCCTAGGTGTGAAACAAGCCTGCTGTGAGTTCTTAGAAAGTCAGCTGGATCCATCTAATTGCCTGGGTATCAGGGATTTTGCTGAAACCCACAATTGCGTTGACCTGATGCAAGCAGCTGAGGTTTTCAGCCAGAAGCATTTTCCTGAAGTGGTGCAGCATGAAGAGTTCATTCTCCTGAGTCAAGGAGAGGTGGAGAAGCTGATCAAGTGCGATGAGATTCAGGTACAGGTTTGGCTTGCTGCTACAGTTTCTTTAAAATTGGGCTATCACCAAAATTACAGAGCAGGACAGAGTGACTGTGTCTATATTAAGGCTTCAAATACCCATAATCAAATACCCATATCGGTGCCTAAAGTTTTAATTTATTTGTGTATCTATGGAGAAAAAAAAAATCTGCCCTGGTCCTTCATCAAATATCTGGATTCCAGCAGTAAATAATTAAATAAGCAGAAATTGTAAACAAAGTAAATTTTCTATGCAATACTGTTACGAGTTGACTGTGTAGTAGTGTTTTTTGTGTGTAGGTTTATAGTTAGGCTGAAGGTGGGAATGAAGAATCCAACAGATGTGTTGAAGCCTGTACTTTAATCTCCAGTGTACTAACTAGTTCTTTAGACAGTGGCTTCTAGGAAGATAGAGAGCCGAGTCCCACGTATTCCTTTTGAGTTTTATTTCTCCACTGAAATATATTACTGAGTGTCTGTTCCTCAGTTTATATAAGAGGTGCATTGGAACTTATTAGAATGGGTTTAATGCCTTGACATGCTATAGGAGAGTTTTAATTTTGCGGCCATCCAGGCATGCCAGTGCGTATCTGTAATCCCAGTATGCAAGAGGCTGAGATAGGAGGATCACAAGCTTGCCTAGGCAACAGTGAGACTGTCTCAGAAAAAAAAGCACCATAGGAGAAAAGAAATTCTGTGATGCACTTTGTGTAAACCATATGGTATCTGTTCTGATCGGCTACAAAACAGGTATGGATGTTACAAAGTAAAAGATGTTAAGTATACTTTTATAAAATTTTAGCCAATTTTTGCTGTACATTTTTCTTTTTTTCTTTTTCTTTTTTCTTTCTTTTTTACATTTTTCTTTAACAACTGTTATAAGATAAACTGATGAGAGCAGTTGGTAGTTGTTTGCACCTATAGAGAAAATATTCCCCAACTTTTATACCAACAGAGAGAGGCCCTGTTAGAGATGCTAATGTGTCAAAGGTGTGCTGGTCTTGTTCTCACCCCCCTGGTGCAGGACCTTGTCGCCTTTTGTAGACTTGTGAGGCCCGGCCACAAAGTGTAGTCTTCACATTTAGGAGCCAGTGGTTAGCTAGAAAGATATGACTCCTTTTTTATATTTATTATTATTATTTATTAATCTATTTCTTTTTTGCTTTTTCAAGACAGGGATTTCCTGTGTAGACCAGGCTAGATTTGAACTTAGGAATCCCCCTGCATCTGTTTCCCAGGTGCTAAGATAAAAGTTGTGTGCCACCATGCCTGTCATGGCTCTTTATGATTTGTCTGTGTATGAGAAGACACAGTGGTGATACTGCTGTTTATAGGAAATAGTACTTAGCATTTACTGTTGATTATTTTGTCAAAGGCTTATTGAGGACTTACAGGGAAAAATCCCTATCCCTGGGTGCATCTATTTCTGTCTCCCTCTTCCCACCTCCTCTTTTGATTATTTTGTGTTTCCACGTTAGAGTTTGGAATTGGTAAGTCTTGGGCATGGTAGGCAAGTACTGTGTCACTGAATCACCCTGGACCCAGCTCTACAGTGTCTGTCCTGTGGCATCCACCTCATGTGATCCTCACATCCTGCACTTATCAGAAACTGTGGCTCAGAGGTAGATAGAGCCAGGATTCAGATCCAGGCAAGCAGCTAGGTGTGATGTCACACGTCTGTATTCCAGCCTATGAGAGGCAGAGCTGTGAGGTTCAAAGTCATCCCAGACTGTGGAAGAAACCCTACTCAAACCAACAAAAGAAAGGAAAAGGAAAACTGTAAAAGCTGGGTATACTAGCTTGTGCTTATATTTCCATCACTTAGGCAGGATATTCAGTTTAAAACCTTCCTCTGCTACATATCGAGTACCAGACTAGCTTGAGCTATATGAAACCCTTACTCTAAGCAACAACAACAACAAGAAAAAAACCAGAAACAAATCAGGCCATCAATTCCCAAGGCCTTTCCCCCAAACCCATTAAGCTATGGGTTAGCTCACCACCTGGTGGCTGGTTTGCTTCTGACTGCCCTCATTAGGAAATCAGCACAGAAATCATTTATTTTGGACCTGTTATAGATTCTGGATAAAATAAGATGGACCAGAGAGAGCAAGTAGCTAGCCATATTCAGAGGCCAAGATGAAAAACAACTTGAGCATTCTCTTAGGTAGTTTTACTTCCTCATATATCAAGACTGGCTTTTGTTTTTTTGTTTTTCTGAAATGACAACAAAATTCTTTTGTTTTTTTTTTCCCTGTTCTGGAAACCAGCACAAAACTGGAACCAGATGTCTTGACTTCCAGTTGCTACATAGCTCTTCCTCTTACTAAATAAAACACTAGAGGCTAGGCTGTAATGCTAACACTGACAAACAATGGTAGCAGGATCAAGGGCTCGAGGCCTGTCTGTGTTCTGTGCGACACCATCTCAAACAACAGCATGCACAGACCCAGCAGCACGTAAACAGTAGGATGCAGTGTGTCATATGGCTAGAGCATCAACATAAGATTAAAACCATTAAAGATAGCAGTACATAGTACACAGGATTGTCCCAAGCATTAATTGGCAATGTCTTGTCTGATACATTAAAAAAAAAAACTTTGTGAAAAATATTTTCCCCATTATGAATCATTAACAGGTGCTGGGCGGTGGTGGTACATGCCTTTAATCCCAGCACTTGGGAGGCAGAGGCAGGCGGATTTCTAAGTTTGAGGCCAGCCTGGTCCTCAGAGTGAGTTTCGGGACAGCCAGGGCTACACAGAGAAACCCTGTCTTGAGAAAACAAAAAACAAACAACAACAAAAAGAATCATTAATAGGCATTTTCAGCATTTTCTCTAAAATTTTAATTTAGTTTTTTTAGACAAAAGAAAACAATATATTTTTTTTTTTTGTTTAGATTTTTCAAGACTGGGTTTCTCTGAGTAGCCCTGACCATCCTGGAACTCTGTAGACCAAGCTGGCCTTGAACTACAGAGATGCCTCTGCCTCCCCAGTGCTGGGACTTACACCATCTCCTGACTAGAAACATTTTCTTAAGAATAAATATCCTGCATCCTCCCCATCATCTCTGTAAGATGGACCACCTTGACTTCCCACACATGTCTCCAAGACTGCCACAACTGGAGTCTAGCCTGCTGTACAAAGAAGACTGGAACTGATCTTGCAACAGCAGTGTTTACAAACATCTCTTATTCCTGTCCTACTGGAAACATTTAAATGATATCCAGCTCTTCCTATGGTGCTTTCAGCAGCCTGGTGCTTACCTCAGACTCCGTCACCACCCACCCTTCTTCCTACCAGGCTGGTCAGCTAAAGTGTCCTCCGTGCCCGTTCTCTCTGCTCTAGGTCAGTTCTGACCTGTAGAGGATTGTTTAAGATGGACTAAATTTCCTCGCCTGGTCTGAAAGCCACTGGGCACGTTGCTGTCGGGTGCTGGAGCGTAGCCAGTACTGCTAAGGAGCTGAGCTCTGTTTTTGTTAAATGCCACTGCAGTGACAGAAAGTGCAGCTCTGGAGCTTCTAGGCCACTTGTGCTTGTCTTTTTTTTTTTTTTCTGACTTAGAGTGTTCTTGGGGATTTTGAGATAACATCTTATTCTGTATCCCTGGCTAGCCCTGAACTCACTATGTGGGCAATCCTCCTGCTTCAACCCTCCAAGTGCTGGAATATTCAGTGTGTGCCGCTACTTCTGACCCTTTGAGTACTCTCTTTTTATTCTTCTGGGTTATTTGCTATTCCTCCATCAGATTTCGGCTTGCTACTTGAGACTTTTCCTGACTCACTAGAAATGAAGAAATTTCCTGTTATTTTTTATCTCATAGCTCTGCTACTTCCCTATATAATTTTAATTACAACAAGATTATACTAATTGATAATTGGTAGCACTTACTTACAATCCCAGCACTTGGAAGGATAAGATAGGTGGATAAGGTGAAGGCAGAGTCTAGCCTATAGGGACTGGACTTGATTTGTTATCGTCAGTGAAGTTAAAAATTTATAAAATGAAAGAACATATCCAAACGTTTCTGCTTTCCATAGTACCAAAGTTCCTGGGAAAGGTGTGCAAGGTATATTGGTTTGCTTTCATGCAGTCACAGTCAACAGTTCAAAAGAAGCCTCAGGTTACATATGCCCAGAGACTGCTGAGAGAACATGGGGCCTGCACTGAGGTGGCTGCCTTTGGAAAGTCCTAGGTCTTATTGTACCCATCGCTCTTCTAGTGGCAAAATACATATGTTAGAGAGTGTTTCTTCCTTTATCTGTTTATCATGCATAATCTAAGTTCCCCAAAGACCTGAATCTGCATGTCAAAACAGCACAGAATCTAACACACTAGTTTAAATGCTGACTCGCCATACTTTGAAAGCTGAAGTGTTAATTATGATGATAAAGTGAAGTTCTTGCTTCAGGGCAACTATGAATAAAAGGATAACAGATTTCCTCTCCCATGTTTACTAAAGTTGTAGAAATGACCAGACAAAAATTCAAGAGTGGATGCAGTTCTGAAAGGAAGGCCAACATGTGACTCATCATTTATTAAATACTATCTTAGTTACTTTTAAATTGCATATAATTCTCTTCCTGTATCTGAAAAGATTGTTTTCCTAGAACTTCCATATTTCTGGAAATGGGAAATAACAGTAATGGAGGATGGGGAGCACAGAGGAGAAAGTCAGCATGGCTGCTTCTAGTTTGTGGGAAACCTTTTCACTGGGAAAGTAAAAGTCCGTGACGTGCAATTCCACATTACTAGGTGGACTCTGAAGAGCCCGTCTTTGAGGCTGTTATCAACTGGGTGAAGCATGCCAAGAAGGAGCGAGAAGAGGCTTTACCCGACCTCTTACAGTACGTCCGCATGCCCCTGCTGACCCCCAGGTACATCACAGATGTGATCGATGCTGAGGTGAGTCACTTAGGCACTCGGCATCCAGAAACTCCACTGATACCACAGCCTCGTTCTCCATAGCCAGCACCTTTAATGTGGGCAGTCACCTGGTTCCCTTCAGCAGGAATGGTAGAGAGAGAACTGGGAACATTCTGGGCATAAGAAATGTTTATTGCTTGGCAAGTCAGTCCTTTGTCAGAAATGAAAATCCATAATTTAATTTAGTTTTGCACTGTGTTGTCTTTTTGTTTTATGTGCCTTTGAATGTTTTATAAAAAACTGTACCAGTCTCTGTTAAACATAAATTGTTATAATTGCTCTGAAAACAAGAGACAGAAGTTGCTTTGTGTATCAAAGTAACTTCTAGTAAGTCATACACACATGCACACACACACACACACACACACACACACACACACACAAGCTGTTTACAAAGTTACATTTGGAGAAACAGTAGAAGTGGAGACTACAGATCTAGAACAGCTAAGCTGTCACCAGCTCTCAGTCTAGCTGGGCTCAGAAGTGGGTATCAGCGCCTGGAGAAAGAACAGGCCTTGAGAAGAGCCTGCTGTCCAGTAGAACCCATCCCAGCGAGGAGCCATGCAGAGACCTTACGGTTTGTAGGACCGTTTCTCTGAACTTGAGAGCAAACACAGAGTGGAGGTAGATGATAATACAGAGAGCTATTTTCTATGTAGGTGCATGTGTATATGTGCACATATGCATGTACATGTAGGCCAGAGGTCAATCTTTGTGCTGTTCCTCAGACATCCAACTTGGTTTTTGAGATATAGTCTCTTATTGATTGGCCCAGAGTTTCTGATTGGGCTGGCAATATGCCCAGGGACCTGCCTGTCTGTCTATCCACTAGTAGGGGCAGGTAAGGGCTACCATGTCTAGCTTTTTATGTGGTTTGTTGCAACAGAACTTGGGTCATCATGCTTACATGGCAAGGACTTTACCAAAGTGAGCCATCTCTCCCACCCATCTAGAGCACCACTGGATATAGATGTGGAAGCTGGACTAACGGTGAATGCATGCCTATAACTCGACACTTGGGAGATAAATGCAGGAACATCAGATGTTGAAAGTTATCCTACTATGCCCTTTTGTAAGTTTGAGACCAACCTGGGCTACAGGAGAACCTGTCAGAAAGAAAGGATGAAAAGGGGGAAGAAGAGGAGAACAAAGAAGGGAAGGAGAGAGAGCTTTGGGGATATTATTTCAGAGAAGACATTTTTCCAAGGAGAGTGTGTGCCTGTCTTTTTTTGTTGTTGTTCTTTTGTTTTGTTTTGTTTTTCCAGACAGGGTTATAGCCCTGTATAGCCCTGGCTGTCCTGGAACTCACTCTGTAGACCAGGCTGGCCTTGAACTCAGAAACCTGCCTGTCTCTGCCTCCCAGAGTGCTGGGATTACAGGCGTGTGCCATCACCGTCTGGCAGTGTCTTTTTGAGACAGTGTCTCCCTCCAGATCATCCCAGCCTAGAAGTCAGTATGTAGCCCTGAGCTGGCCTGAAGTCTCAGAAATCCTTTAATATCAGCCTGCCAAGTACTGGAGTTGCAGATGCGAAGCCAGCGTGCTCCGCCCCCTTGAGGGTCGTGCTAGTCCTTATGTACAGAAACTGCTTTTTTATGTGTGTCATCTGTTACGGCACTAGAAGTGGCCGGTCCCCTTCTGTCCTGTCTTTCAGCCTTTCATCCGCTGTAGTTTACAGTGCAGGGATCTTGTTGATGAAGCAAAGAAGTTTCACCTGAGGCCTGAACTTCGGAGTCAGATGCAAGGACCCAGGACGAGAGCCCGTCTAGGTAAGCGGGTATTCCTGGCAGAATGAGGGGTGTCTTTCAACTCCTCTTTGAGATGGTATGATGAGTTAGAAATAACATCTGTAATGCATACAGTAGACTTGTTTTAGACCTGCTTTAATCTCTTTAGACAGGTAGCTGCCGGCCTTTATTTCCTGTAGTTTGAGAGTGTCTCTATGGCACATAACTATTGGAGATTAAGTTAGATAGAGAGAAAAAGATTCTACAAATTATCATAAATTACATAACATTAAATTTCTATTTCAGCATTTAAACAAAGGGCTTGGAGCTGGGGCTGTAGCTCAGTTAGAGTGCTTTCCTAGCCCTGAGTTCACGCCCTAGCACAACCTAAGTGGGGTGTGGTGGTAAATGCCTGTAATCGGGAAGTAGAGGCAGGAAGATTGAGTTCATCCTTGGGCACATAAGTTAGAAGCCAGCGTGATAGACTGTCTCAAACAAAGTTTTAAAACCTCAGGGCTTTTGACAGTCACATATCATAGGTAAAATCCTGACCTGTGAGGCCAGAGTTGTGGTACAGATTTCTGACTTACTACTTAACCTTAGACAGGAAGTTTATTCTGTCTGCCTCATATGCTTTATCTGTGAAATGGGAAGCAACTTAACATTCAGGTCTAAGAAAGTTACCACAGTTAAATGAAGAAATTTAGGAAAAGTCTAGAAATAGTTACTGTCAAGTAAATGCTACCTATGTGAGCAAACAGACAGAGGTTCAAACCTAAGCCCTGCTAGTGGCTAACTGATGATCCTAACTGGATATGGTGGCACAGAGCACTAATCCCAGCACTTAGGAGACCTAATCAGGTTGAGCTATGTGAGTGCCAGGCCAACCTGGTCCAGATAGTGAGTTCTAGAGCATCCAGGGCTAAATAGTAGATAGATCCTGTCTCAAATAGCCCCTGTCTCAAATAAATAAATAATGTTTTTGTCTTAATTTATTTTTGGGGGGTCGGCATTTGGTTTTTTTGAGACAGGGTATCTCTGTATAGCCCTGGCTGTCCTGGAACTCACTCTGTAGACCAGGCTGCTCTCGAACTCAGAAATCCGCCTGCCTCTGCCTCCCAGAGTGCTGGGATTACAGGTGTGCGCCACCACTGCCCGGCTGATGTTTTTGTTTTAAAAAGACACTTATTTGATTCTATGCTTTTACCCCTAAAATGAGGCTCAGTTTCTTCTAAGTGGGGCTAGAGAGATGGCTCAGCGGGTAAGAGTACTGACTACTCTTCTGAAGGTCCTGAGTTCAAATCCCAGCAAGCACGTGGTGGCTAGAGATCTGACTCCCTCTTCTGGAGTGTCTGAAGACAGCTACAGTGTACTTACATATAATAAATAAATAAATCTTTTGAAAAAAGAAAGATTAAAAAAAAGTTTCTTCTGAGTGGGTTGTTGGGAGAATTGAATTGGAACATAGATAAGATACCTACCTAGCTGGCACAGAGTAAAGACCTATTTTTATCTTGGTCCCTATTATTTCTCTGTCAAAAGAAGACAGAGGCGGTGGTGGCGCACGCCTTTAGTCCCAGCACTTAGGGGGCAGAAGCAGGCGGATTTCTGAGTTCGAGGTCAGCCTAGTCTACAGAGTGAGTTCCAGGACAGCCAGGGCTACACAGAGAAACCCTGTCTCGAAAAAACAAACAAAAAAGAACCTTCCTGCCACTGTGTAAAACTATTTTGTAGATTATCATTTATTCTATATATGTGAGGTGACACTTCATTTAGTTTTTTTTAAGAATTTATTTTTTTATTTTATATGTTTGAGTGTTTGCCTGCTTGCATGTCTGTGTACTACATGTGTGCAGTGCCCACAAAGGTCAGAAGATGACATTAGATCCCCTGGAACTGGAGTTCCAGATTGTTATGAGCCACCGTGTGGGTTCTAGGAACAGAGTCTTAGCCATGGAACTGTCTCATCAGCCCCCAATGCTTTATCATTATTTCCTTTCTTATTTTTGATTTTAGAGTTAATGTATATTAGACTATTCATAATCAATTGTCTATTGATAGAGGAGTAATCAGTTTTTTTTCAGTTTTTTTCTTGTTTTGTTTTTAAGATCTCTTTTATTCTTGTGTATTTGTTTGTGTTTATATGAGTTTCCGAAGGGACCAGATCTCCTGGAGCAGAGTTATATGCTATAACGAGCCACCTGGGTACTAGGAACCAAACCTCCTCTGCAAAGATAGTATGAACTTTTAACCACTGAACCATCTCTGTGGCTCTCTTTGCTGTTGTTTTTAATGAAATTCTTCCCATTTTAAATATTTTTATTTTTTTTCTAATATGTGAGTGTTTTGCCTGAACGGAGGGTGTATGTGCACCATGGAGGCCAGAAGAGGCTGTCGGCTCCCCATAGAACCGGAGCTACGGAGAATTGTGAGCCACCAAATGGGTGCTGGGAATCAAACTTCTTTCCTCTGGAAGAGCAGCCAGTGCACTGAATCACTGAGCCATCTCTCCAGTCCTGCCTACTTCCGGGGTTTTTAGTGTCACCCATACTGTATGTTTAATATTAAAATATATAGAAGCAAAAAATTATAAATCACCCCAAATTCTACCACACAGAAATATATTTAGAGAAAGAGGAGAGGTAGAAAAAAGAATCGGGGCTTGAGAAATGGTTCAGGAGTTGAGAACACTGGCTGCTCACATCAGGAGATTCACTACAGTCTGTACCTCCAGTTCAGGGGACATGAGATCCTTTTCTGGTCCCCAAAGACACATGCACACTTGTACATTTAAACTCACACAGGAACACATACATAAATTAAAAACACACATAAAGAATTGTTAGGAAAGGTATTAATTCCTACAGTATGACAAAATGTGATCTGTATATCATGTACTATATACAAAAATATAGGTCGACACATATAGATTAAGGAATAAAGTGTGAAGACAGAAGTTACAGGAAAATATTTGCATAATTTCCAGAGCAGATCCATTTTTGGTTTGGTTTGGCTTAGGGAATTTGTTTTGTTGTTTTTAGGTAGGCTATTACACTGTAGTCCAGGCTAGCCTAGAATTCATTGTGTAAACTAGGTTGACCTTGAACCCAAATGACCTGGCCGTGGTCTTCTAAATTCCAGGATTATAGTCATGAGTCACCACAGCCATTTCCTTTTTTTAAAAAAAATTATAATATATGGCAACCATTTTCTAATCATACAAATAGTATTAAACGTGTTCATATTGCTGAGCCCAGGTGAAATTATGTAAACCATGTACTGCCTTTATCCTAAGTGTCTTGGTGGAATGTGTTAGGAGTATAATCACCATTATATTCAATATATAAGACTGAGTATATTGACCAAAAATTGTTGCTGTTTCCAAAAAGAAGTTATACAACCCAAGTTCGTCCTGTAGAGGAGACTGACTGAGTAGATTACAGTATAGCCATGCCATGCGGGGTGTGGCTCCAGGGAAGACATGGAGTCGTGTGTGCACAGCTGGGGCTTCTCTCCCTTTTTCCTTTGTCTATTACGTATTGAGCACAGTGGTGGGAGGACATCACATAGACCACAGTGTGTCTGTCACAGGCTTGGTGGTAAATGCCTTTATGCCCTTACCTGCTGAGTCGGCTCATTATCCTCAGCTTTTTCCTTTTCTCTTTCTGTCTCTCTGTTTCTGTCTGTCTCTCTCTGTCTCTTTTGAATAGAATCGTGCACTGTAGCCCAAACTGACCTAAAGTTCTTTTTTTTTTTTTTTTTTTTTTTTTTTTTTTTGGTGTTTTGGACTTAGTTTTTTTCAAGACAGGGTTTCTCTGTATAGCCCTGGCTGTCCTGGAACTCACTCTGTAGACCAAGCTGGCCTCGAACTCGAAATCCGCCTGCCTCTGTCTCCCAGAGTGCTGGGATTACAGGCATGCGCCACCACCGCCCAGCTGACCTAAAGTTCTTAATTCTCTTGTATCATTTTCTTAAGTATCTGGGCTAGGCACCAAGCTGTGCTGGCTGGGCATATAAAGGAAAAAAATCATTTTTGAAAATGGGCAAGTGCTAGGCACATAACTCTATGATGGAAGGCCTGCCTCCAGGGGAGCCTCTAGTTGGTCCTCAGCCCTTAAAAGGCAAGAGCTCTTGAATTCTTATTGGTAGAAGCAGAGACCCACCACTCAGCCTTTACAGCATTACTCTGCAGGTGGGGTTGCTCGGGCATCTTAGCAGTTTGTTTAGTTCACACACCTCAGCATAAGTCCCATAAACATGCACTTAACCTTTGTTGTCTTAAAAATAAAGTCTAGGGTCTATAGCTCAAAGATAGTGAGCTTCTAGAAGAGGGTATAAGGCAGGGAGATGGCACTAAGTGGCATGTGTGTCAGTAGACCTCTATCCTAATTTTATATATTTATATCACGGATTATTTTCATTTTTATCTTTTGTAGGGATCAGCCTGAGGCATGTTAGCCAAGTGCTGTTGCACTGAGCTGTGTTCCTCACTTCTCTTCCTGGTTCTGTAAACTCTAGAAACCTGCTGTGTAGACTTGTTATCTTCCTCTGAGCCACAGCTTATAGCTATGTAAAGTGGGTTAAGTCCACACACTAGGGCACTGTCCAAGACAGAAGGCATGTTTTTTTTTTTTTACATAATAACATTCATTAATTGCTTATTAACTGAGCTAAAGCCAATGAACATTTTTATGAGCCAGAAAATGCAGAAGTTTCCCTAAAGGTTAATTGTCTGTATTTCTTTATTTTGCAGATCAGAAAACTATTTTCTGATGTTAAGGAATTAGACTTACTTTTATGCAATTCATAGTTTTAAAAAAAATGCTGACATTAGCTTTGACTAGATTGATTGTGGCTTTTTAAGGGCATGCACCAGCTTACACATTAATCTTGTCCGGTGCCCTGGCATACACCTGTAATCTCAGATACTCATGAGGCTAGTGCAGGAAGGATTTTAATTTTGTGATCAGACTGGTCTACCAAGTAAATTCAGACACTCTCAAGATGAAAGCTCAGAAATAACTGGGGAGTTAGTTCAGTGAGAGCACTTGCCTAGCGTATGAGAGCCAGGGTGCAATTCCTGAGTAACAAAAAGGAAGATAGGAATCATCTGACAATAGGTGTGGGGGTGCATATTAATTCCACTGAGAGGGCAGAGGCTGCTGGATCTGTCTGGATTTTAGACAAGCCTGGTCAACATAATGAATTCCAGACCAGCTAGAACTATATAGAGAGACCTGTTATCAAAAACAAACAAAAACCAGCAATAAAACCCACCTGGCATAGTAGTACATGCTTCTATTTCTAGTACCTGAGATGTTGAAGCAGGGAAAAAAATCACAAGTTTGGGGCTGTTCTGTATCCCTAGACCACGTCCATCTTCCCCCTTCTACCTCCTCTCAAAAGAAAAGGTGTTGTTACTGGTGAATGCTGGAACTTACTGAAGCTTACTTTGTTAGCGGTCTTATCTTTTGGTTGTGAGCCTAGCCTTTAACAGCTAAGCCATCTCTAAAACCTGGGAGCAGTCTGTCAAAATAGTATCTGTCCTTAGGAAATTATGAAGTCCTTTATAACGAAGGTTGAGACTCCGGTAAGCTAAAGTCCTAGCCATGTAACCCTGTGAAATCCCTAAGTAGGGAGGCATGGTGATAAATCACATCTGGCTAAAACATGTTAAATGTTTCACAGTAAAAGTCCTTGAGAGGTAGAAGCAGAAGGATGGTGAGTTTGATGCTAGCCTGGGCTACATGGCAAGACTGTCTCAACAAAAAATAAATGTGACTCACATTTACCTCTCTGCCCAAATTCTACTGTGAACTTTATAGTATTTATGGAACAATTTTGTGTTGACAGGCAGTTGTCGTTTTTCTGGGGTTCATAACAAAATTGTTTCCTGCCTGCTGCTGTGACTTTAGCCTTTACAAACTGCTGAACAAAGACACAGCAAAAATTTATGGATTTTTTTGTTGTTGTTCTTTGGTTTTCTTTAGTTTTGAGACAGGTCAGGCTAGCCTCGAACTGACAGAGGTCTGCCTGCCTCTGATGTGATTTGTTTGTTGATACTTTTAAATATGGGAATTATATAATCTAAGAAATAATGGCTGAAAAAAATCAATGGAAAACTTACTGTATTTTTCTGATCATATCCCTATAGTGTCATTTAACATGTTTTAGCCATATGTGATCTGGTACATGCAGAAGGGGGAGAACACTTGAGTTCAGGAATTGGAAACACAGAGGAACCTGTTCTCAAAGAATTGAAAGGGATGGGGGTGAAGGGGAGCAGAAGGAAAGCTTGCCTGTCAGACGTGCTACTCCACTGTGTCTGTCCTGTCAGGTACACAGTGCTGCGTTTCTCTCCGTCCACGGCCACCTGAGACACGGACACAAGAGATTGCAAACCGCTAGTTACTGAGTTGCCTGCCGGGTGCACTGCCAAGTTATTATCCCCATGAGTTAGCTGAGTAGATGTCCAGGGGAACTCTGCCAAGGTTTTGCCCTTCGAAGAGAGCCAAGGCCAGAAATAAGACTCTAGGGGAGGGGAAGTTTGCTCTCTGTAAGAAAATAAAGGGCTGTCTTTGTTCTCTTTAACCTTTACTCTGTGAGTTGGGGGTGCGCATGTGAACAGTTTGTGGGAGTCAATTCTCCCTTTCTACCATGTAGGTTCTGGGGCCTGAGCTCAGGTCATCAGTGTTAGCAGCCAGTGATCTATGGAGCAGTCTTGGGGACCCGAGACTTTCTTTTATGGTGGTGAGTGCATCTCAGAGATTCAGACTCTGAAAAGTTATAGCCTCAGAAAGAAGTACCTTTCTGCAGCAGGAGAGGCCGCTCAGCAGCAGCATGAGAACCTGTGCCTGGTTCCCAGAATGCCTCAGGCATGGCAGCGCTCACCGTGAGCCCAGTATGGCAGAGGTGCAGAGGAAGGCCCTGGGTTTGCCAGTGAGGCTGTTCAACCTAAGTACAGAATTCCACTGCTCAGTAAGACGTTGTCTCAAAAAACAAGGCAGAGAGCAACACCGAACCAGACACACGGAGGGAAGCACACAAAAAATAGAAGGCAGAACTAGTGCCTACACATACACAAAACACACATTCAAACCTAGACACACAGACATTATCAAACACATAGAAACACAAAATAAACAACACATACCTTCCTATTACACAGCTTTATTTTAGATTATTTCCCAGGCAAATACAAAAGCATCCTAGGTGGGCCTGGTAGCACAGGTTTGTAAGCTAGCTGTGTCAGGGATTGAGACAAGGCTTGCAAGTTCAAGGTCTGCCTGGCTATACAGAGTGAGTTCAAAACCAGCCTGAGCAACTAAGTAAGACCCAGTCTTGAAATAAAAAGTTTTGAATGTGGTATAGGAGTGGTTTCAGGTAGTGGTACAACACTGAGGCCCTTGATCCAGTACCTAGCGCCTCCAAAAGAAGACAACACTCCTGTTTGAACCTTTCTACTTATATTTCCCTGTAAGCAGTCACCTAGCCAGGGTGAATTAACATGCCTTTTCCTGCCTTTGTCCTTAGGAGCCAATGAAGTGCTTCTGGTGGTTGGGGGCTTCGGAAGCCAGCAGTCTCCCATTGACGTGGTAGAGAAGTACGACCCAAAGACCCAGGAGTGGAGCTTTCTGCCAGTGAGTCATGGTGGAACTGTTTCCAGCAGGGTTGCAGTGTCACTGGTTCCTGACACTAGCACATACTTGACCAGCTTTGAGGGTAGAACAGCTTCAGAACAGCAAAATGCATGTCCCTGTCAGCCCTGCTGTGTGGATAGTGGGGTATTCACCAAATGACTGCCTTTCTTCTCTCTGGATAGTAGTGGTTGTTTCTTGGGTTTTTCCATTACTTATTCCATTGTTTTTGTGTGTGTCCACACACGTGGGCATGTCTGTGCCATACCATGTGTGTGGAGGTGAGAGAACAATTCCCAAGGATCAAATGTGGGTTATCAGCCTTAGCAGCAGACACCTTTACCCAACAAACCATCTTGCTGGTCCCTGTTTGTTTGTTTGTTTGTTTGTTTGTTTGTTTGTTTTGAGACATCTCACTGTATATTCCTGGCTGGTCTCAAACGTACAAGCTTCCTTCCTTCCTGAAACTGTCTTGCTGACATACACTCACTATGTAATCCTGGCTGGCCTCAAACATACAGGCTTTCCTCACCTCCTGAGTGCCAGGGTTACACATGTGAGCCAACACACTTGGCTTGGTTTTTGAGATAAGGTCTTGCTGTATAGCTCTGGCTGGCCTGATACTCAGTGTATGGCCCAGACTGACCTTACATTTCATCCTGCTTCAGGCTGACAAATGCTGGCATTATAGGCACGTGCCACCACCACACCCAGCTGAGTTTCTGACTGTTCCAATTAGAAGTTCTCCTTACAGAAGTGTCAGTCACCATATAGCAAATTTAGCTGCACCACCATTTAGCCTGCATAGCTTGTACCACTGGTCATGCTGTGCTATATTAAACTTGGTTATGTTGAGTCTAGCGCCTATTCAACTGAAAAGTTAAGTCTCCTTTCAGTATTTCAGTACTGTACAACCAAGAACCATTTCTGAGGAGACATGAGAAACCTTTGGACCATTCTTACCCTTAAGGGTATTTCAGACCTGGCTCCAGGATTATCAATATGGCCGTACTTTTCTTACAGAAGGATATTCAGTCTCTTAGCCCAGTGCCTTACAGAAGACAGTGGAAAGCCACGATGTCTTCTGTAAACCTCACAACGAGGCAGGAGCATCTCCCTCTGTAGGCAGTTACAGCCTAGTCCTTCAGAGTGAACCTTAGCCACCGGGGGTTTCCCATGGCAGGGAAGAAGCAAAGCAGATGAAAACAGCCAGGGTGCGCAAGGAAAGCTGGGGCTAGAGCCTGCCCGTATGAATGGCATTACTCCTCTCCTCTCCCAAACCCATAGAGCATCACTCGCAAAAGACGGTACGTGGCCTCAGTCTCCTTACATGATCGGATCTATGTGATCGGTGGCTATGATGGCCGTTCCCGCCTCAGTTCAGTGGAATGTCTAGACTACACAGCCGACGAAGATGGCGTGTGGTATTCTGTGGCCCCGATGAATGTGCGGCGAGGTCTTGCTGGAGCCACCACACTGGGAGGTAGGGTTGATAGCAAATGATGCTTCATGTGGCTCTTCTGCTGCTCTGTAGGAGCATGACCAAGTGTCTCATTTCAAACGCGCATTCTTGCTTTTAGAAATGTCTGTTAGAAACTATTCAGTATTTGTAGATACTTCAATACTGACTACAAACTGGTGATTCATGTTCCATTGTGCTTTATGGTACTGGGCACTGATCATGTTTTTATAAACTCCATGTAGACAGTCTCCAAATGCCTTTAAGTACTTTTCTTGTTGTTTGTTTTGTTTTGTTTTTTAAGACAAGTTTTCTCTGTGTAGCCCTGGCTGTCCTGGAACTCACTCTGTAGACCAGG
This sequence comes from Apodemus sylvaticus, assembly GCF_947179515.1. Classification (NCBI taxonomy): domain Eukaryota; kingdom Metazoa; phylum Chordata; class Mammalia; order Rodentia; family Muridae; genus Apodemus; species Apodemus sylvaticus. Next base: position 41,009,418 of record NC_067483.1, read on the forward strand.
CTGGCCTCGAACTCAGAAATCCGCCTGCCTCTACCTCCCACAGTGCTGGGATTACAGGCGTGTGCCACCACTGCCCAGCTTCCAGCTCTTTCTTTTAAGAATTTTTATTTTCTTGAGATGGAGTTTGCTAAATTTCCCTATGTAGCTCACCCTTGTCTCAAACTTGGGCTTACAGGCATGAGCTTTAAATGCTCATTTCTTCTCCTATCTTCCTTCTGAGACTTAAGTGACTTACTATTTAAGGGGAAATACTCAGAGTACACAATACACTTTTACAAGGGTGTGCTTGTGTAGTATCATACAATTAATATACACAGTGGGAAATGGAAGAAGAAGAATAAAAATCAACGTGAAGCAATAGAAGAATTTGTTTGCTTGTGATAAGTTCTGAAATAGCTCAGGTTGACATTTAACTTTGTCTGTAGCCAGGAATGGCCTTGAACTCCTGAACCTCCCAAGTATTGTAATTACATTCATGTGTGCAATCCCTCCTCCGCCATCTTAACAATGGGTAATTTGTACATAAAAGTTCTTAGAAATTTTTCATTCTTAATTTAACAGTCTATAATTTTGTTCACTCTGAGCAGATATGATTTACGTCTCTGGGGGCTTTGATGGGAGCAGGCGTCATACAAGCATGGAACGATATGACCCAAACATTGATCAGTGGAGTATGCTGGGAGATATGCAAACAGCTCGGGAGGGTGCAGGACTAGTAGTGGCCAGCGGAATCATCTACTGTCTAGGTATGATCCTGGGGTGGGCTGGGGGGAGCTCAGTGCTTAGCAGACTGCGGAGGGCAGAATTAAGTGTATATACTTGTGTCAACAAAAACTGATTTATCTCAATATATTGTCCATGAATAGGATTATATTTTTCTTGTAAACAATATGTAGGATGTTGCATATTCTCTGACCTAGACCTCTGGAAAAAAATAGAACTGAAAGAGTCAGTTGAATTACTCACAGAGGGGCAGGTAAAATGAGCCTGAGCATCTACCTGTCTCTTTGGAATGTTCTCTACTTTGCCTTTCAGGAGGATATGATGGCTTGAATATATTAAATTCAGTTGAGAAATATGATCCCCATACAGGACACTGGACTAACGTTACGCCGATGGCCACCAAACGTTCTGGTAAGACCAAATCTATGATGTGATGAAAGTGCTGTAAGTCTCAATGTGTACAGTGATGGTGTAGTTACTGGGTGTGGTGTCAGTAGGACAGACTGTAGTTCTTACTTCACCATAGACCCACTGTGAATGTGAGTCACAGTCCAGTCTCCTCCACTTCTGCCTTCCCTAAAATACTAGGATGAAGGAAGGTAGTTTAAACTTTGAGCTAGATTGTTCATTTGAGGACAGTGATTTCTTATTCTTTAGTACTTTTTTCTATTCTTGTTTGACCACTAGCCTCGTTTTGTATGTGCAGTACATGTTAAATAAATGCTTTTGTCCTGTTGAAGTCTGTGTCTTTACTTTTTATACTCTTTGGACGTTGATATTTTGCTTTTTTAAAGACAGGGTTTCCCTGTGTAGCCCTGGCTGTCCTGGAACTCACACTGTAGACCAGGCTGACCTTGAGCTCACAGAGATCTACCTACACCTGCTTCTGCCTTCTGAGTGCCAGGATTAAAGGCATACAATGACAAACCTGGCTGAACTTTGTTTTGAGGGTCCTACCATGCAGTCCTGGTCAGTGTAAAAGTTGCTGTGAGGTGATCCTCCTGCTTCTTCTGGCTTCAAGTTCTACTACTACATTGGTGATTTTTTTTTTTTAATCTAAGACTCACTGAGTGTAGTATGCAGCTCACATTAACTTTAGACTCCAAGTAATCTCACGATTGCAGATATGGAACATATACCTGATAATAAATGGCAATATGTATTACATTAAATCTGTAATGCCTAAAAATACTTTTTTTAAAAATTCTGAGTACTGCACACAGAGCCCTGCATATACTAGGCAAGTACTCTATCATAGAGGTACATCCCAGTAACAGTTGAGAACTCTTAGTAGACCAGGCTGTGCTGTAACAGAGCAAGCATTGTGCTGTTCCAGCTAACTGCTCCTTTCATTGTTACTAACATGTTTCTTCCCGCTTTTGTTTAGACAGCTGAAGAGTTAGACTGTGAGTTAGTGAGAACAGAGATGAGAACCATGTCAGTCTTGTAGAATTTCAGGTCCTAGCCTGAGGTTGACTGATGCACACACTAACATTTGCTGTATTACACTATTCTAAGCCTGTTTGACGAGTCTTCATCCCTCATTTCCACAGTTCAGCCATTATCGACCGTGTGTGTCAGATGCTAGGCTTACTGCCATTGGTGTGCTAATGCTCTCTTTCTCCCCAGGTGCTGGAGTAGCCCTGCTGAATGACCATATTTATGTGGTGGGGGGGTTTGATGGGACAGCCCACCTTTCCTCAGTTGAAGCTTATAACATTCGTACTGATTCCTGGACAACTGTCACAAGTATGACCACGCCACGATGCTATGTAGGGGCCACAGTGCTTCGAGGGAGACTCTATGCAATTGCAGGGTGAGGATTTTCAAAGTGGTCTAGAATCATGTATCCAAGGCAAGAATCCCTTTGGTATGGAGGCGAAATGTGTGTTGTTGGGAACAACCACTGGGGCTATTTTCATTCCCATTCCAGTGCAGGGAGTGGGCCCTTACACGTGTAGACAAGTGGTAGGACCTGCATATAAAGGATGAAGACCTCATTTCTCTCTTTGTTTTTCCCTGTCAGATACGATGGGAATTCTTTGCTGAGCAGCATTGAGTGTTATGACCCTGTCATCGACAGCTGGGAAGTAGTGGCCTCCATGGGAACCCAGCGTTGTGATGCTGGAGTGTGTGTTCTCCGAGAAAAGTAACTGTTATTTGAACACCAGCTGGAGCCAGTGACTACTCCAAGGGACAGTTTGTGGGAGAATCAAGGATCCTTTGCAGAATGTTTATTTCTCACTGTGTGCACAGGGCGATTACAGGCACCAGTGCTTGATGATTGTACTTACTTGACGCATATGCTCCTTCGCACTGGTACTTTTGCTCAGAAGCTTGGGGACAGGCACTCAAGGGAAGGGAATGCACATTTGGATGTGAGGACCAGACCATGGCTCTCTGTGGTCCGAGGAGCACTTTCTTACTGTTTCTAACTTACCATGTGTTTGGGAGGATGCTGTGCGTGTGTGCGTGTGTGTGTGTGTGTGTGTGTGTGTGTGTGTGTGTGTGTGTGTGTTGCCTCGCCTCATGTTGCAGAGAATTAAGGTGAGTATGGCCTGCTAGGTGTGGACAGTGTCCATCCTAGGTGACTGGAAGGACATCAGCTTATATAAGCTCGGTAAAATGAAAGTCTTTTTCCCTCTCAGAAACAAGAACACCTTTTCTAAATGCAGAGGTAACTCAAGGCACCACAGTTTCTTTCTGTAGGAAACCAAGAGGTCACTGTTAAAATTTGAGAGGCCAAGGAGGAGGATTTATGCTGTTGTCACTTAGGGAGACATTGTTGGTACAGAGATTTGAATGCATGGCTGGAGCTGAATAGAATGTGGGTGGACCCAGAAGATCACTGAAGTGTACATTGGAAGGCTGGAAAGGACATATTATTTGATTTCACGGTCTTTCTAATGTAAAATGTTGTACCATCTTGGCACTGGAGACTGAGAGATTAATAGTGGAAAATTTAGAATAAGAGATGCTGTAAATGTGCAGAGTTCAATATACCTGTGGTAAACTAGAAATATCTGTGATTTTACAATCGTCTTAGTCCCTGCCAGGGCTCCTATAGCCATGGCAGTATTTGTTTTTAAATGGGTGAAAAGACCATCTTCCTGGTGAATCAAGTGCTACCACGTTACTATGCCTCCACACTATTTATTTGGGGATGGGTGGGGTGGCTGCAGCCTAGTAGTTCAGGTACCTGATTATGGCCCTGTTGTTTTAAGGGCACACTTCCACTAAGGAGTGCTTCTTACTGCTGTGTGCGGTACATTCAGTTCTCTTCCTGCTGTATGTTCTGTACCTGTCTTTACAGTGTATTTTATTCATCCTGGAACAAAATAATCAAGGACAATTGGAAATCTTTTGTTAGTTTCTGTACCTCTGCCAATATTCCGGAGCTGCCTTTCTAGGCACCTTTGTGTCATATGGTGAAACTCTTGAGTTACTGGTATAGCAAATAGGAGAATGTGGTAACCTAAACTGGGCTACACTTTCCTTTTGCTCTGGAATCCCACTTTTCCTCTTTCCTTGAATTGTGTTTGCTTACAGAGTTAATTTCCTTTGTATTTTTTTAAGAAAACATTAAAAATGGACTGTCTCAAATGGCTTTAAGAGAATCTGTGGGTAGTGCTGCCTTCAGCAGACATGTTGAAGGACATCTAGGCTTCTGGTCTGTCATCTCACCTGTTTACCGTCTGCCTGCCAACAAGCTCAGCTGCTTCTCTGGACGCGTCAGGAAAACATTTGCCCAGATTTGTCTAATGTGTTGTCCTTTCACACTGTGAATCTACATGAATAGGGTGGATGGATGGATGGATGGATGGATGGACGGACGGATGGACGGACATTGCGAATCTACATGAATAGGATGGATGGATGGGTGGACAGACGGACGGATGGACGGACGGACACTGTGAATCTACATGAATAGGATGGATGGAGAGAGAGAAAGCTGGGCCCCTTTGATCCTAGCACTCAGGAGGCAGAAGCAGGTGGGTCTGTGAGTTTGAGCCTAGCCTGGTCTACAGAGTGAGCTCTAGGACAGACAGAGCTACACAGAAAAATCCTGTCTTGAAAAACAAAGAGCAAAACAAAAAGGTAAAGAAGCAGCCTTGGGAAATTTTAACACACATGAATTTTAGGGTTTTTGTCACCCTAGTAGTCTTCTATGTTTGCTTCAGTTAATGACATGTGATCATACAAATAGCTATGTACAAGGCTTGCCACACAACTGAGCTCTGGCTGCCCTGAAAACCTGATGTGTAGACCAGGCTGGCATTGATCCACCTGCCTTTTGCCTGCCCAGTGCTGGTAATAAAGGTGTCCACCATACCCAGGTAAAACCACAAGTCTCTCTTGGTCTCAGAGCCAAGAGAAAGCAGAACAAGAGGGTAAGGCTGTTTACTCTGTCCTTAGCAGAGCTACTGTGCAGTTTATTGAACCACAGCCTGTGAAATGTGGTTCATTTATCTTAGAGGACCCGGAAGGGTGGCGGGTAGGAGAGGAAAACACAAGAGAAAGGACTGGTGAGTAGCTTTCGGGCATCAGTGCTGATTTCTGAATTTTGGGCCATGTCCACAGTTCATGCACTGAAGCCCCCACTAACAATTACAGAAAACCAGGCTATAAAACTCATGGATTCTTTTTACATTTCCACAGCTTTACATACATAATTTGTTCATAAACAAAATTCCATTCATTTGTTCTTTCCTCTTTATAAAAAGTATATGAATATGTAAGTTTGTGTCTATGTGACCTGTACACCCAGTTGTAGGGCCTGTGGAGGCCAGAAGGCCCCCAGAGCCCCCAGAGCCTCTGGAACTGGAGTTTAAGTTTGTTGCCTTTGGAAGGGCAGTGTCTGCTCTTAACTACTGAGCTGTCTTTTAGCAAACCCTTTGTGTGGTAGAGGCAAAGGATAGCCTCCGGCATTGTTCCTCAGATACCATCCACCTTGTTTTCCTGTTTTAACCTAGTATGAGGGTAGCTATGTGCAGGTAGTTAGGACAATTCAGTAGAGACAACTCTCAGACTTTTATGTGGGTTCTAGGGATCTAACATCAGTTGCCAGACTTGTGTATGCCATTGAGTCCCCAAATTTCTAAATTTTGTCTCTGCCCATCAGTAGGATTACAAGCTGGTGCCACCATGCCTTCATTGTTCTATTTGTAAAGCAAGCTGTTCCCAGAATTCAGAATCTGTCTATTTCCCAGTTCTGGGATGTTTCATTTATATCATCGTCATCTGAATTCTACACAGTTTGTCATAGTTCAAATCCATCCCCTTATGAGGTAAATAAGGTAAATGATGTCCTTAACTCCGCCAACCCATCTATTTTGTCAGCATTTCTTTCTGAAATTCAGATGTGATTATCACAGTACTTAATATAAAGCCAGGTACTGGTAAATACTGATGTGTTTCTGTCCCCAAGTTCCATAGATCTCCATATCTTGTACTATAAAGTTCAATTTCCTTAACATGCATCGGATCTATGGTGCTGAGGGGCACAGTCTACCATCCTGGTCTTATTAGTCTTATAGTCTCCCCACGTAAAATATGCTTTAGTCACTTGCTTGCAAAACCGTTCCTAAATTTGATTATTTTCTAGTGTACTGTACCCTGTGTCTGAAATCTTGCATTCCTGACAACCTAATGGTTGATTAAAATGATACCTAGGGGGTCTGTAGAGACGGGTTGTGGTTGAGTGCCAGCTGTTGACTGTTCTTTCAGAGGACCTGGACTGGGTTCCTAGCACCCATGTGGGAGGTTACAACAGTCAGTTAACTCCAGTTCCAGACATCTGGTGCCCTCTTCTGGCCCCCACAGGCACAAACAGTGCACTTACATGTAAACCAAACACTTATAAAAAAAATCTCTTTAAGTCAGGCAGTGGTGGTGCACACCTTTAGTGGAGGCAGAGGGAGGCAGATTTTTGAGTTCGAGGCCAGCCTGGTCTACTGAGTGAGTTCCAGGACAGCTAGGGCTGGCTATACAGAAAAGCTCTGTTTCGAAAAACAAAAAAAAAATTTTTAAAAAAACTTAAAAAATTTATCTTAAAAAACAAACAAAAAATGATGGGACGATGGGTGAGCAGTGATTGTGCATGCCTTTAATCCCAGCTGAGATGGTAGATCTGAATTTGAGAACAGCCTGGGCTACACAGAGCAACCCTGCCTCGAAAAATAAACAAATGCAAAGATAAAGACCTAACACCCTAGACAGAGCTGTTTCCTAATCCATGCTTCGCTCGCAGTACGTTGTTTCTGAAAATGTTTTATTAGATTTGTCTGTGACCCTGTCAGGTTACTATTCTCACATACACAATGTCCATCATCATCATGTAATGTGGGACTAATGGGAGAACAAGACTGTGCATTCTGAAACAATAAGGTGGCTTAATTCCCTCGTTCTGATGTTCTCTGGTTTCAGGAAACCCACGGTTGCACTAGAACTAATCTGGAGATACAAAGACCAGTTAGTAGATTAAGAGCCTTGACTTTGGAACACCCTGGAACCTATACAAATTGCAAACCTTATCTTAGCCTTCTTCGTGCACTATAACCGAGGGCAAACCCTCTTAAGGAAATGACTACGTTTTCAAAATTACTGTAAAGCAACGCTTTGCTATCTAATAAATGGCCACTATTGGACACTAGGCTTAACATTTTCACACAACTTTGCCCAACACGAAATGTACTAAGCATTATACGTACTTCTTTTTCTGGGGGGGGGGGGGGGAGGGAGGGGTCGAGACAGGGTTTCTCTGTGTGGTCCTGGCTGTCCTGGAACTCTGTAGACCAGACTGGCTTCGAACTCAGAAATCCGCCTGCCTCTGCCTCCCAAGTGCTGGGATTGCAGGCGTGTGCCACCACCGCCCGGCTATACGTACTTCTTACTTCTTACGTAGGAAGCAAATGTTTCATAGCTAAATCTTGCTGAGGTGTGTCCTGACCCGGATTATCGCCATCTACTCATGAGGCAAATATCCCAAGAGTCAGTGGTAAGGTTAGCCATAGTGATTTGCTTAGGCCAATATTAAGGGAGGCCTGGTGACCAAGTATAGGGAAAAAGGATTGTCACAAGTAACTCTGACACTTCCGTCCGGCAATAAAGGCGCCTGCGCAAGAGAGTCCAGACGCCTGCGCAGAGGTACGGCGAGAAGCACCGGCGCCCCGCCCCTGCGGAGCCGCGCCAGCGTAGTTCCGGGTGTGCCAGCCCAGACCGCGCGTGCGCCGTTGTGGCTGATGCTGGGGTGGCGCGGTGATGGAACCTTGCGAGCTGCAGAACGAGCTCGTGTCAGCCGAGGGCCGGAACCGGAAGGCGGTGCTGTGCCAGCGTTGCGGCTCTCGGGTGCTGCAGCCAGGGACTGCTCTTTTCTCTCGCCGGCAGGTAGGAAAGTGCTTGATGCTGCTTAGAGTCGCGCTGTCCTGAGCGATCGAGCGGCTCTGGGCTGGTCCTGGTTCCCAGGTTTCCGGAGACCGCGCCCTTACTCGCATGTCTTAGCCCCTCCCCACGTCGTGAGGCCCCGCCCCACTGCCGCGGTTGGCGACCAGGACCTGGGTGTCCCGGCACGGTTGCCTGGTCCCCTAGGCTGTTCTCTCTCCAAGGGGGCACCTGTTCTAGGCGGCCCACCCTCCCCTAGGCCTTGGGTACCCCGCGCGAGCTAAGGGACGAACCGCAGCCTCCTCCTCCCTGGAGCTCTGGCTAATCTGTTGTACCCCGCAGATGTATCTCCAGCCATCACTCGGGGTCACCCAGAGCACCGAAGAATCTCTTGATTCCAGTCCCACCATAGTTTTCATCCTTCTTACAGTCCCCACCTACTTCCTGTCTCATTTGCTGCTTCACAGAGGAGCTCCAGAATCAAGTTTGGTGGAGAGAATTCACAGTGACTGCTAGTACCCAACTTTCCTAAGCCCCAAGAGATACAGTTCCCAGGATGATGCATTTCGAATAGATTTTGAAGGTTAATAATTCTTTTCTTGTGGTTAGGACTTTTTCAGGTAGGATTGTGTGTGTGTGTGTGTTTAGGTTTTTTGGTTTGTTTGTTTACTTGCTTGACAGGGTCTCACTATGTAGCCTTGGCTGGCTTGGAACTTGTTCTGTAGACCAGGCTGGCCTCCAACTTAAGAAATCCACCTGCTGAGGATTAAAGGTATGAACCACTTAAAGTAGGATTTTTAATAACCGCCTTAAACACCATCACCCCAAAGAGAAAACTGAAAGAAAAAAATTCCTGAGCCTCTTTTTAAGTGTAACATATCGTCCTATTGGATAGTACAAACTAACTCGCTTTCAGACCCTCATTATAAATGGTCTGTAAGAGGATGATGGGCCACTGTTCCTTCATGTGGTGAAGTGTCATGTACAGCAGTATCTGCTCCAAGAGCAGAAACCTATTCGTAAAGAAGTGTTAGTGTGCCCCTCATTCTTCATGTTCTCATGACCTGTCTGTAGCTTGGGTGGAAGTCCCTGTTTTAATAAGAATCACACAGACAGGAATCTCCACTTATTTTGTAAAGTTAGTGGCCTCAAGGAGAGATGGAAATGAACCAGGGACTTGGCCCCTGTCTAACCTGAGCATCAACACCGAAGAGTTGGCCCTCCGTGAGCGTGCACGTGCTCTTTCAGACAGAGTTGATGATTAGGGAGAGCCTGGGTAGAAAGTGAGCACTGGGCCTCCCGTGTGGTACAGTTCTTGTCCTCGATTGCAGCTTGCCTGCTTCTGTAAACTGACAGAAACGGAAATGTTCCTGAATGGTATTTGGTGGCCTGTGCCGCTAATCTTAGCACCTAGAGCTGCACAGTGAGATCAGAGCCAAATGGGATACAAAATGAGATCCTGTCTGTGAACTGAGTACAGGAGTCTCTTAAATTTTGTAGTAGTCAGATGTGGTGGTGCACACCTTTAATCCCAGCACTCTGCTGTGGGGTAGGCAGATCTCAGTGAGTTAGAGGCCATCCTGGTCTACGTAGTAAGTTCCAGGACAGCCAAGACTTAAACAGAGACAAACTATCTCAAAAGACCAAAGACCAAAAAAAAAAAGAAAAGAAAAAGAAAAAAAAGATAGTTTATAGTTAAAGTTTTTGTTTCATGTGTTTTAAATGGATGTTTTATGGGAGGGAACCTGTAAGCAAATTAACCTGCTTATTACATAGCATATTTTGTTTCTCAACAGAGAACCTTTACAGAGGACAAACCATTTGGAACACACTTTTTTAAAACTGAATCCCTATGAAGTGTCAGCCTGGCTCTTTCGTCATTACCCTGGACTGTTGAGAAATCACTGTGAGGCCAGGCTGGTAAAACTGATGCTCTACCCTCTTAAGGATGTCCTGGCAGAAGGACAGAAGGCAGGAGGAAAATATCCGAGCAGTCTGAGTCTCTCTGTAGACTGACCTCAATATAGAAAAAAAAATTTAAAAAAATAAATAAAATCCTTCCAGGCCTAGAAGTACAGGGGATCCAACATCTTTTTCCACCCTCTGTGGGCACCAGACATGGGTATGATACCCACACACAGGCAAAACACTCATAAAGCAAAAATAAATAAACCTTTAAAATTAAAAAAAGCAGTTCTTTCCAGGCAGTAGTGGCACACGTCTATAATCCCAGCACTCTGGGAGGCGGAGGCAGGCAGATTTCTGAGTCTGAGGCCAGCCTGGTCTACAGAGTGAGTTCCACGACAGCCAGGGCTACACAGAGGAAACCCTGTCTCAGAAAAAAAACCAAATCAAAAAAAAAAAAAAAAAAAAAGGCAGTTCTTTTGTCCCTTAAGTGAACCTGGAGAGAGACGGCATGAGGAGGTCTACTTAGAGGTGGCCCGTAGCGTTCTCACCTGTAGGCAGTCTACTGTAGTCTCTGATGGGAAAGGCTATGCAAGCCATCCCACCATCGATGTGATGTCGTGCCCAGTGATGATTCTGCCTTCCATTTTATAGTCTAAGGCAGTATGTTTTCCAACTGGGAGTAAGTTTGTCCCCAAAGGGAAAAGTCTAGAGACATACATAGATATTTTCCTTGGTAGGAATTGGGAAGGGGCATTACTGACTTTAGTGGACTGCTGCCTTGCATCATGTGATACTGCCCCTCACAGCTAAGAGTTCATTTTCTGTGAGTTGATAAAGACCGGACCAGAAGCACTTGGAGAGGAAAGGGTTTGTTTGGTTATACGTCCTGATTACAGTCCATTAGTTGAGGGAAGCCAAGTCAAAAACTCAAGCTGAGCAGGGACCTGAAACAGAGACCAGGGAGGAATGGCGTTGACTGCCTGGCTCTTAGCACTCTCACCTCCCAGGCTCCCACAGAGCAGCCCGCTACGCTCTGAGCACTCAGTGGCTTTCCCAGCCCAACATTCCAGACACTTCCATGGTCCTCTCCAAAACATGTTGATCACAGCACTAGCCCACCTGCTGCTACTGACTTCTGTCTTAGTTTGATTTCTATGGCTGCAGTAAACATAGCCAAAAGCGGTGGGAGGGAAACGTTTATTATATCTTCTAGCTTACATTCCATTATGAGGGGAAGTCCAGGCAGGAACCTGAGGCAGGAACCTGGAAGCAGAGGCCATAGAGGGGAGCTGGTCTGGTGTGCGCCTCTGTGGTTTGCTCAGCCTGCTTTTTATACAGCCCAGGACCCCCTGCCTAGGGTGACACTGCTTACAGTGCCCTCCCACATAAATGTCCAGTCAAGAAAAATGCCCCATGACTTGCCTGCAGGCCAATCTGATCGAGACGTTTTTCTCAGTAGAAGTTCCCTGTTCCAGATGACTCTAGCTTGTGTCTGGTTGACAGAAACCACTCAGCACACTTTGGACCAGAACTGTTTCAGGATTTGGGAGGGGGATTTTGGGGGTGGGTAGGATGGAGGAACTTTTTGCAATTTCACGGTGAAGTATTTTAGGCTTGAGAGACAGATCTACACATAGAATTCTTTTGTTTCATATCCACTACCCCACACAAGCTGAAGCCAATCTGATGTATTTTTGGTGAGCCTTTATTTTGCTGAGAACCCATTACATGACGTCAAGTGTGGAGTTTTCTGCTCATGCCATGACAGTCTCTTAAAAGTTTCGAACACCGGGGCATTTCAGGTTGGATTTGGGAATTGAGGAATTCAGATTTCAGTCATTTAAATGTTCTTAACTCTGTGTGCACTTATGTGTGCATATTTATGTGTATCTATTATATGTATGCAGGAGCTCTTGGAGTCCAGAAAAGGGTCTTAAATCCCCTGGAACTGTAATCACAAGAGGTTCTGAGCCACCTCATGGATTCTGGGGACCGAACCTGGATCCTGTGGAAGAGCAGTATGTGCTCTTAACCTCTGAGCAATGTCTCCAGCCAGATTTCTAATAATCTTAAAGTTGTTAGCTAAGCTAAATAAAGAGACACCATGGCATTTCCTAATTTTAAATATAGTGTGTTTTAGAAACTGTTAAGTTTCCTCAGCCAGAATGGAGGTTCTGGGGTCATGGCGAGAAGTCTTCCCTGTAAATGGAAGCTTGTGGTCAAATAAGGAGATGGGATCGAAAGGAAGACTGGGCCGGGGCCACCCGTCCTCAGTGGAGAGGGCAGGGTGGTCAGAGCTGGCTTAGGTGACCATGATAGGTTACCAGGTCGGAGAAACTGTGCAGGGGTAAAGTGCTGAGGTAGTGAAGGAGCAGCTGGGAGCAAGAAGAGAATCTCTTCCCTCTCCAGGTCTGATAGGTGTGGACTGCTGGGGAGGGGCTGTGGTCTCACCCTGACCCTCACCCCTGTGCAGAGAGAAAGGGAAACTCCATGGAGTTCGGAAATTGGAAAATATAGAAGAGAGACGTTTGATCTTTTGTGGGGAGAACAGAAGACTGGCTCGTAGGAAGGAAAGTATGAACTGTGCTGGGGTAGAGTGGCGTGGCGAAAAGACACAGCACTTACTAGTAGCACCTGTCGCTCTCAGCACAGGACCCAGGTTCAGTTCCCAGCACCCACATGGTGGCTCACAACTGCCCCTAACTCCAGTTCCAGGGGATCCAATGCCATTTTCTGACATGAGGTATGTGTATTCATGGTATGCTATACATGAAATAAAAGTATATATATAATATATGTAAACTAGGCATCTATATCTATATATATATGTATGCAAGAATATGAAAGCGTATGTTTATGACACGTGTAATGAATGTGTACTGCAGCTGCATTCATTATAGCACACACTGGAGACAACGCAGATGTCTCAGTTGGTGAATGGAGTACTAGTCAGCCCTAAACACAGACGCACGACTGTTTGTTCTTTTTGTTTTTGTTTGAGATAGCATCTCATGTAATTCAGATTGGCCTCAAACTTGCTTTGTAGTGGAGGATGACCTTCAACTCCCCATCCTCTTGCCTCTACCTTCCAAGTGTTGGGATCACACCACCACAGCCAGCTCGACACAGACAACTTGAATGAGTCTACAGAGAATTATGCTGGTGAGAAAGCCAGTCCTCAACGCCCACCAGCTTTATGAATCTATTTATACGAGAGTCTCTCTCAATCCCACTCCTCTGTTTGACACAGAGTCTCACTGTGCTTGGAAGGTTGGCCTGCGGTTTTATGTTTACCCAGACTTGGAGATCTTGAAGATCTCGCTGCCTTGATCTTTCTAGGGCTAGAGTGAGCCATCACAAGGCCCCTCCCTCTTTGTGCGCACGCAAGCGTGTGTGTGTGTGTGTGTGTGTGTGTGTGTGTGTGTGTTTAATGTGAGATAGGTCTCATGTAGCCTATATTGACTTTGACTGCCTGTGTACCATGTAGCTGTGAGGATGACCTTGAATTATCACTGCCCCTGCCTTATCTCAATGCTAGGATCACAGGCATGGATCACCAAGCCTAGTTTACATTGTGCTGGGGACCAAACCTAGGGTTTTGTGCCTGCTAGACAAGCAGCTCTATAAGCTGATAATTTGCTGCTCAGGCTAACCTAGAACTCATGATTCTCCCACCGCAGCATCCCACATGGCTGGGATTATAGGTGAGTACCACTGTGCCCCAGACAGGTCTCTTGGAGACAGTCTCTTCCAGGCTGTCCTGGAACTCTTATGTAGACCAGGCTGTCCTGGGACAAATTCACTGAGGCCCCGCCTGCCTCTGCTTCCTGGGTGCTGGGATTAAAGGCTACACCACTACTCTTGGCCTATGTAACATTTTTTGAGATGAGAAATTTTCAGAAATGAAGAATGAATCTATGGTTGCCAGTGGACGAGGTTGAGGGCCAAGGCATTGATGGCTGTGGTTAGGACAGGCCAGCAGGGTTCTGTGATGGCCCTTCGTTGTCCTACCCGTGATGAAGAATGGCATAGAACTAAATACGAAGGCACACGAGCACAGTAAATGGGAAACCGAGGAGCCAGAGGCAAGAGGACCAGAGTTCAAGACCACCCTGGGCAGGAAGACCTTAAGTGAAAAACAGCAACAAAACACAAGCAGCCGGAGAGATCCAGATGAGACTGCAGGGTTTCCTTGTTCTCTGGCTGTGAGAACTACCTGTCAGCTGTGTGAGGTGTTGCCTTCTAGGACTTGGGCTCAAGGAATTTGTATTACTTTTTATTATTGTTGTTGTTGTTGCGTTTTGTCTTTTGAGACAGGGCCTCACTGTATCCCTGACTCTCTGGAACTCGCTAGGTAGACTAGGCTGCCTCTGCCTCCCAAGTGCTCAGTTAAAAGGGCTCCGTGCTAACTAGTCCTTAAGGACTTGGGTTTATTTGTGCCTTTGTGTGTGTGTGTGTGTGTGTGTGTGTGTGTGTGTGTGTGTGTGTGTGTGTGTGTGTGTGGCACATGTCTGCAAGTTCCAGCAGGGTCCAGAAGCAAGCATCAGATCACTTGGAGCTGCAGTACAGGGAGTTTTGAGTCACCTGAAGTTGGTCCTGGGAACCAAACTTGAGTCCTCGGATGAACAGCAGGTGCTCTTGGCCGCTCCCAACCTAGCTGTCTGGGTTTTGTTGTTGGCTTTTGAGACAGGACCTCAATGTATATCCCTGACTGACGGTAAAGTTCTCTACCTGCCTCTGCTGAGACTAAAGGCATCTGCCACTATGCCCAGCTCCTTAGAGTTTAGTGTTAAGAAATAAACACTAAATATGAGCTTGTCAGGACAGTAAGTGAAACAAGCCAGTCAGAAAAGGGCGTGCACAGTCAGATCCCACGCCCATGAGATGCCTAGAACTGCTTCTTTAGAAGACAGTAATGGTGGTTGCTGTTCTCCAGGCCAGTGAGAAAGAAAGGCCATTCAGTGGGAGCTCAGTTGAGACACCTAGGAGGAGAATAGAACCTCTGGCTCTGACCTGTGAGGATTAGCCAGCCGGCCGGGATCTGGTTTAGCCCGTCGGTGAACTCAGAACTCGTGTTCTTCTGAGAAGATCTGTAGTAGGTTTATGTTTGCAAGGGCGAGTGGGGAGGAGCTGGAGAGATGGCTCAGTTGTTAAGAGCACTTGTTCTTCCAGAAGACATGAGGTAAGTCCTCAGCATCCACACCCAGTAGCTCACAGTGGCCTCAGCTCGTTCCAGGCGATCTGACACCCCCTTCTGGCCTCCACGGGCTCCCCAAACATAACATTGCATACACTTAGCATATGCATACACAAATAAAAGTTAAAAAAAAATCTTGGAGAAAACATCAAGTTCTAAAATTAGATTTTCTTTTTTTATAGGATAAATCCAATCCAGGAACAGATACTTTAGTGGAGAAAGATAAACAACAAATTAATAAGACATTTTTAGTAGCTGGAGAGATGGATCAGCAGGTAACAGCACTTGCTGCTCCTACAAAAGACCCTGCTTCAAGTCCCAGCATCCACAATGGCTCTCAACCAACTCTATCTCCAGTTCCAGGGATCTAAGAGACACACATGTGGTGCACATATATACATGCGTACACAAAACCTAATACAACATTTTCAGAAAATATGAGCTTGGTCTGAGGAAACTGATGGGTGTGATGAATATGCTTATATCTTAATTACGATATTTTCATCAGCATATACATGTGCCCAAATGTGGCAGGCTTTGCACTTTACATATGTGTAAGTTATGCATCAGTGATTCTTCACACACATACACACACACATATACACACATACATATTTATGAGATAGGCAGTATGGAATTCATTCAGATTGTGGGTCAGAGACTTCCTGAGGTAATGTTTGCACCAAATACCAACCAGCAAGGGCCCAGTCATGTCTTGTGTGCAGGCAGAACCGTCCGGCTGCTTGTTGAGGAAGCAAGGCAGCCCAGTGTGGCTGATAAACAGCCAAGTGAGGGAACGAGGCCGTGGCAGGCCGTGGCATTGCTCCGTGAAACAAAGAAGCTGAAGTGTCCCTCCATATCTCTTAAGACTCGGAGCAAACCCTCTGGGAGCTTGGTGGTCATAAAGAAAAGAGTACACGGAGGCTGGCCTCACAGTGATGTAGTCAGAATAGAACAGAGGGCCAGATCCAAACCAGCCTGAACACTGTACAGCCTAAGAGCTAAATACATCTATTGCATGGAAATTGTGGGCTGTTGTAGCAATTTGTGTGGGGGGTGGGGGGAGGATGGAGAGGAGTAATAGGGGAGGGGGTTTAGAGGTATGTGACCGTGAAGAGGTCCTCATATTATTTGGGATACAGGGAGGGAAGGAGTGGACAGGCGAAAGGACAGCTCTGAACGCAGACACTGTTGACTAGTGCTGTGTGGTTTGTATGTACAATTGAATACAAGAAAGATATGGAAAAAGCCAAGCGGTGCTAGCACACACATTTAATTCTAGCACTTGGGAAGCAGAGGGCAGGTGGATCTCTGTGGGTTCTAGGCCAGCCTGGTCTATAGAGGGCGTTCCACTCAAGGCCACATAGATAAACCCTGTCTCGGAAAAACTAAAAAAAAAAAAAAAGGAAAGGAAGAAAGTCATGTTTCCATGCTTGGCATCTTTATAAAGCTGGGCAGTGGTGGCACACGCCTTTAATCCTGGCACTTGGGAGGCAGAGGCAGGCCTGAGTTCGAGGCCAGCCTGGTCTACAGAGTGAGTTCCAGGACAGCCAGGGCTACACAGAGAAACCCTGTCTGGGGGTGGGGGGTGGGGAATAATAAAAAACAAAACAAAACAAACAAAAAAAAACCAGGCAAGCCAGTCATGCTGGTGGCAAGCCTTTAATCCAAGTACTTAGGAGGCAGGGACAGATCATAGACCAGCCAAGGAATGGGAGACTATGCCTCTAAATGATGATGATGATGATGATGTTGTTATTGTTGTAATCAGGGCAGTCAGCAAAGGAATGGCCAGCATTCTAGTGTGTACCCTGATGTGATGGCTGCTGTCTTTGTTCTCCCATTCAAGAAAGCCACTAGGCATCAGGGTCCGGCGTCGGCACACGGGAGTGAGGTGTGACTGGGGCCAGTTCAGCTTTTATACCCATCTGTTCTCTCCCACTGCAGCTTTTCCTCCCCTCCATGAGAAAGAAGCCAGATCTGGCCGACGGCAGCAATCCCGATGGAGATCTCCTGCAGGAGCACTGGCTGGTTACTGACATGTTCACCTTTGAGAACGTGGGCTTCACCAAGGACGTGGGCAACATCAAGTTTCTGGTCTGTGCCGACTGTGAGATTGGACCCATTGGCTGGCATTGCCTAGATGACAAGAACAGCTTCTATGTGGCCTTGGAACGAGTTTCCCACGAGTAACTGAGGGGATGGGGACTTGGCTCCACCCTAGCTATAAAGTTCTCCCCACAAGAACCGCCACTGGGCCTGGCGCGTCAGCTGTGCCCGCAGACTTCTCAGTACTAACATAAATGATGAGCGCTGGTGTTTGCCCTTGAGCCTGCAGAGGGCCGGTCCTGCCTCAGTCGGGCCTCAGCATGCCTCCCACTTAGTCCTCTCCGTCACCTGTGTCCCAACGCCCTGCCCCCTGTTTTGGAACATGGAAGAACATGCAAGTACTCTGCCAGTGCCGTCCGCCTCCACACCTTGGCCCAGGGCTTTCTTCCTCTCAGCAAGAGCAGCGTTCATCTTTTTAGCCATGACGACAGGAAATAAGGCGCTCACTCGCTACTAGTTGGAACTCCACCTTTTCTCCTTCTAGAAGCTGAGTGTGACAGGGTGTACATCTGTCATCCTAGCTCTTGGGAGGTAGAGGCAGAAAGGTCAGGAGTTCAAGGCCAGCCTCAGCTACATAGCCTGGGCCAGGTGAGACATTGTCTCAAAAAAACATAAAGCGTACAAGTATTTGAGAGTAACTTCATTGTATGTGACCTACTGGTCTACAGTAATTTATTCTTTTTAAAAGTAAAAAGTAAAACATTTACAAATGTCAGTATTTAAACCTATTGAGAACATATTACTTTAGACACGTTTTCAATTCTGTGCTTCAGAGCCTTTCTTCTGGGTTGATGGTGGCATTTTATAGTGAAGGTACACATGATCCTGCTTCCCTCAGATCTTGACCAGCTTTCTCTTTTTATTAGCTCCCTGCGACTTCAGTCTGTGTTGTCAACCCTCGGGGAAACTCAGCCCTAGCTGTGTGCCAGGCTCTCTTGGCAGAATCAATAGAGAGTGTCGGACATACAAGAGGCCGGCCTTAGACACATCACACCCGGGCTGTTAGGAAGGACTCCTTTAATAGCACTGCCGCCTTTCATTAAATATGGGTTGCACCGTCCTTGGGATTTTGGTTCACTTCAAATGTCTATACCGACCTGGGATGCAAACCTTTTCCACTGAGATTTCTATTGTTACGGGCTTGGTGTCGCCCTTTTCTTTTCTTTTCTTTTCTTTTTCCTTTTCTTTTTTTCTTTGTTTGTTTGTTTGTTTTTTTGTTTTCGAGAAAGGGTTTCTCTATGTAGCCTGACTGTCCTGGAACTCAGTCAAGCTGGCCTTGAACTCAGAAATCTGGTGTCACCTTTTCTTATTAGCCAACTTAAATCTTCAACATGATTTCCAGTTGCTTTGTCATTTCTCTTCTGGAGTGACTCATAGCTTAAAAGGACTCTGTATAAACAGTTTTTTGTCATCCCTTCCTCTGGGGGCCTAAATTGAGATAAGTAGAGATCTCGTTATTCCTCCTAAGGCCAGGGCTTAGGAAGTGGGGGCAGATCAAGAGTTCAAGGTTGGCTTCAGTGACATTGAATTCAAGGCTGGCCTGTACCACATGAGATCTTGTTTCAAATGAACAAACACAAAAAGGAACAAGTAGGTACTGGAAAAATGACTCACAGTTAAGAATGTTTGCTGCTCTTTCAGAGGACCTGAGTTCAATCCCTGGCACCCCGTGGGAGGCTCACAGCTGCCTGTGACTCCAGTCCAAGGACGTCTGCTCCTTCTCTCCATACAGCTGCCTGCCCATGCGTGGCACACAGACAGACAGACAGGCAGGCACACAATACAAATAGGCAAATAAAACTTTTACAGATAAAACAAAAGTTTCTTCCTTGGCACCTGTTTTCTGGGTGTTCTTCCCTCGCTGAAGCTTTTGAAGGGCTCCCTCTTAGCCGCGCCCTGGCACAGTTTCACCAGCACCCTGCTCACTTTCCTCCCCACCCAGAGTCTGAGGGGGCTCTAAGCAGCAAAGGAGAGACCACGGTTTCCAGCAAACAGGCAAGCACTCCAAGTGTGGGGTTTGCAGGAGGACACCTGAGACGACCCACCCATCAGAAGGAACAACCAAGGAGCCTCTGGGACACATAACCACTCACTTCACAAGTCAAACTGGGCTTTCGATTCTGCCCCCTTTTAAAATCACAGAAATAATACGTTCGTTGTATGTCAGTGAAAGAATCATTATTAAGTTCTAATTAACTCACAGTTCCATTGGCCAGAGCTTGCCAGTGGTAATGTGTATATCATCTTTTGTGAATATATGCAAATGTAGTTTTCAAAGCAAACATGAGATCATACTGTACTCTTTTATACTCTCTTCCTTGTCAGTACACCCAGCCGTGCACACTATTGCCACTGTTCCATTGTGGTGCTGACCGATGCTGTCAATGATCCCCTGTTGTGTTGCCTTCAGTTGCTCATAACAATGACATAGCAGAGCCTGGAGAGATGGCTCAGCGGTTAAGAACACCGACTGCTCGTCCAGAGTTCCTGAGTTCAATTCCCAGCAACCACATGGTGGCTCACAACCATCTGTAGTGGGTTCTGATGCCCTCTTCTGGTGTTTCTGAAGACAGCAACTGTGTACCCACACACATAAAAAATAAATCTTTAAAAAAAAAAAAGATGACATAGCAAGGGTACTTAACCGTGCATCTGTCCCTGGTTCCTTGGCTTGCGTCACAGAAGCAGAATTGCAGGGTGGCCATGCTGTCACAGCTTTGCTCTATGGACACATTCTTCAAAGCAAACCTGCTGCAAAGTGTCCCCCCACAGCAGAGTGAAAGTGCATTCATTTTCTCCCCTGCTATTAACCGTTGGGTGTTTTTATCATTAAAAAACATTTGCCACTTTAAAGTGTCTTATTGTTTTATGTGCACTTCTGGTAAAAATTTTCTATTTCTGCTGGCCACATTCTTTGTTTAGAGGACGGTGGGGGAAGGTTGTTTGAGACAGGTTCTCCCTAAGTAGGCTTGGCCAGCCTGGAATTTGCTATATAGACCAAGCTGGCCTTGAACTCCGCTTGTTTCCTTTTTTGAGAACTGCCAAACATTGTTGACTCAGTGACCAAAAAGCAACAACAACAACAAAAAACCCATAACTACTGTTCTGCCATTTCAGTTTTCTGTGAATGAAATAAAGTTGTTTTGACAGTGAGGTCGGAGTCCTGTCTGTCCTTGGGCAGAGGACATACACACTGTGGAGTGGAGGAAAGCAAGTCCTGAAGGAAGGGGGAAGGGCTTAGCCTGGGGTCTTGGGTGGCTGACTCCTCACTCAGAACACCTGCAAAGCCTGTGACCCCTCTGTCACAGGTCATCAGGTAATACTTGGAACTCCGCTGCCTCTTGCCTGAGGTGAATAGACATGACCAGCGGTTGCTGCTGTGGTGGTAGCATCCTGCAGTTTCAGGCTGGATGTGCAGGTCCTGGGCAGGGTGCCTGTGTACCCTGTGCCAGGCTATAACAACCAACAAGAAAATCCCCTCAGTGCCTACTGGGGAAAGCACTGGAGTTTGCCTAAATCTATTTGCTTCTACAAAATTGTCTTTTCAAAACTCAGCATCAAGCTGGAGCCATGGGAGTGCTTGCTGCGGTTGCAGAGGACCCGGGTTCAGTTCACAGCAACCACGTGGCAGCTCACAACGGTAAACCAGTTCCACCTCTGGCCTCTTCCAGGACCAGACATGAATGTGGTACACAGACATACATGCATGCAGACAAATAATTCATACACATAAAATTAAAAAAAACAAACACAGAATCAGTTGGACTTGGTGGCACATGGCCTTTAACATCAGGAGACAGAGGCCAGCCTGGTCCACAGCAAGTACTGTACCAACCAGGTATACACAGTAGTAAGACTGTCTTTTTAAAGGAAAAAAAAAAAGTGCTGGACTGGAGAGATGACTCAGCAGTTAAGAGCACCGACTGCTCTTCCAGAAGTCCCGAGTTCAATTCCCAGCAACCTTTGAATGGCTCACAGCCATCTGTAATGGGATCTGATGCCCCCCTTCTGGTGTCTAAAGAGAGCAATGGTGTATTCAAATACATAAAATAAGTACATCTTATCTTCTTAAAAGTGTTATCCCATTATCCTAGGAAGAGCTTATCCTGTAAAACGCGTGCTTTTCAAAGACTAGAGTGCTGGGATTAAAGGCATGTGCCACCACCGCCTGGCTGCTGCTTTTTTGTTTTTAAACATTTATATTAAGTACGTTAAGTACACTGTACTTCAGACGCACCAGAAGAGGGCATCAGATGGCTGTGAGCCACCATGTGGGTGCTGGGAATTGAACTCAGGACCTCTGGAAGAGCAGTCAGTGCTCTTAACCACTGAGCCATCTCTCCAGGACCCTAGATTTTTTATTTATTTAATTTTTTTTTAAGAGAAAGAAGTTCTGAATATAGTGGCACATGACTTTAACCATAGCATTTCTAGAGGTAGAAGCAAGCTGTCATTGAGTTAGAAGCTGGCCTAGTCTACATAATGAAGTTACCACAACATTCTTGGGGTAGAAGCAAGCTGGTCACTGAATTAGAGCCAGCCTGGTCTACATGATTAGTTACAGGCCAGCTGAAGCTATATAACAAGGCCTTGTCATAATAATAATGATAATAAGAATAATAGAATTAATAAATAACAGTCAATAAATGAGAAATAAAACTGCTGTTAAGGTTTGGTCTTTTGCTTATATTGTAATGTAATACTGGCCCCAATGGCCTAGTTGCCTCCGGGACCAGAGAGTCTGCATCTAGACCCAAGTGACACTATGTGACCTTGCCCCCCAAGATATCCCTGAAGCCTACAGCCAATAGCTGGGCAGAAGACAGAGACAAGGTCTTGAGTTCCAGGAGAGACCATGATGGGGAGAGGAAGGTAGGAGAGAAGAAAGACGCCCGGGGCCAGGGGTCAAGGAAGCTGGGCCCTGAGGCTGACCAGGTGGAATTAAGAGCAGCTCAGCTGAAACGCAGTAAGTAGTAACTGGGTGTTACTGATAGGGAATAGATTTTAACAGCATAGAGAATAGATTATCTGCCCAGTTCTAATGCTGATTAAGGCTTACTGTAAGTAATAAAAGTTCTGTGTCTTTTTTTCAGTGAACTGAATGATCAAAGGCGGGGTAGAACCCCTGGATTGGGATTAAATATTTTCAACAACATAAAACTTTAGATTGGCCAGGCGGGGAGGGGGGGCAGCGGGCGGCGCTCACCTTTAATCCCAGCACTTGGGAGGCAGAGGCAGGCAGATCTCTGAGTTCTAGGCCAGCCCGGTCTACAGAGTGAGTTCCAGGACAGCCAGAGCTACACAGAGAAACCGTGTCTCAAAAACAAAACAAAACAAAACAAAAAACTTGATATTGGAGGCAGTTTAGACAACATAACTGAATCCCTTTGCCCCTAAGTGGTTTAGTTCTCACTGGTCAGATGTAAATAAATGTATCGTAAAGAGGATTGTGCAAGCCCAGCGGTGGTGGCGCACGCCTTTAATCCCAGCACTTAGGAGGCAGAAGCAGGCAGATTTCTGAGTTTGAGGCCAGCCTGGTCTACAGAGTGAGTTCCAGGATAGCCAGAACTACACAAAGAAACCCTGTCTCGAAAAAAAAAACAAAAACAAACAAACAAAAAAAGATTTAAAAAGGAGGGTTGTGCAGTTTCCACAAATGACATTATGATGCTTATTTTCAATAATCTGTGGGCTATAGCCAACAAATTGGCAGGAAGGGAAGGAGACCCTTAATTGGCTGACTCTTAGAAGGTACAGCCAGTTCGAGTTCGAGGAAGAGCTGACAATATTGAGTGGATTACTTTTGATGTTGTCGAAAGAGGGTCTCCCAGGTCCCAGGCCGGCCTCAGACTCACAATGTGACTAAAGATGACCTTGATTCCCAGTCCTTCTGCCTTCACCTTGCAAATGCTAGTACTGAGCTGTACACATCCCCAGACGAAGCTTCGTTTTTCATTTTCTTTTGGGGGCCACACTTCCTCATGTAACCCAGGCTGACCTGAAACTCCCCCTTCCTCCTGCTTCAGTCCCAAGCGCTGTGATGACAACGGGCGCGCACCACACGCTCAGAGTAAAAGCTTTCTCTTTATTAGCATCCCTGACTTGAGTGTGATTCTGTGAGGGGCAGCGGCGGGTGCAGAAACACGTGAATGCTCATCCCTGAGCCCTCCCCCTATGCCTCCACTCTAGAACTGGCAGCCTCATTCAGCCCGATTCTTTGAAATCAAAGAACACTTTGCAGAATTTGAACTTAAACCGGTACACCTGCATTTTATATATACTGGATTTTAACCTCCCGAGTCGCGTGAAAACAAGCATTGATGTTCAAACTGTTGCTGGATGGTTTCAAATAGCGTGGTTAGCCCTGTGGGGAGATGGTGGCAGGAATGCAAGCAGCAGCTGGTCTGATGTCACGGTGACTGGATCTTCCTGTGTTCTCAGCAGAGAGTCATCACGACTGCGGATACTCTTCGAGCAATGCGAACTCCCAAGCCTGACCGCATCACTGCAATGAGAACTGAAGCAGGAAGTGATGCCAGATGCCTTGGGCTACTCTCGAATGTGCTATGTGAACCTCGAGAGTAATCCGTGTGGGGTGAGATGTGCAATCATTTGATAAATACCAATTAACCTTCCCGAGTTAGTAAAGGGTCTGGTTTATAATTCATAGGCATTAAAACCCCATCCCAGCTAATAAGCAGCCTAGAGAGGGGGCCCTGAGCAGAGAACAATTATGCACTCACCCCCTGGGGGAAAATAACATAGAAGTAACGTCGATTACTACCTAAAGCACTGCTCTGAGTTATCTGAACAGGAGTCACTGCTCGTTCACCGACACCTGCACTACTATTTCACACACCTGCCTGCCCACCCTCTCCATCTGGTCCCACCCTGCTAGGTCGCCAGGACCAGACTCTCTCTGTGTCTCTGGTTCTCTCCCTCTCCCTCTCCCCCTTCCCTACACGCCCCACCCCTTTCTTTTCTTTTCTTTTTTTTTTTTTTTTTTGGTTCTTTAGTTTTGTTGTTGTTGGTTTTTTTTTTTTTTTTTTTTTTGAGACAGGATTTCTCTGTGTAGCCCTGGATGTCCTCGAACTCACAGCCATCTGCCTACCTCTACCTCCTGAGTGCTAAGATAAAAGGCTTGCGCCACCACGCCCGGCTAGGACCGGGATTCAGTGCCGCGTTCTTTTCTTTAGTGCTTACCCAACAGTCTCTTCGGGTTTGCCTACGTTTTCGAAAGAGCTCCACGGTCTTACTTGGGTAAAACCCCAAGAAAAAGACAGAAAAGGAAGGTTTGCCCCCAAAGATTGGATCTCTTCCACGGAAGGTGTAGCTGAAGAGAAAGACGGCCGCGTGCCTTTACAAACTGCCCAATGACCGCCTTCTGCGACACAGTACGTGGCCACCCAATAGCCGACAGAAGGACCGTCCTGGCTGCAAACCCGGTCCAGCACCACGTTCCGGGCTGTCGCCGCGTGCCTAATGAGAGTCCCTCGGGTGGCACCGAGCGTCCGAGGTCCCCCGCGGACTGTCACACCTAGCAAGCGCGGTGATTGTGTTGTCTACGGGGCTCGAGCTACGCTGAAAGGTGGTGGGTTTCGGGGCGCGAACCCGGGACTGTAAGGCCTTGTGGGTCTGCAGGGACCTTGAAACCGCCTTTGCTCTGCACTCCTCGCACAGGGACCTGGAGGCGCACTCTGTGGGCGCTGGGACAGGTTTCCGCAGTTCCCAACTCACCCCGCCTTGGAGCCTTTGTCTAGCTAGTGTGCCTCATCGGCAGTTCACGCCCTTCGGTCCCGGAACTGCCCAGAGCTTCCGATGCCTGGGAGAACAGAGCTCTTGCTCTCAATTTTTTGTGTGTGCTGAAAGACTTGGTCCATTTGCTAAAACTGTTGGACAGATCGCGATAGCCCATAAGAATTTGCCGCTCCCCAAGTATGTTTCAATTCCCCACTCCCACTTAAAGGCTCTGCGGCTGTGTTAGAGAATAGTTCCTAAGGCCACTAAGGATGGTTCCTGCCCGTGTAGAAGGGCCCTTCTGTGCGTGGGAGGGACCTGTCCCCCTCAAACCGATTCTCTGAGCCAAATAACTAGTTAGTGAGCTTCCTCCTTTCACATGAACCGAACCAGTGACATTAGGATAGCTTTGTGGAACTTGGGAACAGTCCAGTTTGCCATTAAAGTCTTTTCAAAAGCACCAACATTACATCAACTTGGTAAACACACTGTTACAAATGATCCTAGCTTTTAAAAATAGATTTTTTTTTCAAACTGTGTAACATCGTGCCAAGTATTACAAGCATCTAAATATACCCAAATAACTAAAACACAGCCACACTGTCTCAAATGCTTGACAGTGAAATGTTATATGGTGCAATTTTGTGGCACTTTAGGGGCTGACTTGGCTGCTCTCATCCACTTATTCCAGCCCAGGATTGGAAAACTGTGACTCCCTGTGTACTAGGGAAATGCTACCGCCCCTGTGAAGGCTTGGTTTGAACTTCTAGTCTGATAAAGAAGTAAATACAAAAACACCCCAGAGACCTTAAGTTTTCTTTAAAGAATGAGTTGATAGACCCCGGAGACTTCTAATGATCCTTGTCTCTCCTTGGCACTTTTTGTCCAAGACAATGTGATCACAAATAAAATGTGACAGTTAAAATAAGACTAACAGGGCTGGAGAGTTGGCTCAGCAGTTAAAAGCACTGACTGCTTGCTCTTCCCGAGTTCAATCCCCAGCAACCACACAGTGGCTCATAACCCCCTGTAATGGAATCTAGTGCCCTCTACTGGTGTTTCTGAAGATGGCTACAATGTACATATATACATAAAATAAATAAATAAATAAATAAATCTTTAAAAACAAAAAGACTGTGTGCAACGATCCATGCCTTTGATCCCAGGACTCTGAAGGCAGAGGCAGGATTATTTGAGCAAGTCTGAGACCCAACCAGAGCTACAGAGTGAGGTCCTGTCTAAAGGCAAACCCTTTTCCCTCTGGATTGGTTATTGGGGTAAAGAATGAGGAGGCCTGGAGAGTTGCCTCAGAGGGCAAGAGTGTTGCTATGTGGGGGCTGGGGAGGGGCTCAGCGGTTAAGAGCACTGACTGCTCTTCCAGAGGTCCTGAGTTCGATCCCCAGCAACCACATGGTGGCTCACAACCATCTGTAATAGATCCAATGTCCTCTTCTGGTGTGACTGAAGACAGTGGCAGCAACAGTGTACTCACATACATAAGATAAATCAGTAAAACTTTAACAGAGTGTTGCCATGCAAGCCTGAGGACCTGAGTTCAAATCCCACTAACCTCTGCACGGTGGAGACTGTCCTGGCTCGTTTCTTATGTCAACTTGACACAAGCTACAGTCATCTGAAAGCAGGGAACCTCAACTGAAAAAACCTTGCCTCCATAAGATTCATATGTAGGACATTTTCTTAATTGTGATGATGGGGGAGGGGCCAAGCCCATTGTGGGTGGTGCCATCCCTAAGCCGGTGGTTCCGGGTTCTACAAGAAAGCAGGCTGAGAGTCGGGCGGTGGTGGCCCACGCCTGTAATCCCAGCACTCTGGGAGGCAGAGGCAGGAGGATTTCTGAGTTCGAGGCCAGCCTGGTCTACAGAGTGAGTTCCAGGACATCCAGGGCTACACAGAGAAACCCTGTCTTGAAAAAACCAAATCCAAAAAACCAAAAAAGAAAAAAAAAAAAGGAAAAAAGAAAGAAAGCAGGCTAAGCATGCAATGGGGAGCAAGGAGGTAAGCAGCGCCCCTCCTTGGCCTCTGCATCAGCTCCTGCCTCCAGGTTCTAGCCCTGTTTGAGTTCCTGTCCTGACTTCTGTCAATACTAAGATACAGAAGTGTAAGCCAAATAAACCCTTTCCTCCCCAGCTTGTTCTTTGGCCATAGTGTTTCATCAAAGCAGTTGAAACCCAAAGGCAGGGATGGAAAGAAAGGATTCCTGGGGCTTAGTAGTTTCCAGTTTAGCTCCTGGCTCAGTAAGTGACAAACTGTCAAAGGAACGGGGTAGAGAGGGCTAGGACAGGATGCCCCATGTCCTGGCTTCGTCATGGCCTTGGGTACACGCATACCCATACACATGTGGGCATACACTACACATATATACGCCAAACTCACACACACACACACACACACACACACACAAAGTTTTTAAAAATGAGAAACTAGGAGAGTCTACGCATTATAAAACTTCCCTGAATGAGGAGAGCTGAAAGGTATGGTGAGTCTCCCGGCCTCTTGTGTGACCCTTGAATGTGAAACCAGCCTGGGCTGACCTGTCTCTACTGTATTTGCAGTGACAGGTGACTGTGGGCACCTGTCTTTCAGAAGACGGGTTATAACCCCCTCAGGCCTCACGTGATTCTGCCCCTTTGGAATGTGAAGGAGACAGGGGTGCTGCCATGGGGGAGACCTCTCCTAGGCCCAGTGCTGGAAGCCGGAAGCTTCAGGTAGACCTCTCTTGGCATACAGGACCCTCTGCACTGCACAGAGACAACAGAGCACACACGATGAAGCGGGGCCCAGCTGCTTGGTTTTAGCTTTCTCTAGTTCCTGTCCTGCAGGAGCGAGGCATGCCCACTGGCTTCTTAAATGAGCCCCCGGAGGTTGTTGGTTTCCAAGTGTCGGAAGACTTAGAAAGAAAGCCCAGTCTCTGGGATTTCAAACCCAACAACACACAGCTTCAGCCTTCAGGGAGAAGGAAGGGCTCTTTTTAAAATGCCTCTTCAGGTCCCTCCCTGCTCCCCCCACACAGCATGCAATGCTGCTCTGTTCCCCTGCCAGTTTGAATGTATCCCCCATTCTGACCAAGCCAGGGTCCAGATGGGTATCCCTGCTGACGCCAGGGCTCCATGGCCTGGACCTGGACCTAGCCCATGACGCCATGCTGACAGGCAAGGTCCTGGGTGCAAAGATTCCTTCAACACCTTCTTCAGTGAGACAGTCTGGGAAGCATATCCCCAAGGCTGTCTTTGGGGACCTGGAGCCTGCTGTCACAGCTGAGTGGACAGCCCATCTTTCTTGCCAACTCCAAAATCAGTGGGAAACTCTGCTTAGGGAGAAAACACTTAGGATGCAGGTGGTCCCTTGCCAAGAACAACACCAGAGCCTGAAGCCAATGGCTTTTGTCTAGAAGCTGAGACTTGGTGGGAGGGGGGAGGGAGGGAGGTTCCTGTGCTTTGCTAAGAGGGAGATTAGTGCTTGTTCTGCCTAGAAACTACCAGATGTTTGAGTCAAGGGTCAAACCTGGAATGCAGAAAGGAATGGGAGAAAATAAAAATCTTAACCTAATGTGGCCCAAAGAGCTGGAGTTGAACACTTGTTTAGCTCTGACTGAAATGGGCCCTCTGACAGGATGGACCTGTGTGAACTTGGCTGGCCCCTGTCTTGTCTTCTGCATCCGAAGTTCCCCAATTTCCTGACAACTGTACCTTTATAAAGCTGATGTTTTAGGTGTTAAAACTGTGGGCTGGGTTTTCTGCTTTATTTCTTATTCCACACTGAAGCAAGACTCTTCTGAAGACTGATTTCCTTGCCAGGCAAAATGGAGTGATTCCAATCAGAGAGAAGAGATTGTTAGAACAGGCTCTCATGTAGCCCAGGCTAGTCTCAAAATCACTATATAGTGAGGATGACTTTGAACTCTTGATCTTCCTGCCTCTGTCTTCCACGGCTGGAACTAATGTACTTAGACCGCCATGCCCAGCTAGAGAGCGGAGCCTTCTCCGTTCCAATGGGAACATGGATTTAGAAGTGGGTCCACAGAGATCGGCATGTCCAGTCCTCTGCTGAACCGTTACCCTTAAACGGGGTCACGGCAAAGCTCTTAGAGCCTCGGGCCCTTTCAGGAAAGAAGATTGAACCCTTTTGCCTCTGCCTTTCTCCTTTCTCTGGAGATGAATTAGGAGCTGGCATCCGTGGGCGGCGCTTCCACGCTGAGCAGAGCTGCGCCCGTGGCAGTGTGCTATGAGGGGAGGAGATCATCAATCTGGTCATGGAATGAATCTGAAAACTGACGCGTGGAATCAGGTGGCCTTGGCACCTGCAGGAGTCACTAGTCCTTAACCCTCTCTTTCTACCTTAGAAGATTACCAGGTACAGGAAAACAGGAAAGGGGGAGAACCCCGGGCTGCATCGGTTACCATAGACGTCGTTCCTCTGTGCTTTCTATTGACCCAGCTATCCTCTAGGGGGAGCTATGTGTCCTGCTTGATGTTGGATTTAGGCTTGGAAGCTTGGCTAACCTCCTCTACCCAGAGTTCCTGGGCTGCCACTTCTCTTTGCTGCTTCCTTGCTTGCCCATCTGTCTGGTCCAAACCGTCTTTGAACTCTGATCTGTGCCTATCGGCCCGGCGTGTTGTTCTTGAACTCTGTAGATCCTCCAGCTGGGAGAGCCTGCCTTAGCTCTTAAGTGCTTTTCCAGTTTGCTCCGTAGTCTGAGAGTGAGGCCAGCTGGAGCCAGTACTTTTTGGCTCTGCTGCTCTATAGGGATAGTGTAGACAAACTCAGCACTTCAGTACTGAGTTCCGTGCCTCTGGATTCCGTGCTCCCCTCCTCAGAATGAAGGTAAAACAAAGCGTCTCCCGGGCTTATTCCTTTCTCATGCTGTCATTATGCATGTAATTGGTAGATGGATGAATTTCTGGCCCAAGGAACAATATCAGAATTGCTAGGGTTCTCGGTAAACCGACAGGTTCTGAGTTCCAGGGTGGGGTGGGATGTGACGACAATTTGTCTAGAGTCAGCCATCTCACCCGTCCTGTCTAGGTCACCCGTGCCCAGAACCCCAAGCCCCTTGTATTCTTTTCTTACCTCTATAGAGGTGAAGCAAAATAACCTAAGAGTCATTTGGGGGATGATGGGAATTTCTAGATCTTGGTTGATTTGGTTATATAATTTCTATTTCTTGAGTGGTTTGGTTATGTAAGTATATAGGCTTGCCAAACCATTCATTACACATAAAATAAAGAAGTATAAACTATACCTCAAAATCTCTACTATGTGGAAGGGAATGCAGTTGTATTTAGGTAATAATCACTGTATGAACAGTCAAGAGTTCCCTGAGAGAAAGGGGTTCTGGATGAGGGGCGTGCCTCCTGTATCCTTAACAGTAGTGTCCCTTCTGGTGACAGACCAGTCCCTGTGGCGAAGCTTACCGACCTTCCAGCACCGATGGCAGCTCAGGCCTAGGTTTGAACTCCCTGCTAACACAACACCACCTTTCTCTCAAGTAAGACGTCCAAGCTGGGGTTTTTCTATCTACGCAGCCCCATAAATGTCTGCAGCACTTGGAGAGCCCTCCAGCTCCATCTTTAAGTCCCAACCCCAACGCAACTCTGAAGTCCTCAGACTATGGCCAGCTACGGCATCTGTCACTACGGCTTGGACACTGAGCGCTTGACCTATGACAGGTTCAACAGCCAGATCATTTCTGCCATTGCCAGTTCCCTCGATGTGGACCTCGTGGAGTTCCAGATCCTTTGGGTACCCTATGCTGTTGGCATATTTTTTTAGTATTTTATTGGGTTCTTATATGTCTACATTCCTTCTAACACTTATCCCTCTCTGATCCCTTCTGACCGCCGCTTCCCCCCCGCCCCTGCAACATTAGGCAGCAGAGAAAGATGGTTAGAGGGTGAAGGGGCTGTAGATGTCAGCCAACAAAATATACACCTTCCTGCTGATTAGGGATATTGAGTTCTTTGGGGCAAGTCATCAAGATATCCCCAACTTCTTGTCAAACCTCAACAGCAGCAACCTCTTTCCAGAGTGCCCTGGCCCTTCTTTGAGTCCCCCAGCATTAAACTATATGGCAAAAAAAATCACACCCCTGCTAGTTCACAAGACAAATTATAATCACCTGCTGTGAAGCAGCCTTTTATCCCACACCTGGGATAAAAATGAAAACATATTCACATAACATAACTGAGGTTTTTGTTTTGTTTTGTTTTAGATGTATTTATTTATTATATGTAAATACACTGTAGCTGTCTTCAGACACACTAGAAGAAGGCATCAGATCTCCTTATGAATGGTTGTGAGCCACCATGTGGTTGCTGGGATTTGAACTCAGGACCTTCAGAGGAGCAATCAGTGCTCTTAACTGCTGAGCCATCTGTCCAGCCCCCATAACTGGGATTTTTAAGAAACCAGAAGTCACACTGCTCTACTCTGGATCCGGTTTCCACTGATGACCTCTGTCCCAGCTGAGAAGGTCTACTACCATGAGGAGCACTGTGTCAAAGATCAGTGAGCACTGAACTTTCTAATCATGGTAAGTCCGCGGCCTGCCATCTGCTCCACCGTGGAAACGTAGTGCCTGCGAATGGGAAAGCTGCCATTGCTGGGACAGACCCAAGGGCAGCATCCAGTTTGTAAACTGGTGTCCCACAGGGGTGAAGGCAAGTTGAGGGCGAAGAGAAAGATTAGCACAGAACCTGTGTGGTTCCGAAGAGAAATTGCAGGAGACACAGATGCACTAGGAATGGAAGGAATAAAGCAGGTAACCTTTGATTTGTCAGAAAAGTGTGGGCCAGAAGCCAAAGGAGTGGCTTTCTCATTCAGATACGCCAAGGCATGACCACAGTAGGGCTCGCTGGTCTGAAGGGAATCGCTTCCCACCTCCAGTGTCTTGCTACGTAGATCACTCTAACCAGGAGCTTGAGATCCTCTTGCCATAGCCTCCTAGGTGCTAAAATTGTGTGTGTGCGTCACACGCCTGGTTCAGAGAAGAATTTGGGACATACAGAAAGGCCTTCATCAGATTAGGGGATGCAGAGGTCAGAAGGCTTCTTGTGCTCTGCGCTCATAAATACTGTCATTTCCTCTTGTAGTAAACTTATTTAATCTCCACCTTGTGACCTGCCCCATTCCTAGGGTGCTGGTATAGTTTTATGGGGTTTTTACTCTAGAACAGTGTTCTCAACCTTGTTAATGCTGCAACCCTTTTCTACAGTTCCTCATGTTGTGGAGATCCCCCACCCCAAATCATAAAGTTATTTTCGTTGATGTTTCATAACTAATTTTGTTACTGTTATAAGTTATAATGTAAATATCTGATATGCAGGATATCTGATATGGGAACCCTCTGGGGGGGGGGGGGTGTCTTGATCTGCAGGTTGAGAACTACTGCTCCAGTGTAAGACTTTAGAAAAATGAAACATGGCTGTGGTGACATTAGAAAGCATACTCTGGGATCTGGAGAGATGGGATGGCTCAGCAGTTAAGAGCACTAGCTGCTCTTCCAGAGGTCTGGAGATCAATTCCCAACAACCACACAGTGGCTCACAGCCATCTGTAATGGGGTACAGGTATACACGCAGATAGAACACTCATGAACATAAAATAAATAAATAAATCTTTATAAAAGGCATGCTGTGGCTTCTGTGCTGTCACACTGCTATGGAGGTGACCACAGAGTACGGGAGGCGAGGACCCCTGGACTCCTGCACTTACAGATAGTAGTTATTTGCTCATGTAAGGAGTGTTCTGTAGTTCAGATTGCAAAGCAGGGAGCATCTTGGGAGACTTGGCTATTGTCACTCCCACATTAGGAAAGGTTTAGCTGCTCTGAGAAAGACTCACTGACTTAGGAACTGATGATTTTTTTAGACGGGAAAACAACCTTGATTATGATACATATTTATGTCTAGTGTTTTATGTTTAATTAATATTTACTTTTAAAAAGGATTTTGCTCTTTTAAATTATGTGTGTGTGTGTATGTGTGTGTGTCTGTGTGTGTGGGGGGAGTATGTGCACATGAATACAGGAGCCTGAGGAGGCCAGAGGCTTTAGATCCCATGGAGCTGGAGTTGCAGGTTGTGGTGAGTCACCATGTCAGAACTGGGGTGGCCTGGGTCTTCCGCAAGAGCAGTAAGCTTCCAACCACTGAGCCCCTTCTCCAGCTCCACAGCCATTCTTATTTGTTTGTTTGTTTGTTTGAAGACAGAGTTTCTCTGTGTAGTTCTGGCTGCCCTGGAACTTACTCTGTAGACCAGGCTAGCCTCGAACTCTCAGAAATCCACCTGCCTGTGCTTCTTTAGTGCTGGGATTAAAGGCGTGTGCCACCGCTGCCCAGCTCCATATCCGTTTTTAGACCTAGCAAAATTAATAATACTTCCCCACATAAGGGGATACCGAATAAAAGTACCAGATAGGGACTGATGGGTGCTTCAACAGGGAAAGGCACCGCCTGCCAAGCCTGAGAGTGTGAGCTTGATCCCTTGGAACCCACAAAGGGGAAGAGAATTGATACTGGCCGGTCGTTCTCTGACATGCATGTTGTGGCATGTACACACATGCACACACATGTGCATACACATATATGTACACACATGTGCATACACACATGCTCATATACATACATGCACACTGTGTACACACACTCGCATACTGTGCACACACACGCATACACACACACTAAGTTTTTTTTTAAGAATACCAAATAAGTATTCATACACTCCCATTTGTCCCTAACTGTTTAAGGGTGTCCTGAAGCTTAGGATGCTAAGCCCTACCCTCCTTAATGCTGGAATTACAGGATTCTTTCTTTCCTACATTGTTTTTCTTGTTTAGAGTGTGTCTGAGAGTCTGTGTACAAGCATGCTTGCTACAGTGCTTATGATACAACATGTGTGTGGCTCAAAGGACAGCCTGTGGAGCTGTTTTCTCCTCCAACCACATGGATCAAGAGATGGAGAGATGGCTCAGTGGTTAAGAGCACTGACTGCTCTTCCAAAGGTCCTGAGTTCAAATCCCAGCAACCACATGATGGCTCACAACCATCTCATTATGGAATGGGATCTGAACCCTCTTCTGAAGTGTCTGAAGACAGCTACAGTGTCCTTACATATAATAATAAATAAATCTTTAAGAGAGAGAGAGAGATTGAACTCTGGTCTTTGGACCTGGTGGCAGCCCTTACCTGCTGAGATAGCTCACCAGTCCTGGAATTACAGGTTTCTGTCACTGCGCCCTGTTTCCTTGTTCCTTTAAGATGGGAAAATGCCAGATATCAAGTAATTGTCCTTTCCCCGGTTCTGAGATCTTTTGGTTTGGTTTGTCTTGGTTTGGTGTTTAGAGACAGGTTTTCAATGGGTAGTCCTAGCTGTCCCGGAACTCACACTGTAGACCAGGTTGGCCTTGAACTCATAGAGATTTACCTACCGCTGCCTCCCAACTTCTGGGATTAAAGGCATGCACCCCCACTGCCCAGCCAGTTATGGGATCTTTGTGTAGACCCTTTCTGGGACGCAAAGAACCAGCTACTAGACTATTTCCTGTTTCTTTTTAGAAGGACATGATCCCCAGCCCTCCCTCCGCCCCATGTTTGGGCACAAGCTATCTAAGGCACCAGAGGTAGCTTGTACACTGAGCACGACCACAGCCATCCCTGAGACCCAGGCCTGCCCCGACCACAATCTGCTCTGCTATGTACCAGCACATTTCTGTGCACTCGTCTCTAGGCAGGACATGGAAGAGAGTTCTCGGAGGCCAGAGAGGAGTGGTTTCTCCTCTCTGAAGAAGTGGGTGTCTCCCAGTTTTGTGTGACTAACTCCACTGCTCCCCCAAACACTGCAGAAACAGTCGGAGTCACAGGTGATGTGGAATTTGGTGCAGCTGATGGATCTTGTCTGTATCTTTAGTGAAAGGGCAGGCTAGCCTTGGCTACGGGACTGCATGGAGCAGTATCTGAGGAAGAATGGCAGATTGGCAGTGACCTATCTGACTGAGTAGACGATTCTGACAAGGATGGTTCAGCCTTGGGCTGTCCTGCTTTACCTCATGTTGGTCCTGACATACTTCCTTTCCTCAGTCCATCCCAATAAAGGCTGAGTCTTCTTTTTTTTTTAATTTGTTTATTTTATATATACGAGTATACTGTAGCTATCTTCAGACACACCAGAAGAGGGTCTCAGATCTCATTACGGATGGTTGTGAGCCACCATGTGGTTGCTGGGTTTTGAACTCAGGACCTTCGGAAGAACAGTCAGTGCTCTTACCTGCTGAGCCATCTCACCAGCCCAAAGGCTGAGTCTTCTATAATTATCCTGAATGCATCTAGATCTTTATCTGCTCTTACATTCTGGGATAGGATCTCCTCAAGGTCAATGCCAGGAAGGAATTGAGGCTTTTTTAACCCAGCCTTTCCTCCCATAGCCAACAGAGGGCAGTGGAGGTCGAACCCACAAGCCACCTGCCACTGCCATCTTAAAATGCAAAGCTCCACCCCAGTGCTTTTATAGAGAGGCACAGAATCCAACATGCGGGATTCCAAAAGAGAGTCTTTTGGCCATAAACACATGAAGTGACTTTTTAAAAGTTCTTTTTGACAGAAAATTAAAATTCTTGTGAGATTGCCAGGAAACTTATTTTAGAGGCTAGCCATGTCTGAACACATGGTCTTAGACATCCATGTATTAGTAGCTAAAGACTAAACAGCTGCCTCTTTCTAGCATAGCCCATGTCAGGAGGGCTTGAGTTTCATGATGTACTTGACAACTCCACTGTGCCAGGCACAGGTGGCTGACTTATGCTCCCTGAAGGCAGAGAACCTTCTAGGAGACAGATTCTGCTCTTAGTAAGACCCCTGAGCAGATCCCAGCCTAGCCCCAGTCCCAACTAGAAGAATGGAAGACTTTAATACTCTTAACCTACTCTGAGTTTGGGACTTTAATTTTGGGGTTACGATGTTCATGTCTCTGCTATTTGGGGTGGGTAGTTTCTTGTTGTTGGTTGGTTGGTTTTGTTTGGCTTTTGATACAGGGCCTCTCTAGAGACTATGCTGACCTTGAACTGATGAGCCTTTTGCCTTGCCTCCCATGGACTATGCTAGAGGAGTCCTGCTGTGCCTCGAGTTGGGCAGATTTTAAGCACTGCTACACTTTGAAGTTCCCTGGGAATGTCACTTGTGGCCTTGCTTTGTGTTCAGGAGACTCAGACGGTCATCCACTGAGAGACAGATTACCTGTATCCATAAGCCTTGCCTGATTGACCCCCAGAAGGGTTTTGCTGAAACCATAGTCCAGAACCTAGGTCTATAGACTTGACCTCCACGGGAAGAGCCAGTCAACAGCTGTTTGCACTGAATTAGACTGTGGACCTGCTTAAGGGACATTCCCTGGGGCTGGCTCTCTCTTATTTCCCATCTTCCAAAGTTCGGAGTTGTGAGTGGAGAGATCTGACAGTCTGTTGGCCACCACGGTTGGCCTTCTGCTTGAGAATATTTTCCTCCAAAACTGCCTGTGGCAGTCAACCTGTTTCTTCCACTGCTCCTAGTGCTGGGCCCAGGATAGTTACATACAGGAGGGAAAAGAGGTTAGACAAAGCTACCCTATCAAAGTACCTATGAAGGATGTTGTCTTGGGGTTTTACTGCTGTAAACAGACACCACGACCAAGGCAACTCTTGTAATGACAACATTTAATTGGGGCTGGCTTACAGGTTCAGAGGTTTAGTCCATTATCATGACAGCGTCCAGGCAGGCAAGGTGCAGAAGGAGCTGAGAGTTCTACATCTTCATCTGAAGGCTGCGAGCAGAATACTGGTTTCCAGGCAGCTAGGGTCTTAAAGCCCACCCCCACAGTGACACACCTACTCCAACAAGACCATACCTACTCCCACAAGGCCACACCTCCTAATAGTGCCACTCCCTGGGCCAAGCATATTCAAACCACCATAGGTGCAGATCCGTTCGTCTGTTCTGCTGGTATCTCCATGGACAAACAGGCGACTTGGCATTTCCTTTCCTCCTTTCCCTCTCTCTAGGTGCATAAATTCATCCGCAGCCTCCGTAAGTTCATATGACAAAAAGAGACCACGCCTCCCACATGCTGCCCCAGGCAACAGGAAGGAGAGAATCCAGTGGGGGCTGGACACCTAACCTCAGTACCCTTTGTGATGAGTTCCCTACAGTGTAAGTTGGTGATAGGTACAAGGAGCAAGCTAGAGCATGTTCTTTGATAAACCAGCTGCCACCTGGTTAAACAAAGAAATGGGGTCATGGTACAGAGCCAAATAAAGAGGCAGGGTTATTACATACATACAGATAAATAGAGAGGCAGGGTTATTACATATGGATAAATAGAGAGACAGGATTTAGGGTGTACAGCTGGATCAAGGAAACAGGGTTGGCTTATCTCAGCGGGAGCAGCCTCTGTAGGGAAGGAGTCCTCGGGCCTGAAATCTCCACAGAGGAGAAAAGTATGGTGGGCACACAATCAACAATCAAGGACCACAGGGAAGGCTTGGCCATTTCTCTCTGGGTCAGAGCCTAGGGTCCTGGACATGGTTGTGCCTATGTCAATAGTACATACTCACTCAGGATGTCACAGAATTGGGGCTCTCTACACTCCCCACAACCTCATAACCTCCTAATTTTCTTTTTTTGAGGGGAGTGGGAATTGGCTGTTCTGATATGGGGCTCATGTAGTCCAGACTTGAACTCACTGTACAGGTGAGGATGACCCTGACTTCTGATCATCCTGCCTCTGTCCCTCTGGCTCCACTCTGTTTTCTCACACATTAAAAGAAGCAGGAACAGGGCTGGGTGTGTTGGCTCAGCTGGCTTCATCCCAACACTCTGGAGGCAGAGCAGGCAAGTCTCTATGGGTTCCAGGCTAGTCAGTTACACAGAGAGACCGTGGTTCCAAAAGTGTGTGTGTGGGTGGGGGGGGGTTCCCAAAAGGTTGGGACAGTCCTCTTTGTTAAATCTGCACCTTGCCTTGACCCCACACCCTACTTCTACGCATGCTTCATAGGGCTGAATCCCTGGAAGAATCAGGTCATGGTCCTTTTGATATTGAACTGTGGTGGTTTAAATAGGAATGGCTCCCGGAGACTCATGTGTTAAATGCTTGGCCCATAGGCAGAGGCACTGTTAGGAGTATGGTAGCTTTTTGGAATAGGTGTGGCCTTGCTGGAGGAAGTGAGTCACTGTGGGGGTGGGCTTTGAAGTCTCAGAAGCTCGAATCAGTTCTCTTCCTGCTGCCTACAGATCGGGATCTAGAACTCACAGCTCCTTCAGTGTCATCACATTGGCCTGCATGCTGTCACGCTTCCTGCTGTGATAACAACGGACTAAATCTCTGAAACTGTAAGCCAGCCCACAGTAAATCTTTTCCTTTGTAAGAATTGTTGTGGTCATGGTATTTCTTCACAGCACTAGAACCCTACCTAAAACAGACGTCCTGAAGGAGTGAGGATGGAGAAGAAAAATTCTTTGCTTGTGTGTCTGAGCCAGGTATGGTGGTATATGCCTTTAATCCCAGGGCCCGGGAGGCAGAGGCAGGAAGATCTCTGAGAGTTCAAGGAAAGCCAAGGCTGTTACACAGAACCCCCCCCCCCAAAAAAAAAACCATATAGATGATGGCTGGATACATAGATGATAGATAGATAGATAGATAGATAGATAGATAGATAGATAGATAGATAGATAGTTGAGTCTAAGGGGCTGGAGAGTTGGCTCAGTCAGTGGTTAGGACCAATTGTCCTTGGAGAGGACACAGGTTCAATTCCCAGCACCCACATGGAGGCTCCCCATCTCCTTCAGCATTAGGCACGCTTGTGGTGCGCAGACACACAGGTAGGCAAAATAAAAATACAAATACAAAATACTAAAAATAAATCTTTAAAAAAAAGACAGATAGTTAAGTTTGAGTCTGTTGACCCTTAATGAATCTTAAGGGCTCGAAGTGGGCTTGACTGTGAATCCCATCTCAAGTGGTGCCACAGAAACCCGCAGCACATCGATGACCTTGGCCCTGCGTGACTTTCTGCAGGCAGAGTTACCTGTCTCTAACAAGCCCCAGGAATCCACGGGGAACAGGCCCCACAGAGGCCTCCAAATAGTGATCAAAGGAGCAGAGTAGAGGGTTGGCCCAAGTAGAAGGAGCTCTAGAGGTCATCCAGGGCCTGTAACCGAACCTCTGTTAGAATTTAGCAAGCAGGCTTCCGGCCTGAGGACAAACTGAGCATGCCTGGGCTCAACCTTTATGGGTGGGGGAGAGAGAGTAGAAATTGGAGGAGGGGGAAGGGGGATAGAAAAAAGCAAAGAATTGGAGAGAGGGAGAGATGGAGACCAGATGAGAGTGTCAGGATACTTGGTGAGTTCAAGGCCTGTCTAAGGTACTTGGTGAGTTCAAGGCCAGCCTAAGGTACAGAGTGAAACCACTTCAAACCGTCCCATTTATTCACCTACCCCTCCAAGAAAGGATACAAACCTGGGAAGTAGAGGCAAGAGAATCTCACGTTCCAATCTAGCCTGAGCCACTTAGTAAGACTCGTCTCAAAAAGCAGATTTGCTAAGCATCACAAAAAGAAAGGAATTAGTCACAATTTGTGCTGTTCCCCTAGGGGAATAGAAGAGACCCAACAGCAGCCTGTGTTCTCTCTCTCCCTCCGCCCCTCCCCCCCACCCTCTCTCCAGCCTTGATAAAGTGCTAGAATCCCCAGACATGG
This sequence comes from Apodemus sylvaticus, assembly GCF_947179515.1. Taxonomy (NCBI): domain Eukaryota; kingdom Metazoa; phylum Chordata; class Mammalia; order Rodentia; family Muridae; genus Apodemus; species Apodemus sylvaticus. Next base: position 41,049,206 of record NC_067483.1, read on the forward strand.
CTGCTTCTGAGAGTTTTCCAGCACATGAGGCATGACACCTACTTGCTATGAGTTTGGGCTGAACAGGAACAGAGCTAGGAAGAGGAAGCTATCCTGTGAACAAATCCCAGCGTAATGGGACCATTCTGAGTGGACGCTTGAGTGAGAGCCAGAAGCGGAGCAGACGGGAGCTCCTGACAGGATTGTGAGGACTGAGCGGTTGACTAGGCAAACCACGAAGGATCAAGACAGAGCGAGCAGTATATTGTCTTAGAACGAAGTAGATCCCTAAGGCCTATACTTAGGGTGCCAGGGAGGTTGGTGAAAACAGGCTGTGTGTCCAAGGAAGAGGCAGGAGATCCCATCTCATTACCCTAAGGAAGGCTGGGCTGGGACTGAGAAGGGGGAGATGTGCGGACCTTTGAGAGCAGAGTGTGCTGGGGTCTGTTGTTGCTGAATATTTGTTTTTAATGCTCAAGTATGTATGTGTACATATGTTGGGGTGGTGTGGAAGTCAGAGGACAAATATGCAAGGGTCATGTCCCTCTTTCTACCATGCAGAGTCCAGAGTCATTAGACTCAGGTTGTCAGACTTGGAAACAAGTACCCTTGCCCAGCGGAGCCATCTTGCTGGACTCAGAGTGGGCCCTGGTACAGGTAAGTTAGGCATGGATATCCACTATGCTGGACCTCAGCAATGACTTTAATGCATTGGTCATTAAGAGTGCAGACTCTGAATGCCTGCCCTTGAATCCTAGCTCTGCCAGCTCCACCTCTGTGTTCTTGGCCATGGAGCCCAACCCCAGTCCCCTGCTCTGTGAAACCAGACAAGAGAACAATGCTGCTTACCTCAGAGCGGCTGGAGGAGCGGCTACACAGTGCCGAAGTCCGAGGAGTTCAGCCATTATCAGTCACTGCCACTGTAACCCTCCACAGAGGAGGAAAGGGGCCTTTCTGTATTTAAGTACTCTCTTCTCCACCACGGGTCTCTAGATAATAACCCTCTGTTCCCATTCTACGAAACCACTTCTTTGTGCGTCTCTATAACTCTCCAGTCTCCCCAATTACACTCTTTTGCAGACACTCATTCTTAATGGTTAATTATTCCAATTTCCCCGTAGCCAAGGCCACTTGCTTCTTGTGATCCTCCTCTCCCCCCACCCCCGCCCCAGGTTTCAGGACACAGTCTGTTCTGTGCGTCCGGGCTCTGGCTGGGAGCCCACCTGAACAAAGTATTTCTCAGTCCCCTCTGGCCCTCCCCTGCCCTCCCAGAGGCCCTGCCTCTCACCCAGGCACCGAGAAGCTTTTAGGTAGGTCAGAGGGGCTATTCACTTTATACAGGCCCAACTTTGTCCCCATTCCCAGCCACTCAGCCAGCAGTGAGACCCAAGCACTTCTCTGAGCAGTGGGCAGACACTGGGCCCTGATAGCTCGAGGAAGGAATCAAGCAGTCATTAAGAAAGCGGCCCAGCAGGCTGGAGAGATGGCTTAGCGGTTAAGAGCACTGACTGCTCTTCCAGAGGTCCTGAGTTCAAATCCCAGCAACCACATGGTGGCTCACAACCATCTATAACTAGATCCAACACCCTCTTCTGGAGTGTCTGAAGACAGCTACAGTGTACTTACATATAATAAATAAATAAATTAAAAAAAAAAAAAAAGAAAGTGGCCCAGGATTCTTTCATTTACCTTTTGCTGTATTATAAACTACCCAGGGCTGGGAGGTGGTGGCGTGGATTTTAATCCCAGCACTTGTGAGACAGAGGCAGGCGGATCTCTAAATTCAAGGCCAGGATGGTCTACAAAGTTAGTTCCAGGACAGTCGGTGCTACACAGGGGAACTCTGTCTCGAAAAACCAAACCACCACCAAACTAACCCTGACTAGGTAGTTTATAACCATCGTCTTTTCTCCACTCATGATTCTGTAAGAGGCAGGACTAGATGGTGGTATTCACCCTCACTGTGTGGGATTGGTTGGGGCAACCCAAGATGGCTGCCCCCATGTCTGAGGCCTTAGCTGCAAAGACTGTGGGGAGGTCCTTCCTTTCTAGTTTCTCATCTTCACAGACCTCACCAGTGTAATTAGACTTTAGAGTAAAAACAAGTTATAGGCCTCTTGAGACTTCCGATTTTTTAAAAAAGAATTATTTATTTTATGTATATGAGTACACTGTAGTTGTCTTCAGACACACTAGAAGAGATGGTTGTGAGCCACCTTATGGTTGCTGGAAATTGGACTCAGGACCTCTGGAAGAGCAATCAGTGCTCTCAACCGCTGAGCCACATCTCTCCAGGCTGAGAGTTCAGATTTTAAAAATAAAAAAAACACACACACACAGACACACACACACTCACACACACACACAAAGAGAGACCTCAGAATCACTGGGAAGTATCATGGATTAAATTGGGTTCTTTCCAGGTTGGAGAGATGGTTCAGTGATGAGCACTGGCTGTTCTTCCGGAGGACTGGGGTTCAATTCTTAGTACTCACATGGAAGCTCACAGGTGTCTATGGCCCCCATTTCAGGGGATCTGATACCTTCACACGGACAAACATGCAGTGAAAACACCAACATACATAAAATACAAGATAAGTTATTATAAAAAAAAAACTTGTGTCTTCCCAGATCACCTTCTGAAGTCCTAATCCCCAGCACCTAGGAGTTTCTTTTCAGTGGAAATAAGGTCCTTGCAGCTATTTTTAAAGATGAGTGACCAGGAAAGATGTCTCCAATGTGAGGAACACTTGTAGCCCTTCTAGAGGACTTGAGTTTAGTTCCCAGCACTTATGTTGGGATGCTCACAGTCTCCTATAACTTCAGTTCCTCTGGACTGCCTGGGTACCCACACTCACATGTACATACAATGCCCACACATACATGTAACTAAAAATAACACAAACATTTTTAAGTAAAAATAAGGAACAATGAAAAAATTATTTTTCTCCCCCTTCCTCTTCCTCTTTTTATTTATTTATTATATGTAAGTTTACTGTAGCTGCCTTCAGACACTCCAGAAGAGGGAGTCAGATCTCATTACAAATGGTTGTGAGCCACCATGTGGTTGCCGGGATTTGAACTCAGGACCTCTGGAAGAGCAGTCAGTGCTCTTAACCGCTGAGCTATCTCTCCAGCCCCCCCCCCTTTTTTAAAAAGATTTATTTATTATATGTAAGTACACTGTAGCTGTCTTCAAACACTCCAGAAGAGGGAGTCAGATCTTGTTACGAACGGTTGTGAGCTACCATGTGGTTGCTGGGATTTGAAGTCAGGTCCTCTGGAAGAGCAGTCGGAGCTCTTAACCACTGAGCCATCTCTCCAGCCCCCTCCTCCTCTTCTGACAGGGTTTCTCTCTGTAGCCCTGGCTATCCTAGAACTTGCTGGCCTTGTACTCACAGAGATCCCCCTGCCTCTGCCTCCCAAGCACCAGGAACAAAGATGTGCACCACCTCTGGCTGAAAACAAACAAACAAACAAACAAACAAACAAACCACAATTTCTCCTGCTGCTTTGAGTCACAAATGTGTTTTGTTCATTAGACCTAGGAAATTAATATAAATGGGAATAATAAATGTTTCATGTGGTAAGTAGAAATCCAGGAGTCATAAATAGGACTCGGTATGATTGGGAAAAAAAAAAAAAAGAGGTGTGCAGAGCAGCGCAGGTGAGAAATGCAGCAGAGAGATAGTTGTACAAGACAAACACAGACAGGGTTACAGGCCGATTCAAAGCCAGGGTGATGATGGATCCTCAGCTTGTGGGAACCAGATGTATATGCCTGACTGCAGTGGGGAAATCTGGGAAAAGGAAATTTAACACCACGAGCACTTGTTTTTGTTTTTTGGATCACATCTAGTATTTTACTGAGCCCCTTCCTTACGAGTTTTAAGGGTTGGGATGGAGTTTTCCCAGGACCTAGCCCCCGCCCCTGAACTAGCATCAGTATTTGGTAAATGGTGAATGAGTAAAGACTGTTCTGTACTTCGATTAAGTCCGAGCTAAGTATGGAAGGGAAGAGGAGAGCCCTACATTGAAATCGAATCCTTATAAATGACTTCATTACGGAGATAGTTTTATTTTAAAAAAATTTGAAAAGCTGAGAAATCTGAACTCTGTGTAATTGCCCTCAAATTCTATTCACATCCACTCAACCAGAGATGGCGCTATGAGCACTGTCGAGAAGAGTGCCAATTATGAAGGCTTTTAAAGTGTGGTAATTATACACAAATGACCTGGACTTGCTTTGGAGCATTGGTTCTCAACCTTCCCATTGTTGCAACCCTTTAATCCAGTTCCTCATGTTGTGGTGAACCCTAAGCATAGAATTATTTTGTTGCTACTTTATAACTGTAATTTTGATATTGTTACAAATCATAGTGTAAATATCTGATATGCAGGGGATATGATATGGGACCCCTGTGGGTGTCTCGACTCACAGATTGAGAACTGCTGCTGTAGAAGGTAAGGGTGTAGCTTCTTCTAAACCTTTTTGTTTAAGTATTGGAAGTATTGGAAGAAGAATTCCATTAAGTGGAGCAATCTGTTCGTTAGGCATTATTTGAGTGCTCTATTCAAGTACACAAGATGTCAATGGTAGGGGCACAGAAAAGACAGAGTTGTTCTTCTGTTTTGATTCATTAATGTCAGAGTACCAATTGCTTTAGCTGGAAAGACATTGGATATCACAGCTGTCTGCCCTAGGATCTGCTTTATGCAACAGCTGGCTAGCTGGACACGGGAGTGTGCTCAACACTACATTGAACCTGGGAAGGGTGAGGTATGGAAGGAACTTGTCTTAGTGGGAGTTGCTGTGAAGAGACACCATGACCAAGGCAACATTTAACTGGGGCTGGCTTACAGGGTTAGAGGTTCAGGTCCTTTATCATGGCAACATCCACATAGGCATGGTGCAGGAGGAGCTGAGAGTTCTACATTTTGATTTGAAGGTTGCTAGGGGAAGACTAACTTCCAGGCAGCTAGGAGGAGGGTCTCAAAGCCCAACCTTCACAGTGACATACTTCCTCCAATAAGGTCACACCTCCAAATAGTGCCAATTCCCTGGACCAAGTATATTTAAACAACCACGGAACTTGAAAATAACTGAATCCCAACACTTACTGGAGAGTTTGGAAAGAGGACCCTACAAAAGTAATTACACACCAGTGGTTGGGAATCATGTCAAGGGTAATGTAGGCCACAATCTTGGGTGATAGCATCTTAGAGAAGCAGCTTAGAACAGACCAGATTTACTGCTTAGTGGCTAAAAGTTTGTGAAATAAGTCAGAAATGCAAATACTGAATGCTACATGAATCACAGTGTTGCTCTCATGAGGAAGGGACAATACAGACATCTTTGTCTTGGGTACGGTGCCACCATTACAGGTTGGCACATGAAGGAGCTGTGCCATCCAGTAAGAGAGTCTCCTATTAAGCCTTTCAATAGCTCTGGGAGCCCGGAGACATCAAAAACGCAAGCTTCCTTTGAAGTGGGCACCTGGAAATAATGACAGTAGCTCCAACTCATCTGATCATGGACCCCCACGTGAGGTCCTCACCAGCCAGGCAGGCACAGGTGGCTGAGGGACCATGCATAGGGGCTTCTGGCACCTTCCTTCCATTGGCTTCGCTGGCTTGGAAGCTCATTTGGTCATTTCCCTCCCTGACTTTATCGCTGGACCATAGGTTGAAAATTGCTGAGAGATGATTGAGTTTTCCTTCCTTTTCTTTTCTGAGATGGGGTTTCATTATATAGCTCAGGTTGGTCTCAAAGTATCCTCTCAAGTGGAGATTGTAGGCACAGCTGCCTCAAGCTTTCCTCTTGATGACACACACACATAGCGATGGAATTATGGCCATCCTGGTGGACAGGTACAAGGCTTCTCATGGGCCAACAGGACAACAGGGGGCGAGGACCCAACATAGACAGAGAAGTCTGAGCTCTAAGGAACACTGCTCAGAACTTGATGGAAAGTTGCTTAGCTCCCTCCTCTTCCCAGGGTACAAAGGACAGAGCAATGGAACAAGATGTGATTATCTTGGACTATACCAGAATCCCTGGGGAGGGTTTGTACCCATGGACCACATGCATGCCTGGTGCCCAGTGCCCTCCGCAATCAGAAGAGGGCATCAGATTTAAGTCCTCTGCAAGAGCAACAGGTGCTGTTAGCTGCTGTACTGTCTCCCCGGCCTCAAGAAGGACAGCTTTTAAGAACTGCTGATGACTCCCAGCTTCACCCTGGAGCCACTGTGGAGCTGGTCCAGAGTGGGTCCACGTCTGGTTTTTATAACCTTCCTGAATGAAGCCGCCAGCATTGAAAACCACAGCCCTAGGGCCCCAGATATTTGAGGAAACAGTATGATCAGATGGTGCGTACCTTAAAAATCATTCCTCCGCCTGACATTCCATGCCCAAACAAAAACAGAGTTTTAAAATATGGTCCCTAACATCTTGATGTTAGCAAACTTGAACCCAAGTCCATGGACTCAAATTCCTACCACTTTTGAATACACTGTAATCGGCTGCATCCTGTTCCCCCACCCCATGTTAGGATTGAACCGAGGGTCTTGTACATACATGGCGGATGAGCACTCTGCTATGAAGGTAGATCCCTAGACCTGCATCTGGTTTTTGTCCATCATCATTCCTGGGGATCCTGTGAAAGTTATTAAGGAGGTGAGAGTTCATTCCTATGAGGGAGTCTGTGCATCCCATGTCTCTGACATGATCACAGAGACACAAGTCCCAAGTTGGCTTTGGGAGACAACCCTTCCAGCTGCTGACTGAACTGGGTCTAGATAACTTCAGCCTACTTTGGATCTGTGTGACCTCTGACTTGAAAGAAAAAAGGATTCCGAGTGTAGCTGCTGGACTGGAAGGAGCCTGGGCCTCTGACAGGAGTCTGTCCAACTTCACACAGCTTAATAGTGGCGTGAGCATGTCTCTTTCACCCACTCCGGGCCTCAATTATACACCTCAAAGGTAACATAAGATAAATGGGGCCTGTTGCACTGAGCTGTACTGAAGAAGGCACTGGAAGTGCTTAGCACAGCGTCTGACACAGATGTTAATTGGGATACCTCACGATGGCAACTGTTTTGTGAAGTATCCCTGTGTTCTGCTGCAGAAATGTGTCCATGATCATATGTCTAAGACAGCACACATCCAGACTAAGAATGCCAGGTGTTGTTCTATAGTTAACACAGAGAGAGGGTGGCATCCATTGGTTTGCTGATTGGTCCACAGAACAGCCCAAACCTAAAGGTGATGTGGTAAATAGACTGAGTTCCAGGGTCTCAAAGAGGAGTCTAGAGGGAAGATGTAGGTGATGCTAATCCCAAAGATGGGAGGAGAAAGATGGCTGACCCAAATCATCATGATCAAATTAAAGCAAGCTTTTCTATTTGTGTACATGGGTTGCCTCCCACTAAGGTTCAAAGGCTCAGCACTGGATGTGAGGAAGGATTTTCTAGCTCTGGGGTATAGGGGCTCCAAATGGGGAATTTGGCAGGCAAATGCAGAAAATATGCATAACAGGTTAGTCCTCATGGCTTCCTGAAGCAAAGACATGGTTTCAAGGTGGGGATAGCAAGTTAGTCATAACAAGACAGTCATAGATAGTAGTCATTATAACCTTTGGAGGCAAAGGTAGGGTTGCAAGTTGGTCATAAACAACTTTTTGAAACGAAGACATGATTGCCACTCCTGGGACAGGTAGTACAGAAGCATTTGTAGTGAGGTGACAGGTAGGGCATAGCCCAGCCCTTGAGAAACAGGTTTAACCATAAACAGGAGTGAGCCTAGTTTGTCTTCCCTATAAGATGGCTTTTGAGCCTAAGATGGAGGCAGGCTGGTTCTCCAATTGATATTTTGAGTCTTGACAAAGAAAAGACACCTCCCTTGATTCTTCTGGTAGACATGGCAGGTGCCTGGCTGGCGGAGTGTCTGGGGTGTGGTCACTGGTGACCGGTTACCTCAGACTTGGGGTAACTGGAGGTTCAGCTGCCTCTGATCTGGTTTTCAGCAGATAAAATTCCTACTGTGTGTCAAGTCCCCTGTGAGGCCTCAGGCACACAGAGATGAAGAAATAGACATGCCATTTTCTAATCTCAGAAAGCATGCGTTTGGGGTCTAAAGGACCTTAAACAGCCATACCTCTGTAAGACCTGCAAAAAAGAAGACAAAGGTCTGAAGGGAGCAGGAAACAGAGCCTGGCCTTGGTGGTCTTGGTGGTGGCAGAAATAAGCTAAGGACAGAGGGTGAGCAAGGTGGAGCAGATTCAGGCCTCAGCCAGAACACAGCACATGCAAAAGAACAAGGGCAGGGGATGAGCTCAGCCCCTCAAAAGGCGCCAGGGGAACTCTGCCTCAGACAAAGGTTAGCCATGAACTGACCCAGGTGGCGGCTGCGTTAAAAACAGCTGTGACCCAGCAGCTATGGGAAGCCACTGAAGAACTTTATTTCTATTTTATGTGTATGAATGTTTTTCCTGAATGCATGTCTGCACACCATGAATGTACAGATGTCTGCAGAGGCTAAAAGAGGGTGTTGAGATCCCTTGGAGATGGAGTAATAGACAGTTCTGAGCCACGTGCAGGCTGGGAATCAAATGAGGGTTCGCAGGAAGAGCAGCCAGTGCTTGCTCGCTTTATTTATTTATTTATTTATTTATCTATTTATTTTTATATGAGCACACTGTAGCTATCTTCAGACACACCAGAAGAGTGCACCAGATCCCGTGACGGATGACTGGGAGTCACCATGTGGTTGCTGGGAACTGAACTCAGGACCTCTGGAAGAGCAGTCAGTGCTCTTAACGGCTGAGTCATCTCTCCAGCCCTCTGATGGAACTTGGGTGACATCATGACCCCATGTGAAGTATTTTTGCTTTATGATTATGAGCCCTCTCACACTTAAATCACACACGATTGTCACAGTAGCCCCACAGAGATGTCACCTCTGTCATATATCCCAGACCCAGTGAGACCACTAGACCATTATCACCCCCACACTTCCTCCTGCTACCAGCGGATACCTGTCTCCACCCACACTGATGGAAGGAAGGTAATAGGAGATGCTGCTAGCGGGAAGTCAGGGACCCTGGCTTCTCTGTCCTATCTCTTGTGACATACTTACTGCTTCTTGAATCTCAGGTTTTTTAAAGTAGCCCAGCCAGAACGGGGGAGGGGGAGCCTACTCTGAACCGCCCCTCCCTTCTCACCTGGGGCAGGGGTGGCGGATGATAGAAATGTCCTACATGTCTGAGCCTGTCTGAGTCTTCCTCTTCAAACCCGGTGAGCAGGGTGCGTAGGGCCACCAAAGGCTGGGGCTGAGGGTGCTCCGTTTGGGAACACGAGCCTGCCTTCCTGCCGCCATTCCCTTGGATTTCTCAGATTGGCTAGATGAAATGGTTTGAGCTTTTAATTGTTCATACGCCAATACATCAACCCATTGTCTTTTCGGTCATCTTTTCTGTTTTTGGCGGTTTTCCCCCCAGATGTAGATATGCCTGATCATGAGGCCACCGAGCTGATTAGCATTCACTGCCAGCTTCACGCAACTTACTTCACACCCAACGCTTTTCAGAATGAGCTGATCCATCTGCCCCTGCACGAGGCGGCCCAGCAGGGCAAAGCTGGTACAGTTTGGGGGTACCCCTTCAGGCTCATAGCCGAGCTCCACCTGTCCTTTCTCCAGGATGTACTTCCCATCCATGATGGAGCCTGTCCTTACTTGTACTCTGATGAGGTTTGCCGGATTGTCCAAAATCACTATCAGATAGTTCCCTGTACTGACATTGTAGGACCAAAAGAACGACTCATCGGGAGTGTAGGCCTCCTGTGGGGAATGGACATCTGAGAACATCATGTCCGTGTAAACAGTTCCAGAGAGGATGTGCAGATCCGTAGGATCCCTCTCCTGGCCTGTTAAGGTCTTGTTCTCAGAAGTGAAGTGAGTCAACCTGTGGTAAAACAGAAATGGTCTGCAGAGGATTGGACTTTGCTGGGCCAGGAGGGTACTGAAATGACGGATCAGCCAATCGAGAGGTCGCTCTTTGTGGAAGAGGAGGAGGAAGCGGGCCAGGAGTGGAAGGTCCCTGCTGTGGAGAAGTTTGCCCAGGATGCCCATATTAGAGAACTCTAGGAGCACCCACGTGTTGGGCTTCCTGTAGATCACCTTTGAGCGAATGTGGTTGAGAAAATTGGGGGCACAAAAGACATTGTCCTCTATCAGCAGGAAATAAGTGGAGAGTTTTGTGGCAAAGCTCATAAGGAAAGCATGATCTACATTCTGCTTGGAGTAGATCTGCTCCTGAGAGATCTCCTTCTGGACATTATTCACAGTGGGGTAGACATCGGGTGGGGCATGGATCAGTAGTAATTGCCCTCTCAAGATTTGGGACCTGTAGAGATTTGATATGTGGAAGACAGTCCTCTTGAGCCAGGTGGGATCAGAGTTGGCCAGGTGGACTAGTACTGTCATTTGTCTCTGCTCAGATAGGGAGGACGCGTGGTAAAGAGAGGCCAGGGTATCCAAGAGGCCGTTTTGACCCTGTTGTGACTCTGAGGTGATCCCCACTGTCAACCATGCTGAGAGGTAAAATAAGGACAACTGTCAGTGGATGGCAGTGATGGGAGTGTTCAAAAAGATGAGAGAAGCTGATGGCGAAACACAGTAAGGCAGGACTGCAGTGTGATCTTGGTGCTAAGGAAGCTGAGGTAGGAGGACATGAATTCAGTATGGGCTACATAGCATGGTGAGACCCTGGCATGAATAAAATAAACCTTAGAGTGCTGAGAGTAGGCCTGGAGCAGTGGCTTATTCTCTGGTCTTGCAGAAGATACACGTTTGGTTCCCTGTACCCATGTTCGGAAGCTTACAACTGCCTGACCAACCAACCAACCACCACCACCACCAACAAGCCAAGGTCTTTCTGTGTAGACCTTGCTGCCCTAGAACTCACTTTGTTGTCTAAGCTGACCTTGAACTCTTAGCGGTTCTCCTGCCTCAGCCTCCTAAGTGTTGAGATTGCAGCTGTGTGCCAGAGCCCTTCTGAGTCTTTTCTCAAACCTGAAGCTTGTGACTAAAGAGCTTGATAAATATCTGCTAATTGTCATGGTTATTATAATTCCTTCTGCTTTAAGTCTCTCAGCCAACCTATCTTCCCAATGGTCCCTTTAAAGAAGATACATTATAAAAAAGAAAGAAAGGAAAAAAAAAGAAAGAAAAAGAGAAAGAAGAAAGAAAGAAAGAAAAAGAGAAATAAAAAGAAAGAAAGAAAGAAAGAAAGAAAGAAAGAAAGAAAGAAAGAAAGAAAGGAAGAAAGAAAGAGACTTTTTCTAGAATCCAGGAGCCCAAGGCTTTTCTATTGTTCTCATGCACTCTTGGTTTTTGCCAATGTAACAAGAAGCTAGAAATATCCAGAAAAGGGGAATCTTAATTGGAAAAAAAATTGCCTTCATAAGTTGGGCCTATAGGCAAGTCTGTGAACATTTTCTTGATTAATGATTTTTGAGTGGGAGGGCTCAGCTCCCTGTGGGTGGGGCCGCCCCGGGCAGGTGGCCCTGGAAGAAAGCACACAGAGCAAGCCAGTAAGCAGCGTCCCTCCATGGCTTCTGCATCTGCCCTCGCCTCCAGGTTCCTGAGAGTCCTTATCTTGACTTCCAGAGTGATGACCATCAACTGCAGGTGGAAGCTGACAGAGCCCTTGCCTCCTCCTTTGGTGCTAAGACATGCACACACTCTGGGAGAGCACCGAATCTATACTGTTCTGTTTCCCTGGCCCAGGATTTTTACCCCAGTTCTGTCACTTCTGACTGTGTTGTTGGCCAATTCCTTTCACCCCTGAGCTTAGTCCTAAAACCCATAAAACCAAAAGGATTTGGGCTCTGTGATCTAAGACCCTCCTCTCTCCAATATTCTTTAATCCAGTGATTGCTCTTTCTTACAATGACTAACTTTATTTTTTCCCACCAGTGATTAAATCTTCTTTTTCACTGATATATTTTGTTTAGTCATTGAATTCTTCTACCTAAAAATGCATGTAGACAACTTTAGCCACACTTTTTTTTTTTTTTTTGGTTTTGGTTTTTTCAAGACAGGGTTTCTCTGTGCAGCCTTGGCTGTCCTGGAACTCATTCTGTAGACCAGGCTGGCCTCGAACTCAGAAATCCGCCTGCCTCTGCCTCCCAGAGTGCTGGGATTACAGGTGTGCACCACTACCGCCCGGCTGAGACCCTTTTTCAAAATGAACAAACAAAAAGCCACAGGGTCATCCACTCCCCCCACCCATCCCACAAAAGGCACATAGCCAACCATTCCTAGGGCATAATCATAATTGAAAATTGAAATGTTAAATTACACAAGGGAGTTACACTCCTTGTTTACCCAATGTGAAGATGTATGGTGTTGCAGATGAATGTATATACAATGTAAGGTGAAGAACTATCATATGTGATCAATATATTTTCACGTATTTTTTTTAGTGTTTTTGTATATGTGTATGTATGTGTATGAGTGCTATATATATGCATGGTGTGTGGTATGTATGTGTGTATGTGAGAGAGAGAGAGAAAGAGAGAAAGAGAGATGCTGAAAATGTGAACGCAGATCCTTAGGAGGAACAGCACATGCCCCTAACCACTGAACTATCCTTCATCCCCTGATTCAACCTATTTAAAACAGCTACCTCTGTCTGTCCTTCCTTCCTCATACTCTTGATTTGTCCATGTCCTGGGACGGGAGGGAGTTGTCAGGCAGATTCAAGTGTGCCTTTTCTCCTGCCCTCCTCTTTCCCATCATCTTCCCTCCTGTGGTCCTCCTCTTCCCGTGACACTGCACCCTCCCGCCCCCTGGCACTCACTCTTTCTTCTCTGATGGATTTCTTTCAGATACTTGGAGGTGATGCTCTGCCAGGCATCTAGTGGTCTGGAGTTCTTCTTACTGCCATGGTTGATGACCTGGACCGTTGACAAAAGCAAAAAATACAGATCCTTTCATAAAACAACAGACTCTATTTCTCCCAACTTCCCATAGGCCTTTTTAGGTAGAGAGAGTCCAGCGCAAGTGCCTGGCCATGAGCTAAAAGATCCCTGGGCTCTGGTGGAATCCGTTTTGTCTCTTACCTTGAGAAACATGACTAGCAAATGTGGCTAACTTACAGGATAATGGGTAGCCACACCCAGTTCCGCTCAGAGGGAAGGAAAGGTTTGGATGGAAAGTCCAGGGGTCTTGGGCAACCTGCTTCTCCTCAGCTCTCCCACCATGTACCCCCAGTTTCCCTAAGAATAGTCACCACATTTTTGACGTCTTCATTTTCCTCAGGGACTTGCAGGATGGTGAAGAGCCACAGGAATATGAGGGCCACAGAGGCCCTGAAGCAATGTCTGACGGAGCACCGCATCTGTCTGCGCTGGGGTGTGCCTCCTACAAGAGGTCAGCATGCACATTGGGAGGCTGCTCTCCTTCCTGCCCCGTCTTCCTCCGCCCTAAGATTACTGTTAATTTACATGAACACACACTGATCTAGGAACCTGACAGAATACAGCCTTGTTCCCTTCCCAGAGAAGGTTACCTGTCCTGGGATGACATTTGGCTGCCTCTCTTCATATATTTGTTTAGAGTTTCATCTCTTCCCAAACTCTTCCCATGCTCAGAATGGTAAGGGCTAACTGGAGTGTTATCAACATGTCAGATTGTACTAGGAAACAGATGGACACTGTACTCTATGCATTTAAAACAAAAACAAGTTAAACTATTAGCCAGGCAGTAGTGGCTAACGGTCTGATTTTGTTGTTGTTTTATTTGTTTGTTTGTTTGTTTGTTTCATGACAGGGTTTCTCTGTGTAGCCCTGGCTGTCCTGGAACTCACTGTGTAGACCAGGCTGGCCTCCAACTCAGAGCTCCACCTGTCTCTGCCTCCCGAGTGCTGGGATTAAAGACTTGTGCCACCACCACCCAGCTCAAAGATATTCTTAATATATTCCTGTCTTTATGCATACTTAGGCTTCAGTTAGAACAGGATTCTGTTTCCTTGAGTAAGTTAAGTGAGTGTCAGGTTATTGGGACACAGGCCAGTTCAGGCCCAAAGGCCGCTGCGTCCGGCCCTGTTCTTGACTGTCTTCTCCAATTGCTCCTCGGCTATGAGAAGCAAGGCTCCCACGGGCCTTGTCCACGAGTTCCATTCTTGCCCTGTATACTCAGGACACAAAGAAATTGTAGTCATGTGGTTCCTGCACTCCAGTGGCCACAGTATTCTCCAATCGCCTTCATTCTCAGGAACGGCTCCCGGTTTAGTGGGCTTTAATATTTTTTAATTAATTAACTAGTTAATTAATATTATTACCCTTTGTTTTTAGAGACAAGGTCTCTCATCAGGATAGCTCTGGCTGTCCTGAAACTGCTTGCCTCTACCTTCAAAGTGAGAGGATTGGGGCATTATGCCACCTATGCCACCATACCAGCCAGGCATAAGTTTCTTTCTTTCTTTCTTTCTTTCTTTCTTTCTTTCTTTCTTTCTTTCTTTCTTTCTTTCTTTCTTTCTTTCTTTCTTTCTTTCTTTCTTTCTGTTTTTAATTATGTGCTTGTGTCTGTGTACATGTTAACACAGTACCTGTGGAGGCCAGAAGAGGGTTGGGTCCCTAGAACTAGAATTATAGGTGGTTGTGAGCTGCCTGCCATGGTTACTAGAAACTGAACTCAGTCCTCCTCTGAGATTGCATCAACACGCTCTTAAGTGCGGAGCCCTTCTTCAGTTCGAGTGTTTTCACACGCATCTCTCCACTAGTTTTTTGATAATAGTTACCAAAAAAAAAAAAAAACCCAAAAACAAAAAAACAAAAACAAAAAGATTAAACTTTTCTTCCAAGTTTTCCTTAAGGCTTTTTGTCACATGAGCAATTCACTTATGAACTTCTGTAGAAGACACCCAGATGATCCAGACTTCTCCAAACCATAAACACATGGACAAGTATGCTTCGTGGAGAAGGGCTGTGTAATTAGTTAAAAGACCTCAGCACAATCGACATACCTCAGTTCCCTTCGGTCCTGCCTGTGACAGTGCTGGGCAGCAGGGAATTCTGGTCTTCGGCCTTCTCAGGTCAACACAGTTCTGGAGAAGGCAGAACAAAGGGCACGAGGAGCTGGAGTGGGAGTCAGTCTAGGAGTTAGCGACAGAGCCTGAGGTCTCTGCGGCTTACTGCCCTGAGCTCGGCTCCCTCTGTGATGTGATGTTACTATTGTGTCCCAGCCCCCACTCATAGCACCAGAGGGACACAGTTACAGGATACATGTGATGACTGTCTGCTTCATAATCCCTACCTACAAATTGTGATTTGCCCTAAAAAGCAGCCGCGGCTCGGAGAAAAAGATGCAGAGACCACCGCGCCTGGGGAAACACAAGAACCGCCCGTGAGCGGAGAACCACTGCGCCTGCCCCATCACACAGGGCTTCCCGGCGACTCCGCCCAGTCTCTCTTTCCCTCGGGAGGAGATTCCTTCCCGGCCTCCTCCTCCTCCCTCTCACCTTCTGAGTTTGTCAGCCTCACCTTCATCCTCTTTCTTTTGCAGGATCTCTTCTCCCTCTCTACTGGGCCTTTGTCACCATGGAAAAAGCAGGTCTGTTATCTTCTTGTGGAAGGAAAGTCAAAAAGGATACTACCTCTCTTGAACTCATGTTTCAAGCTCTGTCCCACTTCTCTGAAATTTTACACAGCAAGTCCTTGGGAGTGTGGACTTTAGCCCACTTTGAATTCTTTCTCAGCAGATCTACAGTTTTGATTCCCCTGGAACTGCTTCCTTTCTGACACCGGCCTTCCCCTGGCTCATCCTTTTCCTAATGCCGATGCACATGGTCCTAAAGTTTTCTTTTTTTCTTTTTCTTTTTCTTTTTTTTTTTTTTGTGGATTTGGATTTTTTTGAGACAGGGTTTCTCTGTGTAGCCCTGGCTGTCCTGGAACTCACTCTGTAGACCAGGCTGGCCTCGAACTCAGAAATCCGCCTGCCTCTGCCTCCCAGAGTGCTGGGATTACAGGCGTGCGCCACCATCGCCCGGCTGGTCCTAAAGTTTTCTTATGTTCCTTCTCACTCTCTGGCTAATCCCGGCCCTCTGTGTGTGTGTGTGTGTGTGTGTGTGTGTGTGTGTGTGTGTATGTGCTGGATGTATGGGGAGACCTTATCTTAAAACAAAACAAAATGCAAACAAACAAGAACCACACACAAACAAAACAACTACCTCCAAAGCAAAAATTATAAATCAAAGGCTGGGAGAGATGGCTCAATGGTTAAGAACACTTGCTGGTCCTGCAGAGAGCCCAGGTTTGAGTCTTAGAACCCACATGGTGGCTCAAAACAGCCTGCAACTCTAGTTCCAGGGAATCTGATACTCTCTCCTCTGGCATGTGATACACACACACACACACACACACACACACACACACACACACACACGCACACACACGCACACACACATAAATACATGTAGGCAAAAAAACTTATAAGTCACGTTAAAAAAGTAAAGTTAGGGCTGGTGAGATGGCTCAGTGGTTAAGAGCACTGACTGCTCTTGCAGAGGTCCTGAGTTCAAATCCCAGCAACCACATGGTAGCTCACAACCATCTGTATTGGAATCTGATGCCCTTTTCTGGAGTGTCTGAAGACAGCTACAGTGTACTTACATATAATAATAAATAAATCTTTGTGCGGGAGCAAGCAGAGGTCCTGAGTTCAATTCCCAGCAACCACATGATGGCTCACAACCATCTGTACAGCTATAGTGTACTCATATACATAAAATAACTAAATAAATCTTTAAAAAATTAAAATTATAAATAAAATCTAGTGTGGTAGCATATGCCTACCTAGCACTCAGGAGTGTAAGGTAGGAGTATCCTAAATTAGAAGCCAACATAGACTTTGTAAAAAGACCTGTCAAAAAAAGGGAAAAGAAGCAGGTCTTTAATAATACACACCTTTAATCCCAGCACTCAGGGGACAGAGATTGTTGAGTTCCAAGACACGGATACACATAAAAACCATCTCAAAACCAGCATAATAAATAGGTAGATAGATAGATAGTGGTAGATAGAAAATAGAAAAAGAAAATGTCCTAAATCAAGTGAGATCTTCTGGCCATTCTCTGAGGGGGTCTCACTGCAAATCAAAGCAAGTCCTGGCTCCTGATTCTGGCCTACTTGTGAGGTTTCTTTAGACTTAAGGCTTGCTGTCTTGGAGGATGGCCTGTAAGGCACTGTAAGGACCTTGGTCTGGGTCTTTGAACATGTTCTTTTTTGTTTGTTTGTTTGTTTTTGGTTTTTTTCTAGACAAGGTTTCTCTTTATAGCCCTGGCTGTCCTGGAACTCACTCTGTAGACCAGGCTGGCCTCGAACTCAGAAATCCGCCTGTCTCTGCCTCCCAAGTGCTGGATTAAAGGTGTGCGCCACCACCGCACTCCTCTGTAACTTTACCCCATTGCTGCCCCTTCCCTGCCACTGAGCCTGAGCTGTTCTCTGCTGCCCTGCATCCGGCACTGACTAACAGAGCCAGCCCAGTGCCACTCCGGACACCTCCATCCTTCCCTTCCTATTGGGTGGTCTCTTAGGTTTTCCTGAGCATTTGTTGCTACCAGAAAAGATGACATTTGTTATCTTTCTTGTCTGCCACTGTTCACTAGCCTAGAGTTATAGGCTCCAGAAGGGCAGACACTTTGTTTCACTTGGTTCTGTATCTACAGCATTTTGCAGAGAATACCTGGCCCGGAGAACTATGCTCAACAAATCTATATTAGCTCATGGGTTATGAGAGAATCCTGATAGTTCTGTTCATCAAGAAACAGGATGAGAGATGCTGGGGGCGCGACAGTGCCAGGAGCCAGAGAAGGGCTGTGGACATGGCAGGGTTCAAACAAAAAACATGGGAACTCAGGACAGCCAGGGCTACAGAGAGAGACCCTGTTTTGAGAATGCAAAACAAATAAAAAATAAAAAAAAGGACAGATTATAGGCCTAGACAAACTAGGCTAGAACCTGCTTCTGTTTAAGTTGTTCATGTGATCTTGGATAAATGACTCAGGATTTCTGAAGAGCAGTTCCTCCCCTATCAAGGGAAGATGACAGATGACTGCCCTCAAGTGCCTAAGGGTTCTTTTGTTGTTTAAGACAGGATCTCATGTAGTTCATGATGGATATGGCTTTACTCTGTAACTCAGGCTGGCTTTAGACTCCTTACTTGCATTGGCAACCCCTAACCTTCTGTGACTCCAGTTCCAGGGCTCCAGGGCTCTCTATGGGCACCAGGCACAACATACATGCAGGCAAAACACTTACTCATAAACTAAATAGTTGAGCTGGGTGGAGTGGTGCATGCCTTTAATCCCAGCACTAGGGAGACCGGGTGGTGGATCTCTGAGAGTTCAAGGCCAGCCTGGTCTTAAAGAAATAAAGAAATAAAGAAATGTTTGAACTTCTGATATGTGTGCTTTTGCCTCTCAAGTGCTCAAGGGTTCTTGTAAGAATTTTTTGGTTTTTTGAGACAGGGTTTCTCTGTGTAGCCCTGGCTGCCCTGGAACTCACTCTGTAGGCCAGGCTGGCCTCGAACTCAGAAATCAGCCTGCCTCTGCTTCCCAAGTGCTGGGATTAAAGCCGTGCACCACCACTAATCCTGGCCAGAATTTAAGAAGATCATCCACATATGCATACTTGGCATGTACCAGGAACTCTGTGACATTTTATTCTTTTATATAAGGAATCTCTCACTCTTGACTGGGTCTCAGTAGCATAGAGACCTGCCTTGACTTCATGGCAATCCTCCTGTCTCAGCCTATCAACTACTTGGGTTACAAGTAGTCTATAGTCACCACTCTCTACCATAGACGTCATCCTGGCTCTCTCTCATTGAATGCTCGAAACTCTGGCTCCCTGATTTCTACATTTTTGTCCATATTGTCCTTTTGGATACACAACCACTCAGAGAGACTGTCTGTCTGTTTCCACCAGATTCCTACCTCTGAGGGATTTAGAGGAGGCAGAAACAAACAAACAAACAAACAAATCAAAACAAAACAGAGAGAATAAGTCTGAAAGAGACCTGATACCTCTCTAGGCTCTCATCAACACTGCAGTTAGGGGCGGCTGTCAATCTGCCCCACAGTGCTTGTTGGTCTTGGATGTCCTCACTAAAAACTTGAATTTGGCTGAAGTCAGAATTCTGGAAGGATGAACCACACCTGCAGGTTGGGGACGGTGAGGAACATCCCCTCCTTTATGTCCTGCCTAGGGGGGCTCAGCCTTGCTCTTGACAAGCATTGTTTCTTTGGGGACCAAGGAGACTGACTCATCAGCCCCCTGGTTTCATCTAGCAGATGGAGACGCTGGTGCTCCACACAATCTGGCCACACTGTTTGAAAATCTGAATTAAAAAAAAAAAAACCTAAATAATTTAAAACACACACACACACACACACACACACAAATCTGAATTAAAAAAAAATAGAGCTCAAAAAAAAAAATTCAAGTTAAGTTGTACTAGATTTAATTCCAGGCAGAGAGGCAAGGAATTCTCTGTGAGTTTAGACCAACTTTATCTACACTGGAAATTCCAGGCCATTCAGGGCTCTGTAGTGAGAATCTGTATAAAAGAATCTGTATAAAAGTGACCAAACAAAGGCTGGAGAGATGGCTCAGTGGTTAAAAGCACTGACTGCTCTTCAGAAGGTCCTGGGCTCAAATCCCAGCAACCACAGGGTGGCTCACAGTCATCTGTAATGAGATCTGACTCCCTTTTCTGGTGTGTCTGAAGACAACTACAGTGTACTTACATATAACAATAAATACACCTTTGGGCCTGAGCGAACAGAGGTCCTGAGTTCAATCCCCAGTAACCGCGTGATGGCTCACAATCGCCTGTACTGCTACAGTGTACTCATAAAAATAATAAATCTTTAAAAAAAAAGTGATCAAACAAAATAAACAGTGTGGTGGCAGACACCTGTAAATCCAGAACTTGGGAGGTAAAGGAAGAGGACCAGGAATTCAGGGTGATCCTGGGCCACAAGGTGAGTTCAAGGTCAACTCAGGATATCTTGACTGCCTTTCTCAAAGACTCCAAACAAAACAAAAATTGGAAGAACTTACTCTATCTCAGCTTTCTGCTTGGCACTCATTTTGCCTAAGGCGGTCTGAGATGGAACACAGCCAAAGGTGTGGGGAGGGTAGGGTTGGGTGGGGAGTGGCGTACACCTGTAATCCCAGCACTACTGATCAAAGTTCTGTGAGGCTAGAGAAATTCAGTCTTAACAAACAAAAAACAAGCAAAACAAACAACAACAACAAGATGTGGATCACAAAGTGGGCACTGGTTGTGAGAGGCTGTGAACAGAGCGGGGAGGGGAGGGAATGGAAGAATGCAGATGAATGAATGAACCACAGCAAAACTCAATCAGTAGAGCCACGGTGGTGTCATTCCTGGCTTTCTATACCGGGTGGACAGTGTCCAGGGTCATCGAGAAGGCACGGGGGAGAGAGGGGCAGTGGCTGAAATTAAAGATTAGTTAGGTATTTGAGAAAGACTTGCTATGGGTAATTCCTAAGGGCTCTCTAGGGAAAGAAAACCAATAGGATTTGTGGCTACGTATCCATACCATACACATACATTTGCATCACTTAGATATATCTATATATCAAGGGAGACACCGGTGAAGGAAGAGGAAGGAATTTGTTTAAACGGCACACATTTATTGACAGTTCTGGAAGCTATATGCCCAAGGTCAGAATGTTAACTTGTTAGCAGGATCTTTCTCCAAGGCCTCTCTCCTTGGCTTGTGCCTGCTGGCCTTCCAGCATGTTCTCCTGCTTGTCCCTCTCTACCTTTGTATATCTTTTTAAAGTTGCCAAAACTGTAGGAAAAACTAGCCTTAGAGCAGTCTGTTCTCAAACACAGTCCATCACGGGTCACAAAAATCAACTTCACAAGACTCAAACAGCATACAGGTGCATCACTGCATAAGGATATTTTGTGAAATGATTGTTCCTGTGTAAACAAAACATTGGAGATGGCTACAGTTGTGGCTTGCAGCTCCAGTAGCCTGGAAGGAAACTGTGGGACCCAGGCAGAAGGTGAAGGCCCAGCTGGTGGGAGACGAGGTGAGGTCCCCACGTCTGAGAGTTTTCAGAAACCAGCCTAGTGTTTGGGGAAGGTCAAAGGCAGATGCTGCCTGACTTAGCCATTCTCGCCCCGGCTCAGCGTTATCACTGTGATCTTGGCTGATTAATGGGAGTCTCAGTTGCTCCTTTTTTATAGAGTTGGTGTGTCTAGGAGACTACGTATTACTCCTGGCTATCAGCCCTGACATGCGATAGAGAAAGAGCAGCAGAGCAATAATGCAGTCTCTCAAGTTTTCTTCCTTCCTTCCTTCCTTCCTTCCTTCCTTCCTTCCTTCCTTCCTTCCTTCTTTTCCTTTCAAGATTTGCTTATTATATATAAGCACACTGTAGTTGTCTTCAGACACACCAGAAGAGGGAGTCAGATTCCAATACAGATGGTTGTGAGCCACCATGTGGTTGCTGAAATTTGAACTCAGAACCTCTGTAAGAGCAGTCAGTGCTTTTAACCGCTGAACCATCTCCCCAGCCCCTCCCCTCCCCCCCTCCCTCCCTCTCTCCCTCCCTCTCTCCCTCCCTCCCTTCCTTCCTTCCTTCCTTTCTCCCTCCCTCCCTCCCTCCCTCCCTTCCTTCCTTTCATTCTTTCTTTCTTTGCATAAGTTGTTGGTGTCAGGGAAGAAAAATGTAAAAACAAAAAAGCTTCCTTTTGCATTTAGGAAGTCATGCTATGCTGAACATGCAATGTAATTCAGTTGGTTGGGGAATTTCTTTTTTTCTTTTTCTTTTTTTATAGTCTTATGCTTTATTATTAAAAGAGTAGAATGAGAAAAGGAGAAAGAAAAGAAAAGAGAGAAAGATAAGCTAGAGAGACGAGGGGTGGACGTGACCACGTGGAAGAGAGAAAAAGAAGAGAGATGGGAGAGATGGAAGAGAGGAGGCGTGGGCTAAGAGAGCGGTTGGGGAATCTCAGTTAGATATGCTGCTCCTCTCTGGAAGGTTCCAGCATGTTAAATCCCAGACAAAGAGACTTCTGAACATCTGAGCTGTCTGAGGAACAGGACATGAGAGGAGTTGGGATGCTGGGGATCGACAGGGAGTGTGACTTTCCTCTCACCCTTCCAGAGCACAAGATTGCTCCTTGGCTCAGAACTAAGGGAGGTTGAAGCAGGAGGATTGCTGTTTGAGCGTCAGTCTGTGAATCTGAGGCTGTTCTGAGCTGCACAGAAAGCCCCTGTCTCCAAAACAAACCATTAAAAATTTAAATACTGTTCCTTGAGAGTCTCAGGCCTCCAAAGTGGCCCAACCGGAATGGGAAGAAGGGCCTGAAGGCCAAGCTTTAGTGAGGGTTACTTGGCCCCTCCCAGCCCCTGTGGGTAGGGCCAGCACCACCGTGGGAACGCTCCACATGAGACTGTCTGATCCACACAAGGGTCTAGTTCTTTGGGTCTCACACCCAGTTACACCGACGGTGTACCTTTTCTGGCTTGCTGTTGAGCTGCTGAGTCAGCAGAGATTCAGGGAGGGGCGAGGGGCGGGGTTTGGGACTGGAGCTCTGGTGAAATGCTGGTCTAGGAGAGGTCTTCCCCTCCTCCCCTCCCTTGTATGCGTGCCTCAGAAATGTGTGGGGATAAGGCGGTGGCGTTTAGTTAAAAGATGCTTCCCCAAGACCAGACCCGCTTTCCAAGGACAGAGCCCATAATGAGACCCTTTATCAGGGTGTCAGATGGGGCTGGGGACCCAGATAATACAGATATCCCACAGGGAAGGCCTTGCCGCAGAGAGGGAGGGATACTGGTTCCTGTGGAATCAAGCAGAGGAGGGAATGGGGAGGACGTTTTATCTCACTGTATCCACACACTGCGTGGGCCGTCCAACACTTCGCCGCCGAGTTTATTGTGAGACAAGTAGATTCTTCTCCATGTCCAGCCCAAAGCTTCATCCTCAGACAATTGGAGTCACAGAAACTCAAGGCCATTTCCCGTCCCTTTCTACAAATATTTGTGGAGCAGCTCCCACGTGCCCGGTACTGACTGTACTCCTTCCTTCTAGCGGCTTACCAAGGGGTGGGGCACGTGCTGAGGAGTTATCAGGGTCTACGCAGGGAAACAGATGCCGAGCTATAAAACTGGCAATAAAGTGTAGCAACGAGACGTTTTGGAAAGACACAAAACAAGTAAAGCGGAGGGAGGGAGGTCCCATGGTTGCCCCAGGGGACACCTGGCACCTAATATTCCAGAGAACGAAAGGTGCTAAATTCAGATGTTGTCACTGAACTGGAGACGAGAAACCGAGATGGTGCCCTGCAGATACTTGGGAAAACAGGAGCTGGGGACGGGAAGCCGCGGGTGCTAGTAGAGCGGACGCACTCAAGTAAGGCCAGGGCGGAAGGAAGGCACACGGGCGACACGGGAGCCCCGTCGAGGCGGCAGCGGTGTGGAGGGGGTGGGGAGCGGGACCGACACGTGCGCTACGTGCGGCGCTGGCCGCCGCCCCCTCCCGGG
Source organism: Apodemus sylvaticus (assembly GCF_947179515.1). Lineage (NCBI taxonomy): Eukaryota > Metazoa > Chordata > Mammalia > Rodentia > Muridae > Apodemus > Apodemus sylvaticus. Next base: position 41,072,779 of record NC_067483.1, read on the forward strand.
CTCCTGGGGAGCCAGGCCTGCCCCCCGCCCCCCATCTGCGGCTCAGACCCGAGCTAGGCGGGAGGGGTGGGGGCGACATCGGCCGAGAGCGAGGGGAAAAGTCCTCCCTCGCTTTTGGAACCCAGAAGCCTGCTCTCCACTGTACGCAGACCGGAAGGAGGACCAGCGGGCAGATTTAGGGGTGCAGACAGGCCGGAGCTGGAACTCAGCCTGCTGCGGGAGGTTGAGGGCTGAGTGGGCCGGATACAGACATCGACCCCAGGGATGGATCTAGAGGCTCTCCAGCACTCATGGGGTGGCTGGGGGACGGAGTCCGGGGCGGAGGCGGAGTGTTGTCCAAGAGTAAGGAGGGGGTTCCTGGGGACGTGGCACTCCGAGCGGGCTGGGTTCTACTCCGGCCGCCGGGGCTGCAGCCCCTCTTTCCTCGTGAACCTGGCGCTGTGGCTCCGCCCAGCCCTCGCTCCCAGCCCCCTGGGAACCCGAGGCCAGGCACCTCCAGGCCGGGGTTACCCAGGTCCGGCCTCTGGGGCGTCCAGCCGCCCTGCACTAGACAATGCGGGCCGGGCCCCGCCCCCGGAGGCTGATGCGGCTCGGGCCGCGGCCAATCACCGCCTGTGGCTAGGCTCTTTAAAAAAAGAAGGGCCGGCCGCGGTGTGGCTGTCAGCTGGAGAGGGATCCCTCCGCCCATGTAAACACACATCATAAAGGGCAAGGGGAAGCGTCTTCTGTGGGGCGGGGGAGCGGTCGCCTTTAAGTAGGGATCCTCTCAGGCCCTGGGTTCTCTTCACTAGCCTGGCAGCCGCCGGCTCCCTCAGCGTCTCTCGGGGTTGCTGTGGAGCCCAATAGCTGCTGTTCGGTCTGAGAGCACTAGCATCTCATTTAGGATCACTACCGGAAATGGGGGAAGCGGGGGCTAGTAGACCTTGAAAGTTGGGAGAGAAGATGCCTAGGTCATAGACAACTGAGATTTTTCCTAAGTTCGTTACCTTCCAGTCACATACCCACAATTCATGAATGTCCAGAAGTCTGAAAATTATAAACTATTTGGTTGGTAGGATGCCAACATCAAGGGTAAAAGTACTGTCTTCTCCCAAGGTAGAGAACATGACAGAGAATCAACTCCAGGAAGACCCTCCAACGCGCACAACACATAATACCCAGGGCCAGGGACACCAACGAAAAGAAAAGATTTTTTTTTTCCAGCCAACACAAAGGATCATCTGAAATCCTAGCCTTTGGAAATGAGGTCAGCCTGGGCTACATTGTGAATTCCAGGCCAGGTTTGACTACAAGTATGCAATCCTGTTTTAGTTTTCCCCTCATACATTATCTTTAAAAATTATGACATGCTGGTTAAAAAATATGACATGCTGGGTGAGGTGACACATCCTTTAATCCTAGCACTTCCGAGTTTGAAGCCAGCCTGGTCAATGTGTGAGTTTCATGCTGGTCAGAGATAGTGAAACCTTGACTAAAAAAATGTGGTAAATTCTATACTTCTTCCCTAGGTTTCCTATGGTTTTATAACCTGCTGCATCACCTTATTTTACATTGATTTTTTTTTTTTAAATGAATCAAAAAGTAGGTTGTTACCTACTTTTTTGGTTCCATCTCATCTGCAGCAGAAGACCTATTCAGGCTCCAAATCCCTGTGGAGCTAAGAAAAGTTTTGCCTTCTTCAAGAATTGCTTGGGAGGTCAGGTACTTCTATGAAGCTTATTAAAGAATGAGAACTTTTCTCCCCATTACTGAAAAATGTTTTGTATTTTTAATATTTTAAAATAGTGTGTGTTTGTGTGTGTGTCTGTGTGTGTGTGTATTGCTTGTAGAGGCCAGGAGAGGCATCAGAGCCTCTGAAGCTGGCGTGAAGAGGCAATTGGGGGCTGCTGGGCACTGATCTGGAACTCAGTTTACCTCCTCTAAGGCAGACAGAAATGCCCTTAGTCTGCCGATGCGAGATCTCATTATTCAGATCTGGATGGCCTGCGGCTTTGTAGGATCAAAGGGATGCGCCACCAAATCTTCTAACTTTTTCTTTCTTTCTTTTTTCTTTTTTTGGTTTTTCGAGACAGGGTTTCTCTGTGTAGCCCTGGCTGTCCTAGAACTCACTCTGTAGACCAGGCTGGCCTTGAACTTAGAAATCCGCCTGCTTCTGCCTCCCAAGTGCTGGGATTATAGGCATGCGCCACTACACCCGGCAACTTTTTCCTTTTTTAAGTTGTGTGTGATGGGATATGTACAGTAATCCCAGTGTTTAAGAGGTAGAGGCAGGAGGATCAGGAGATCAAAGTCATCTTTGGCTACATAGTGAGTTCCAGGCCAACACTGCCCACGCTTTTAATCCCAGCACTTGGGAGGCAGAGGCAGGTAGATTTCTGAGTTCGAGGCCAGCCTTGTCTATAGCCAGGGCTGTACGGAGAAACCCTGTCTCGAGAAACAAACAAACAAACAAGAGAAAGAAAAAAGGAAAAGCGTTCCAGGCCAGGCTCGGCCACGTTCGGCCTGTTAGATACTAAACCCAGAGGCTAAGAGAGATGGCCTATTCTGAAGGGAGGGCTGTGCGTCCACTGCCCCTCCTTACACAGTGGCAAGCAGTCTTTCCATGAGCTTAGTTGCTTTCTGGATTAAAGAAATCATTTTTGCGGTCTACTTATGACCTGGCTTTTTCTGGGGCCCTCCCCCATCTTTGTCTTTCACACTTAACCTTTCAGCTCTTTCATTCTTCCTCTGAAACATTGGGATCAAACCTCCAGTTCTGATCTCTTTCCTTCAGACCTGTACCTTTAAGCCTGTTGAAAATCTGTGTACTAGAGACATCTCACGCTCAGCCTGATCAGGAGTGAGGACGTCTTCCCTAGAAGGACATGTGCATGGCACAGTCTGGATGCTCGTCCTAGCGATGCCAATGGTCAGACCCTTAGTATGGTGTTCTGATGGTCCTTTCCTAGTCTAGCTATTATTTCCTACAACTTTATTTCAATCTATAGCGTTGCTGAATTTAGGCCCCATCATTCCTTGACTAGATTATTTCAAGATTCTTTTGCTCAAGTCCAACCTTGTATATGTGTAGACTTCTGTGCAACAACCCCACTTTCCAATAAATAGAACTGTTGGATTTGGTCACTGCTTTAGCCCCTCACAGACTAAACAATCCTGAAAAGCACTTTACACTGAGTCTAGGATAAGCCAGTGCTCCAAGAGTTATTACTTTGTTTTGTTTTGGATTCGGTTTTTTTCGAGACAGGGTTTCTCTGCATAGCCCTGGCTGTCCTGGAACTCACTCTGTAGGCCAGGCTGGCCTTGAACTCAGAAATCCTCCTGCCTCTGCCTCCCAGAGTGCTGGGATTACAGGCGTGTGCCACCACCACCCAGCTAAGTTATTATTATCCTCATTACTATAGCGTGTGTCTGTCTTTGCTGTTCTTGTTGTGTTCAAGTAGTTTTCTCTACCTGGAGAATCTTCCAGTTTCAGTACTCTGCCTCTCAGGTTTTACTATGCAAATCCTTCGTGGCAAAATGTATGACGTGATTGATCGACTGTAGCTCCGCTCTCTCTACTAGACTGTTAACTTCTTGAGGGCAAGAATTCTGAAACTTCAGTGGTCAACCGAAGCATTAAGGATAAACATCCCAGGCGGAAGGCCCCCTGCCCCTCCCGGCTCGGGGGCGGGGCGAGACCTGGCTCGGGGTGGCAGCGGGGACTTTTTTCCTCGCCGTGGCGGCGGAGGCGCACGGCGTGGGGTAGCGGCAAGACGTCGTCGGAGGAAGGCTGAAAGCCCTAGGTGTTGCCGTTGCTAGTAGAAGTCGGACTTGTCGCCCGAGCTGTGCGTGTGCACGGGTTTCGGACCGAGCGGAGCTCGCTGCCGCGGTTGCGGAGCCTGCCCTGTGCTCGCCCCTGCCCAGGTCGCGGTGATGGAGCCGGCCACAGCGCTGCCCCCAGGCCCGCGCCCGGCGCTGCCCCTCGGGGGCCCGGGCCCGCTGGGAGAGTTCCTGCCTCCCCCCGAGTGTCCGGTCTTCGAGCCCAGCTGGGAAGAGTTCGCGGACCCCTTCGCTTTCATCCACAAGATCCGGCCCATAGCCGAGCAGACTGGGATCTGTAAGGTGCGGCCGCCGCCGGTGAGTCAGCCAGCACCCTGGATCCTGCTCGCGGCTGGGGGGGAGGGAGCGAGGACGCGCGGCCCGGGAGGCCGGAGGCGCGGGGGCGGGGAGCAGTCGTCCCGCGGGCCCCAGTCAAGTTTGGGGTGGCTCAGAGGGTGGGAGATGCGGCGGTGGGAGGAAAGCGCGGGGGGCTCGTCCCGGGTGGGATGCGGGCGGTGAGGACAGCGGGCTCTGGTGGCGCGGCCGGAGGGCCAGGTCCGTGCGGCTCCGGGGTTCGGTGCGCTGCACGGCCGGGCAAGCGGGGCGGGCTAGAGTGGTTGGCAGCCGCCGGGGTGGTCGCTGGGGAGTCTTCCCGAGCCCGGCTGAGACGCGGGCGCCGAGGCAGGGCTCTGGGCCCGCACGGCTCGGTGGCTGGTCCTCGCCTCCTCCTCGGGGTGCGGGGGTGTGTGATGGGTGGGGGTGGGGGACTTGCGAGTTGTCGTGTGAGGAGGAAAGTTTTCAATATGGCGGCGGGAGCCCCTGGTCCTTTGTGTGGTGGCGGCGTCGGCCCGAAGCTGCCCTCACCTGAGCGCCCCACCCTCCGGACCCGGGTCCCCCACCACCACCTGGTCCCTCGGCCTCCGGGAGTCCCCGGGGCGAGCTGGGCCAGGGGGCGGCCGGCGCCGCTGGGGGCGGGGAGGAGCCGCCGGTCCGGTCTGGAGCCGCTGGCTGAGTGGTGGTGGTGGGGGTGCCGGGGTCGGGGGGGGGCAGGTGGCGGGGGCCCTGATGCTCGCCCGTCCTGGCGGACGCTCGCACACGGACTTCGGGCCGGAGCGCTTTGCTCTCGGGGGAGGCCTGGCTGGGGCTGAGGTGGAGAGGCTGTGCTTGTAGGGGAGATGTCAGCTCTGGGAGACTTCATCCTGGACCCTAGCCTTCCCTACTCGGCCTTCCGGCGGTGGCTCTAGCGCCTCGAGCCTGGGGGACTGTGAGGGGTGGGGTGTCCCCAAGACAGCCCTAACGGCTGCAACGTCCGCGGAGAGCCCGGCCCACTCCTTCCCCCCGCCCCCCCGCAGCCGGAACTGGATGCGCTGCGACACCCCAGGTTTTTCGCCTTACCTTTTGGGATGACCTGAGTCTGAGTTGGCTTAAACGACCGTTGGACTGGCCGGGACGGTTGGAAAGGTTTAACTGCCTTGCCTACCGTTTAAGAATTTTCTATCATCCCCTCCTCTCAAGTGGAAGAAGACCCTCCCCCCCCAGCCCCCGCCTTTTACCCCTTTCTCCCTTAAACTTGCGCTTTGTAATGGCATTTTGAGTTACGGGATTGTGTACGTAGACGTTCTAGAGAAGCTGTTGGCGAGAGGTCCCCGAATAAACCCCATCTTTTTACTGTCCCCACGAAAGAAAAACTAAAACACAGATACCATATTTTAGTTGCTCTTGGACAACTTTGAAAGCAGGAATGAATGCCTCACAAAATAACTGGCAAGGGTCAGCTAGTGTGGGGGAAATGTTTGGAAGCAGAGTCATTTCTTCTGGTGAAATGGACAAGGTCGATCGGTGTAGCTTAAAGGAAGGTTTCCGTTACTGTAGAGGCCTGCAGAAGTTACACCCTTGCCTGGTTAGACCTAAGGCTTTGATTCTGAAACGTGGACCACGCTTCAAACATTGAGCCATTTAGCTTTATCTTAATGTATCAGGAAAGATGAATGTGACTATCGCATGTTTGCATTAATGGGGTTTTATCTAGAAATTAGGAAACTTGACTAAGTTATTAGAAGCCAAAATGTAGGAGGAGTTAGGTTCCCGTGAGTTGTCCTCCATGTTGGCATTGTGGCATGCTAGGACTGGGCTTAGTCCTTCTTCTTGCCGGCTTTGCCTTTCTTTTATAGAGCTCTTTTCTTCAGAACAGAGTTGCTTTGGTTAGCTTTGGCTGTCCATTTCCTCATGTGGGCTAGCAGCTTAATGGCAGTCTTTAGGATTTGTGGGTTTGTTTTGCTTTTTCACCCATGAATGTCACACATGATGGCCACCATTTTCTACCTATATACTACGGCCTGCAAGTAGAGGGTAAAGGGGAAGAAATAATGTACAAACAGAACTGTTTGGGAGTCTCCTTTGTGTGGAGGGGACTTGCTTCCTCCTTTGTTTAACAAACTCCTATACCAGGATGGAAGAGTTTGCCAGTATTTGCTGTTTGTTGATAGAACCACAAAAAGAAAATCCAGAAGTTGTAGCTCTTGAACAGAGGGGTCCTGGAACAAAGGCGTCTTAAGGAGACCATAAACAGTCTTTGTTTGGGAAGTGTTTTGTGTTAGGAAAGCTGGAACAAGTGGTTTCATATAGTTGAAATGTGGCAACAAAATAAATCTTTAAGAAATAAATATCTTCCCTGGTTTAGCTTTTTATAATTCCCATCTCTCTAGGTTTCTGTTCACTGAGTTTTTGGAACTCTAATAGCTAAATGTAAATGACTTGGAGATTGTGGTATACTTCAGTGTGTAACGGGAGGATTATAAAAGCCTTTCTGTTTGCTTTGTCCTTAGCTTTGTACCTTTAATTACTGGTACTTAGATGGCTTTGGTCTGTACCTGTGTCTTAGGGAGGATCTTAAGCTGCTTGCTTGTGAAAACTTAGGATTTTTTTTTTTTTTTTTTTTTTTTAGTGTTTATATTATTTTGTGTGTTAGTGCATACGGGTTAACAGAAATTTGTGGAGATAAAAAAATCAGCAAGGTAACTGATGAAATGGTGAGTCAGGACTGTATGCAAACCCCAAGTGTAAGACAGTAACCAACCTTATTTCAAAGAAGGTTGGTGTAAGGGATTTTTCTGAGGTGAGACATTGAAATTAATTTTACTTGTTTTTATTTTCTTTAAAATGCAAGTATTTCCTATTTGAGTACTTAAATGTTTAAGTACAAATGTTATTTTCACTGTGTAGTATTTGGCTGCTCAGTAGATATTTTCTTGAATTTCTCCAATGTAATAGAAATGTGTGATAGCTTTTAGATACCTAACACGGCTGCAGTTAGGCAGAGTCCACAAGATTCTTTCCTTAATGACCAAAAGTCAGATTTAAATCAAAACCCAGAGCCGTACACCTGTAATCCCAGCACTCTGGGAGGCAGAGGCAGGCGGATTTCTGAGTTCAAGGCCAGCCTGGTCTACAGAGTGAGTTCCAGGACAGCCAGGGCTATACAGAGAAACCCTGTCTCGGGAAAAAAAAAAAAAAACCAAAAAAATCAAACCCCAGATGGCACAATAAATACTATTTTTTAATTTTTAACTTTCTTTTGGTTGTTTAGAATCCGTCGTCTTCATCTTTATAGCCATTACATGTAAGACTGTTGTAATGAAGTCAGCATCTTTTTAGTGAGCTTGTTAATTCCACTTGGAGAAGGAGGAGGAACTTAAAATACTCTTTGTAAGAAGTGCTAATTACAGCAGTGCTTGAGTGGCAGGGGCGTGTCTCGCTGGATGTAGCTTTGGCCAATCCTTGAACTCACAGGTCTGCAGGGGTTAAAGGTGTGTGCCACCACGCCTGGCCTCCTTTTTTTTTTTCCCCTCCTCCTCTTCCTCCTTCCCTTTTTTTTTTTTTTTTTTTTTTTTTTTAAAGATTTATTATATGTGAATACACTGTAGCTGTCTTCAGACACACCAGAAGAGGGCATCAGATCTCTTTACGGATAGTTGTGAGCCACCATGTGGGTGCTGGGATTTGAACTCATAACCTTTGGAAGAGCAGTCGGTGCTCTTACCCACTGAGCCATCTCTCCAGCCCCCTTCGTCTTCCTCCTCCTCTTCCTCCATCTTCTTTCTTTCTTTCTTTCTTTCTTTCTTTCTTTCTTTCTTTCTTTCTTTCGTTCGTTCGTTCGTTCTTTCTTTCTTTCGTTCTTTCTTTCTTTCTTTTTTTTTTTTTGTCAAGTGAAGAACCGTGGCTGTCCTGGAACTCTCTCAATAGATCAGGCTGGCCTTGAACTTGATCCACCTACCTCTGCCTCCCTAGTGGGAGATCCAAGTGCTGGAATTAAAGGTGTGTGCCTCCACTGTTATGCATTTGGTTTTGGTTTTACATTTTATTTCTGTGTGTGTGTGTACATTAGCACACATGTTCTTAAATACTGTAGGGAACATGTGGAGATCAGAAGGCAGTTTGTAGAATTCTGAGCTATCATTTGGGTTCTGGGATCAAATTCATGAACTTGTTTAATTTGGAGGGCAGTAAAAATTAAGGATGTTTGGAATACAGGAGTAGGTAGGCAGAAGTTTGCTAAAATGGCAACTTGCTTTTAGAGGGTTTAAAATATATATTACATAGATATGCATATAGACATATATAGTCTATAGTTTATGTGCAATACTGGGATCATTTTTATAGACTTGCTGCCAGTTTGTTTTCTTTGTGATTGATTTTTACTTTGTGTTTGGCCTGTATGCATATATATGTGATCATGAGGGTATGGATGGCCCCTGAAGCTTGAGTTAGAGAGGGGTGTGATCTGCTGTATAGGTGTGGGCCACAGTGGACCCTTTGCCCTTAGTTACTGAAGCATCTGTGTGACCACTCATTGCTTGCTGTCTTAATGGGGTCACATTAGGACTTATAGAAAGAAATGAGGGCTTAGTGTGACAGCATACCAACCCGCTCTACATAACAGTTCCAGGCTGGGGCTACATAGTAAGAACCCACCAAAAACAAAACAAGAGGCTGGAGAAGTGGTTTGGAGTAAGAGCATTTGTTGCTCCTCTGGAAGTCACAGGTTTGATTCCCAGCACCTACCTTGTGGCTCACACCTGTGTGGTGTTGATATATATGTGCAGGCAAACACTTAATACACAAGTCTTAAATAAAGGATGAAGAGTTGGCTCTATGGTTAAGAGTTATTTACTGTGCAAACATGAGGACTGGAGTTTTTATTCAAACATCCTAACATCCACATAACAAATTGGGTATGATCTACATTCCCTTGTAACCCCAGCACTGAGTGGGAAGTAGACAGGCGGATTGATTGCGGGTGTGGGGGTGTGGGGGTTGGGGGTGGGGGGTGTTTCTCTGGCTTCCAGAGTAGTGCAGAGAGTGATAGATGACTGTTCTTGGTGTCCTCTGGTACATGCACTAGCACACATGCACATATCATATATGCAGAATATTCACACATGTACATACATACTCTTCTTACATAAAACTTTAAAAATCACTTAAATCTTTTTTTTCCCAGGATATAAGAATACTTTTTTTTTTTAAATAAAGCCATAACTACCAAGGTAGAAATGAAGTTTTAAGCTTCTATTGCTTGTGCCTATGTTTGTGTGGATAAGCAGGTGCACACGTGTACTGCACTACTGAGGAGGTCAGAGGGCCGCTCTCAGGACTTGTTTTCTCAGTCCACTCTGTTTTGGAGCCAGGCGCTGTTTCTGCCAGGTGCATTTCTGGCTAGCTAGCTAAAGCTTCAGAGTGCTGGATGGGATCACAGAGGCCTGCCCTACATCTGGTTTTTATATGGGTCCCAGGATCAACCTCAGGTCGGCAGGCTTGTGCAACAAGTGAAAAGTATGTTCACCCACTGTGCCATCTCACCGTCCCCTAACTTCTTTGTTTTGAGTCAGGGTTTCTCTGTGTAATAGTCCTGGCTATCCTGGAACTCCCTGTAGATCAGACTGACCTCGAACTCATAGATCTATTTGCTTCAGTCTCCTGAGTGCTAGGATTAAAGGCATGGGCCAACATGCCCAGCTATAACTTTTTTTTTTAAAGAAAAAAGTTACTAGTATAGAAAATAGGTGCTGAAGCTATTTTTCTAGATAAAAGCAAAGAGCGACATTCCTGGAATGAGGACCAAGCTGATTGTAGAGAACAGTGAGGTTTTGTCTTGTTGCAGTTACACAGGTAACATTGCAGCAGTTCAGAGTGAGTGAGCTCTCTAGTGATGAGTGATGGTCACTTGTCTACTTAAGTGTGGGCTTAGAGTGCCTGGGTTTTAGCCAGTGCTTTGGTTGCCTTGTTACAGTTTCCGTAACTTGTAAAGAAACGGGATCATTTTGAGAACAACTCTTAGCCAGGTGTAGAGGTGTGGGGAGTGGGTGGTCGGATTTCCTGTCTGCCTTGTTCCATTGCTAGAATTGGCCATGTTTTATATCAGCTGATTTAGAAGGGCCTTTCTGGTCAGATTGGCCCTTTCGTCTGACAGAACAGTCCGGAGTGCTCAGGAAAGAGAATGAAGTAGCTTTCTAAGACTCTGTGTTGATTAGGTTCTTAGGTAACTTCTGTGCAGGATAGTAGTTTAGCTTTCATCATTGATGCAATTTCTTTTTTTTTTTTTTTCCATTTTTTTCTTTTTCTTTTTTTGTGGTTTTTTGAGACAGGGTTTCTCTGTGTAGCCTTGGCTGTCCTGGAACTCACTCTGTAGACCAGGCTTGCCTCTGCCTCCCAAGTGCTGGGATTAAAGGCGTGCGCTACCATTGCCCAGCATTGATGCAATTTCTGTGAGAAGAATTACTAGTTAACATTTTATATGGTATCAGTTTTTTCTTCCTTTGGTGTTGAGGATGGAAGGCCTTGTTTGTGCCTTTGGGCAAGTTCTGTAGCCGATAGGGCTGTATATTCTCAGTCCTTGGTTTGGTTTGTTTGGAGACAGGGTCTTGATGTTTTTATTAAGCTAGCCTGGAACTCCCAGAGCAGCCCAGGCTGGCCTCAAACTCAGTCCTTTGCTTTGAATCCTAGGATTACAGGAATATCTTAACTACTGGGCAAGCATTATTCCCTTTAATTTAACTTTCTTTGATTTTAAGATAGAGTTGTTGCAGGCATGATGATGGTGCACACCTGTGAACCCTGTGAGGTGGGAGGGTGCAGCGTGTAAAGCCAGCTGCCAATCTCTTAATCGGTTTCTTCCAAGAAATAATTCTATAGGGATAAACATTTTATCAAATCATTGTGTGTGTGTGTATTCTTTAAAGTCAGTTTCTTTATTATGTGAAAGGAAGGGCTATTTTACAAGCTGCCTAGAGTTTTTTGTCTATCCATGCATTCAAGTGATAGGTGTGCTCATTTCACGGCATATGCACACGGAGGTTGGAGAATTACCCTGAGTGTTGGTCCATGCTTCTTGTTTGAGACAGTCTGTCTTTCTACTGTGTATGCCAGGCTACCTAGTCCTCACACGTCTACCTCTCCTTGCCATCTTCCCATAGAAGCCCTGGGATAAGGAATGCTGTTTCCATGTGGTTGACTTCCCATGGGTTCTGAGGATTCGAAATCAGATCTTCATGTTTGTGCAGCAAGCTCTTTTACCTGCTGAGCCATCTTCCCAGCCTGCCCTAGTATTTTTCTTTAATCTGATTGCATCATGACCTTGGATAAAGTCTGTTTACCCCAATGTGTATACCTTCTCATCTGGCTCTAAAGGGATCTGACACTGACCTAGGGCTGCTGTCTAGATTAATTAATGGATTGCAGGAGCTTAAATCTTCAATTCCCCCCCTCACCCCCCCATTGCTAAGGAGAGTCTGGGAACAGATATAGCAGGACAAAAAAGTCTGGGCCAAATATATATCCCTCATTTTCCTACATAGAAGAATTGATTAGCAAAACTTGGAAAGGCAAAAACCCAACAACATCAAAGCTAGACTAAGAACTGGGCATGGTGGTGCATTCCAGTCTGCAGTAGTTTAGAGGCAGGCGAATCAGCTAAAGGCCAGCCTGGGTGACTCATGTTCTAGGTTAGTTTTGGTAATACACCAAGACCTCCCAACTCCATTTCTAACCTCCAACCCTAGGATATACCTGAATGTGATAGTTTATTCCCAGCATTTAGAAGGCAGAGACAGAATCATCATGAGTTCAAGGCCAACCTAAAATATATAGTGAAACCTTGATATATATTTGGTTTGTTTGTTGAGACAGGGTTTCTCTGTGTAGCCCTGACTGTCCTAGAACTCATTCTGTAGACCAGGCTGGCCTTGAACTAGAAACCTTGATTTTTAAAAAATCCAAACTAAGGCTGGGTGGTGGCACACACCTTTAATTCCAGCACTTGGGAGGCAGAGGCAGGCAGATCTGAGTTTGAGGCCAGCTTGTTTCTACAGAGTGAGTTCCTGGATGGCCTGGACTCTGTTACAGGGGAAACCCTGTCTTGAAGCAAATAGCAACAAACCCCACAAACTAGTGAGTGCTGCAGTATGGAAGGTTATGAAGGGCAGCCGTGGGGAGTCATGCCGGGGTGAGACTTCAGTGATGGCTCTGTTTTGGGGTTGTCTACTTACTCCTTTAAGTAACCCCTCACCCATTATCCAGGAAGCCCAGTAAATTCCCTGAAATGAAATCCACACAGAGACGCCTCCCCCCACATGATTCTAACAAATATAACCTTCCTGTTTGTTTAAGAGAGGTTCATGGAACTCAAGGTGTCCATCAACTCCCTACCTTCCAGGTATTGGATTATAGCTATGCATTATCATATTCTATTTTATTCCTTGATTTATATGTGTGAATATTTTGCTTGCGTGCATGCATATATGTGTGTGTGTACTATTGAGTGCCTGATGCCTAAGGTGGTCAGAAAAGGACATTGGAATTTCTGGAACTAGAGTTACAAATGATTATGAGCTGTGAATTGAACCTGGTCTTTTGGAAGAACAGCAAGTGCTCTCACCACTGAACCATCTCTCTAACCAACTCCAATTTGTTTGATTTTATTTTTTAAAGATTTGTATGTATTCGGTTTGTGTGTATGTATGTGCATATGTGTGTGGGAATTCATGTACTTGTGCACCTATAGAGGCCAGAAAAGGACATTAGATCTTTAGAACTTGGAAAAACAGTGTTGGCAGATGCCCTACTTGGGTTTGGGGATCAGAACCCCAGTCCTAAGTGATTGTGCAGCATCTGCTCCAACACCGTTGCCTTATTCTTGAGACAGGGTCTTACTGTGTAGCTCAGGCTGACATCTTGGTTGATTCTGATGTAGGTTTTCTCTGTACCTGAATCTTTAATTTGAAGCCTGCCAGGTCTGTAACTGAAAAACATTGTGTGTGTGTGTGTGTGTGTGTGTGCGCGCGCGCACAAATTAACAGCAATTGAGCCTAAGGTCTCATGCCTGCTAGGCAAGCACTGTGTCAGTGAGCTGCGGCCCCAGCAGGTCCATCTCCTGTCGCTTTTTGTGTCTTAATGAAAGTAACTAGAATTCATAATCATAAAAACTTGGAATTGTGGGTCTGGAGATTTATGGATCTCATACTGTTCTTGTAAGGAACCTGATTGAGTTCCTAGTGTCCCTGTCAGGCTCATAACTGCCTGTAAAGCCAGGAGTCCAATGCCTCAGACCTCCAAGGACAGGCACATTAAAAAAAAAAAAGCCTTGGAATTATGTAATCTCTTACATTACTTCTTAGATGGACTTGTATTTTATATTTTGCCTCTTTTTGGTGGACCTATGCATTTTGTACTCTTACTGTGTCTTTACTGCTATGCTTTTGTGTATGTATGTATTAGTTCATTAGTCTTTCTAGATGTATGTAAGTCCTGTTCAGCTGGAGGGACGGCTTGCTCACTTGATACAGTGCTTGTCTATGAAATATGAGAGCCTGAGTTTGAGACCAAGAAATATACAAAATCTGGCTGTATGTGGTAGCCGGTTCTGGGAAAGCAGGACAGGAAGATGCTTGGGGCTCTCTGGCCAACGGTCTAGCGTAATTATTCAGCTGTAGGTCCACCAGAGACTCTTGGTTTTTTGTTTGTTTGTTTGTTTTGTTGTTTTGTTTGTTTGTTTGTTTGTATTTGGTTTTTTCAAGACAGGATTTCTCTGTATAGTCCTGGCTGTCCTGGAACTTACTCTGTAGACCGGGCAGAAATCCATCTGCCTCTGCCTCCCAGAGTGCTGGGATTACAGGTGTGTGCCATCACCACCTGGCGTCTGGATATTTTCTTTATATTTTAAATGTTTTCCCCTTTCTAGGTCTCCCCTTCAGGCCCCCCCATTCCATCCCCCCTCTCCCTACCTCCATGAGGATGCTCCCCACCCCCCACCCCATCCTCCCACTGGCATTCCCCTACACTGGGACATGGAACACCCTCAGACCCACTCCTCCCTCTGATGTCCAACAGGGCCATCCTCTGCCACATACACGGCGGGAGAGCCATGGGTCTCCATGTGCACTACTTTGGTTGGTGGTCCAGTCCCCAGGAGCTCCGGGGAGGGGTGGGATAGGGTGTAGGGAGGTCTGGCCAGTTGACACTGTTGCTCCCTCCATTGGGCTGCAAACCCCCTCATCTCCTTCAGTCCCTTCTCCAACTCCTCCATCAGGGACCCAACACTCAGTCCAATGGTTGGCTGTGAGCATCTGCCTCTGTATTTGCCAGGCTCTGGCAGAGCCTCTCAGGAGACAGCCATATCAGGCTCCTTTCCAGGTTTGGCGACTGTATATGGGATGGATCCCCAGGTGGGGGAGTCTCTGGATGGCCTTTCCTTCAGTCTCTGCTCCACACTTTGTTTCCATATTTCCTCCTGTATTTTGTTTCCCCCTTCTAAGAAAGCTTTCTTCTTCTTGCGCTTCATATGGTCTGTGAACTTAATCTTGGGTATTCGGAACTTTTTGGCTAATATCCACTTATCAGTGAGTGCATGCCATGTGCATTCTTTTGTGACTGAGTTACCTCAGGATATATATTTTTTTTGGTTTGGTTTTTTCGAGACAGGGTTTCTCGGTGTAGCCTTGGCTGTCCTGGAACTCACTTTGTAGACCAGACTGGCCTCGAACTCAGAAATCCACCTGCCTCTGCCTCCCAAGTGCTGGGAGGATATTTTCAAGTTCCATCCATTTGCATGATTTTTTTCTTAATTGTTACCTACATATATTCCTAACTACATAAATGCAACTTGCTAATTAGTCCATATGTTACTCGATATATATTATGAGTTCAGGGCTGACCACTTAGTATTGGATTACCAGTGGGACTTTCTTGTTGAGACTTAACCTGTTCTCAACATTCCTAGTCATCTTAGTTCTTTGTCTAGGATTCAGGCCCCATGAGATTTCCCTTCCATGTTAGCACGTCTATCGGTACTACCCTTGTTCACGGCTTGTTCAGGCAGCCATGGTGATGAGTCTCTTTGGGTGTAGCTTCTCTGGCTTTTCTAAGAGAAGCTCTCTTATCAAACTTCCTATTCTTCTGGCTCCTAAGAGGTTTTCCACTTCTTTTATTATGATTCTTGAACCTTTTGTTCTACAGTTGTAATGCAGATGTATCAGTTGGGGCTAGGCCCCACACTTGTTCTCTTCATTTTAGCAGGTTGTATTTTTCTGTAGTGATCTGTTGATGTTTCTTTGTGAGATGATACCTACACTGATCTTTTTATTAATGTCCTGTGTGACATTGATGTGTATCCTGTAGGGTGCAGTAGTGAAACACAAGGATCTTAAGGCATCATCCTCCTAGTTTTCTGTGTGGTTAGACCAGCTCATCATTTGGAGATATTTAAGCTAGATGACAATTTCTTGTTTTTGCCAGGCTATATTTGACAGAAAAAGACAGAAAGTAGGTTCTTTTACTTCACATTTATACTCTGGTCCTTGTGTGTGTGGTGTGTGTGTGTGTGTGTGTCTGTCTGTCTGTCTTGTGAGGCAGGGAGGAAGGGTGGAGAATGAAAAAGGTGTGTGCAGAATTCCTGAAGTATAACCTCTACTTTGTAAAATTCAAAGATTTAAGATTCTCCTTGAGGCACTCATCCCATATTATGCTGCATTTTTGACAAATTGAGAAGTCACCAAATTTTCCAGTAGGAGGATAGCTTTAGGGATTTGTGTAGAGATTGGGTTTTGATTTTATTTTTAATATTTCAATTGTATTCATTCTCTTAGTTTTTTCTTTCATTGTTAGTCTTATGTCTCTAACTATTTTCCGTTTGTAAAATATGTCTTTGTTATACATAATGGGTAATTGTCCATCAGATTTTTTTTTGTCTTGCTTTTTTAAGAGAACAGTGTTTAGGATTTGGTTTGGCTGTGGTGTGTTTTGTGTATGCATGCCACATACACATGCATAGGACATTATTAGACATCTAGTAAATGAAAACTTATTTAGTAGAAAAAGTTATTTAGAAAAATAAAAATTTCATGGCTTCTGATGACACTTGGATTATTTTGTTATTCTGGACCTGGACTATTTTCAGAGTTTTCTTAGCTTCTTCATAAAAGAAAAATAATGCTGGCCCATCTTTACATCCTGAAGTTGGAAAGAGATAGTGTGTGGTAAACTAGGATTTGAACCCAGACAGTGAAGTTAGTCTAGGTTAGTGATCATTTATTAAGAATAAAGAAATAGAGACAGGATCTTACTGTGAAGCCCTCACCTGGTCTGAAACTCACCAATCCAGCTGGCCTGAAACTTAGAACTTAGATGCTCCTCCTCCTCCTCTTCTTTTCTTTTTTCTTTTTCTTTTTTTCAAGACAGGGTTTCTCTGTGTAGCCCTAGCTATCCTGGAACTCACTATGTAGACCAGGCTGGCCTTGAACTCAGAAATCTGCCTGCCTCTGCCTCCCAAGTGCTGGGATTAAAGGCGTGCACCACCACCGCCCGGCTTTTTTTTTTTTTTTTTTTTCTCAAAGACTAATTTATCTTTTTAGTTTTTCAAGACTTTTTCTGTATAGCCCTGGCTGCCCTGGAACTCACTCTGTAGACCCTGCTGGTCTTGAACTCAGAGATACAATTCCTTCTACCACCATGAGTGCTGGGATTAAAGGGGTGTGCCACCAAGACTAATTTTTCTATAGCCCAGGCTGGCTTCAAACTCAGTTACCACCCGCAGGACTATTCATGCCATTGTGTACAGCTCTTTAACAGGTTTAATAAATGTAGCTTTTCTCTTTTGGTCACTGAAATATCAGTACATGGAAATAGTAAGCTACAGATCCATTGGCGCATCATTTTGTATTTTTCGGGAGCTCCGGCAGGCCTTGAACTCTAGGGGAGAGGGACTTAGGGCTCCTGATTCTCCTGCTGCTAATGCACAGGTGTTAGAACATAAATAACATCAAAAACCACAAAACAAACAGAAAAGCACCCCAAGAAAGTGTGTATGTGTGTGTGTGCATGTGTGTTCAAGTGTGCAGGGTACTTGTGATCAGCAGCAGTTTTGGGGACTTGGTTCTCCTTCCACCTGTGGCCACCTCAGCTTGTTGGGCTGGACAGACAGCAGGTGCCTTTACCCATTGAGAGATTCATTATTTATAGAGTGGGTCTTTGATACCAAACAGCCACTTAAATGTTGGCCAGCCAGTTCATCTGGCTGCAGTGTTTTCATATTTTAGGCTAATAAAAGTTATTTTGGAAATGTAGCAGTAAATGAAAGAAGTAAAGCAATTGACAGTGCGTGACAGACAAGGGCAGTTAACTAGGAGATGGAAGCTGTTGTGGGATGGCAAGGAAACGCCCACTGCATTTTTAATTGGGCATGCTCATGACATCCTTTTCACAGGGAGGCTTACAAACTAATCCTACACTTGGCAGGCAGAGTCAGGAGGATGGTGAGTTCCCTGAGCTATAACCAGGAAACTTTGACTCAGAAAAAAAAAGAACAAAAACTATAAACAGCAAGAGATCTAGCCTTGAAGCATGGTCAGAGTGCCTTAGTACATGTGTGCTGCTACAACAAAGTATTTGATAAGGATACTTAAAAATATTGTCAAAGCTGGCAAGTATAGATTAGGCTTTCTTCTGGGTTTCCTGTCTTACAAGGGCAAACTAGTTCTTTATACTCAAGTATAGAGTATGGGCCAGTGCTGTGCGCTTCTTTGGAAGACTAGAAGGAGACCTAGACTCCCAGGCAGCAGGTTTTTAAATCCACAAGCAGGCTCTAACACTTGATTTAAACCACACTCAAAAACACTCTATCTCTTAATATTATTACACTGGTTATTAAGTTTCAGAGGGGCACAGACCCTGAAACTCCAGCAGTTGGAATTGTATTGAGGAGCTGGGTGTTCTAGCTCTGTTGACAGATGCATACCTAGGCTGTGCGTGGGTTTGGTCCCCAGCATAGTTTAAACCATGGGTGGTGGTACCTATAATCCCAGCACTCTGGGAGGTAAGGGCAGGGTGTTTACAGTTTGAGGCCAGTTTGTGCTGCGACCCTGTCTCAAAAACAAGCAAAAAAGAAGAAAAGAAAAGAAAAAGTTAATATTGCATAGACTGAGCTAGCTTCCTAAGTTCAGGTTTTGATAAGTCATTTCTCTGCCTGTGAAATGAGCCAATTCAAGCCAGATTTAAAAAAAATATAAATGCAGGTTTATTGGGACTTGAGGCTAGGAAAGTTGCCAAGGGATGGGAGAGAGATGAGAAGGGGGAAAGAATGAAAGAGTCCGTGCAGAGATAGACAGACAGACAGAAGGGGGGGGAGAGGGAGGGAGAGAAAAGGAGAGAGCAGGAAACCCAAATAGTCTGGGCTGGAAAGTTCAGTGTTGGGGGTAGGGTGTGCCAGGTAGAGACTGAGGGACTGAGGGATGCTGGGAGAACTTGGAGGCCAGGTCTGCTTTGATATGTAAAATATTCACCTCCGTCCCTTGGCCTGGTGCTGTGAAACCAAACAGGTTTAAGTTTAGTATTATTGGATCATACTTGTTTATCTAAAATAATTGTCTCCATCCTTAATGTTAACATTACACTTAATTTATCAAAAGTGTAGCAGGGCTAAATATCTATAATTTGGAGGAAGTAACGCAACTGTTTTTGTTTCTTTTAATGATTCATTTATTTTTATTTTATGAGCATTGATTGGTATTTTGCCTGCACATGTCTGTGTGAGGGTGACAGATTCACATGGGTGCCGAGTGTCCTGGAAGATCAGTCAGTGCTCTTAACTGCTGAGTCATCTCTCCAGTCTCACTCTTTATTTTTAATTAATTAATTAATTAATTAATTAATCTTTTGTTTTTCAAGACAGTTTTTTTTCCCTGTTTAGCCTTGGCTGGTCTGGAAGTCCCTATGCAGACCAGTCTGGCCTTGAGCTCTTAGGCTAGACTGTCTCTGTTTCTCTAGTGCTGGGATTAAAGGCATCAATTAATTGGAAAAAAATTTTTTCAATAGCTTCTTATTCTGTAGTTCAGGCTGGACGGGTGCTCACTTTGTAACTGTGGTCTGGCTTTGAACTTCTTTGAGCTGACACTCTTTCTCTCTCAACTTTCTGAATGCTGGCATTTTAGGTATGAGCTACTATACCTGATTTATCTGACTTGTTTTCCTGTGTGTGTGTGTGTGTGTGTGTGTGTGTGTGTATGTGTGTCTGTCTGTCTGTTTGTTTGTCTGTCTGTCTGTCTGTCTGTCGCGCACGTGATACATGATGTATGTCACTGTCCTGTGTGGAGGTCAGAGGACCATTTGTTGGAGTCTGTTCTTTCCACTTTAATGGGTTGTAGAGACTGAAGTAAGGTCATCTAGTTTGCAAAGTTTTATGTGCTGAGCCATTTTACTGGCTCCTGGTTTTTTTTAAAAAGTAATTTATTTTTCAATGTGCATTGGTATCTTGCCAGCTTGTGTCTTGTGTAAAGGTTCCCTGGAGTTGGAGTTACAGAAAGCTGTCCTGTGGGTGCTGGGAATTAAACTCAGGCCCTCTGGAAGAGCAGCCAGTGTTCTTAACCACTGAGCCATCTCACTTTCAGCCCCTGGTTTATGTATTTTATATATTTTATTTGTTTTATTTTTTTCGAGACAGAGTTTCTCTGTGTAGCCCTGGCTGACCTGGAACTCACTCTGTAGATCAGGCTGGGCTTGAACTCAGAGATCCTCCTGTTTCAAGGATCCTGCTTTTCAAGGATTTTATAAAGCTCAGGGGTAGGGGGTTTCTGCATGTGGGATTTGGCAGGCAAATGGGCTGTGTTACCGTAGAGCATCCCTATAACAAATTAGTTCTAACGACCTCCTGAACAAAGACAAGATTGCACAGTGGGGGTAACTAAGCAACAGAGCCTTTGACACAAAGGTAGGGTTGCAAGATGGTTGTGAACAACTTTGTAAAACACGATTGCCATTCCTGGAGCATGTAGTGCAGAACCATTGTAGTTAAGGTTAAAGGTAGGCACAGCCCAATGCTTGAGAAACATGTTTAATTATAAACAGGTGTGAACCTAGTTTGTCTTACAAAGGGCAATTCCCCTGTCCCTACCTCCCATTTCTTTGCAGGGATGCTGAGATCACAAATGCGTGCTACCTCCTCCAGCCTTAAGGACTGTATTTAGGTTGTTAGGCTTGCATAGCATGCAGCTTACCACCTCCTTTAAATGTTCTTTGAAATAAGTTGTTTAAACAGAAGGTTTTGGGGCCAGCAAAATTGCTCAGTGAATAATGTCTGTCACCAAGACTGGCAATTTGAGTTCAATTCCCAGAACAATGGAAGGAGAGAATGAGATTCTGCCATGATTTCCTGAGTATTTGAGACAAACAAAGCTGGTGGCTTGTTGGCTCACTGTATGTGATCTTCTTCAGACTCTAGAGGCCAAGGCATGAGTGTTGTGAGTTCAAGCTCAGCCTGGGCTTAAAGCAAAACAAACAGAAAGGTTGGCGTTCCTGGGCACACCCTATTAATTTAATTTGTACATTGCACTAAGGATTGGACTCAGGGTTGATTGAATGCATGGTAAACTGCATTCTCCCATATTTGAATTATATTTTTTCTTTTGGAGACAGTGCTTTACTATGTAGCACTCAGATTGGCCTTGAAGTTGTATATAAATAACACCAGTTTACTAGATAGAATTCTGTTGTTGACAGGATCTCAAAAAGCTCAAGCTGACCTTCAACTCTTTCCTGTGTCAGGTTGATCTGTGTTCCTAAAGTTGGGATTACAGGCATGTTTTTTTTTAAAAACAGCTTTATTTTGTTTTGAGTGTTTGTATTTATGTCTGTGTACCATAAGCATACCTGTTGTCCACAGAGTCCAGAAAAGGGAGTCATATTTCCTGGAAGTGGAGTTACAGATGGTTGTAAGCTACCATGTGGGTGGAAACAGAACTGGGCTCCTCTGCTCTTAACCACCAAGCCTTTTCCCCAGCCTCCTAAGTTCTAATTCCAGTAAAGCTTTTGTCTCTTTATGACCCCGGACATGGTCTTTCACTGAGCTAGAAGTGTGGCCTTTTTAGCTAGGCAGGCATGCCAGGGAACTCTGGTGATATGCCTGTTTTCACCCTGTCTCCCTCATGCTGGGCTCTTTAGTGGATGCTAGTCAAACCCAGGTCTTTGTTTTCAGAGCAGCATTCTGACCCATTGGGCCATTTGCTCAACCCCTTCACCCATCTTTTGTTCTTCAATGAAGAGAAAGAAGTGGTTCTATTTTTTTTTTTTTTTTTTTTTTTTTTTTTGAGACTGGGTTTCTCTGTGTAGCCCTGGCTGTCACTCTGTAGACCAGGCTGGCCTTGAACTCAGAAATCTGCCTGCCTCTGCCTCCCAAGTGCTGAGATTAAAGGCATGTGCCACCACTGCCTGTTGTTTGTGTGTGTGTGTGTGTGTGTGTGTGTGTGTGGTTTTGTGTGTGTGTGTGTTTCAAATCTTTTTTTTTGTTTTTTTTTCCTTTTTGGCTTTTTGGATTTGTTTTTTTCGAGACAGGGTTTTTCTGTGTAGCCTTGGCTGTCCTGGAACTCACTCTGCAGACCAGGCTGGCCTTGAACTCAGAAATCCACCTGCCTCTGCTTCCCAAGTGCTGGGATTAAAGGCACCACCGCCCAGCACCTCTTTCTAATCTTAAAGAGCAAATAATATATATTTGATCACAGTCCTTGGGAGGCAGAAGCAGGTGGATCTCTTTGAGTTCAAGGCCAGCTTGGTCTACAGAGTGAGTTCTAGGCCAGCCAAGGATATATACAGTGAGACTCAAGAACAGACAAGACAGCTAAACATGATGTTGTATACTAGATGGAATACTGGAACACAAAAGGGGTAGCAGTTTAATATATATATGAATAGAGGATAAAGTGTGGGGTTCAGTCAATGAAACAAATGCATTATACTAATCCATGATATTAGTAGAGAAACTAGTTTGATATAAAACCTAAAAAGCCTATTAAAGATGATTTTTTAAAAAAGATTTATTTATTATATGTAAATACACTGTAGATGTCTTCAGATACCCCAGAAGAGGGCATCAGATCTCATTAAGGATGGTTGTGAGCCATCATGTGGGATTTGAACTCAGGACCTTTGGAAGAGCAGTCCGTACTCTTAACCGCTGAGCCATCTCTCCAGCCCTAAAGATGATTTTGATTGTTGTGTTTTATACTCTTCTGATGCCAATTGAAGAGCTCTCAAAAGGATAAGAATGGCTGGGGATATATAGCTCAGAGGCAAGCACATGCGGTGCACATCTTTAAGGTCCAGGGCTTGATCCTAGCACCACTATTAAAAAGTATTTAAGGGTGGCATTAGATGATATAAGCTGTAAAGTGTTCTTCAGAGGATCCAGGTTTAACACCCAGCACCCACATGACAGTAATTTCAGTTCTAGGGTAGCTTGACACCCCTTTTTGGCCTCTGCATACACTTGGTGGTGTAGAAACATACATGTAGACAAAACACACACATAAAATTATATGAATACATTAAGAAAAGGAAATACAACACAGGCCCTTGGACCACCAGAGCATTCTATGTGTGCTCCCACTGGGGCTGGTGTTATAAGTGGTTCTGATCCATCTGATGTGGGTGACTGGAACTGAACTCAGGTCCTCTGTAAGAGCAGTATGTGCTGGCTATCTTTGGAGCCCCTTATTTTATCATTATTATTTATTTACTTAGTATATTATGTACATGTGCCCCGACAAATGTGGGGGTCAAAGAACCATTTTCTAGAGTTCTCCCCTTCTGCTGTGTGGGTCCAGGATTGAGCCTACACCTGACAGGCTTGGGACAAATGCTGTTACCCACTGAGCAGTCTCACCTGTTGTAATGACTGAGAAAGCGCCTAAGCTGTCTTCTCCAGGTGCTTCTCAAGTCCTTATGATAATTCATGTCACCCTCAGCTGAAAGGATTGTCAATCTAGCTTAAAAATACTCCCTAAAACAGATTTCTTTGGATCTTAGCAATTTTGCACTGAAGTTTTGTGTTAATTTTTAAAACCTATAAACTGTAAGAATATGGATTTAGGCCTCTGCTCTTCCATCTGCTGGCATTGGATTGTAATCCCGTGAATACATAATTCCGATGATGAAAATAGATTAATATATAAATAAATATATAAATAAAAAGAAAAAATCAAACTCCTTCTATAATCTTGATAAGTTTTATAGAGTATGTGTAATTAGAAAAATGTTTTGGTGCTTAATGTTATTTTTTTGTACTGTAACTAATAAGAACAGGCTTTTTTGATAAGTTTTAAAATTTTTCATCGTCGTCATCATCATCTTCTTTTTGAGAAGGATTCTCTATGTAACGGCCTGGCTGTCCTGGAACTCACTCTGTAAAGCAGTCTGGCCTTAAACTCAGATCTGCCTACCTCTGCCTCCTTGAGTGCTAGGATTTGAGGCAGGTTTTCTTAATATCATATTTGATCATATTCTTTCCCTCAACTTTTCCCAGATCGTGTCCACCTCTCTCACACCTAACTTGATGTTCTCTCTCTCTTCTCTCTTGCTCTCAAAAACAAAAAGACCCCCCCTCCCAAAATCCCAAGTAAGACAACAACAACAAACGTAGAATAAAACCAAAACCTAGTCCCCAAATACCCACCAAACCTGGGCATAGGGTTTGCCTTGGCACGAAGTCGGTAAGCTCATGACACTAAAGTGCAGAAACTGGGCTTGCCTTTCTTTCCCAGCAGGTGTCAGTTGCAAAGAGCTTCCTGGGTTAGGGCTCAGCTTCTCCCACCTCCGTCTTCCCACTGGAATTGTGTCTGGTTTGCTGTGGTGCGTGTGGGGAGCCTGGGAGCTGTGTTTGTGCAGCAGCCTGCTGTTTGGAGTCATCCTGTACTGCTGCCTCTTAGAAGGTTTCCAGCTCTTCTTCCTTTATACATCTCTTGCAAGGAGGGGTTTGATTTAGACATTCCTTCCTCCAAATCCTCTCACTCTGTAGGTCGCCCAGCTGTGGGTCTCAGTGTTAGTCTACTGCAAGACACTTCTCTGAGTTGAGCAGATGTCCCTACCTGGTGTGATCACTGTGGGTCCTAGTAGAGACTGGCTGTGTGGGTCTGGCAGGCGGGAGTCAGGAAGGATGGAGATGTGCT
This sequence comes from Apodemus sylvaticus, assembly GCF_947179515.1. Lineage (NCBI taxonomy): Eukaryota > Metazoa > Chordata > Mammalia > Rodentia > Muridae > Apodemus > Apodemus sylvaticus. The sequence goes on from NC_067483.1 coordinate 41,097,057, forward strand.
AGAAGGGAGGAGCCAGGAGACCCCCAGGTCTGCGATGCGGCTCCTCAGGAATGGCTCCTCAGGAACAGGCTTTGGACACTGAGTTTTTAGTTGTTTTGTCTGCAGGGGTCAGAACACTAACTCGTGTAGCTTCTGTTGAGTGTACTTTCTCATTTTGCTAATTATTAGACCTCAAAATGACAATAGGCTTTCTGTAATTAGAAAATTTTAATATGTTTAGTATATGTTAAATATATGGATACTAATAGTTGGTTATCTATGAAGGCAGTTATGGATTTAAGAAGACTGAGGCATTGTTTGGAAGTGATTGGAAGTGACTCTTGTGGGCTAATTTTTTGCTTTTGACCATTACAGTTCAGTGTACCTTAAACGATTATTGCTGCTAGGTTAGCACTGGGACTAGGGACGATGTTACTTCTCAGACTGCTCTGTGGACTCCAGTCTTCAGTTGTTTGTCTTCCCAAGCAAAACATTTCTGACTGTTAAGGAAAGTAATTGAACCTTTTAATAATACAATTCTCATAATTTCTGTTTTGAAAGAGTTAAAACTTTTGTCAGGTAATGGTGGTGTACTCCTTTAAACCCAGCACTCCAAGATGCAGGCAGGTGCAGATGGATCTGTGAGTTTAAGGCCAGCCTGGTCTACAGAGTGAGTCCCAGGACAGGCAGGGCTACACAAAGAAACCTGTCTCAAAAAACTCACCAGCCAACCAACCAACCGACCAACCAACCAGACAAACTTTGAAAAGCAAAGGAAATGAAAATACATCCTAGCAGGAAATTTATGTACAAGTGCTTTTTGTAGTCTATAAATTGTTTAATTTCACTTTTTGAAAAAATATTTCATGTATATGAGTACACTGTAGCTGTCTTCAAACATACTAGAAGAGGGCATCAGATCCCATTACAGATAGTTGTGAGCCACCATATGGTTTCTGGGAATTGAACTCAGGACCTCTGGAAGAGCAATCAATGCTCTTAACTGCTGAACCATCTCTCCAGTCCCCACTTTTTTGTTGAGACAGGCTCATGTATTGTCTCCCCACCAGGCCTAGTGTACAGTCAATCTAGCTTGGGCTCAAACTCACAAGATAGCCTCCAGCTCAGCCTCCTAAATGCTGGTATGGGATTGAGCCACACTATATCCCTGGTTTACTATAAATAAACTTCTATTACTCATACTTGCAATGGGAGTTCTGTTATTCTGTGTAAGAGTTTATGATCCACATTATTGGTAGGGGATAAGAATTTTACCTTTTTGGTTAGATTACCTAGACTTTACCAAATATGTCTTAACTTCTCTTGATAGTTGAGTACACAAAGAGTGTGGAGTTTCAAGTTTAGGTCAGATATGGTAGTGCATGCCTCTAATTGCAGCTCTGAGAGGCAGGAGACCCGCTGACTTAAGGTCATCTTGGTCTATATACAAACATTCCTGGTCAGTCAGGGTTACATAGTGAGAGTGTTTCAAAAACAAGAACAAACAAACAAAAACCCAACCAATCAAAACAATCACAGACACTTTTAAGAGCCTTTTTATTATGACTTCTTACTTTGAAGTATATTTTTATATATAAAAATATATAAAATCTGGAGTCTTTTTTTTTTTTTAAAGATTAAAACAAAACAAAACAAACGTGTGTGTTGGTGCTGACAGAAGCCAGAAGAGGCAGTCAGATTTCCTGGAACTGGAGTTACAGATGGTTGTGAGCTGCCATGTGGGTGCAGGGAATTGAACTCACATATTCTGCAAGAGCGGTTCGTGCTCCTAAGCGCTGAGCATTCTCGTTCACCCTTGATTCTTTCTACTGTGGTGCTCCTGCACTGCTGTGGAGGTCAGCACTTTTCCTTCTGTGTACCAGGCCCTAAACTCAGGCATTCAAGACTTGTGTGACAAATGGTTTTAACTACTGAACCATCTCTGGGTCACATATAAAAACTTTTATATGTTTTTGAGGACATAACTTCCTCACCACCACCCCCCCCCCTCAGCATTTCTTGTAGTAGAGGCTGGCCTTGCACTGCCCTGATTGTCCTACCTCAGTTTTCTGTGTGCCACAGGAGTGTATTGCCACACCCACAGGAACACAACATTTCTGCGTCTTTATGTTCTAGGGTATGAAAGCACTTGAAGAGGCCAGTCATGGAATAACCTGTCTTGTTGTCCTTAGTTCTCAGTGTATAAATAAACGTTTCAGACCATGAGGACAGCATATTATAGTTATGTTTGCTGGAAGATGACTCAGCAGTGCAGGTACCAGCTGCCATGCTTGATAACCAAAGTTGCATTCTCAGGACCCGCATGTGGCAGGAGAGGAGCCATGCCCTAAGATTGTCTTAGCTTTTGGAGACCAGGCTGGCCTCGAACTCAGAAATCCACCTGCCTCTGCCTCCCAAGTGCTGGGATCTAAGGCGTGCGCCACCACTGCCACACATTATCTTTTATGTTTTGAATTCAACTTTTAACTGTGACCAGTTCCTCCTTTTCTTCTTCCTTCCCCTCCCTCTTTCCCTCCCTCCCTCCATGGGTTCTTCTCCTCACCACTTAACTGGGGTTGAATCTGGAACCTCAGGCAAGCCAGGCGAATGCTGTGCCATTGTACCCAGCCCAGCCCTAGTTCCTTTCTGAAAGCTAGTAGCTTTTGTAAGGTTCAGGAGAACAAAGCTTCGAACAAGTCGTCTTCTTACCTTGACACTGGGCAACAAGAAGCAAGGTGATTTTTTTCCTATGACATCTGTATAATTTAACACATCAACATCTTCAGATAGTGATCTAAACATAACCTTTAATCTCTCTGATTCTATGGAGTATTTTCTGATCCCCCCCCCCCCCCCATCCCTGACAGAATCTTGCTATGTAGTTCAGGCAGGTTTAGGACTTGTTGCCTTCCTACGAAACCTACTGAGCACTTGTTAGGGTCCTGCTGGTGCACCTGGACATAGAATACTTTGTATTTTTGACAGGGCCTCATCCCAGGCTGGGTTTAGCTGAAAATGACCTTGAATTTGTGATTGTAATCTTGTAATTCCCAAGTGCTATGATTACAGATGTCATCAGCACACCTGTTTTATTGTTATGCAGTGTATGCACGGACCTGCTTGTGCTGTGTGCTTGCTGGTTCGGGCTTGTCTGGAGACAAGTGTGTACTGAGATGACCTCTGGGATCTACCTTTCATCACAGTGGTTACAATTGTGGGTAACTGTGCTCAGCTGTGTGTGTGTGTGTGTGTGTGTGTTTTAAATTAACTTTACATTCTGATTGATGCCCCCTTCCCCCCTCTCACAATCTCTCCTCCATTTCTCCTCTGAGAGTGGGGAAGACCCCTCCTGGGTATCACCCCACCCTGGCACACCAAATCTGCATGAAGAGTCTCAGGAGGGAGAGGATACAGTTAGGGGAACAGGATCAACAGACAGGCAACAGATTTAGGAACAGCCTCTTTTTCAGTTGTTGGGGGACCTCCAAGCTACACATCTGTAGTCCAGCCCATGTATGCTCTTTGATTGGTCCCCCCTTTAGGACCCTCAAGCATCCCCAGCTTTTGGTTGGACTCCCCAGGGTCTAGATTAGTTGACTCTGGTCTTCCAATGGAGTTCCTATCCCCTCCAGCTCCCTCAGTCTTTCCCACAACTTTCCCCCAATGGTTGGCTGTGGCTCTCTGCATCTCTTTCAGTCAGCTGGTGGGTGGGATCTCTCTCAGAGGACAGTTATCCTAGGCTCCTGTCTGCAAGCATAACAGAATCATTAATGGTGTCAGGGATTGGTACTTGCCCATGGGATGGGTCTAAAGTTGTTGCCAGCCATTGGTTGACCATTCTCCCAGTCTCTGCTTCGTCCCTGCATTTCAAATTAGGCAGGACAAGTTTTGGGTTGAGGGTTTTGTGGGTTGGTGTCCTTATCTACTGAGGGTCCTCCCTGGCTACAGGAGGTGGTCACTTCAGGATCCATATCCCCCACCGCTAGAAGTCTCAACCAGAGTCACCCTAATAGACTCCTCGGAACCTCCCCAATCCCAGGTCTCTGTGACATTCTCTCCTTACCCCAGCTGCTGATCTTGGGCCCTCTGGCCCTCTCTCCTGTCTCTCCTACACCTGGTCCTGAACTCCCCCCTCCCCTCATTCCCTCTCCTTATCCCTTTTCCCATCCAGTTCCTGTCCTCCCTCTGTCTCCTAAGGCTATTTTATTCCCCCCTCTAAGTGAGATTCAAGCATCCTCACTTGGGCCTTCCTTTAACTTCTTTGGATCTGTGGGGTATATCATGGCTATTCTGTACTTTATGGCTAATATCCATTTATCTGTGAGTACATACCATGCATGTCCTTTGGGTCTGTGTGTCGAGCTTTTACGTGGGTTCTGGGTCTCTGAACACAGGTCCTCAACACTTGCCCAGTAACCACTTTGCAGGGAACTACTTCCCAGATGCTCCCTAGAACCCATGAGTGTGTGTGTGTGTGTGTGTGTGTGTGTGTGTGTGTGCATGTGAGAGAGTGATGGTTAGTCTTAATTGTCAAACTGAAAATCCACCTGTGTGATAGGACTCTAGGCATGCATGGGGATGGGTTATCTTACATTAATTGTGGAAAACCCCATTTAATTGTGGGCAGGACCATCCCCGGAGGTAAATTTTGGACTATGAGAAAGTGAACTGAGCAGTGAGCTGCACTGATTTCTTTCTCTCTGTGAACTGGATGTGGTGATCAGCTGCTTCAAGTTCCTGCTGCTTTTACTTACGGACTATCCTTTTAAATTGTGGGTGGGGGGTGTGGTGGGGTGGGGTGGGGTGGGATTGAGTGAGTGCCTTCTGCATGTGCAGACTTCTCAGAATTGGACTTCTCAGTTGGATTTGCAGGTCTACAGGGGCGTCTAGTTTGTTCTGGGTGCTGTGCTGAGATCTATACGTTAATCCTTATGACTGCTCTGCATGCTTTCTTAAGTGCTGAGTATCTGTCTAGCCCCAGAGTATTTTATTGACACATCAGGAAAATAAACTAGACAGGAACAGCGCTTCACCATCTGAACCACACCCCCACTTGAATACACTTCTGAGTATGAGATGAGAATGAAGGCTGAGACTCTCCTTGAATTAACAGCCTCATAAGCTTTACATTATTTAAGTATTTTGCTTTGTATTTAAATCAGATAAGGAAGAAAAATTACCCATCTTTCTTTCCCTTTCAATAAAATTCTATCTTATACTGCTTGTCTTTATTTGCCAAATTAAAGTACACAATATAAAACATGACTATAAGCACCAAGTGTATGGGTGTTTAGGGTTAGTGCTGACGGCTGTGTGCGCATGCAGTCACTGTCGTCTAGATCTTTATTCCAAACCGAAACCAGCAAAGCAGTGCTTTCTTTTCTCTCTCTCTCTCTCTCTCTCTCTCTCTCTCTCTCTCTCTCTCTCTCTCTCTCTCTCTCTCTCTCTCTCTCTCTCTCTTTTGAGGCAGGGTTTCCTCTATGTAGCCTTGGCTGTCCTGGAATTCACTCTGTAGACCAGGCTGGCTAGACTGAGCAGTTTTTTTTTTTACGTGTTATTCCCTCATTTAGCAGCTCTTCCATGATAGCAGGATTCTGTAAAGGACAGATGTTAAGAATAGAGTTAGTTTAAGTGCTGACTCTCCTTCTACTGAAGAATTGAACCTCATAAAAACACCTCTTATCCCCTTCCCTCCCTCTCCCCTCCCCTCCTTCCATCCCTCTCCTTCCCCTTCCATCCCCTTTCTCCCTTTTCCCCCCTCTCCTCTCCCCACAGTAATATCTCTATAGCCCAGAACTTGAACTCACCACTTGCTGAGGATGACTTTGAATTAGGATTCTCTTGCCTTCACCTCCTAAATTCAGAGATTACAGGGCTGTGCTGTCAACCTGGTTTGTGGAGTGCTAGGGATCAAATATGGCTTTCAGCATGCTACCAAATGAACTACATTCCTTTTTTTCTTTTAAAGACTTATTTATTTATATGTAAGTACACTATAGTTGTCTTCAGACACTCCAGAAGAGGGAGTCAGAGCTCGTTACTGGTGGCTGTGAGCTACCATGTGGTTGTGAGATTTGGACTCAGGACCTTCCGGAAGAGCAGTCAGTGCTCTTAACCGCTGAGCCATCTCTCCAGCCCCAATGAACTCCATTCTTACTTCAAAGTTTGCGTGTGTGCATGTACACAGGTGTATTTGTGGGTTCCTGTGCCTGTGTGGATACGTGTGTAGGCCAGATGTCAGCCCTAGGTACCTTCCATCATTCTCTACCTTAAAAAAATTATTTATTTAGTATTTATATGTGGGTGTGGTTGCATGCAAGCCACCATTCCTGTGTGGAAGTCCTCCTCCTACTGAATGGTGTATAACGACCAAACTCAAGTTCTCAGACTTGGTGGTAAACACCTTTACCCACTGAGCTATCTTGCTAGTCCCTCTAAAGCAACTCCCCAGCTCTCTCTCCTCCCTCCTTCCTTGGAGATTTTCACCTTGTAACTAACCCAGGTTGCTGTGAACTTGTGACAAGTCTTTTTGCCTCTGCCTCCAGATTGCTGGAATTATACTCTCCGTCTGTTTAAAAGACTAGGACAAATATGTAAAGATTCTATAGATAATTTGACATTATACTGTTTTGTAGAGATAAGTAAATCATTTTTACCTAAGTCAGTGACTTTTCAACGTAGGTCAGGATAGAGGGAAAAGTTTGTGCGAGGTGTACCAATATCTGGGGGTGGGTTTTATTTTTTACATACTTGTAATTTTCTGGTGGAAAACAGATTGAAAAAACTGCCCTACTTTTAGATTTTGTTTGACTGGTAATGTTTTAAAAATTTCAAGTGTTAAGTAATTATATCTAATAGCGTTTCCTTTCCCCTAGGATTGGCAGCCACCATTCGCTTGTGATGTTGATAAACTTCATTTTACCCCACGTATCCAGAGGCTAAATGAACTGGAGGTATGTTCAGTTTGTTTATGTTCCGGGGAATACTCTCTGAAGATGAGTCTGCTCCTAATGCTACAGTCTTAGTGAAATAAGAACATGGCCAGAAATTGATTATCATGGCACAAAAAGCTGGCAGGCCGGCAGGCAGGCCACTGTGACAGACCAAATTGCATTAAAGATACTGACTTATGTCTGTCCCCCTTTTTCTGCTAAGTAATACATATGAGTTATTGTATCTTAGATTATAATCAATGGAATTTTAAATTTTGGAAATAATTAACTTTTGAGAAAAATGCAGTAGGAAAGGGTTTGTCTTTTGTTTTTTTTTGTTTTTGTTTTGTTTTTGTTTTTGTTTTGTTTTTTCGAGTTTCTCTGTGTAGCCCTGGCTGTCCTGGAACTCACTCTGTAGACCAGGCTGGCCTTGAACTCAGAAATCTGCCCGCCTCTGCCTCCCAGAGTGCTGGGATTACAGGCGTCCGCCACCACCGCCCGGCAGTAGAAAAGGTTTTGTATCCCTAATTTTACACTTAAAACCTACATTTAATTTTTAATTTTCAAAATTTTTATTTATTTTCTATCTTTGGATGTCTGCATGTATTTCTGCATCATATGCATGCCTGTTGTCCTTGGAGGTCAAAAGAGGGCATCACATTCCCTGGGACTGAGTTACAAATGGTTGTGAGCAGCCATTACTCTTAACCCAGACTTGATTTAGTTCCCCAAATAAGAGCGTGGCCTAATCACACTTCTTTAGAGTGCACATAAAGTTTTTGCTCTTATATTTTAACTTTTTAGTTTCTGTGCTGTAGAAAGTGTTTTTTAAATGATTTATTTCTTTTTACTTTATGTGCGTTGGTGTTTTCCCTGCATATATACTGACCAACCTGAAGCTGGAGTAGTTACTGAGATAGTGATGGTTGGGAGCTGCACTGTGGGTGCTGGGAATCAAACCTCGGTGCTCTTTAACCGTCAAGCAATCTCTCCAGCCTCCAGGAAGTTTTGTTTTTGTTTTTTTGGGGTTTTTTTTTTTTTTTGGGATTTGTTTTTTCGAGACAGGGTTTCTCTGTATAGCCCTGGCTGTCCTGGAACTCACTCTGTAGGCCAGGCTGGCCTCGAATTCAGAAATCCACCTGCCTCTGCCTCCCAGAGTGCTGGGATTACAGGCGTGCACCACCACCACCCTGCTTAGGAAGTTTTAAAATACAGGATAGAAGGGTTAGAGAAATGGCTTAACTGTCAAGAGCATTTCTTGTTCTTGCTGAGGACCCTGGTTCATTTCCTAACCATTGCAACTCCAGTTCCAGAGTCTTGCTGCCCTCTTCTGCACTTCAGCCATTTGGCATGCGTGTTGTATACATATAACATGCAAACAAGACATTCATATACATAAAATAAATATTAAAAATAGTAGCTAGAAAATACTAGGTTTTTGATAACAGTCTGTCTATGTCAGTGGTTTACAAATTCCTTTTTTTTTCTCCTCTCCAGACAGGGTTTCTTTGTACCCCTGGCTTTCTGGAACTCATTCTGTAGACCATGCTGGCTTCCAAGTCAGAAATCTGCCTGCCTCTGCCTCCCACCCAAGTGCTGGGATTAAAGGCGTGCGCCACCACTGTCTGGCCTTTTTTATTTTTATTTTTTTTTTGAGGCATAAGTAGCCTAGGCTGGCATGAAATTTACTATATAGTACTATATAGTCTAGTCTGGCTTCGAAACTGGCCACTTTCCTGCCTTCAGCTTGTAAGGCTGGGGTTACAAGTAAGAATCTTCACCTCTGGTTTTATGTGGTGCTGATGATTAAATCCAAGGCTTTTATATGGTAGCGAAGTGCCTCTATCAGTCGAGCTTCATTTCTTTTTTTTTTTAACATTTATTTATTTTATGCATATGAGTATACCACCATTGCTTTCTTCAGACGCACCAGAAGAGGGCATCAGATCCCATTACAGATGGTTGTGAGCCACCAAGTGGTTGCTGGGAATTGAACTCAGGACCTCTGGAAGAGCAGTCGGTGCTCTTAACCACTGAGACATCTCTGACCCTTTGAGCTTCATTTCTATCCCTTAAGCATTTTAGCCCATTTTCAAATTTGAAGTTGAATGTAAAGGGTACCCGGCTTTAATCCTAGTGTGAAGAGGCAGGAGGATGTGTAGAGGACAGCCGGATTGATGGAGTGAGTTCTGGGCTAATTGGGACGTGTAGGTAAGCCCCCTTGCCCCCATTTGGGGGAAAAAAAGAACTTACAGCCATTGGGATTGCCAATGGGAATTATCTGAACATGGATGAAACTTTCAAATTGCTCCCTTCATGTGTGTGTTATGAAGGGAATATATATATATGTAAGGATAGTTAACATTTACCATTTTTTCTGTGATTTTTTTTTTTTTTACATTAAATGCTATAGCAGTAGTAGTTGGGCATGGTGGCACACACTTAATTCCAGAACTTGAAAGGCAGAAACAGGAGGATCTCTGAGTTTAAGGCTAGTCTGGTCTACAGGAATGCCATGACTTGGGGGAAAATAAAGTCACTACAAGCCATTTCCGATTTTAACCAATGACATTAAATTGTGCCTATAAGAATAACTATTCTGTATGCTTTTGCCTATTTCTGTGTTGTATGCAGAAAATATTTTGACTGAAAATCTTAATTTCCACAGAATAATAAAATACAGGAATCTTAAGCAGTGTATGTAAAATGATATTTTCCTTAGATGCAGACAGCACCTACTTTTAAAATACAACTTAAGCAAGCACATGTGTACTTAATAATTTAATAATAAGTAGAAGTCAGTTTTGTTCTTAGTTTTAGTCTTAAGAGTGAAAGATAACATGGGCTTTAATGCAAGACTGTGCCAAGTGCAGTGCTGTGACATGCCAGCTGTGTAAGCTGCCCACTCCCGATGAACCTGGGCACGGCCGTGATCAAGCTCCTCCTGCAAAATAGCAGGGCCCCTTCGTGCCACCGGGGAAACAATAGGTGAGGTTAAAATGCATTTCTTTGACATTTAGGCCCAAACCCGGGTAAAATTGAATTTCCTGGACCAGATTGCAAAGTATTGGGAACTACAGGGAAGTACTCTGAAGATTCCCCACGTGGAGAGAAAGATCTTAGACTTGTTCCAGCTAAATAAGGCAAGTGCGGGGCAGCTGTCTTATAACTCTTTTTTCCCCCTACAACCTTAGAAACTACTTATTTGAAATACATAAAATAAGATTTTCTCTTGTTAAGCATATTATCAGAGCTTTACCTGTGTAGTCTGTAAGCTTTATTTTATAGATTTTGTTACAATTTATCGTTCATTTAAATGTCTGAACCCCGAAAACAGTCCTTCCCATTTTAGTTTAAATATGGAAGAAGCTAAAGCTCAGGGAAACTGAAAAGACTTGAGCTGAAGCAGCTGGGCCATAGTCCACACCAGTTACCAGATGGGGCTGCGGCATACTTGCTGCCTCTCTTTTAGAGATTGTCTAAGGGTAACAAGGCAGGACCAATATGGGGGGCTGTGCTTTAGTACAGATGTAATTGCTAGTCGTCATCTTTGGGGTGTGAGAAGGGGCTTTGAAGGCAGTGAATGATTCTGGACCGACCACACTGTTAAGCTATTCTTATTTTTTTACCTTCAAATTACTATCTGGTTGTTTCTTTTGTCTGTGTTTTGTTTGCTTTCTTTTAACCTCTAGGAAGTAAAAAACAAAATAAACAAAGCAACTATAACAAAAGTATAACTGGGAGTTTTCTTAAGTTAATCTTACCTAGGTGTGAGGGAATTAGAAGTAAATTTGTCTGATTTCTTTTTTCTAATTTTTATTTTTTGCTATTAACAGTTAGTCGCAGAAGAAGGTGGGTTTGCAGTTGTTTGCAAGGATAGAAAATGGACCAAAATTGCCACCAAGATGGGTTTTGCTCCTGGTAAAGCTGTGGGCTCACATATCAGGGGACATTATGAGCGAATCCTCAATCCGTACAACTTGTTCTTGTCTGGAGACAGTCTGAGGGTGAGTATTGGAGCTGCCTTCTTCTGTTTTATTTCACTGCATTTTTATTGGTGCATTGTCTTTGCGATGAATGAGACAGTCTTAAGTTTAGAAAAACATTGTTAAATACTTTCCTTTTGAGGAAAAAATCCTAGGACTTTGGTTTGGGGAGCAACTATATTTAAAAGTTTGGTATCAGAATGAATAAGATTATAAAGGAAATATCTTTTTACTGTCAAATACAGCTCAAATCTGTATTTTCTTCAGTATAGGAGCTGATTATTAAGTGCTTTTTAAAATGAAATACTCTATGGTTGTCACATGAAAGTGTAACCTGGGAATTAAGTGGCCTAACATTTGTCTACTGAGATTTCCAGCCAAGTTGTCAGATAGCATGGTTAACAGGGAGGACTGAGCACCCCAAAGCACCTGCTCTCCCAGCAGGCCCTGTCTGGAAGCCTCTTGGTTTCAGGCAGATGCTCTAAAGCTGTCCCACCTTTTTCAAGGCTCTGGTAGAGAGGAGTGTCTTTTTTTTTTTTTGAGTAAGGGTTTCTCTGTATAGCCCTGGTTGTCCTGGAACTCACTCTGTAGACCAGGCTGGCCTCGAACTCAGAAATCCGCCTGCCTCTGCCTCCCAAGTGCTGGGATCACAGGCGTGTGCCACCACCGCCCGCCGAAAGGAGTGTCTTTATCCATTCGCATCCTTTGAGATACTCTAAATACCAGAGTAATAAGTCCTATAACTTCATTTCTGTGTTGTGGAAAGATTGATAATACAGTTTTTCAGGTCAAAACAAACATTAAAATTGTACCCTAATACTATAAACTGGCAACATTGTAATGCTAAATCCTAAATCATAGTGTTTTTTGTTTTCCTTTGATTCCTTTTATATATATTTTTTTCTTTTCTTTATTAGTATATCTGTAGACTGTAGTTATCTTCAGATGTACCAGAAGAGGTCCTCAGATCTCATTGTGGATGGTTGTGAGCCACCATGTGGTTGCTGGGATTTGAACTCAGTATCTTTGAAAGAACAGTCAGTGCTCTTAACCGCTGAGCCATCTCTGCAGCCCCTTTGATTCCTTCTTAGACTTTTTTATTTGCATACTGGTTATCAAACTGAAGCTCTGCCTTATGCTAAGAAACTTCTCTACCTGTATCACCCAGTCTTCCAAATTGGAATGTTGTTTGTGTGTAGCCCTGGCTGCCCTGTAATTTGTCAAAGAGAGGCTGGATGTGAACACACACAAGATGCTATCTCTGTCTCCTAAGTGTGTTTCCCACTCTTGGTTTTGTGTGTTTGGACATGGTCTTAAGTAGCACAGACTGGTCTCAACTTGTTGTATACTTCGATGACCTCAAACTTGAACTCACTTTGCTTCTCCCTCCCAAGTGATGGGATCACTGCCTGCACCATCACCATTTCAAAAGACCCAGGACTTCTGTGCGTCTGAGTCAAGCATTTTGCCTACACCCACATCCCTCTGCCCCTCTATGAAAATTGTGTTATTGTTTAGTGAGCCACGGATGATGGAGTTCATTTGAGGTCTGCTGTATGGATTATTGTGAGATTATAGTCCACTGTGGCAGGGAAGCATGGGATTAGCGGGGTGAGGAGGTGCTCATGTTGTGTCTGCAGGCCGGAAGCAGAGAGAACTAAATGTTCCTGCTTATTTTGCTCTTTTTCTTTATGTATTGTGGTGCCTGCCGCAGTTCGGGGATGTGCTACCTACAGTTAGTGTAGCTCTTCCCACATTAATCTAGACAATTCCTTATGGGTTGGAATGTAGCTTGTCTCCTAGGTGATTCTAAATCCTGTCAAAGTGACTTTATTCACTGTCACAGTGTGCATCCTGGATTGCCCTTGACCACAAGATTCTCCTGCCTCAGCCCTCTTTAGTGTTGGATTATAGCTGTGGACCACATACCAGATTTTGGTCTCTGTTTTACAGTTACACCCAATAAGAATTTAATTACTCTATATAGATTTAGAATAAAACTTCTCTTTTTGAATTCTTTCTATGGAGATTAAAGTGAGTAAGGAAAGCAAAGATCTTTCCAAATTTATGAGTTACAGCCTTTTAGAAACTTGTCAATTGCCTAGAGAGCCAGTGTAGTTAAAAAACAAAATAAAATGAACAAAAACCCACTTGGTAGCTGCTATGTTTAATTCTAGAACACCAGGAGTTTTTAATAAAGTCCAGCCTTATATAGTAATGTCCACTCTCAAGCAAATAAAGGGTAGGGGTTATTATGTTCAGACTTACTATATACTAGTATATTCTCAGCACTGGTACATTTTCCTTGTAGAAAGTTTTAAAAGGGCCTGAGGATGTAGCTCTGTTGGTTGAGTGCCTGCCTACTGTGCACAGGGCCCTAGATTTAACCTCTAGCACTTCACAGACTGGTCATGGTGGTGCACTCCTATAATCCCAGGGACTCAAAAGGCAGAAGCAGGTGGATCCAGTGTTATTGTTGGCTACAGAGTGAATTCAAGGCCAACCTGGACTACATGAGACTGTTTGAACCGGGTACAAATAATGGAACACAGGCTTACTATTGCATCACCATTTCTGAATGCCCTGAAGGAGGATAGCAGTCTCTGTGGGATGAGGTGATTATGGTATAATGATGATTTCTTTGCAAGAGGTTAAAGTCCATATTATTAGTAAGTAATAAACCAGTGTATTAGGTTTGTGTTTTGAATTATTGTTTGGAACAAAACATAGATTTCTTTATATATTCTAAAATGTTGCTAAGATCGTCCTGCCCAATATGTCTAAAGGTTTTATAGAGTCATGAATATAGATGATAGAACCAGTAAGACCAGTGGAAATAGACACAAAATTTGTGATAGAATATCTGAATTAGGTCATTACTATTTTCCTGGTCCCATGTAATTTTAACCTGAATAAAATAAATTCATATAATTTTTGTTTCACAAAGTTCATAGAATATATAGAAAGTATTATACATTTTTTTGTTTTTGTTTTTGGAAGACAAGATCTCATGTATTCTAAGCTAACCTCAAATTCTAACAGTGTAGCCACGGATAGTTGTGAGCATTCTGATCCTTCAGCCCTTGCCTCCTGAGTACTAGGCTTACAGGTGTGGCCACCACATCCAGTTCATGGTTGCTGGGGATGAACCTGGGGACTCAAACATTCTGTGGCACTCAGCCCCACCCTGTCTCCGGCCTTTTAAAACTGTGTGTTCATAGAAGTTTATTGTGCTACATCCCTAGTTCATCTCGTGTATCCTATGCCAAGCATAAATGATGTGCCATACCCCAGAGGGACTTTAGATAATTGTATTGTGGTTCCGACTTCCAGAAATGTCTCTCATGGGGGCTGGAGAGGTGGATCATCAGTAGTTAAGAGCACTTGCTGCTCTTGCAGACTACCTGGGTTTGAATCTCAGAACCCACAAGGTGGCTCACAACCAACTGTATGTCCAATGCCAGGGAACCTGATGCCCTCTTCTGGCTTCCTCAGGCATTAGTTATGCACACAATGTGCATGCTCACGTGTAAGCCAATGCTCATCCAATACATATCCTAAAAAATCCAAATCCTTCCCATGAATATATTGTTCTCTTATGAACTAGAAGTGCATAGTTGAGAAATTCATGTTAGCTTCAGTAGTAATAATTTCTATTATGTTTTGGCATTAGGTATCGTCTTTCTGTCAGCTTAGTATGAAACTGACAAAAAAAAAAAAAAAAAAAAGAAAGAAAGAAAAGGAAAAGGAAAAGGAAACTTTCCTGATAAGAACTGTATCACTTTTCTTGTCCCTGTGACTGAACACCTAACAGTAAACAAATTAAGGCAGGAAGGATTGATTTGGGCTCACAGTATGAGGGTACAGTCATCGCATCCTGAAATGCTAGGAGCATGGTGGCTCATGGCAGTGAGGTGGTGAGGCTGGGACTCTTCCGGTGGTGGACCAGGGAGCAGAGGGCAAGATTATGACACCAGGCCTAAAGCTCATAATGGTTTACCCCCGATGTTCAGCATTTTCTCAAGTACTAAAGGCCTCGAACCCTCCCAAAACAGTGTTGTCAGTGGGGGACCAAGTATTACAAAGAACGGAACCTATGGGGACATATTTATGTCTACCATTATAATAATTTTTCAGTTTTGAAACAGTCTCTATGAAGGTCGGATGGCCTGGAACTCCTGGAACTTAACTTGTACACTTGGTTGACCACCTGCCTCAGCATCCCATCTGCTGGGATTAAAGGTGTGCGTCACCATGCCCTGCAAAGGACTAATAATTTTCTGTGGCGTACTTACTACTCTTTGTCACATAGTCAGAGGATCTATTTTCTCAAGTCAGGATATTTTTGTTTATAGTACTATTAGTCATATCAGAATCGGCAGGATTGTAGATTAATGAAGTAATTAAGTTTGCTTTTTATGTCTGAGACAGCTTCTTACTTCCTGAGTGCTCAGATTATAGACTCGTACTGCCATGCCTGGCGTGCCATGGCTTTTTAAAACCTGAGGAGATAAGCAGTTGAATAAATATAAATTAAAAATCATCTTTCTGTCAGTTTAGAATCAAATTTAAAAAAGAAAAAAAGAAAAAGGAAGCAAGGTTGAAGAAATTCAAGGCACAAAAAAGATTAGACACATTGTACATGATTGATATTTTTAGATTTGATTTTGTTGTTCTTTAGATTTGCCTCTGCCTCCCAAGTTGAGATTAAAGGCATGCGCCACCATTGTCCCGCAGATTGATTTATTTATTTTATGTATGTGAGTAAATTGTCACTGAACTGTCTTCAGACACACCGGAAGAGGGCATAGGATCCTCTTACATATGGTTGTGAGCCACCATGTGGTTGCTGGGAATTGAACTCAGGACCTTTGGAAGAGTAGCCAGTGCTCTTATATCCACTGAGCCATCTCTCCAGCCCTCATTCTTTAGATTTTTAAGATGTTTTGTTAACTATGTAAATCATTATAAGAGAAAGAAAATTCATTGGTACAACTGTTTTCTTTTTAGTGTCTTCAAAAGCCTAACCTGACCTCAGACACAAAGGACAAGGAGTACAAACCCCATGATATTCCCCAGAGGCAGTCTGTGCAGCCCGCAGAAACCTGTCCTCCAGCCCGCCGAGCCAAGCGGATGAGAGCAGAGGTGAGGATTGGATTGGATTGATGAGTACTTCTCGAGTTTAGTGCTGATGGCTGTTCATCACTGACTTTCTCTTTTTTTTTTCTTTTTTTTAAATTTTATTTTCTATATTCTTTGTTTACATTTCAAATGATTTTCCTTTTCCTGGTTCTCCCCTCCCGACTTTCTCTTGAATGTAAGTGTTTTGTCGTTTTGAGCCTTGGTAATCTCATAAGGGAATATGTCATTCTGCTCTGCGTTTACGTCAGTGATGGGGATGGTGGTGTCCATGAAGGGGAAGGAACAGAAGAGCTCCTTCTGGGTTGCCTGGAAGCTGCTTAGTAGTTACCAGTCAAAACCAAAAAAAGCGCTCTCATTCTTGAGCTCCTATTAAGGGCGGAGTATGTGAAGACGGGGTCTTTGTCCTTAAGTATGGAGTCGGGAATGCATGTACCATTAGTGTTGAGAGACTAGGACGATGACTTGCTTTAGGATTTTTCTCTATTCAGAAAGGAAAATCTTATTCATGCTTTAGTCCCTCAGAGAGGCATGAAGACTATATTTCTGTCTAGCACTTGATAGGATGTAAGTTTTAGGAAACAACTTAGTGCTGAGGAGCCTCTAAGATTTATTTTTTTTTTTAGCATATTCTTTTAACTGTGTGACAGGGTTACACTGTATAGCCCAGGCTATCCTTGAATTTTCTATGATCTTTTAAAGGTTTTTTCTCAACCTTTAGTTGCTAGGAACACAGACCTTTATAAATGTAAGATGTTCCCTAGTGCTGTGGATGGATACCCGAGGACTGCATTGATGATACCAGATGTAGTGCTAATGCCCACAGAAAAAATACTTTTAGCTGTGAACACATGGGTAAATTCTTAAATAGTCCTACTAACACTTCAGTGTTATAGACCACAAAGTGGTTTTATTTATCAATAACTATCATTCTAATGAGCAAGAAGGCTGAGTTTGGCTCATTCATCCTCAGTAAGAATGAAGGTGTTTTATAGTTGGGTGATCTTAGATATATAACTTACTCTTGAGATTTAGAATTTTTATTTTTATGTATTTTTCTTGAATGTCTGTTTGCCATATGAGTATTCATATGAGTATATAGTCCCCATGGAGGCCAGAAGAGTATCCCTGGGACTGGAGTTAAAGATAGTTGTTAGCAGGCATGTGGGTGCTGGGAATCAAACCCAGGTCTTCTGGAAGAACAGTCAGTACTTCATTTCTTCAGCCCCAGAGGTACAGTTTATAATAACAGTACTAAAAGTAATAATGAAGCTAGAGAGGTGAGCATAGTTCTCTTGCAGAGGACTGGACTTTGATTCCTAGCACCTATATTAGCACCTACCTCTAGCTCCAGCAAAGCTGATGCCCTTTTCTGGTCTGTGAGGGGATCCTATGCATACATGGGCATGTAGAAACTCTGCCACTCAAACATAAATAAAAATAAAGTCTTTTGATTTTATTTAAAAAAAAAAAAAAGCCTGATATGGTGGCACAGGCCTTTAATCCCAACACCCAGGAAGCAGAAACAAGCAGATCTCTGAGTTTGAGGCCAGCATGGTTTACAGAGCAAGGTTCAGGCTAGCCCATAACACCCTATCTTTTAAAGAAAAAAGTCATTGAAGATTGTGGATGCCAGATTTCCACAAGTACTTATAGACCTTTGAAGAAGTTGGCAAAAGTTTAGATTTTAGAATTAACGAAAATTGGATGTTTTTATAATTGTTTTGAGTTTAGTAATAATTCAAGCCATTTCTAGAGGAAAATAAGGCCTTGTTATGTCCATTTTGGGTGGTAATATGGCTTATAAATTGATCCAAATTCTCTTTTTTCTCTCAAACTACTGTTATTGGAGAATACTCTTTTAGTTTGTGTGTAATTTTAAAAATGTGATCTCCTAAGAACAGAACAAAGTGTCTTTTGATTTACTTAGTAATAACCGAAAGAAGAGAATATTCATGTCTGACAATTTTTTAGGCTATGAATATTAAAATTGAGCCAGAAGAGGCAACAGAAGCCAGGACTCATAATCTGAGACGCCGAATGGGCTGTGCAGCTCCAAAATGGGAAAATGGTAAGAGATTTTACATTAATGAGAAAGAAAAAGTAAATGATGAAAGCAATAAAGCAATTGTTATTTCTTTTTTTTCCTTTTCTTTTTTTCCTTTCCTTTTACTTTTTTTTTTTTTTTTTTTGGTTTTTCCAGACAGGGTTTCTCTGTGTAGCCCTGGCTGTCCTGGAACTCACTCTGTAGACCAGGCTGGCCCTGAACTCAGAAATCCACCTGCCTCTGCCTTTCAAGTGCTGGGATTACAGGCGTTTGCCACCACTGTCCGGCGCAATTGTTATTTGTTGATAGGTCACTTGATAGGGTTTGAGAATTAAAATTTAATATATTGTCTTTATTTTCATAATTAAGAGGTGGTAGGACAAAAATGGAAAATGCATATTTGGAATATAGCACTCACATGCTAAAATTTAATAGAGGTTATTTTTTATTTTATCAATCAGTATTGAGCTCTTATATCTGGTAACATTAGGTGTTAATAAAACAAAAATAAATACGGAATTGCATTTATGTTGTTTGGAGGGAAGGAAGAGGATGAGGTGAGACAGGAAGCAGAGATAAGCGGAGTGCATACAGAAAGAACTAACTTTGGATTGCTTTCTGCAGATAAAGAAATGAAAAGTACCATCAAGCAAGAACCCACTGAGAAGAAAGACTGTGCATTAGAAAGTGAGAAGGACAAGCCCCGGAGCCGGCCTAAGAAAACCGCCACTGCGGTGAGTTGACCTTCTGTCTCGTCCGTCCGTCCGTCCGTCCATCCGTCCGTCCGTCCATCACTCCCCTTCTTATTTTCCTCCCTCAATTACTCTAACAGGATCTCTCCCTATTCCAGGTGGCCCTGGATCTGTAATTCTGTCCCAGTCTCCTGCTGTCCACCTTCCTTCCGCTTTCTCCTCCTCTCATACATCCTAGGCAGCACTCCACCATGGCTACATGTGCAGCTCTGGGATTGATGGTTAACTTAGTATTAACAAAGGAAAGATATTTTAACGGAAATACCTTTTTTCCCCCACGATTTATTTATTATACATAAGTACATTGTTGCTGTCTTCAGATGCTTCAGAAAAGGGCATCAGATCTTGTTACGGATGGTTGTGAGCCACCGGGTAGTTGCTGGGATTTGAACTCAGGACCTTTGGGAGAGCAGTCATGCTCTTAACCATTGAGCCATCTCTCCAGCCTGGAAATACCTTACTTCTAAGCATTATCAGTGTTTTTTTTTTTCTCTCCTGTCCGTTCATTGAGTTTGCACTGAACAGTTATGAGATGCTCGGTTGTTAGCCCACCTGTGGATGAGCTGAAGGGTAGATAAGACTCAAACTGACAGTTTGTATTTCTTCATGTAGACAGGGGAAATGAACAGGAGTGAGGTAGGAAAGCTTGCTGAAAGTAATGCTCAGACTGCATGTGGTGTCTCAGGCCCGAATGGCTCAGGTCAGCAGTCCTGGAGGATTGCTGTGAATTAAAACTATAGCATGGGTTACATTGTTGAACTTGCTTCACAAGCCAAAAATTTACTTCTTGTAATATTAGAAAGTATCAGATTGACCTCCTTTGCCTTTGACCTTTACTACAAGATCCTGACAGTGTCTTTTAAATTAGAACTCATTTCTCACTGCTCCTTCCCACACACATACAAGATAACAAGTCCAGATGTTTTCCTTTAATTAGACACAGATTTAACTGTCGACTTCCTGTTAGTTGATGTCTCAGCTTCCTGTTAGCAGGTTGTATATCAGATGGAGGGTTGGAACCACTGTAAGATAGGATCACAGACTCCATGGCATAAATAAGTCTATAGTACTGCAGAATGTAAACTCAAGGCATTGGCAGGGTTGGTTTCTCCTGAGCACGCCTGTCTCCTGCTGTGACTGTGTGTGACAGTCCACCCATATGTGGCCAGTGACTATGCTTCATGTCTTCCCTCTCTTGGGGTTTATGAGGAAGAAAGGCTGATCACATTTTCTGACTTTGCCTTCCAAGTACTGGGATTACAAGTTTGTACCACTGCCAGCTGAGGGCACTCAGCTCAACTCTAGAATTGAATTCAGAGTGGTAGGATTTTGTTTTTCTGTTTGTTTTGAGACAGTTTCTCTGTGTAACCCTGGATTTCTCTCTGTAGACCAGTCTTGCTTCAAACTCAGAGATGGATCTGCTTCTGTTGCTTTGTTTTCTGAATTACTCTTCTGTGATGAGGTTCTTCTGAAACTCAGGCTAGCATTGAAGTTGTGGATCTTCCGCTATAGTTTCCTAGTGTCGTGATTACAAGCATCTGCACTATACTGCCTCCAGAGTATTTGCTTATGCAGTAATTGTTTGGCTAATTTATTATTTATGAGGATTATCTTCTTAGGATTTATTATATATACAGTGTTCTGCTTGCATGTATGCCTGCACACTAGAAGAGAGCACCAGATCTCATTGTTAGATGGTTGTGAGCCACCATGTGGTTGCTGGGAATTGAACTCAGGACTGTACTCTTAACCTCTGAGCTATCCCCCTCTCTCCAGTCTGGAGGAATATTATTTTTTTAAAAAGATTTATTTTATTTATATGAGTACACCGTTGCTGCCTTCAGACACACCAGAAGAGGTCATTGGATTCCATCACAGATGGTTGTAAGCCACCATGTAGTTGCTGGGAGTTGAACTCCAGACCTCTGGAAGAACATTTAGTGCTCTTAACCACTGAGCCATCTCTCCAGCTCCAATATTTTTTTCTTTAAACTATGTACGGGCTGCAGAGATTATTAGGTAAAGACACTTAATGCCAAACTTGATGGTCAGACTTCAATCTCTGGAACTCTTGTAGAAGGAATGACTTCTGACTTTATATGCTGCCATGCAAACACACACACATTTACATTTATAATATAATATGATATGGTATGATATAATATATTTTTATATTGTATAAATTATATGTATAATATTTTTTCATTCGTGTTGTCTGTGTGGTTGGTCATGGCTGTCTGCTGAAGCCTGTGCCCAGCTTTCCCAGCAGTGAGAAGACCAGGCAGGCGTGATGCTCCCTGCCTTTATTCTGGTACTTAAAGGTGAAGCCAGGATTGGAAGTTCAAGATCATCCACTTAACTAAGCAGTTAAGAGGCTGCCTGCTCACTTGAAGACCCTGTCAGAACAAGAGAAAACAAACTGAAAAAAGAAACTCAAGTGACAGTTCTCACTCTTGTGCTCTGTGTCTGTTTCCATGGCTGTAGGTGGACCTGTACGTGTGCCTCTTATGTGGCAGTGGCAGTGATGAGGACCGGCTCCTCCTGTGTGACGGCTGTGATGACAGTTACCACACCTTCTGCCTGGTTCCCCCTCTCCATGACGTTCCCAAGGGAGACTGGAGGTGTCCTAAGTGTTTGGCTCAAGTAAGGATTAGTGACTGAGAGAGAACTAACTACTTTGGGAACATTTTCCTTTGCCTGTGGATTTTAGATTCATTGATAATAATAAAGTCCATGAACAAAACAAGACTTCAAAGTGAATGGAAAAGAAATCTTCGAAAGTTCCTTAGTGTATATATGTTATTCAGAGGCAGGATTTTTTTTTTAGATAATTACATTTTGTTCCTTTAGTCATCAACTTAATCATTGTAAAACAATATATGTTCTTTGTAGGAATTTATGAGCGTTTAAAAGTTTGGATGATTTCACAAGACACAGTAACCATTATTACTGTCTTACTGTGTATTCATCCGGATTTCTTTTTCTTTTTCTTGCTCCATGTGTGTGTCTGCGAGTCTATGTATTGGGTTGAGGGATCTTTGAATCTGTCACTGTGCATGTGTATTTGATTTAATCTGTGACAGGGTCTCTGATGATTCTAAAGCACATTAATTTGGTGGCAGCTGACTGGCCAAGGTATCTACTATCTCTATTACCCCTACCCATCAAGCACCAGCAGCCCTGCTTTTGAATTCTTAGAGACACACACACACACACACACACAGGCCTTAACGCTTCAGTGGCAGGTGCTTTATTGATTTATAGTCCTAGCTCCATTTTTTTTCTGTTTTAAATGAATATTAGGCAGTTAGACAATTTTAGAAATTTACTTTTTTATACTAATTATTTTCAGTGTGGTGTATATAATGCTGATATTAATACAATGCAGCAGAATTTGCTGTTTCCTATATAAGGGAGTGCTCAGTCATTGGAATATTACATTTTGCTTTTGAATTAGATTATAACACTAAGAAGGCTTTTTAGATTTTTCTAACATAGTATAACATGAGATGACTGCACAAGGACAGGTTATTAGAGATGGAAGTCAGAAAGGTTCCCTGGTGTTAGATAAATACTAACATTTAAATGTTTTAAGTATTTAATACCGGTGTAGAGATGACCTTGTTAAGTGGTCTGAATATGCAAACCTGTTTGAGTCCATGATGTAGGAGAGTTTTATAATGTGTCTGTAACCTCTTAGTGTTTTGGTTTTTCCTTTTGATAGCATTATTTGGTTATCATTAAACGTTTCCATTCTGAGAGCTATAAGTGTCATCTAGAAAAAAGCTTTCTTCTTTCCATGCAGGAATGCAGTAAGCCACAAGAAGCTTTTGGCTTTGAACAAGCAGCAAGGGACTACACACTTCGTACGTTTGGGGAAATGGCAGATGCATTCAAATCTGATTACTTCAACATGCCAGTCCATGTATGTAGATTTATCCTAATTTGATTTAAGACTTGTATTACTTGGTGCTTACATGTGTGTTGTGGTGCTCAGGCAACACTGAACATGGAGAAATCAAAAATGTGTACAAGTTGGTTCTTTCCTACTGTGTGAGTTCTAGGGATTGGACTCAAGACATCTGGCCATCTGTGATTTAAAATTTATTTTATGTTACTTTTTGAGATCAGGTATCATTTATGTAGCCCCAGTTAGCCTGGAATTCATTCTGTAAATCAAGTCAGCCAACATACAACTTAAGGGGCAATACCACTCCTGGCTAAATTACTCCCGTTTGCTTGCTTGTTTGTTTGTTTTAAATAAGGTAGCTGGTGAGGAAAAAGAGTTAAGATGGACAGTGTAGACAATTTCTTTGCAACTCCATTACCGGATAAAGAAAAACTCCATTTTAATAATAGCATACACCAATACAGAAAGACTCACAGTTGTTGTAGTCCAGCAGTTGCAACTTAAAGACAACATCACGAAGTTGGTGGAGAGATTGCCATGTACCAAATAATGCAATGTGTGCTGTCTTGAGGACACATTTGTTATATTCTGTTGTCTAATCATTAGATTGTAAAGTTTAAAGTAAGATTCCATTGTTACTTCTTATTTATTTAGAAACATAAGCAGTATCAATATTCTTTCAAATAAGTCAAAGGTAAATGGTCTTCAGCATCATTTTGGATGTTTAAGATGTGATTTTTCTCAGTTGTGCCATGGCAGACAGCTCCTGCACGAGACTCCTGCGGTTAGAGTTTGGTCCCTATGGCATTCCAGAGATACGTGCTCCTTTATGTCATGGACATCAGCCTTTAGTTACCCAGATATTTTTTTTTTGCATATTCCATTTTTTTTTTTTGATTTTGTTTTTTCCGAGACAGGGTTTCTCTGTATGGTCCTGGAACTCACTCTGTAGACTGGCCTCGAACTCAGAAATCTGTCTGCCTCTGCCTCCCATAGTGCTGGGATTACAGGCGTGCACCACCACTGCCTGGCCAGTATTTTCTTCTATTTACATAATCAGTCATGTTGACTGGCTTATGACATCTGTTCTCGGAATTTATTTTATTAAAAGCTGAAAACTCTAAGGGCCTATACTTAAAACAGTTCCCTGATGCCTGATAGCTTCATATTCTTGGACATGCTAAGGCAAAAGTCTTTTTGTTCATATTCTGCAATTTATTTTATTTTTTAAAACGTTTATTCATTTTTGTTTTTGATGTAGGAGTGTTTTACCTGCATATATGAATGTGCAACATGTATGTACTTGATGCCCATAAAGGGTCAGAAGAGAGCAGTGGATCCTCTGCATCTGAAGTTACAGACCATGTGGGCCTGGGAATTGAACCCAGGACCTCTTCAAAAGCCTCCTCAAACTGTTATTTTACTTTTTTTGGCCTCTCTTTGTAATTGTAGCTAGGCTCATGATCAATGAACGTGAATTCCTCTATTTTTTTCTTTTTGCAAGACAGGATTTCTCTGTATAGTCTTGGCTGTTCTGGAACTTTCTCTGAAGACTAGGCTGGTTTCAAACTCAAAGATTCCCCTGTCTCTGCCTCTCAAGTGCTGGGATCAAAGGCATGTGCCTCAACTGATTGTTACAGTTCTTAATTTTAAAATTTATTATAGAAAATGGAGTTGTTGCTTGTTTTCCTATGGGAAATTATGAACAGAATTTTTGCTTAGAAGTTTATTCTGTGATTTCCATCTCTTAATTAAACAGTTTGTGAATGAATGAAAACCTTTTCATTTCCTTGTACTTGTAGATGGTCCCCACAGAGCTGGTGGAAAAGGAGTTTTGGCGTCTCGTAAGCACTATTGAAGAAGATGTCACGGTGGAGTATGGAGCTGATATAGCTTCAAAAGAGTTTGGCAGTGGCTTTCCTGTTCGAGACGGGAAAATTAAGATTTCTCCTGAGGAAGAGGTAGGCTCCAGCTGTCAGGACTTCTGTGAGGTGGTGCTCAGCATCTAAAGCACAGCCTTGAACTTGTGACATCCTCACCTCCTAACAAACAGCAGCCTTGGGAACTGTTAGTGAAATTCTGTTTGGCTAGGTTGAAGTTTTTTGTTTTCTTTTTTTTTTTTAATTTATGAGTACAGTGTCACTGTCTTACACCAGAGGGGCATCATACTCCATTACAGATGGTTGTAAGCCACCATGCAGTTGCTGGGATTTGAACTCATAATTGTTATTTATTATTTATTTTTATTCTTCTTTATTTATATTTTATTTCAGGCTTGGGGAGAATGTATGATATGTTGAAAAATTTGCCTCAATGCTTATATGTACATTTCCTTTAGAAAATATATTACATTTACATAAGTAGAGCAACAATCTCGTAGTTTCTAATTCTTTCTGATTTCATACCACTCATTCCCCTAAGGGAGGAGAAACATCAACAATGGCTATTTTGATCATTTAATTTATAGGGGTGCATTATTTTAAACAAATGACATTACTCGTGTTTACAATTATAATTTGTATGTTTTCACTGGCATGACTGATTCTGATGGATATTAATACTTTATCTGACTAGAGGAGTAGAAAATATCTTTATGGATATTTTCTAATTACTGAATTTATTAATTTCAAGAAAAATTAAGTTCTCAAAAACCCCTAGTCCCGGTCATGTTCTGTACTGAGGAGGTGAGGGAATGTCATTACTGTCCTTTAAGTTTGATCTCTTTAAGAATGATCAATCAAGGCCTTGTTTAATTTTAATATTTATAAGTGTCTTGTTTTCCATGCAGCTGGAGTTTTGAGCCCAAATGATTTCTGTCTGTCTTTGGGCAATCAGATTTACAGTTTGTATGTTTGCGGTATTCATTTTAAGTTTTACATCCATATAGAGACGTATATACGCGTGTGCAGCTTGATTAGTCTTCACACACTAGCCAGCACTAGAACTAAGAAGCATGAGCTTCCTCTCAGGCCGGCTCATCTTCAGTTCCTCCCAGGACAACCACCACAGCACCTAAGGATCCTAAGGATAGATAGACACGTCTGCCTGGCTCTGGCCTTCATGGTCATGTCAGTTCATGCTCAGTTGATGGTCCAACACACACACACAAACACACACACACGCAAGCCCACTTTTTAAAGTCTACAGATCGCCATAGTGGCGCCTCTGCTTTACCCGCAAGCCCTTCATTTTATTTTGTTTGGAGTTCTATAGACAACTTGTAGCAGTGGAATCCTAGGGCCTGGAGAAATGGCCTGGCAGTTGTAAGAGCACTTGATTCTCTTCTGTAGGACCCCAGCTGCTTGCTGCACCTAGGCCAGACTGCTCACAACTTCCTGTCTCTAGCGCCCCCTTCTGACCTCCTTGAATACCTGTACACATGAGCCACCCCCCAAATAAATATAGTTTAAAAAAAGGAACAAAATCATGTTTCTGAACTGTTAGTATGCTATAGCTAAAACTTTATCTTTTTTTTAGGAATATCTTGATAGTGGCTGGAATTTGAACAACATGCCAGTGATGGAGCAGTCTGTCCTTGCTCATATCACTGCTGACATATGCGGCATGAAACTCCCCTGGTTGTATGTGGGCATGTGCTTTTCTTCCTTCTGTTGGCATATTGAAGACCACTGGAGCTATTCAATCAACTACCTGCACTGGTGAGAATTCTTACGGAGTCTGAGGACTGTCCCAGCTGACTTAGGAAGGAAAACTTCCTCTTTCAAAAATGGGTTGTTCATGACTGAGAATATCAAGTTCCTTTTGTTTATCTTCTGTTACATTAGGTTTTCTATCTGATTAGGGCACTTCACTTCTACATAGTCCTCTGAAATCATACACTATTTTGCAAGTAATAGGATGTTTCTAGGAATAGTATTTATGAACAAGCTAAAAAACACTGTGTAGCTTACGCATGCATGCACGCATGCACACATGCACACACGCACTCTCGCACACACGCACTGCACTCCCTACCAGAATTCTCATTTGAAGATCATGGTAACCCATATATCCCTTTGGGGAGGAACATGTACTTGGGGCTATCAGTTTTCCTTTTGTTGTGTTAAATACTGAGTTCTGACATCACAGCACTTAGTATATATACCTCTCAAATCTGTGCCGACATTTAAATTTAAATTAAATTTTTATTACCTAAACTTTCACCCTAAACCATTTTTTCCCTATAGCTGTAATACCCTCAGCTTATTTATTCTACTTGCAAGTGCAAAAATATTTTAAAATTCATTACCCACTTGAATCCTACAGAGAAATTTGAGGATGTACCACAAGAAAGAGAGCTGGCCCTGGGATGCTGAGCAAGATTCTGCTCCCCCAGCAGTTTCTCAGCTGTGACTGGAAGATGATGCTTTTATATTCACAGAGATGGCACTGATTAATTGGTTAATCATTTCAAGTGTTTTGAAGAAAAAGGGCTCTTTAGAAATGCTAATTGCCTTATTTGTATTTGATTTAAGCTTTTTTTAAGTAGAATGGGCAAGGGAAATGGAAGAAGGCTGGTTGCAGTCCTTCTTAGTTGCTGTAAGGAATAGTGGTAACTGTGCTGTATCAAATGTGATTCCTAGATACTCTAGGTTTGTATAGCAGGCTCTGGGAGGGACTCAGTGGGAAATGCACTGTGAGTGCTCCACTCCCACCTGGCCTGATACTTCTTTGATTTGAACATTTGTCTATAGGTCGGAAAAATATGAACTAGTTAACAAGTTGCTTTGTGTTATGCTACAAATTAATTGATTCTTACAATCTGTGTCTAGGGGTGAGCCAAAAACTTGGTATGGGGTTCCAGGATACGCTGCTGAGCAGCTAGAAACTGTAATGAAGAAGCTAGCTCCGGAGCTTTTCGTGTCCCAGCCAGACCTCCTCCACCAGCTTGTGACCATCATGAACCCCAACACTCTGATGACTCATGAAGTGCCTGTATGTCCGCGTTGACCATCCCGCTGACACTCCTGCTGCTCCACCCACTGCTTCTCTAGCACCCTTTTCTTTTTAAAAAGTTATTTGGTGTTTCCCCACCCCCATAATATAACTTGATAACAGAAGCAGCTGTTGAGTGCTTTATAGCAATATTCCAGTGGGCCAGATGCTTAGAACTATAAAATCCTACATTACTGAACTGACTTGCATTGTCGATGAGGACAATTCATTTTAGTATACAGTTCAGTAAGTTGGAGATCGTATAACCATTACTGCTAATGATTTCTGTACTATTAAATTTTGTTTATAAGTTTAGTAACAAAAATATCAGAAGTTACCTGTCAAATCAAAATTGTTTAGTATGAAAATGGCTAGCTAGTTACAATTAAATCTAAACTCAAGTTTTTAAATATTTTAAAATATTTATAAATATTATAAATTTATAAAGTGCTCTTGACTGAGCTACTTTTCCAGTTCTTGGTGTCAGTCTCTTATGCCTTTTTCCTTGCTAAAGGAGGAAGTTGAGTAGGGATGTTTGTTGGAGTGCTTGTCTAATTAGCTTAGCCCTTGGATTTAATTTCCAATACACCATAAAGAGGTAACAGTAAATTGTGGGCTCTTAGGATTAACCAAATGGAATGTTCAGTAGGACTAGTTTTGATGGTGGTGCTAGGAATTGAGCTGAGGGCTTTAGGATTGGGATACTAGGTTTTACATTTTTGTCCTGGTGCTGCTTCCTAGTGAGTAGGTTGCTTACTGCCCCACTCCCCCTTCCCCAAGCACCTGTGGGTGGTGTGTGTGTGTGTGTGTGTGTGTGTGTGTGTGTGTGTGTTTTCTCATTTGGGTGTTGTTCTTTGGGGATCATCCATCTTGATTTTTTCAGACAGGATCTCTGAGGACTTTATGGACAGCCCATTAATTATGTATTCATGGACCATAAAGTAATGGCGAAAAGTTCTTCATTGTTAGCATTTTTTTCCCAATATCTCAAAATTGGAATAAAATTTGGGACTAGATTTAGGGCCTTTGGAAATGAATGAGTTAATTTTTCATTCCTGGTGTGGACCTTGCTGTCAAGTCTAGATTGTCCTCCAACTCAAGAGCTCTTGTCTCTGCTTCACTATGGCTGAGCCTTAGGAGATTCCTGATTGTATCTGTGAAAACAGATGTTTCTTACCTTTTAGATGATTTCTTATTTTTGTGATATGAGTACTGTCTTCTGTTCAGATTTTTTAGTTCTGTTAGTGTGGTATACCACTCCATCTTGTGGCAGAAATCAGGTGATTCTAACACAGGAATTTTTTTCTCCTCAATTTTGATAGAAGGTATGTATGTATGTATGTATGCCTCTCTGTGTGTGTGTGTGTGTGTGTGTTCAGTCCTGTCCTATTTGTGTAGAGAATCATCTTATAGTTTATATCCAAATTGTCTTTGAGAATGTTACTATAAATAAAACCTCTCATCCCTGTCTCTGTAGGTTTATCGAACGAATCAGTGTGCTGGGGAGTTTGTAATTACATTTCCAAGAGCCTACCACAGTGGCTTCAACCAAGGTTTTAATTTTGCCGAGGCTGTTAACTTCTGCACTGTTGATTGGGTACGTGTTATGGATTTGAGCTTTCTGAAATCTTATCATTTTCTTGTGGAAATAGCACAAAATGCTTTAAAAACTGTCACATAGCTTTGCTACTCATCTGCCTTCTATTACAATGAGATAAGACGTATTAACACAGTGTGTGACAACTCAGACATGCACTGAGTGTGTGTGTGCACACGCACAGGTACCCACATTTGCCCAGAGATTTACAGATAGCTGTGAGCAGCCTGACATGGGTGCTGGGAACTGTGTGCTTTGGACCTATCTAAAAAATCAGCACTTGCTCTTAACTGCTGAGCCACCTCTCTCAAGACACTTCTTTAGAATTGTACAAGTTTTAAATTAGGTTTCCTGTCCGATTAGGGCACTTCACTTTGGGGGATAGAGTAGTGTTTTTGTCTTAGTTTATTTTCCAGTGTTGCCAAGGCTAGTCTTGAGTTCTTTATTGCAAACCATCCTACTTCAGCAGGTTTTGGGAAACCTACTTTGTAGCAAGACTCTTCCAGAAGAGTAGAGTCTAGTGACTTTTAGTAAGACAAAGCTTGCAAACTAGTAACAAATATTCCAGTCTTAAAATTTAGTAGGGTTTCGTTTAGCACAGTTGCTTGAATAGTACTAGTATTACCAGTTATACTCCACGTTACTCGTTAACTCATTATCAGTAGTAACCTAATGTGTTAAAGCTTTAGAGCACAGCAATAGGCCCAGGGCTCTGGGAATCTGAGTCTAGTTTAGGTTGATAGGTGTTTTGACATAGATTGTATTATTTGGAAATATGATGTCATAAGTCAGAAGTCTTTGGAAATGAAGAGTGAATCTGTCATCTCCTTCTGCCTTGTACACAGCTGCCATTGGGCCGCCAGTGTGTGGAGCATTACCGCTTGCTGCACCGCTACTGTGTCTTTTCGCACGATGAAATGATATGCAAGATGGCTTCTAAGGCGGATGTATTAGATGTTGTAGTAGCATCAACTGTTCAGAAGGACATGGCCATCATGATCGAGGATGAAAAAGCTTTAAGGGAAACTGTCCGTAAATTGGTAAGGTTTATGGAATTCCAATTCCACGTCATTGATTATAATTTATTAAGTTCTTGTGTACTTTATTACTGTTTTAAGAAGCTTTTCCATATTGTATTTAATTTCTACAAAAGAAATTCTAATTGACATGTAGTAATACATTGTTTTTATTTATATTGACTATTTTATCCCTTGTATCAGTTTCTGTAAGATATCTCTTTACATGGTTTGTCTGTTTTAATTATAAAATTACATTATTTCATTAGTACTTCTCCCTCTCTCTGTCCCCTCCCTCTTTCCATCCCTCCCTCTGTCCTTCCCTCCTTCCCTCCCTCCCTTCCTCCCTCTTTCTCCTCTAATAGTGTTTCAAGTGTTCTCTGCTTCTACTTTCTAAGTACTAGATTACAAGCTTGCCTCTTATAAATTTTGTTTATTATGTGTCCTTCATAAGACATTTATGCATAATAAAGAGCCAGAATCCTAAAGATTTTCTCTTAGTATCTCATACATTTAAAATATGAATGGCCTCTGGATCATATTAATTTTTGTTTGTATAAAACACAAGTCTAAAGTGTTGTTGGTTTTTGTTTTTGTTTTTTTAAAGATTTATTTATTATATGTAAATAAACTGTAGCTGTCTTCAGACACACCAGAAGAGGGCATCAGATCTAGTTACGGATGGTTGTGAAGCCACCATGTGGTTGTTGGGATTTGAACTCAGGACCTTCAGCAGAGCAATCAGTGCTCTTAACCGCTGAGTCATCTCTCCAGCCCTGTTTTGTTTATTTTTGTATATGGATGTCCCTTCACGGTGTCTTAAAAACTTCTCTCTGAATTGCCTTAGTACCTTGGTTTAAGACCTGTGAATTTAACTTGTTGCTAGTACTAAATTTCTAGTGATTACTTTTATAATATCCTCTCTCTCCTTCTCCTCTGCTCTCCCCTCCTTCCCTCCCTCCCTCCCTCCCTCCCTCCCTCCCTCCCTCCCTCCCTCTCTCCCTCTCTCTCTTCCCGCCTTCTCTCCTCTCTTTCTTGCATGTATGCAAATAGTTTTGTGCATGTGAGCTCAGTGCCCAAACAGTCCAGAATAGTATGTCAAAATGTAAGTTACAGACAAGCTCAATGACGGGGTGCTCGGAACTGAGCTTATGTCCTTTGCACGATCCGCACACTTAACATTGCTGCCTCTCTAGCCCCCACATTTTCTAAAAGGCTTTGACAGGTCTTTAATAGACATGAACGTCCTTGAACTCTGACCTTCCTGCCTTCGCCTCCCCAGTTTTAGGGCTATGGGCGTGCTAGCATGCTCAGTTTTCTTCAGAGCTGAGATGGATGCAGAGCTAGAGCTTGGAGCAGCTCTTGGCACGCCTTCTGCCAGCCGGCTGGGGCCCTCACCACTAGCTCTGCTCTTGTTTTAAAATTATGTTCATGCCTTTTAGTTGATTTGCATTTTCCTGTTATTTGGGTCAGCCACACATGTAAGCAATCATTTGTTTTTATGTGCCACTAGGTATAGAGTAGAGTATTGGGTGGTGTCTGTGGGGGCTTATTATGGACCACTAGCAGGATATCTATTGTCCCCTGATAGTTTATTGTTGGAGAAAGCAGTGCCTAGTGCATTCAAGTGACTTGCCAAGGCAGACTCTGCATCAATAATGGTAGCTACTGATTACCTGCAGAATACCTGCCTAAGACTAAAATTCCAACCTGGTGGAGTAGGTTCCTGCTCTAGCTGACAAGCACTTAGCTGATAGCTGCTGGAGAAGGTAGAGTGATTTTTCTTAGTGACTGTACCAGTAGGAGCTGTCCTGTACTCCAGATGGCCCACACTCATGTGCATGTGGGAGTTACTGAAAACAAACAAACAATAAATGGACATAAAACTGGTAAAGGTATGTTGGGAGGAGGTTTAGTAGGAGTAGATGTAATGAAAATATTCAATAAAAATAGAAAATTCTCAATAAAAATATTATATAAATAATAATGGTAGCTAATTTCTGCAACTTGAAAAACTGTTCCCCAGCCCCAGATGTGGAATTTCCAAGTTAAAATTTTGTATAAACTACATGATTTCCATTCTCAGCACAAATTCAGAGTCTGTCTTTTCTTTAACCTCAACTCTTTCCAGTCCACAGAAGTCCTTTTCAGTGATCATGATTAAAATGAAAAGTCTGTTCAGTAGCACTTTTTTTTAACTTTGTATTTGTATTGTTGACTTAACATGTAATGGTCAGAAATTATTAAAATATTAAAGTAAAACATAGAAGTCTAATGAGTCATAAATTAACCAGAATTAATTAGCCAGAATTGGCCTTAAGGTTGGATTTGGATGCAGATAAGAAAAGATGGTAGAAATTTGGCTTTAAATGTCTCTCAGCAGGGCTCTCTAGAGTCAGATGGGATATGCTACAGTTGAATGAAATATTCACTTCAGAAGACTTGTGACTTTAAAATGTTTTCTTAATGAGTTTATCATCTCCTGAATTACACATTTTCTGACCTACTCAAATAATGATCCTGTAGGTAGCTTCCTATATAAATGATTAGGAGACTAGTCAGTTTCTGAATACCCATTTTGCTTTCCTCCCTCCCTCTCTCCCTCCTTCCTTCCCTCCCTCCCTCCCTCATCCCTCCCTCCCTCCTTCCTTCCTTCCTTCCTTTCCTTTCACATTTTTGTTTTTAAAGTGTGTGTGCTGGTGGAAGGCATTGGATCTCTGTGGGCCACTTGGCTTAGGTGCTGGGAACCAAGGAGCAGTGTTCACTCTTCTTAGTCATGGTCATCTTTCTAGCTCCTCCGTTTGTCTTGAGGAAGATGCTAGTGATGAAGTCCAGGGCTTTGTGCATTGTAGACAAGTTCTTTAAGTGTCCCAGTGGTTTACTCTTTTCTCTGGGACAGAAAGCATGTGTCTTTGCTCTTCCCTGGGCCCTAAACTGTAAGGTAAGTTTGGTATAAGGCTGCTAACCTCAGCAGTATTAATTCATCAGTAATTTTATTAATGCTTCAGTTAGACTTGAAGGACTCACCTTACTCAAAGAGGGATTCTCCTTGGACAAGTTATTTTTAGATTATATAGTTGTATTTTTTTTCAAAGATTTATTTATTTCATGTATGTGAGTTTACTGTCGCTGTCTTCAGATCCACCAGAAGAGGGCATCAGATCCCATTACAGATGGTTGTTAGCCACTATGTGTTTGCTGGGAATTGAACTCAGGACTTCTGGAAGAGCACTTGGTGCTCTTAACTGCTGAGCTATCTCTCCAGCCTGATTATATAGTTCTAAGTAGTGCTTATGAATTTTACTAACGCTTTTCTTTTAATTCAATGCATATTTTCTTGGGTCTTTTAGATTGTATTATCCTTTCAAATCCAATAACATAGATTTTATTTTAGGGAGTAATTGATTCTGAAAGAATGGATTTTGAGCTGTTGCCAGATGATGAACGGCAGTGTATAAAATGCAAAACCACCTGCTTCATGTCTGCCATCTCCTGCTCTTGTAAACCTGGCCTACTTGTTTGCCTACATCATGTGAAAGAATTGTGTTCCTGTCCCCCTTATAAGTATAACCTGCGGTAAGTAAGCAGGAGGCTTTTCCTTTGGGAAAGTAGTCATTTATTTCTCTCCTTGTGTGTGTGCATGTGCATAAGTGTATTTTTGATGCCCTGGCATGTGTACAGATGTGTGGGTGTATGCACATGTGTGATCATATTTATATGTGATTGTGAGATCATATTTATGTGAAGAGACAGACACTGGGCCTATCTTGAGCATTTGAAACTCTAAAGCCCAGTCCCAGTGACAAACTTCCATCAAAGTCACATCTACCCATCCCTGTCAAGTTCCCCCACAACTTACTGATTAAACTCAAATATTTGAGGGGGCAGAGGGGGGACGGACCCTTCCTAGTCAGACCACCACACATAGGTTTTGGGGATTGAAACTCAGGCTCTTGTTCTTTTAAGTAAATTGTTCTACCAATTGAGCCACACTGAATCTTTTTTTTTTTTTTTTTTTTTTTTTTTTTTTTTTTTTGGATTTGGTTTTTTCGAGACAGGGTTTCTCTGTATAGCCCTGGCTGTCCTGGAACTCTGTAGACCAGGCTGGCCTCGAACTCAGAAATTCACCTGCCTCTGCCTCCCAGAGTGCTGGGATTACAGGCGTGCGCCACCACCGCCTGGCTCACACTGAATCTTTAGTAAAAAGCTCAATCCATCTCTAGTGTAGGTCTCTGACTGTTGAGGATGTGCCGTCTCTCTCTCCACAGTCCCTGTCTCATTGCTCTTTGTGTTCTGTACTCAGGTATAGATACACTCTGGATGACCTCTATCCGATGATGAATGCATTAAAGCTTCGAGCAGAGTCTTACAATGAGTGGGCCTTAAATGTGAATGAAGCCTTGGAAGCAAAGATCAATAAGAAGAAAAGTAAGTAATGCAGAAAGTGGTACTCAGTAGCCTGCAAAGTCGAGTTGGATTTTGTTGCAGCCATTTTTTTGAAATAGCCTAATTTCATCCTTAATTCTTACATATAAATAAGTTTCAAGGTCCTTGGCAGAAGTTTTTAGCCAAGGTGGATGAGACAGATGGCCTCGGCATGTAAGCGGGGTCTGGGGTATAGATTATACAGACAGCTTGGGGCCAGAGACGTGGCTCACTGGGTCAGCGCCCATGCACACACAAGCACACAGGCCCTGTGGCTCTCATTAGGTCCCTGGAACCCAATCCAGAGCTGACCTGACCTCCCCACGTCACCCCCGCTCACATTTCCCCTCTTCTTTGACACCCACCCCTTGTGGTAGAAAGAAAGAAAAGAACAAAGTAAATTTAGAGCTGGAAACTTGGCTCAGAGGTTGGCTGCTCTTTCAGAAGACCTGGGTTCAATTCCAGTCAGCTACATGGTGACTCACAACCATCTATAATTACAGTCTCAGGGCATTCAGTACTTCCTTCTGGCCTGCACTGCATACATATGGTATATAGACATACATACAGGCAAAAAACACATAAAAATAAATAAATTGGCCAGACGGTGGTGGTGCATGCCTGTAATCCCAGCATTCTGGGTGGCAGAGGCAGGCGGAACTCTGTAGACCAGGCTGGCCTCAAACTCAGAAATCCACCTGCCTCCCACGTGCTAGGATTAAAGGTGTGTGCATGCCTGACAGAAGGCTTTCTCTGCTCTCAGTGATTATGAGCTTGATCACAGGAAAGACAACTTGCTCTTTGTTTTAGGTCTTGTCAACTTTAAAGCTTTGATTGAAGAATCAGAAATGAAGAAATTCCCAGACAACGATCTTCTGCGGCACCTTCGCCTAGTCACGCAGGATGCAGAAAAGTGTGCCTCTGTGGCCCAGCAGTTGCTTAATGGCAAGAGGCAGACAAGGTATCTGACTGTGGGAATGGCATCCACCTGAACCTAGAAACCTTGTGGCGTCTAGCGTGATGAGTGCTGTGTCCTCATGGCGTTCTCTGCCCTGTCTTTGTAGGTATCGGTCTGGTGGAGGGAAGTCTCAGAATCAGCTGACAGTGAATGAACTTAGACAGTTTGTGACTCAGTTGTATGCTCTTCCATGCGTCCTTAGTCAAACACCATTGCTAAAGGTAACCATATCAAGATCTGTAGGACTTTGGGTATATTTTATATACTCAATTGACATCATTAAATAACCCTCTTTGGGGTTACTTAATGGTTAATTTGTTAGTTTGTGTGTGTGTGGTGCGTTGCGTTTCTGCAGAGGCCAAACGAGAGCATCAGATACATTAAATCTGGAATTAACAGTGGTTGTGACCACCTGACATGGGACTGGGAACTGCTCTCTGTCCTCCTCAAGAGTGGAGGGTACTCCTGACTTGAGCCAGTCATTTGTCCCTAGAACACTAATCTACAAACATTTGAATGACACATTAATGTTTGTGGGTATTGTGGGTGGGTATAGAAGGTTATAGTAAAAGGAAGATAAAGTTGAGATTTTTATTGTGAAAGTGACCACTGAGCCTAGCATGATGCCGCACGTTTAACAATCCCAACGTTCAGATCCAAGGAGGGAGGATTGTTGTAAGTATGAAGCCAGTCTGGTCCCAAAGTAAGTCCAAGGAGCTGGCGATGGTTATGAGCTCTTGCTACCCAACCAATAGATCAGAGATTGGATTTCCTGTACATGCCTCTAACCCCCCAGTCCTACTGGGGCCCATAGCAGGATTATCACTAAGGTGTGTTTGCTGAGAAAATGTGAGGGCCACGGTGGTTCTGAGAGGAGCCTGCAGTGGAGAAGTCTTCTGTTCCTCACAGGCGTGAGCGCACAGCACATGCACAGCAGATACCCTCTGAGCGCACATACACTCACATGACTGATAAGAGTAAAAAAAGAAAAAAATCACAACTCAAGTAATAGAAAGTGACTACCAGCCAGTTCTTAGGTTGGTATAAATTTTCTGTTATGACCTCATTTTGACTCTAAGTTGGATTTATGTTGCTTTGTTCACATTATTACCGACATAATATGGCTTGGTGAAGAAAGTTACACCTCTTTTCCTTTTTTTCTTCTTTTTGGTTTTCTGAGAACAGGGTATTTCTGTGTAGCTATCTGGAACTTGCTCTATAAACCAGGTTGGCCTCAAACTCAGAGCTCTGCCTGTCTCTGCCTGAGTCTTGGAATTAAAGGTGCACACCACCATAGCCCTGCTGAACTTCAGATTTTAAGTTAGAAAAAGGCCAAGCAAGTTACTGAACTTCTATTTGATGGTATGACTTCCGTTGTTTGCCTTTGTGTTCTTTTAGGATCTTTTGAATCGTGTGGAGGATTTCCAACAGCAAAGCCAGAAACTACTGTCTGAGGAAATGCCTAGTGCTGCTGAGCTGCAGGAGTTGCTGGATGTCAGCTTTGAATTTGATGTTGAACTTCCACAACTCGCTGAGATGCGTATTCGCTTAGAGCAGGCCCGTTGGCTAGAAGAGGTTCAGCAGGCCTGCCTGGACTCCAGCTCCCTTTCTTTGGATGATATGAGACGACTCATAGATTTAGGGGTGGGGCTGGCTCCATATTCTGCCGTGGAGAAGGCTATGGCCCGCCTGCAAGAGCTGCTAACTGTGTCGGAGCACTGGGACGACAAAGCCAAGAGTCTCCTCAGAGCAAGGTAAACACACACAGTGTGGTCTCTCGAGCCTTGGATAATAGGTGAACATTAAAGTGTAGGACACAGAGAGGCCACTGTTTGGCAAGTGCTTATAAACTTTTGCTGTCCTTGTAGAATACTTGTGCAAAAAGCTGATCTGTTTAGGCGTGCTTTGACACATAAGTAAAGAAAATTACAGGGTTTGTGATACACACTTTTAGTCCCAGCTTTTGGGGGAGGTAGAGGCAGGTGGATCACTATGAGTTTGAGGCCAACCTGGCCACACAGTCAGTGAGATCCTGTTTCATGAGAGAAAAAAAAAAACTTTTTTCTTATTTTACAGCTTATGAAATAAGTGATTTAGATAGAAATGACCATTGTAAAGATAAGGTTGAATGAGATTTCCCTATAGTCTCCAATGATACTATCTTTGGAAGAAGAAAATTTTTACAAAATAAGTAGATAAAAAATGCAAAATAAATAGAATCAAGTAATGAAAGACAAATGTCTGAGAGTTGACATGTTTATTCTGTGCAGTGATGTAATACAGTATATTTTCAATATTATTTTCCCTATTGTACGTCTGGATGCTTCATCTGTTTTAGATAGAGGTGTGATGGGCATCTGTGCCAGGGGTGAAAATGAAGTAATTTCCTAATCCTTTCTGTGTGGCAGATCTTTATTGGTTCCGTAGACAACATAGGCATGCATTAAAACGTCTAGATTGCAGATACTGTTTTTCATTCTTAAGATAGTGATTAAGCCGAAAGGGTGTGAGATTTTTTGCTATTATGCCTTGAATGTGTTAATGTTTTACAGAATTTAAATTTTCTTTTTTCTTCTTAAAGTGATGCTCCTCCCCTTCCCTTCTCCCTCTTGCTTCCCCGCCCCCACCTGCTCACTCTGGCCTCGCTTGCCCTGACCCATATGTTTTGTATTTGTTTCTCTTTATGGATGGTTGTGAGCCACTATGTGGTTGCTGGGATTTGAACTCATGACCTCCGGAAGAGCAGTCAGTGCTCTTAACTGCTGAGCCATCTCACCAGCCCCGAGAAATCACATTTTTTAGTTTATCTGATTCTTAACATTTATCTAGGTTACACAGAAGTTGCTAGTTATTAATATTAGTAAGTCACTTTTTGCATTAGAACTTTATTTCATAAAATCAGGAACATGTAGAACTAATTGTGTTTTTAGACTCTGGGGCTGAGGAGATGGCTCAGCTGCTAAAAGTGCCCCTTGCTCTATTGTGAGGACACACGCTCACAGTTGCCTGAAACTAGCTCCAGGGCTTCCTGTGCCCTCTGCAAGGCCCTCCTTGCATGCACACGGGAAATAAATGATGAAAACCTTACTTGCTTTAATATCTGGATCATTTGAAATGAGCTAATTTGATATGTGGTGGTCAATGCCATCAAGTTTTCTTTTGTTTTTGTTGTGGTGAATTTCTTTAGAAATGATCTTCCTAGCCGGGCGGTGGTAGTGCACGCCCGTAATCCCAGCACTCTGGGAGGCAGAGGCAGGCGGATTTCTGAGTTCGAGGCCAGCCTGGTCTACAGAGTGAGTTCCAGGACAGCCAGGGCTACACAGAGAAACCCTGTCTCGAAAAAACAAATCCAAAAAAAAAAGAAAGAAATGATCTTCCTAATTTTTGGCATCTATATAAAAAATGCAGTTTGTGGCTGGAGAGATGGCTCTGCAGTTAGGAGTAGTGGCTGCTCCTAGAGGACCTCAGTTTAATTCCCAGAATCCACATGGCAGTTCACCACTGTCTGTAACTCTAGTATCAGGGGATCCAGGGCACCAGGCATGCATGAGGTGCACATACATGTGCACGCAGGTGAAATACTCATGCACATAAAGTAAAATAAATCTAGAAAAGATAGAAAAGAGAAATGCAGTTGTGAAATGTGTGTTTTGCTTTCACAGACCACGGCATTCTTTGAGTAGCCTTGCTACAGCAGTAAAAGAGATGGAGGAGATCCCTGCCTACCTGCCCAATGGCACAGTCCTGAAGGATTCTGTGCAGAGAGCCAGAGACTGGGTTCAGGATGTGGATGCATTGCAGGTAGGTTGAAAAGGAAAAACCATGTCCTGAGTCTGTATGTGCAGTTAGTTGTGGTTTCCTCCTACCTGGACAGACCTGGGGAGGGCCTTGGGAGTTTGACAGTTTTTTGTTTTGTTTTCATTTTTTGTTTGTTTGTTTGTGTTTTTTGGTTTTTATTTTGTTTTGCTTTTGTTTTGTTTTTTTTGTTGTTGTTGTTGTTTTTGGTTTTTTTTTTTTTTTTGGATTTGGTTTTTTTCGAGACCAAGCTGGTATTGAACTCAGAAGCTGGCCTGTTTCTGCCTCTCAGAAGGCATTACAGGCGTGCATCACCACTGCCCGGCTAGAGTTTGACAGTTGTGAGCAGAGGGGGAGGCAGGCGGGAGCAGGAGCAGAGGCTACAGTCCTCCTAGCCTGGTGTCTGCAGCCCTTGATGCTAAAGGTGTAACAGCTCTCTGGCTTCTTCGAGCGGTTGTCCCTCATCTCTGTGTTGTCTTTTGTTGTTCACTTTGTTTTGTGTGTGTGTGTGTGTGTGTGTGTGTGTGTGTGTGTGTGCGCACCAGAGGACAGGGCGGTTGTTTCTCCTGTGTTCACTTGTCATTTAGTTCATAAATGTATGTAAACCTTTTTTAGATGTGTTTTTCACGTGTTTGACTGTTGTGCCTGTATGTGGGTCTGTCTGTCATATGGATGCCTGGTTCCTGAGGAATTCAGAAGAGGGCGTGTGGGTGTAGGAATCAAACCTGGGTCTTCTGAGTCATCTCCCCAGCACAGTTCTATAATCTCTCCTTAGACATCCGCAGTGGGTTCCCCTCCCCTCTTCGTGTTCCCTCTCTCTCTTATTTCTAACCCATGGGCCTGTCTGTGACATACTGAATCAGATTGTCTGCGATGAGAACCGAACCAGGATATTGTGGATAAGTAAATGGGCTTTCCACAGGATTCTTACCTGCTTACATTTTAAGAAACATTGGACTTTCTAGCTTATGTTTTAATTTCCTGAGTAATTTATACTGAATTGTTTTATTAAGTCACCATTGAGAAGTGAATTGGAATAAAATATTTTAAAAATGCAAGTCAAACTCACTCTTGAGTTAGTACAAATATTTCTTTTGAGATAAGTTTCTTTGATAGTGTTCATAGGAACCAATGTGACAGACTTTTATAGGTATAAACAGTTTATAGATGGGTATAAGTAAACAGACAAAAGAGATAATTGTGTCAGTTTTTTATCCTTTGGAGCCTAGCAGTAAGTGTTAGGTGATAAACAAATGTTGCTCATTCCTCACTCCCCCACCCGTGCTGAATTTAACATGTTGAAGTCATGGAGTCATTGACCGTGAACAAGACTGAAGTACACTTCTCCTATTTTTATGTACAAGAATTCTTTTCTTAATTTACTAGGCAGGAGGACGTGTGCCAGTGTTAGAAACACTCATTGAACTTGTGGCAAGAGGCAGATCTATCCCTGTACATCTGAATTCTTTACCAAGATTGGAAATATTAGTATCTGAGGTTCATGCTTGGAAAGAATGTGCTGCTAAGACATTCTTGCCTGAGAATTCTCCATACTCTCTGTTAGAGGTAAGTTTGCAATGAGCTTGTGTGCAGAAACTTTGATCTAGTTTGAATACAGTTTATAGCATGCAAAAGTGACCTCATTGGATGTATCTAATTGTGGAGTCATTTTTAGCATCTTTTAATTTTTGTCTGGTTTCATTTAAGATATGATTGAGAACATTTTTATTAGGTTTTGTGTGTGTGTGTATGTGTGTGTGTGTGTGTAAGATAAGAGTCTCCTCTGTTCTCAGGTAGTCTTGAATTCTGGCAGTCTTCTGCTCTGCCCCTTAAGCTCAGGGCTTGCAGGTGTGTGCACCTCCACACCTGACTGTAAAGGTTTCTATTCATGCCCAGATTAGACTCTCATCCTGTCTATGATTCACTCTCTTTGTTTTATGTGTATAGTTGATTTGCCTGCATGTATATCTGGGCACCCTTTTTGTTCAGTGCCCATGGAAGGCAGAAAGGCAGATGGTTGTCCTTTGGAATTGGCTTAGATAGCTGTGAACCACATGGGTGCTGGGAATTGGGCCTCAATCCTCTGAAAAAACAGACAGTATTCTTAAGCAGCCTGTATTTTTAATAATCCTGAAATTATGACCACCAAGTTTTCATATTTTTATATTTTTTGTAAGCTGTGCATTATCATTGGCAGTTGGCATATATAATTTTA
This sequence comes from Apodemus sylvaticus, assembly GCF_947179515.1. Lineage (NCBI taxonomy): Eukaryota > Metazoa > Chordata > Mammalia > Rodentia > Muridae > Apodemus > Apodemus sylvaticus. The sequence goes on from NC_067483.1 coordinate 41,138,743, forward strand.
ATCTATTTCATTAAATCTGGAATAAAAGAATGTTTTTGGAACCTACTTCTCTTTCTCCTGTCTCCCCCCCTTTTTTTTCCTTATTTTATCATTTAGAGTGTATGTGTGTGTGTGTGTTATGCATGCATGCGTATGAGTAGAGTTTTTAGAGGCAGCATGCTTTTAAGAAAATTGTTCATTGTAAGAAACATCCATGCATGTGTTGCTCTGCTCAGGCCTTTAACTTGATTAATCTGAAATCTGTTTCACCATTGGCTCCATTTTCTATCTCACATTAGGTTCTTTGTCCTCGGTGTGACATTGGCCTTTGGGGGCTGAAAAGGAAACAGAGAAAGTTGAAGGAGCCCTTGCCGAGTGGGAAGAAGAGAAGCACCAAGTTAGAGAGCCTGAGCGATCTGGAGAGGGCTCTGACTGAGAGCAAGGAGACTGCAGCAGCTGTGCGTCCCGGGGTTTCTTCTGCTTTATTTTGGGGAGGGCAGTTTCTTACCCTTCAGGGCTTTGTAGGGATAGCAGTATGCTTAGCAGAATAACTTGAAAAGTGCTTGAATTTGCCAAAAGAATTTTTGATTGTTTAAGGATCTCCCTGGGGCTCCCTTGGCCAATTACTCAAAAGAATGTAACCAAGTCCCACCACTGGAAGCCTTGCCTGGGTTACAAGAGATGGCCAGTTCAGACTCTATATCCTGAATTACTAGGAGTCTTGAAAATTGTGAAGTTTAAAGATAGAGTTGGTGAGGTCTGTCAGTGGTAAAGCCCTTGTCTGGTATTGATTGCCTGAATTCTGCAAAATTATAAGACACAAAATATCCCCATAGGTGCATAAAGCTTGAAGTAGCGCTGGTTATCTTAGAACTTACTCTGTAGTCCATGATGTCCTTGAACTTGCCTCTGCCTCCTAAATGCTGGGGTTAAGGTGTGTGTCACCATGCCTAGCTCAATCTGAGCTACTAGCTATCTAGAAATCTAGAAATACTAGCTAAGGAGATCAAGGTTGTCAGAAGAGTGAAACTGCAAAGTTAACTTGTTAACTTGCCACAGGAAACAAGCACATCACAAACATATAGGAGCCGGGTGGGGTGGTACTCAGGAGGCAGAAGCAGATGGATCCGAGTTCCAGGCCAGAGCTACATGACAAGACGCTATCTGAGAAAAAAATTAAGGAAGAAAAATTATTCTGAATAATTGAGTCTTGCCCACATTTTGTAAGCATTGTTGATTCAAGATAGTACCCAAGAAGGTCCAGCAGTGTCTGGCTGATGCTTGCTGAGCAGAGTGTCTTGGTGAAAGGACGCAGCTGTGATCTCTGGGCTGCTGAGCTAGGTCAGTGCTGAGGGTCCTCACCAAAATGTGCAGCATGACTAAGAATATAGTTAGGTGTCACTAAACAATGGGAGACATTCTGGGGAATATGTTGTTGGTAAGTTTAGTCATAGTTATGCCATCTCAAACTAGTCAGTACCAAAGTAGTCTACAGTGGCAGTAGATAATACAGTCTTACCAGGATCTCTGGATTATACTATTCATTGTTGACCAGGACATCATGTGTACTGAAACTTGACTGTGGAACTAGATTGAATGGACTCATCTTAGGGCCACAGAGTGTTTTCTCTAGTAGCTATCTGACAATGACATAAAATTGCCTTGGTTTACTTATAAATTTTGACACCAAGAGCCTGTTATTTGTCAGTCGACAGTCTAATCTTTGGAAAGTTTGGTTTTTGTTTTTCCCCTTTACAGAATGTGTGTATGTGTCTGCTACTTGAGTACTGTTCAGATGGTTCATTTTATGACGACTTCATTGAAAGTGGTAGTTCTCTCCTTGAAATACACCAATGCCTATGTCCACTATGCATGTACTGTTTTTCGTAGACTGTGGTGTCTGCTCCTGGCTGTGTCATGCCTGTGGTTGTGCTGTGAGCCTTGTTTGATTCCCAGTGCGGAGCCGAGAGGGGACCTTGTTAGTACATATCATGCACATGCATACATACGTAAATATCTTATGTATATGAACATTACAGTCAACAAAATAGATGGCTTTTTGTTTTGTTCTTTTTTTTTTCTTTTTTCTTTTTTCTTTTTTTTTTTTTTTTTTTTGGTTTTTTCCGAGACGGGGTTTCTCTGTATAGCACTGGCTGTCCTGGAACTCACTCTGTAGACCAGGCTGGCCTCGAACTCAAAAATCGCCTGCCTCTGCCTCCCAGAGTGCTAGGATTTGCGCCATCACTGCTCAGCTTAGATGTCATTTTAATATACCATAAGTTTGTCACTGATTTACTTCTATACCTAGCCCCCCTCCAAAAAAATAAAATTCTTTTATTTGTATCTCCTGAAAATCTGAAAAGAAGTAATGAAGAGCACATTCTATCCTTGTGATATCCTTAGTCATCTGCTGAGTCACGACCGATGTGGTTGGCTCTTAAAGAATGTGCTTCACTCCTCCTTTTCCCTGAGACTGTTGGCCGGTTAATCTGGACAGATCCCTAGTGTCTAGTAAGCACTTAGTCTGACTTTGTAAATGTTCCATTTATGGGTAGCTTGTAAGTGGTGTCTAGAGAAAATGTGTTCAAAATATCAGAGTCTTAAGCCTGTGAAATGAGCTGAATTTTGCTCATGTAGTTTCAGGCCCCTTCATAAGGCTAAGAGGCATGTGCGACCATGTCCAGTTTATGGAGTGCTCGGGATGGATTCCAATGCTCGGTGCATGCTAGGTAATAAGTCTTTAGCTGGGCTGGAAAGCTCAGCGGTTAAGAGCACTGACTGCTCTTCCAGAGGTCCTGAGTTCAATTCCCAACAACCACAGCTGTCTATCTGTAATGGGATCCAACACCCTCTTCTGGTGTGTCTGAAGAAGTGTACTCATATAAATAATCATTTAAAAGAAATAAAAAAGAAATTTTTAGCCATATTCCCAGCTCCAGATGGTTTTCTGTTTAATTTTGTTCTGTTTTGTCAGATACTAATTTCATAGCCTATTACTGCTATGTTCATTGCATCTAGGTGCCTTAGCAGTGAACCACAGTAAGACATGGAGTGGACACTGTGCACTGGCTGATTGAGCCACACCCTGCCCAGTCCAATTGTAGTTCAGGCTGGATTGAGGCTCTTGCTACACTCAGCATTCTTGTCTTTTCAGAGAAGTAAATATTCTAGGCAATAAATCTACAGGTTGGACTTTAAGAGGTGGTACAACACGTTAAGTAGTTGTATTTAAGTAAGTAGTTGTATTTACTGAGTGCAGAACAGAGTGTTGTGTCTTATATATCAGTAGAGTTTCATCATTGACCTTGTTGGGTTGCACCTTCCTGTCCTGTTCATTTTGTGCACGTAGAAATTTAGCCAGAGTAGAGTGGAGCTTAGCCAGAGGCAGAGCTTGCTTTGGATTTGAATGCAGATAATCTACTCTGGAGCATTTGGGATCTTGAGTTGTGGAGGAGTGACAATGTCTTTGATGGCTAACTCCTTTTCAGATGGCAACTCTTGGGGAAGCTCGCCTACGAGAAATGGAAGCTTTGCAATCTCTCAGATTTGCCAATGAAGAGAAATTACTGTCACCTGTCCAAGATGTAGAGATGAAAGTCTGCTTGTGTCAGAAGACTCCAGCCACTCCCATGATCCAGTGTGAACTCTGCAGGGATGCTTTCCATACTAGTTGTGTGGCGGTACCCAGTGTTTCACAAAGTCCCCGAATCTGGCTTTGTCCTCACTGTCGGAGGTCAGAGAAGCCTCCATTAGAGAAGATTCTGCCTCTGCTGGCCTCCCTACAGCGTATAAGAGTTCGTCTTCCTGAAGGAGATGCACTCCGATATATGATTGAAAGAACCGTGAACTGGCAACATAGAGCCCAGCAACTGCTTTCTTCAGGGAATCTAAAACTTGTGCAAGACCAAGTGGGCTCTGGACTGTTGTTTAGCAGATGGCCAGCTTCAGCAGGACAGGCATCAGCAACAGATAAGGTGAGCCTGCGCTTTCTGGGATACTGTGGTTGGCATAGCTCTGTGGGTCTGTCTGGTGTTCCCGATCCTGAGACCATCCCCTGCCGGCACCGGCACTCATGGCACCAGCCTATCCTTTTCCCATATGTGGGTTCTGAGCAAATCTGATCATCCATCAGGCTCATGCAACAAGCCATCTTGCTGCCCTGCTTTTTTTTTTTTTTTTTTTAGGAAAGGTCTCAGCTAGCCCGGAATGGTTTTTGAATTTACTGTATGTGATCTTGAACTGCTGTCCTGCTTCTTCTGAGTGCTGGGGCTATGGGTGTATGAGACTGTCATGTGTCAGGCACTTGAGGAACCGAATTGCACCCCCACTGTCAGTCAGGACTCATTCTTAGACATGCTATTTCTGTTGTGTTGGTGTGTACCTCCTCTGTATATAATTCTTCTACTTTATCTGTAAGTCGGTGTGCATGTTTAGTTTATGCATATACTTTATGCATATAAAGTTTTGCTTGATTAAATTTGTTTCCTTTCATGTAATTCACAATGTGGAAAGGGAAGCCACCACTTGCTTGTCCTTTAAGGGAGAATAATGAGTGAAGGGTTCGGATGCATTTGCGCGTTTGTTGTGTATGCTTCTATGGAGCTGTCTACCTTGGTTTTCTTGAGACAGGGTTTCTTCACTAGAATCCAAGGCTGACCAATGAGTTCCAAGGATCTGCTTGTCCCCTCCTCCGCCGTGCTGGGGCTGACTGAGAACATTTGATACCATACCTAGCTTACTGTTCTGCTTGCTTATACTCCAGTGTAGGTGCTGGAAATCAAACTTAGGGGTTTCATGCTTATATGCATGAGGAACACTTTACAAATTGAACTGTCTCCTCTGTTCGCAATCTTACCACAAGATTACCAGTTCCCCTGCAGATGGTCAGGTTCCCGTGTCTCCTGCATATGGGCTGCAGGAAGAGTGTGGTGGTCAGGGAGAGTGCAGTTAGAATGGGAGTCGACAGGCCTTACATTTAATCCCCTCCTTTATCTTTAGATTTGTTATTTATGTATGTTTGCCACGTGTGTGCCTGGTGCTGACAGAGGTCAGAAGAAAACACTGGATCCCCTGGAACTGGAGTTATACTCTGTGGGTGCTGGGTTTCTAACCCAGGACCTCTGCTAGAAGAAGTGCTCTTAACTCTGAGCCAACCTGGAGCCCCTTTAATTTTTTTCTTTTAAAACAGTTCCTTTCATCCCGTGAGTCCTGGTCATTGAACTCAGATCTTTGAACTCAATGGCCAGCACTTTACCTGCCGAGCCATTTCTGTAATAGATTATTTACAAACTGGGTATAAGTGCTATTTACCTGCACCCTTAGCTATTCCAAAAGGTGAGATCACAGGAGTTTATTTAGATCAAGCTGGACCTGCATCTCTCTAAACAGCTTGAGGATAGATAAGTCCTGGTATGTTTGCCTGGGGTCTGACCCCCCAGCATCACAAAGGTGGTGGAGGAAAGGTTCACGATTCCTATGCTTGGCTGATCACAGCTTCGGAGTTAGGTGATCCCAGAGCACAGGCTTCTGAATAGAGCAACGTTGTGGCTGGTTTTTAAGACAGGGTTTCATAGAGCCATGGATGTCTTCAACCTTCTGATCCTCCTGCCGTTCCCTCCCAAGTGCTGGGATTACAGGTGCATGACACCACACCCAGCTCATGACGATTACATGCTGTCTGAGTAATTTGTCTTGTTCTATCTAACCTTCAGTAAAGAGTTACACAAGCAGGTCAGTCTGAGTTAACATGGGAAGTTGGGTGGCTTTGTTTCCACGAGGGTGGGTTTGGCCAGGTTTTAGATGCCAGAGGAGACCTGGTAATGAGGTGTTTCTCTTCCATCAGGTGTCTCAACCTCCTGGCACAACATCCTTTTCATTGCCCGATGACTGGGACAACAGAACCTCATATTTACACTCTCCCTTCTCTACTGGACAGAGTTGTATCCCCCTCCATGGTTTGTATTTTATTTTATACTATTCCTAGATAGTACCAGGCCATCTGGCTTAGTTCTTTGTAATATATGATCTGGTATCCTAAAGAGCTCCTGGCAGGCATGGTGTTACATGTGTGTAACATGAGCACTGCAGAGGCAGAGGCAGGATGATTACGGATTCTCTGGGCTACAAAGCAAGGAAGACCTGTTACTGTACATTTTCTAATAACGATGATCATATTTGAAGATCTATAAATGCAAAGGATACCAGATTGCATCAGCTATTGTGATTTATCTTGGCTACTTTTTTGGTTTCTCTGTATAGCCCTGGCTGTCCTGGAACTCACTCTGTAGACCAGGCTGGCCTCGAACTCAGAAATCCGCCTGCCTCTGCCTCCCAGAGTGCTGGGATTACAGGCGTGCGCCACCACCGCCCAGCTTCTTGGCTACATTTAAGGATAGGAGAGTTAATCCTGTGCCATCTAGCACCAAGCACCATATATTTAGGGCAGATGCTAAGTCGTGGATGACTGTGTTTGCAACTTCTGGAGGATATTGAAAGTCACTCATTTTAAATCTACCTCCTTTCCTTTCCCTTCTGGGTGGCCTCAAATTCAATCTTTAGTTGAAATTATCTCATTTTTAAACATTTATTTTTATTTCTATTTTGTTTGTATGGATGTTTTGCCTGCCTGTATGTCTGTGCCATGTACATGTGGTGTCTACAGACTGTCAGATCTCCTGGGTGTGGAATTACGGACAGTTGTGGGCCACCATGTGAGTGCTAGGAATTGAACCCAGGTCCTCTGGAAGAGCACCCAGTGCTCTTAATTTCTGAGCCATCTCTCCACCCCTGGAAAATGATCTTAAAATTCTGGTCCATGCATATCTTGCCAAAATGCTAAGATTACAGTTGTGTGCTATCACCTGGCTTTTTCCTCTTCCTGAGTGTGCGTGTGTGACAATGGTTTCCTTGGCTAATGTTAGCCATAAACTCCTTATGTAGCTGAGGATGAACTTGAACTCCTGATCCTCCTATTTCTAATTCTGAAGTTCTGGGATTATAAGTGTGTACCACCAGTCATAATCCTAATTTCTTAGAATTCTGCCTAAAGTTTGAACTGGAATCTCCATCCTCAGCCGTCCTTACCTCAGGATGTTCAGTCATATGGTCTGAGCTCCTTGCTGTCATCCATGCTCAAGGTGACAGTGAAGTATCAGTTCTGATGGAGTGGGTGTTTCCCTGTAACCAGAAGCACTAGGGAATCTTGCTCTGTTGTATTGTGGTTTAGGGTGCATTAAGTAAACCTAACAAACTGACTGCAGTTAAAGGAGGAACGGTGGAAGACGGTGTGAAGGTGGTCTTCTGTACCTGACAAGCTTGTACAAATGTATGCTTGTATTAAATGTCTCCATTCCCATTCTGATTGGGTGTGGTCGTTACCAGGTTTGAGTCCAGAAGTGAATGAATTGCTGATGGAAGCCCAGCTGCTCCAGGTATCCCTTCCTGAAATTCAGGAGCTTTATCAGACTTTACTTACGAAGCCAAGCTCTGCTCAGCAAGCCGACCGAAGCTCGCCGGTTAGATCCAGCAGTGACAAGGTGAGTGAGCCAAGACTACAGCTTGTGCTTGCCAGTGCCTTTCTAACTCAAGATTTTGCAAAAATGGTGGCTGTGTCTTTGAGCCACAAGAGCACACAAACTCTCTACCTCACAGCTCTATTCTACAAGAGGAAAGACACTGGACACCATTGGCAGCACTTTAGGTGTCACAGCTTAGAATTGGGTCCTGAATTTTTACATCTAAATTTTTCTTCTTTTTTTAGGGAACTCTTATTGCTCCCAAATCATAATATTAAGAAGTAGGATTATTTCCCTCTAAAGAAGCATTGCTGTAAGATGAAAATATAATTGTAGCTGAAAGGGCCTTTTAGTAAATATATTAAAGATGCTAGAGAACAGATGCTTTTAATTATTCCTTTGAACCTGTAGGTAGATGTAGATGCAGAGGCTGAGGGTACTTATCCTAGATCCTGACAAGGACTCTGTGATGCAGTCTCCCGTGTGTGTCCCTTTCATGTCTATTTTTGTGTGGTGTGTTTATATGTGCGTATTTGCACGTGATGTAGTTCCTGAAGTTGATGTGTAGGATTGTGGATTGCTTTCCACCTGATTCACTGAGATTGGATCTCTGAATTGGACTCAGAGATAGCAGATAGGTTGTTCTTGTCAGCCAGCTGTTTCCAGGGATCACTTATCTCTGCTTTGCAAGGCTGAAACCACAGACAAGCCACCACAGCCACTGAGTATTGACATGGATTTGGGGTCCTCTTGCTTTTATGGCAGACACATTAACCACTGAGCCATCTCCCCGGTCGGTCCCTGTAACGTCCTATGTCTCAGCACTGTTCAGAAGCTTCTGCTCGTTTCTGTCTCTGTAAGGAGCCATCATACCCAGTGCCCTGAGATAGATGCATACTAGGATAGGAGACACTAGGATAGAGCATCAGGATAGAAACAGACTAGGGAAGACAGAAGCCACAAGGAAAAAGATTCCTATGGAACGTGGAAGGTACCTTGAAACTGATCATAGCCAACCTAGTTATCGTACTCCTGTCAGGGTTGACATAGCCGGTAACTCACCTAGGGATTTGGTGAAAAGAAGGCTCTGTGTCCCTCTTTTCTCTGCTGGTGCTATCAGGCCGCCTCCAAGTTTAGTCATATTGTTGACACCTTTTCCCAGTGTATCCCCAGTTCACCAACAGTGGTGAGCGAAGGAGGTTGAGTTGGTTGCTGTGAAGACTGAGGCTCTGGAGGTGGTGGCATCGGGTTAAGAGGCAGTGTATTCCAGGGCTCATTTGGTTTCTCGTTTGCATATTTTTCTTTAGTTGCATCAGTTTTGGTAATGGGCAAAAACTGAAAGCTAAAATTGAATTTCCACCTTCCACCTAGAATGATTGCCTTCGAGGGAAACGAGATGCAATCAACAGTCTTGAGAAAAAACTGAAAAGACGTCCAGAAAGAGAAGGCCTCCCCAGTGAACGGTGGGATCGAGTTAAAAAGATGCGGACCCCTCAAAAGAAGAAAATTAAACTGAGTCACCCCAAGGACATGAACAATTTCAAGTTAGAAAGAGAGCGTAGCTATGACTTAGTCCGTAATGCCGAAACTCATTCCCTGCCCTCAGACACATCGTATTCCGAACAGGAGGACTCTGAGGATGAAGATGCCGTCTGTCCAGCTGTGAGCTGCCTGCAGCCAGAAGGAGATGAGGTCAGTGAGGTTTGGGCCATAGAGGACGTGCTTTCCCTTAACCCAGAAACCCTGTAATTACGCTAGACCTCGTCTCCTTGGGTCTTTCTCTTCTGCTTGTCTGCTTTGAGCTGATCTGAGTGGATTGCTCAGGTCTCCCTTCCTGATAATCTCTGCTTTAACATCGTCCTGGGTCTCCTCCTTTTCCTGAAGAAACTCTCGTTCTTCCCACTTTTCCTTCTCTCGCTCCTCCAGCTCTCACCGTCCCGGCGATCAGAAGGTGGGAGGGATGCTGATGGAGTGCCCTTTTGCTAACTGTCACAGGGCAGCACTGTCTACCCCAAAGCAGGCACAACCTGAAGAGTGACTCTGCCTCCTCCCTCGGTGGCTTTGGCGGTGGAACAGCTACACTCCTGTGGTTAGCTGTTGTGCCAGAGGCCCCAGTGCGGGGACAGTGGCCTGAATATCTTGAGGCTGGCCTGCCCAATTGCGAATGGCATTTTTCCTCTGAACACCCCATCTCCCTGCTCTTTGTAACCAGGTGGACTGGGTCCAGTGTGATGGCAGCTGCAATCAGTGGTTTCACCAGGTCTGTGTTGGTGTCTCTCCAGAGATGGCAGAGAAAGAAGACTACATCTGTGTGCGCTGTACTGGGAAGGACGCACCAAGCCGAAAGTAAAAACAAAACACACACTCACTTCGTGTAATTCAGGACTCAATAAAGAAGATTTCCTCAGTCTCAGCAAGGCTACAGGACTGGGATCTCGCCAGCCTGTACACGGTGCTATTTCTATTCCTTATGGGATCATTTTTCCAGAACTCTTTGAAAAAAAGAAAAAACAACTAAAAAATTTTTGACACTTTTTTGTAATTTTTTCCTTAAAAGCTGTTTGTGGTTGTTGAAGTTTAAATGCTGACTGTTTTTTGCAGGGGTCTGTACTGATTTCGAAGGTATTGGAGTTTGCACCTTTTTGTGTACAGCATTGACATTGTATTTCTGCCTGGGACGTACCGGCCTAAAGTCCACCTCAGTTTCAGGGCCCACAAGGGGCACCAGAATCCCAGGAACCCTCACTGAGCAGCCGCTCTCCCTTCTCTGTCACCACATTGGGGGATTTAAGTTTTCACTTTCGGGTTTTTGTTCTTTCTTTCCTTCTTTTCCTTTTCGTAGGCTAGGTTTATTTATCTCAGCAATAACTTCTATGTTGGTTTCAGTGGCTGGAATTAAAACAAAACAAACTTCTAACCAGTGTGTTGGTGCTTTAGCATTTGGTTAATGTACAGAAAGCAAATGTCTAGTTTCTGGTGTCACTGCACTAGTGATGTAGAAAGAGACTGCGCTGTATGTAAGTAATCGCCACAGCTGTATTTTGGCTTTCTCCCTACTCGGTTCTTCCCTCCCCCCTCCCCCTTTTATTTTTTTGGTAGAATGTATCAAATGTTGCAGTTTATATTGTGGAATAATAAATCCTTGGTCCTATTATAACACTAGACTACAGCTTCTTCTGCCCTTCCACTTTGTGGGCCTGAGAACCGGAAGTGGTCTTTTCCCAGGCAGGCTACAGAAAAAGGGTGTTTGCTCAAGGAGACTCTGTAACCTGATTCTCTAGGTGGGCCTGTGCCTTCATGCCCCACTAATAAAGAATCCCTGTCTTCAAAGACCAGAGCCAATCCTTCAAGCCATGTTCTTTTCCAGTAAGCTCTCAGAATGTTAGAGTGTGTAAGACAGCTCTCCTATGGAATGCTTTTATCGTATTTGAATTGACAGGGAAGTTTGAGAGTTAAGTTGCTATGACCCATCATCTTAGAGGCTCGGTTATATTGTCTCAGCTGAGGGGAACCTTGGGCCTGCCTGGGATTCCTCTCCCATGTATATAATTTCTCGATCTTTCTGGTTGTGGACAGCTCATGCCAGTTTCCCCCTATTTATTCTGCAGAGAGGAAGACTTGCTGGTGAGCAGAACAACAGACTCTCGTTCCCTTTTCCTAAGTTTTTCAAGCACTTGTTTTTCTCCCTGTCTATAGCCATAAGCCTGATGGTGGGCAGAATAAGCAGACCTTTAATAAAACACCAAAAAGCAGGTTATGAAGTAGCGAGATCTTAAACGTACTGTCCCCTATGCAATCCACATAATTAAATCTGTTTAAGAATAACTCCTAGTGGTCTGCAGTGCCCTGCAGTTGAGTTGCTGTGATATCTCTCCTTGTCTGGGGATGACAGTAAGCTTTGGAGGGGGCAGTACTGAGCCTGGGGCACACCTTATGGGAGAGCACCTGCCTAGCACAAGGAAGGCTCCGGTTCCTGTGCCTGGTACTGCCCAAGGAAGTAAATATGTGTCAGAGAAGACAGCTCCTGTGTAGTATGAGCCCTCTGTGTAGCCCTTGCTTTTCTAGAACTCACTCTGTAGACCAGGCCGGTCTCTCACTTAGAGATCCACCTGCTCTACCTTCTGAGTGCTGGGATTAAACCTGTGTCTCCCCCCCCCCCCCCAGCTCCCTCCAGTCAGAATGGTTGTTTTGCTTATTCATTTGAGGTTCTTGGGGTCCAGTCTAGCTCTGTGGCCTTGAACTTCTGAATTCGTTCTGGATTCTTCTACTTTTTAAATTCTGTGGCTAAAATGTGTGCATCACTGTGCCGGATTTCTGTGGTGCCAGGGTTCAAATGTGAGGGCTTCTGCACGCCATGCAAGTACTCCACCCACTGGGCTGTATATGCGCGTGCCCTCAGCAGCTGCTCTTCCTGTGGGCCTTGTGTATCGTGTATCTGATGTTAGCAATCTTGTGGGTATGATCATTCGAACCATCCCCTTCCCAAGTGGGAATTATGGTTTGTTTTATTTATATGTGTTGTTACCTAATCTGAAATGTCAGCTGTGCAAAATCAAATGAAACCTGGGATTGCTTCAGTTCTGCAAGTGCTTTCATGCATCCTACCTTGTGCAGTGTCAAACTCTGAATGTCATGACATTGAGCTTTCAACTGAGGCCACCTGTGTGCCTGACACAAACTAATTAAAAACAAAACATTTTACTATGTGTTAGCTTTGAAGCTTGCTGATACCTTAGAGCAGTGGTTCTTAATGTGTTGGTCACAACCCTTAGGCGAACCACTGTCTCCAAAAATACATTACGATTAATAACAGTAGCAACATTACAGTTACGAAGTAGCAGTAGAATAGCTTTATGGTTAGGAGTCACCACAACATGAGAAACTGTATTAAAGGATCCCACCATTAGGAAGGTTGAGAGTGCTGCCACAGAGGAATGTTGGATAAGTGAAGAAAGAAGATAAAATGGCCACTGAGTTTCTACCTTAAGAGGCCCTGCAGGAGAGAGGACTGGAGTTAGTACCCGAGTCAGGAGGACAATGGTTGTTGGACAGATGTGAGACTAGAGAAGACTACAGCTAGACCAGACAGAGTGAAGCTCCAGTTTTAGTGTGGACAAAATTACAGACCTTCATTCTGCCATGGAGCATGGAATCCCAAAGAGGATTTTGTCTCAGTCGAAGCCCACCTGGATTAAGTAGCAAGACCCTATAAAGACACTATATAAAAATCAAACACAGAAAGAGGGGATGATACCTCCTGGTTTGGCCAAGATGCATCTAGGTTGTCCACCACTGAAAGCAGGCTTGTGAGTGGCCCTGCCTTGTAATCCCAGCACCTAGGATGCTGATTCAGGAGGGATGTGGGTCTGCGGCCATTCTGGGTGACAGACACAGTATTACTGTCTCCAAAGTGCAGACAGTGTTGGGTGTGACTAGTAGGAGAACAGCACCCATTTCTGTAGCAGTGGTTGAAAATGGGCTTCTCAACAGGGCTGTATATAAATAAAGGCCCCACGGATTCCATTCTCTCCCACACTCAACAGGCTTCGCAACGAGCATCTTTCCCCACAAGCCACTGCCAGCCCTGAGTGCACTGCCCTCTTCACACTTATCTGGATGGATGTTTGCAGACTTAGAAGACCTGCTTGTGTCTTGGGAAGTTTTGGTTCTCATGTGGGTTTTACTAGGCCCAGTCCTGCCTAGGGTTGCTCATGTAACTTGACTGTAGTAATTCCTATTTACATGTAACAGGAGGTGTATTGGACAGCAGGCATTTTAAATGGCACTTAGCATGAAGCCAGAGCTAGTCGTTCAGTAAAAACTAACATAAGCTAGTCTGTGCTACGTGCGTGTCAGTCTATATTAAAATGTTCTGTTGAGCTGGGCTGAAACTTTAGAAAAACACTTGCTGAGCACCAGAGGCCCCGGGTTTGGTTTTCAGAAACATCAGAAGAAAATGTTTTCTCCTGCTGCGATGCTGCAGAAATAGAATCTGGAATATTGCTTGTTGAGAAGAGTTTTGGGAGAGAGCACTGAAGACCCCATCGTCAGCAAGTTATGGGGCTGAGTTTGGAGCTGTCCTTCTTCAACATGATTGACACACCAGAGTTGATGGCTTGCTTCCTCCCGGGTGGCCTTCTGCCCTCAGTCCTTTGCATGTGGCTAAAGTTCCTCATTGTGTAACTTGTAAAGAAAATGCTGCTTAAAACATTCTAAACGAAAAGCAATGCTGTTGTAAATCCATTTTTAAGCCATAATCAATTTGTAAGGTATTTGCAGACTTTGTAAACAAATTTCATGTTTAAATATTGCATACAAATGTTCCTGTACATTTTCATTAGCATAGAGGAGACATGTCAAGCCAGCCAACAGCGGAAGTGATACACTCCAATTTTGGGTTCTGAGACGAAGGGTAGAGGGCTGTGACGGTTAGGTAATATGTGATGAATGTTTGGATAACCTGCCTTCAATAGAGGGATGGCACTAGTGACATTGCATGGTCTGTTTCAGGTGAGTACAGACCACAGGGCTGTTGTATTTTATAGAAACACAGAAATGTAAGTTACCTTAAACATTTCCCTTCCAATATAAGGCAGAATAATCAATGTATTAGTCCCTGGTAAGCTGCATGCTAGAAGTAGAACAGAGTCGAGCCGCCCCTGCTATGCTTTCTCATTGGCTCTGCTGTGAGTGTGCACAAAAGACTGGACAAAGGATCTGGGCTGCTGGTCTGACAGCCAGCGATAAAAGGAGAAACGTGCATCTAATTTTAGCCTACATCATAGCCGTGTGTATTCATTATACTTTGAAATTGATATGGGATGAGGGCCTATGCAGGCTCCAAGTGCTCTCTAGGCAATGACCATGAGCGCTGTCTACTGGGGGGAAATGCAGAAGTGGCATCGAAGGTAGTCCCAGGTACCTGGGAGTTGTCTGCTGTTTCCAAGCCAGTCAAAACTCTTGCAAGGCAGATGTCACCTATAGCTTTCTGATCCACTTGGAGGTGTGCTTCCAGTGCTAAAGGTGGTGCTCACTTAACACCAGCCATACACAAACCGAGTATAAGGAGCAAGTGGTGTGCCACGTGGGACCCAGAGACTAACATAGTCCCAGAAGAGCCAACTTGGGGGACTGGATCTATTCTTTTTTTAAAAAAAAATAAAATTTATTTTATTCATATGAGTACACTGTTGCTGTCTTCAGACAGACACACCAGAAGAGTCCCTTACAGATGGTTGTGAGCCAGCATGTGGTTGCTGGGAATTGAACTCAGGACCTCTGGAAGAGCAGTCGGTGCTCTTAACCACTGAGCCATCTCTCCAGGCCACTGGATCTATTCTAAGAACATTTTGCTCTGTCCCACTTCTTGCCTAGGACTTCCTGCAGGTCCTAGAGTAATAATATTGTCCGTGAGGTTTGGTGAGCCTGCCTTCTTTCTGTAGGTTCAACCTACATTGTGTGTGTGGCCCTGGTAGTTGTCATGCCTTGGAAAACTGACACAGGTCATGGTATCTTTTAGGCCCCAGCTTATGTCAATGCTCTGTTTGTATCCCTACATCCCTCCCTTCTACATTCATTGAGTGAGCAAATGCAAACAGGACTTTGAGTCAAGTGGAGTAGTGTCTGGAAGTGAAGGGGTGGCCAAGGTTGGAGAAGGATGAAGCAGTGAGTAAGCCCTTTGCCCACAGCCTGTTTTCTGTCTGCTGCTCCAGCTGTGACCACCAGATAGTGCTATTTTGTTTCCTCGTGTTCTGGAGCCCTTGGCATCCTTTTTCAAGTTCACCTGTTTAGGGGCCAAAAGCAGAAAAACACAATAGCTTAGGCAACCTTCCATACCATTACCAGCAGTTCTAAAGGCTCCAGGTCTTTCTAGGGGAGGAAATGAAACTGTGCACTGGATTAGTTACTTGCTTTGTTGCAACAAGATGTCTGACATCAAGTTACATTTCGAAGTTTGAGAGTAAAGTCCTCCACGGTGGGGAAGCCGCAGCAGCAGCAGTAGTTTGAGGCAGGTGGCTGTCTGCATCTGCAGCCAGGAAGCAGAATACCAGTGCCTCTCTTGTATTGGATCCAGCAATCTAGCGAAGCCACTCCCAGATTTGTTTCTAAGTGATTCTACTCCCTGTCAAGCTGATTATATAAACTATCACAATTCCTTTTCTAACTTAGTAGATTTATGAGCCCAGGGAGAGCAGAGGTGCAAGAAAGAGGCCCTCTTGATGTGGGCACTACCATTTGGTGGCTGGCTTTTGGTCAGGCTGAGGTGTGCTAATGGGAAACCTCACTGTTCTTCCCCCATCTTCACTGGAAAAGGATTGAGGACAGTGGGCACTTAACTGAATCCAGAACTGCTGGGTCTGGGGGATGAAAACGGGAGGTGATCACATCGCTTTCTGCAGGCCAGCCTGTAGAGTGAGCCCGGGGAAGCCATTGTTAAGGAATGTAACATGAACTGGGGTGGAGAACATATGTGAAGCATGACACCAGCTCCCAAGCTGTTTCTTACTTCATATTTCCATTGTGTCATGATAAAGTTTTTATTGCATTTGTGTGAGAGTGCATGGGTTGAAGGGCCAGGACAATCTGGGGGAGTTGGTTCCACCATGTAGGTACAGGGATTCAATTCTGGTTGTCCGGCACAACAGCAAAACCATAAACCCTCTGACTCATTGGCCCCTGTTGAGTTTTTAGGAAAACACTTTCATATCACTGCCTACCAGACATGGATCTTAGAGATTTACATATGATTAATACTTGTAGTACAAAATAGAATTTCCTTGTAGGTAAGGGTAGGATATTTTTAAAACTTATTTTTTTATGTGCATGGGTGTTTTTCCTGCATGGGTGTCCGTGCACCATGTGTCTGGGGAGAAGAGGGTGTTTGATCTGGGACTGGAGTTAAAGTTGTAAACCATCATGTGGGTGCTGGGGATGGCACCTGTGTCCTGAGGAAGAGCAATCTGTGGTCCTGATCACCGAGCAAGCTCTCTCCAGCTCCAGGGTGGGTTATTAAAAACAAAAAAGTGTGTTCGTGTCTGTGAGTGTGGGTACCAGAGAAGTCCTGTCTGGAACTGGAGTTCCCGGCAGGCATGAGCCCCTTCCTGGGTGCTGGGAGTGGAACTCGGTTCTCTGGAAGAATAAAGAATGTGCACATGGAGCCATCGGACCTCCCAGCCCTGGGGATTTTTTAAAATGTCTGTGAGAATGTATGCCACGTGTGGATGGTGCCTTCAGGAGCTAGGAAAGGACGTAGATGCAACTGAAGCGCCAGGCAGCTGTAAGCTGCCTAACAAGGTGACTGGGAAATGCTGGGTTCTCTGGAGTGCAGGGATGAACCCTTAGCCACCGAGCCTTCTCTTCAGGCCCAAGAATGGGATTCCGATGGCAAAAGTTATGCCCCTATTCATGAACTTTATACAATTGGAAGTAAACATGTTTGTCTTTGATATCTGCCAGATACTTGGATAGCACCCCAGTGTTCTGACGGGGAAGGAAGGCCATCTCCTAAGAATTTTTTTTTTCTTGCTCAGGAAAATAAGGCTCTTCCAGGCTCTCTTCCTAGTCTGAATTAACAGCAACCACAGTTACCTCTACTTTGAATCAAATGCAGTGAAACCATCCAACCATCCTGCAGGGTCGGGGTTGAAGAAGAGTGGGCTGTGCTTCCAGCCTTTACGTCACAGGAAACTTCCAGCTCACAACAGATGAGGGCAGCAGAGGACAGGACTGAGTTACTATCCTAGATCCCAGGGCTGGAGGCGGGCCCACGGGAGGGAAGGCCGTGTAGACTGAGCTGGGTGCTCAAGGTCACTACAGTCTTTAGCTCTGAACTGGGCGCCAGGATCTGTCTTCTACAGTGTCCCACCTGCTGTTTGGGAGGAGGCTTGGGTTATGGGATTAAGACAAGAGGTCAGGGTTTGAATTTGAATTCCATCAATTGCTAGAAATCAGTTGGTAAGCTAATGATGCCTGTTGTGTGCCCAGCAAGTTAGGCACCTCCTATATTCTCAGGGCTGTGCAGCTACATAGATTCATGAACTTTTACAGAACCTGGTTTAGCACTGGAGGTGCTGTGCATCTAGATCTTAGTTTCTTTGGTCATTGTGCTTTGTTCTCTCTTGTGTAGGTAGCTCTGACTATTCTGGACCTCACTATGTAGACCAGAGTGGTCTTAAATTCAGAAATATCTGCTTGCCTCTGCCTCTGGCGTGCTGGGATTACGGGAGTGCACCACCATGCCTATCTCTTCTTGAGTTCTTTCTGTACTAGACATAATGGAACTTAGAAGAAAGAGCAAGGCTTTGAAAAGGTAAAACATTGAATTGGCATGAATTGTGCCACTATTAAACTGGCTATGTGACCTTGCTAAGGATTCAGGCCTGCCACACAAAATGAGATTGGTCTACAAGATCCTCAGGGGGTGCCGGAAGTGATGGCACACATCTGTAACCCAGGTCCTTGGGAGTCTTTGGCAGGAAGATTGCAGCTTTGAGCCCCCATCCAGCCACCCCAGAAAGCAGCCTGGACTGTCTAGAAAGACTGGATCAAAACTAAAACCTTTCCAGCCACACAGTCTATCTGCTTCTCCCCATCAGGTTGGTTGTCCTGGCTCCCGTGAGCACCATTTTTGAACAGAGGCATTGACAGTGGGTGACGCCAGGTCTTGACTCAGTAGGAGCCTTTGACATTGAGACTGGATACCAACCTTCCGGAGTGGAGAAAGATGGAAATGGTCTCATGAGCTAGCTCAGATGCTGGTAAGGCAGGAATATGATGTATGTTTGGGGAAACTGAGGAAGAAGCATTTGAACTGTCATGTGTTGTGGTAATGAGAGAGGAAGCTAGTAGTACAACATGTCGAGTGTGATGGTCTGTGCTGTGACTACTGGGCCTGTATCAACTCAGTCTTCATGACTTCTAATGAGATACTCTTAGTTTTCAAATAAGGAAATTGGGAATCGGGCCGGAGAGATGGCTCAGTGGTTAAGAGCACTGACTGCTCTTCCAGAGGTCCTGAGTTCAATTCCCAGCAACCACATGGTGGCTCACAAGCATCTTCAATGGGATTAGATGCAGTGGGTGTGACTGAAGACAGCTACGGTGTATGCACTCATATAAAAAAAAACAAAAATAATTTTTAAAAAGAAAAGGAAATTGGAAATCAATTGTTAAGGCTAACTTGCTCTGCCCTGGGGAGGTTGACACAAGGGAGTCATGAGTAATAGGCTAGCATGGGATACACTGTGAGACTGCCCCAGAATGAAAAGAACCAGAGGTTGGAGAAAGGCCACCCAGCTGATACACTGGGGTGGCAAGAGAATCCTGACCCAGATTCTGAGCCTTTGCAGAAGCTGGCCTCTGACTCCTCAAGGCTAGACTGAGGAACATGTCTCCAAAGCAAAACCCCTGGCGCTCTGCTGGGCAGTGGGTTTCCTTCACCACCCCTCGATGGGTACGGCTTATAAAAGCTTTTCTTTTAAGGAACATTTTCTAAAGCTTGATGAGCATTTTATTCTAGCTGGAAATGTAGTTCAAGAGACCCTGTAAGGCCCAGGTGTCTTGCTTCAAAGAACAGGTCGCACACTGCCCTTGGGGCTGCGGCAGGGGGCTGGCAGCCCTGCCCTGCTGTTTAACTTCCAGACGCCTTCACCACTGTGAACAAAGCGCCTGGAGCTGCTCCTGAGCCAGTTTTCAGTTGAGTTTTTGGCAAAAAGCAACTCAGTCTAAGAAGAGGAGCCCCGCAAGTGATGGAAGTGTTGAAGCAAAAGCAGAACATCTCAAGGTGTCTGGTCTGCCTGGGAAGGGAGCCTTAGTGCCAGGCAGGTGGGGTTCCAATAGGCCACTCCTGTGTCAGATCCTTCCTGGGTCAGGAGCCCCTGGTCTGCTCCCAGACCCGGGTAAGACCTTGTCGGCTGCTACACCGCCGTCCTTGAGCTGCACCCATAGCTGTAGATATACAGTATCCTGGCTGCGGGGAGGAGCAGAGGGCCAGTCCAGGCTGTTCCAGCCTTAATCTTCCCCAGCCAGCAGTCTCTAGGCTTCTAGACTTTTCTCTGCAAAGACTACTTCTCTGAGGCAAATTATGTGGAGAGTTCTAAGACTCGGTGACCTACTGGCTCTTGACAAGAAGTAGTCATCATCGTGTCGCCCGACCCCTGTGGAGCAGTTCCTACGCAGCGTGCTTGCTGGGTCTCCTCACTTCTAAATGAACTGACTTACCCAAGGCCGCACAGGCTGAGAGGTGAGCTGACGTTCAAACTCACACTGCCCCACCCCCACCCCGCCCGTGGGCATTTTGGTTTAGTGGTTTCTTAGAGAGAGGGTTGCACTGTCTCCCTGGTCAGGATGGAGCTTACTGTGTACCTCAGGCTGGTCTTGAACTCCACCTCACTGTACAAAATGCTGGGATTATAGAAATGGCTGCCATTCCTGGCTTCTGGGGGCTCAGGGCCAAGGCTCAGTCCCTAGAGAAGTGCCACAGCACCAGCAGGGGAGGGGCCTTACAAGCCCTTCAATCTAACTCAAGTTTTCCTGAACTTACTGTCTTCAGTGCCTTTGTGAATCAGTTGCCTTACCAAGAAAAATCAAAGATGCAGTGTGTAGATTCTAGTGTGGCCGGGCGGTGGTAATCCCAGCACTCTGGGAAGCAGAGGCAGGTGGATTTCTGAGTTTGAGACCAGCCTGGTCTACAGAGTGAGTTCCAGGATAGCCAGGGCTACACAGAGAAACCCTGTATCGAAAAAACCAAATAAAAAAAAAAAACCCCAAAAAAGATTCTAGTGTGGTGTTGCCCTGGCTTCTCTGACCTTTCAGGATTCCCACACACACTCCACACCCCACATGATGGCCTCAAAGCTATTTTGTCTTTTTCTAGTATGGCAACGGTAGCTGCCTTTTGCTGAGAAGTAAACAGTTCTATAATACAACCCCATTTATGGAGGGTTTCATGGGCACTGGGATATAAAGACACCAAGGTTAATTGTTCTGAAAGGGTTTCAGCTGATTCGCCTTTCATCTTGTCAAGGGAGTTTTGCTTGCATGGGTGGCTGGGCACCGTGTGCATGCAGTACCCATGGAGGGCAGAAGAGGGCGTCAGATCTCTAGTAACCAGAGTTAAACAGATGTGCGCTATCATGGTGCTGGCTACCCAATCAGACTGGAAGAGCAGACCATGCTCTTAACTGCTGAGCCTCCTCTCCAGTCCCATGAACTATAAGGCCAGTGAAGTCTCTTAAGGTGGTTCAAGTCTTCATTCAGTCAATAAGGAAACAGGGTTTGGAACACAGGGCCGCCCCGCTTCTCTGCGCAGGCTCTTCAGTGAGCACACTGCATACCCTGACCCATTAGTGTCTGGTGTCCTCTGCACATCAGCCCTGGGGAACAGCATCCTACAGGTTCTTCTTTAGGAGAAGCCCACAGGCCTTTTCTTGCTCTCCATCAGAGGTCATGGCAATGGCTCTCACTGCGGACTCAACGACATCTTCATTTACCCGATGGTATCTATATCTCACTCTGTCACAAGGTAGCCGTGAGCTTGAGGTTTGTCAGTGTCCCCTCCTCATTGGCAGTTCCTAGCAAGGTTCCCAAGAGACAGATGTGGGCAATGGAGTGTGTAGTGGACAGAAGATGGGCACATTGATTAGTCCGGACCTTGAGAGACCTGCTCCATCTTTACTGGTGACAAATAGAGAAAGGTGGTAGCGGGCCTGGGAAATGTGGGCTCAGCCCCTTCCCTGCTGTCTTCCGCTGTGGCAGTCGGTGCTCCCTTCTCACAGCTAGGGGTAATCTGAAGGGCAGAGGCCCTGCCTTTTACGATGGCTAATTCGGAGCCATGTGTTCTTCACACTCCGTGAAGCGTCCCTTGTCTCAGCTGGCTCGCCAAGAGTGTTCAGTGCAGTGGGTGGGTAGAATAAGTCAGAGCCCTCTCCTCCCATTCAGAGGGGTGAGTGAAAGCCGAGCTCCTTCCAGCTGTCTGGGCACGGTTCAGTGTGACATGAAGCCTGGAGCTTCACCAAGGAGCATTGTCCGCTCGCTCCCATATTTTAGGGCACTGCTTGTTTTAAATATGAGGAGAAAGATCACTTGGACGTTCAGACAAATGAGGCAAGAGAAATGGGAGAAGGCTGTGTCTCAAGAGTTTTCTCCACTCCCTGGGATCTGAGACGCCTGCCTGCAGTCACTATTTGCAACTTAATGAGTTTCTTCCACAAGCTAGATAGAGAGCTGGAAACTTGAAGATGTTTTCTTCCGAGGGCCATAGAGTTACACAGGACGCCTCTGCCCGCCACTGCTGTGCTATAGCTGAAAATCTTCTCCTGACTTGGTCACTACCAAGTGATGTTTTATATGATTTATTATTCTATGTGTACGAGTGTTTTATCTGCATACATGTCTGTACCACCTGTGGGTCTGGTACCTGTAGAGGTCAGAAGAGGGAGTTAGGTCCCCAGGAACTTGATTTATGGATGGTTGTGAGGCACCATGTGGTTGCTGGGAACCAAATCCACACCCTCTGAAGAGCAGTGGATGCTGTTAACTGATGAGCCGTCTTCCCAGCCACAGCAGTCACGTTCACTGCTTTGTTATACAATGAATAAATAATTATAGTTCACCCTGGGCAACTTGACCCTTACCACTTGCCACATGAGGATTTACTGACTGACTAACTGACTGAAACAGGGTTTCTCTGTGTAGCCCTGGCTGTCCTGGAACTATCTATGCAGACTAGGCTGACCTCAAACTCAGAGAAATCCACCTGCTGCAGGGATCAAAGGTATGTGTGACCACACTCTGCCAGGATCCTTATTTTTAATTAAAATCCAAGATAACATGGATTGCACGGTATCTCGCTTTATTTTAATCTGTGTTTTACCCTTTCCCATTTGATGACCTAATGTCTTCTGTATTTAAGGCATTTTATGGGAGATGATGTAAAAATCACATAGGTGAGTATAAGCATACTAACTTCAATAAAATATAGTTTAAAATACTTAAGCTTGGCATGTCCGCAGAATCGGATTGTGAGCAAACCAAGACGCTGGAGCCAGGGACTGCATGTGAGTTTGAGAAGCCCACAGATTCAACAGCACTCAAGCAGGTGCTTCAGTCGCGGCGTTTGCGTAGCTGTCAAGAGTAATGCAAGCCTCTCAAGAGGAATAAGATGTGTGTGGTAGAGGAGGGAGGACGTCTCCTGGCTTAGTGCTTGTATTCCCAGTACCCTGGGAGAAGGCAGGACCATGAGCTGGCCCGGCCCCGCCCCGCCCCGCCGGTGCAGGTGGAGGCCTGCTTTTGTCTGGCTTTGCTGCAACAATAGACAGCAGCAAGTCTTTGAAAAGCTGTGTGAGGTTAAAGACCTTACCTGGAAGAGGACAGAAAGCAAGCCAAGGGTTGCAGGGTGTGAGTGGAAGCACGGAAGGACAAAAATGCAGAAAGAGAGCACAAGAGCTCGGGGGAAGCAGTG
Source organism: Apodemus sylvaticus (assembly GCF_947179515.1). Taxonomy (NCBI): domain Eukaryota; kingdom Metazoa; phylum Chordata; class Mammalia; order Rodentia; family Muridae; genus Apodemus; species Apodemus sylvaticus. The sequence goes on from NC_067483.1 coordinate 41,161,696, forward strand.
GGAGAAAGCGGAGGAGCAACTGGCCCAGGGCAGGCGGAGCTCCCTCCACTTTCAGTGTTGGATCCCCATCCACACTGGTCCAGAACGATCTGTATGGAGGCAGGGCCTTGCCGCGTAGCCTGGACCGGAATGCACTTCAACGCTGCTGCTGTAATGGCACCCAGGGCTCATCCTCTTAAAGAGAACAGTGAAAAGCAGAGTATCCAGGAACAGGCTGGGTGTGGGGCAGCACATGGTCTTCAAGTTCTGTCCTCTTCCAATTCCTGAAGCCTAGGGGATGAGCAAGAGGGACAGACAGCAAGCCGATTAGCTTTACAACCCAGACATTCTGGAATTAAATTCTTGAATTAAAAGAACATTAATGCTGTAACCAGGACACCGCACTTTCACTTAACCAAACTGATTGAAGCACCGACTCTCCTAATAGTTTTGGAAAGCAGGCTGGCTTCAGTTTCCAGGCTAAGCAGGTGGGTGCAGTGTGCCTGGGAGGAGTTGGGGTGCCAGGCAGGGATGGGCCTTGATGGATGCATGCTGCCAGCCCCATAGACTAGACAAGTGGAAATATGTGGGCGCTGCCATTTTTCTGACTGGAATCCCGCAGATACTTATCATCAGGAGGGGAAGAGAGCTTGCTCCTTGGGCAAATCCTCAAACACACCTAAGGCTAGGGTGGCTGGGTAGAGGACAACATGACACCCCCCCCCACACACACACACCTCACTTCCTAAAGATTCAAACTTGTTTTCCCACCCCACCCCCGCCTCCACATTGCTTCCTTCGGTCTGTTCTGTGAGGCTGTTGTGGGGCTGAAGGGTGCCTTAAGAACAGTCCATTGTCTCTTGACATCCACTGAGCTGTCTGCCCCTTGCTCCCTTCCTCTGAAGAATTCTGACCCGGGAGTGTGATCCGGAAGTCCCCCACTGCTGCGGCCTCTCACTATCCATCCCGACCCCTACCTGTTCTTTGTTTTCCCACATCGTCCATTTATTCCCACCTCTCCTTTTCTCAAAGAGCAAAAATGCATTGAGGACTGACTTCCGGTCCACTGTTCGGTATCCAGGAGCAAGGCAGGGTGCTACTGCCTAGTTTATAAGTGGACTCCAGGCTGGGCCGTGGTGGCGCACACCTTTAATCCCAGCACTCAGAAGCCAGAGGAAGGAGGATGTCTGAGTTCGAGTCCAGCTTGTCTACAGAGTGGGTTCTAGGACAGCCATGGCTACAGAGAAAAAGCAGGTCTCAGGAAAAAAGAAGTCTACTCCAAAAGAGTTAAAGTGGGGGGTCTGAAAGGGGGCTCAGTGGGTAAAGGCACCTGCTGCCCAACCTGACACCCCAGAGCTCACATACATGGAAGTAAGCAGTAACTACTGTAAATTGTCCTCTGACGAGACAGAGAGACAGAGAGACAGAGAGAGAATGAATAAACGACAAAATGTAATTCTAAAAATTTAAAAATATTCTAAGTAGACGGCACAAAGCAACAAGGCGGCCTCCGGGTGGCCCGCATCCCTGGGCAGGTTAGTGGTGCTGCAGTTCGCCCTCCCCCCCCCCCCCCCGCCCCCGCAGGCTCTACAGCGCAGGGAGCTGTTTGACCATCAGCAACATCTTACACTTTTAGAAAACAAATGCATGAAAAACCCCTCATTTACTTGTATTTCTATCTCCCCCTGCCTAAGGTACATTTCAGCCCGGAACACCCTATTTTCACAGCCCCCACCCCGCCTCCCTCTTGCCGGGATTCTCCTCTTCATTCTTCTTAAACGCTCAGAAGCTTTAAGCGGTTCCCGCAGACCGCTAGAGGTGGAGGTGGCCTTCCTGCGAGTGGAAGGGAGAGGAAAGGGGTCCAGCGATCCCAGAATGGCTTTGGGCGCTCTTATGCCCAACTACTTAGCCTCGGGCTGCAGTGAGCCGATGCGGAGGTCAGGTGGAAGGCGGCTCTAGGGAGCCAAGCCGCCTGGGGTGGAGGGGACCGGACCCTTCCCCTGCCCACTCCTCCTGTCCCTGGAGCGGCCTCCCTGACCTTGACGGGAGGCGAGGCGGGGGTGCGGCGCCCAGCCTGCTGCGCACCGAGGACAGTCCCGCAGGCCGGCCCGCCCCGCACCTCCCGGCGCGTGCCCGCCCTCCCGCGCCGCCCGCCGGGTCTCCTCCCCTCACTGCAGCGCTCGCCGCGCTCGCGCTCGCCCATCGATCAGCCCCTCCCTCCGCCCGGGCGCAGACTGCTAAGCTCAGCAAGTCTTGCGGCAAAGGCACTTCGGAGCGGAGTTGGACCCGGGGCGGAGCGGGGACTCCGCGCCCCCGGGGAACGGCCACCGCCGCTGGACCGCAGCCAGCGCCGCATCCCTGCAGCTGGTCGCTGCCTCCCGTCGGGGTCCGCAGATCTTTCCTGCCGCGTCGGGGTCGCCCTCGGGTGAGTCCTGATCCCCCTCCAAAGTTTCTCCATTCTGGCTTCTGAGTCCAGGTGCAGAAGGAATCTGGCTCTTGAGGGTGGGTGGGGTCGCGGAAGTTTGGGACCAAGGGGACCGGACGCCCGCGCCGTCCTTTGCGGGGACTTTGCCTCGCCACGGGCTTGGGAGAACTGGGGCCGTGGAGTGGAGTGAGAAGCAGGTTTGCGCAGCGAGCTGCAGAGCGGAGGGGACGGGGGTCCCTTGCACCTTCCGCTCTGTTGCGGGCGTCTCCGTCCCTGGACGCCCCACTCGCGTCTTGCCCATCCCCCGCTGTTTGCGCCGTCTCTGGACTGCCTCTTTTGCCCCGGGCCAAGCTTCGGGGATCTGCGGCACAGCCGTCGTGGAAGGAGAAGGGAAGGTCGCCTGTGCGAGGCTAGGGATCCAGACTAGAAGAACTCTGGAAGCGAGGGTCCAGGAGAGCAGTCTTGGACGCGACGGGGACTGGGGGTGGGGTGGTATCTGGAGATGTATGTCCCTTCAAATCTCATGACTCAGCACCGCCTAGGACGGCTTGCCCCTGCTTCAGCCTGCTCGTCAAGGCCTAATAAACCCATTCCTCTTTCTGGACTCTTCCATTTGCGCTTCCTACTCGCCCCTTCCATCACCACCAATTTTCGATTTTAACTTACAGAGAGACCGCATCTCTCACCCCATCTCATCCCAGGAACCTTCCTCGTGCTCTGATTTATTTTTCCCTGCCTCCCCACATTCCACAGGTGCCCTAGCGGCACGGGGTCTCCCTTTTGCACATCCCCACTCCTGGGGTGCTGGGGGAGGTCTCTTTCCTTGGCAGGCAGCAGAAGAAGCCAGCGCAAGGACAGAGGAGGCGCTGGCCCAGCAGGACCACTGCAGTGTGGAAAGGGCAGAGGGAGGGAGACAGTGGGAATGGGGTGGGCAGAGGAGAAAATCCTTAGGTTTTCAGGGGGCACGTAAATGAAGACTGGGGTCAGACTGGGGAGCCTGAGGTAGGCCGTCTTCCTCCTCCCCTGCTGCGGGTGTGAGGCGGCGTCTCCAATATAATAGATTGTCCACAGTCCAATCCCCAGCTCATAGAAACCTGGACACTTCATCACTCGGTGCCGAGGAGGAACAGGACCAGAGGCTCTTAATCCTTCCAGCTGCCCTCCCGGGAGCCCCCCCCCCCTCCAGCCCCAGTTTACACCAAGTCCAGCCTTTGGGCTGCTTTAAAAATGAAGAAATGGACATGACTTACCCCCCTAAGGCCGAGCCAGAGGGGCAGGGGCAGGGCAGCTCTGACGCAATGAGACATGCCTGGCTGACACTGCAGGCTTCAGCTGTGCCAGGGCTCCAGGAGCGAGTCAGTTTCAGGGGTCCACAGCAGGCGTACTGGGGCCTTCAGAACTGGGGCCTCTCTCCAGCCGCCTCTGCCCTGCTCCTTGATACATCCTTGGCCGCATCCTCTAGGACTCCCTTTGGATTGGGGCTTTTCCTTAGCATCACTCAGACTTAATCCTCACCCTGTACCCTCTGCACCTCCCCTATGATGGCATGCATTGGGAGCCTAGGAACTGTGGAGGGAGGGGACACAGAGGTAGGCGTCCATTACCTTCTGGAGGAGAAGGGGTCAGACCCTCTGTTGTGAGTCACTGTTGTCCACAAGCTTTTCCCAAAAGGCTTGGGATCCTTTCTGGGGAGGGGTTGTACAAACACATTTCTTTCCACTTTGTCCCCCAACCCCGCCATCCACACAAGACCAGGGGATAAAGGAAAGGCTGGCATCTGTAGGCTGCCTGGCCTCAACTGTGAGTAGCATTGGTTTTTTTTTTTTTTTTTTTTCCTAATCACAGAGCACCTTTCCAGAGCTGGGCAGGCTCTCCTGACCACACCGCGGCTGAGGCTCATTTAGCTGTTCACCTTCAGGCTGTTTCCAGGTAGACACTTACAAGGCTGCCCCTAATACTGCAGAGATCCGGGCAGGGGCAGGAGGGCTGGAGGTGTCTCTTCCCTGATAGATGGCCTGAGCCGTCCTGGATCTGGGCATCTGACCTTGAGTGGCTTCTGTTCTATCCTTGTCCTACCCTGACTGAGCCCTCCCTTTCCTCTCCACTGAGCCTGGGCAGCCCTCTCAGGGGAGGGTGATTAGAGAGGGACAGCGAGTGTGTGAAGTAGGCACCCAGGAAGACAGTGCAGGGAGACCCGGGGCTGGGGCACACTCATGACTGGGCTGACTAGAATACTCGAGGCTTCCTTTAGCTTCCGAAGTTGTTAGGTAGACTTTTCTTGGTCCAGACAGGCTCTAGTTATAGTTAAACTTGCTTGTCTTGAGCTAGGTATCACAGGTGTATGTCTAGGGTAGAAGGGTATTGCTCCGGGACTGGAGTGACCAGCCAGAGGACACGACAGAGGCCTTCAGTGAGGCCGGTGGTTGGAACAGGAAGTACACTACAGAGACACGGAAAGCCAGGTGGACCTGGGTTCTAATCCCAGGGCCAGTGTAATGGTTGGACTCGACGGTCAGCTGGACTGCATTAAGAAACACCTAGGACATCAATGAGGTGCACCTGTGAGTGTTAGCTTTGAGGACCTCCTCAGAGACTATCTTGAAGGGACAGTCCAGCCTTCTTTATGAGGGATACCATCCTACGGGCTGGGGTTCGGGGCTGAATTAAATGAAAAAAGGAGAAGTCAATCAAACAGCAGCATCCCCGCCCCGCCCTGCTCCGCTTCGCTCTGCTGCCTGATCTGTCCACGTGTCCGGTCTCATAGCTGCAGCTCTGCGGTACTCCTGCCCCACGGCTTCTTCACCGTGGTGGACTCTGGCCCCTGACCTCAGAGCTAAAAGCCAGCCAGCTGACTACTACTACTACTACTACTACTACTACTAATTTTCTTCCTTGTTGCTTCTCGTCAGGTGTTTAGTGACAGCCAATACACTAATTATTCATGCATGCAACAAGTATTTTATTAGCACAATCTCCCCTCCCCCTGCCACTGTGCCAGGCACTGTAGGTGTGGTAAGGAGCACGGCAGACAACAGTCCTACCTTTTTTGAGTCAGGGTCCCGTTTAGCCAAGGATGATCTTGATCGACCTTCTGCCTTCTGCTCTTGACCTCTGAGTGCTCGCATTTCAGACATGTGCTCCCCCCAACCCCGCTTTATACAGTGCTAGGAGTGTTCGTGCATGCTAGGCAAACATTCTACTAACAGAGCTACGCTCTCCAATCCTTGCTGTCCTGGATTCTACATTCCAGGGGACCGTAGCGAGTTATTTAGCTGCTTTATCAGGTCTCACAGTTATTCAGTGTTACCTATGGCTTTGTTGTTTGCTGTTTTGAGAAAAGATTTTGCTATATACCCCAGGCTGGCCTTAAACCAGCTCAGGCTGGTCTCCAACTCATTATCCTCCTGTCTTAGCCTCCTCGTCAGTGCTGGAATTGTAGGTGTGTGCCACCGCTTGGCTATCACCCAGTTTTTGTTTGTTTGTTTATTTTCGCTTTTCGAGACAGGCTTTCTCTGTGAAGCTCTTGCTGCTTCTACATTTGCTCTGTAGTCCAGGCTGGCCCTTAATTCAGAGATCTGTCTGCTTCTGCTTCCCTAGTGCTGAGATTAAAGGCATGCACCACCACTGCCTAGCTATTACTTTTTGACAGTCTGTTGTGTGCCGTGCTAGGTAATAAGCATTCAGAAGGGAACGAGATATATCTGGCCCCCACACCTGTATTCACTCAGTGCCAAACGGGCAAAGATGCCATTACAGAGAACTCATGGCAACAGTGACAAAGGCCACTTGTGGGAGCCTGCGAATAGTGCCTTGAACAAGCATATGTTTTATGCTTGCAGGGTATATGTGTAAACACTGTTAATCCCATTGTCACGGTAGTCCATGGCTCCCTGGGCCGATGCAGTCCGAAATGCAGCATCCACACACGACTGCTTAGTTATCCACCATCTGCTCTGCCGGAAAGCCAGGCCAGGAAACGGAGACTTAGCCCTGGACTCTTGGCATCCAGGAGGCCTGTAGTAAATGACATAGTTTCAGTGGCAAAATGCCACATAACATTTAAGAGGCAATATAGCCTGGGTGTCATCTGGTTCTGCGCATGCTCTGACTTTGGGCAAATTGTTAATCAAATCTTATTCTCAGTTGTCCCCTGTATAGAATGGAGGTTAACTGTCCCCAACATAGGGTGTTTGGGGGAGGACTAAGTGAATGAGCGCCTCTACGTTCTGGAATAGTCCAGGGTGAGAGCTGTGGGAGTAACTTTTTTTTTTTTTTCATTTTTTCGAGACAAGGTTTCTCTGTGAAGCCCTGACTGTCCTGGAACTCACTCTGTAGACCAGGTTGGCCTTGAACTCAGAAATCCGCCTGCCTCTACCTACCAAGTGCTGGGATTAAAGACGTGCGCCACCACCACGCCTGGCTGCGTAAGTAATTTTTAACCACGTTTGTCTGTCCTTGTCCACAGCAGAGTAGGCGCCCATTCCAGTGCCTCCGACTTCCAGCCAGTCCCGTTTGCTGCCCAATGAGCCGTTGCTTGCCAGAGCTTAGTTTCTGGGAAGGACCTGTCCCAGCCATCCTTCGTTTCCATGTCTGGAACAGGGAGTTCGAAGAGGTCACTGGGGTGACGGGTGAGGGCTGGGATCTGATTCTGGACCGTGGGGAGGATTCGGTTGCCAGCCCCAAGAGTAAATTCCAGGCTAGGCGCCCCAGATGCATCTTGAGCAAGGGCGGCCCCCTCCCTGGGTGATCTCCAGGCTCAGGCACAGTGCCCTGCTCTCCTGGATTCCAGATGCCCTTCCAGCCCTCACCACATAGGAAAGCAGGGTGTGAGTTGCACCCAGTATGCATTTTCCAAGTAGCCCCAGGTATTAGCCATTTTATCCTGGACCTCAAGATTGCAGTTGTAGAAATAGCAGTTGTGCCGGGCGTGGTGGCGCACGCCTGTAATCGCACTTGGGAGGCAGAGGCAGGAGGATTTCTGAGTTCAAGGCCAGCCTGGTCTACAGAGTGAGTTTCAGGACAGCCAAGACTACACAGAGAAACCCTGTCTTGAAAACAAAAACAAAAACAAAAAAACAAAAACAAAAACAAAAAAGAAAGAAAGAAAGAAAGAAAGAAAGAAAGAAAGAAAGAAAGAAAGAAATAGCAGTTGTAAGAGAAGGCAGAGCATGGGTGGCGGCAGAACTCAGCCCCACCCATCTCCATCTCGGGGCAGCTGTCTCTGGCTTCGTCTTACAATAAAGAAGCAGGGCTCTCTCCTCTACTTTCTATGGGGAGGGACTAAGAAACTCTCTGAAAGACACAGGCAGGAAAGGTCCCAGAACACCCAGGGACCCATGACAAAAGAGGAAGAGTCATGATGGCCAATGCAGGGTGGTGATGCTCCCAGAGCTGGGGTTGGCTGCCTGCCTGCCTGCACCAGCTTTCTCAGTCCTTGGAGCCCGCCCCCTTCCTCTCTGCCCCAAGAACAGAACTGAAGGATCAGAGCTCAGCACTGAGCAGCCTGGGCCCCCTTGGAGTGAGGGAGGCTCCCTTATGGCGTTTGCAGGGGCAGGGACCTCTGAGCCGGGCAGGGAGTCCTCAGCCATGGAGAACCCTGTCTGGGCGGCCTATAATTGGGCTGATGTGGTGGCTCTGGAGCGGCAATTAGGGAATACTGCAATTAGAGGTGGAATTTTCCCATTACCACTCCCTGCCTCTTAATAGTGAGTGCAGGTGGTTGTAACTGTGAGCAAGGCACTAGGGAGATGGGAAATAGAAATGCAGGAGAGGGTGGGTGGGGTGGGCTTGGGCGGGAGAAGCGTAACCCTTTCCATACTCTTATACTTGGGCTAGCCAGCCTGTGAGGCAAAGCAGGTGGAAGGGGTCTCTGGTGTGTTACATTGTGATCAACTGAGGCAGAACCACTCAGGTTCACCTTAGGGGTGTTTGTTTGTTTGTGTGTGTGTGTGTGTGTGTGTGTGTGTGTATGTGTGTGTGCGGATTTATTGCTGTGTAGTCCAGGCTGGTCTAGAACTTGCAGAATAGCTCAGGATGGTCTTAAACTGGGCATTCCTCCTACTTTAGCCTCTTTGGCATTAGGATAACAGGTATGAGCCATCACTGGGCTTTTAAAAAAGGATTATTTTTGCTGGGCACTCTTTCAATCTCAGCACTTATGTGACAGAGGCACGTGGCTCTCTGTGAGTTTGAAGCCAGCCAAGCCTACATAATGAGTTCCAGGCAAGCCGGAGCTACACAGTGAGGCCCTATCTTTAAAAAAAAAATGTCTATTTTAACTGACTAGAGTGTGACATCTTAATATATATATCCTACAATGTATGATGCTCAGATAAAGACCCTTAGCATGAGCCGGGCGTGGTGGTACATGCCTGTAATCCAAGCACTTGGCAGGCAGAGGCAGGTGGATTTCTGAGTTCGAGTTCACTATAAAGTGAATTCCAGGACAGCCAGAGCTACACAGAGAAACCCTGTCTCAAAAGAAAAAAAAAAGACAAAACAAAAAAACCAACAAACAAAAAAACCCTTAGCACATCACTTGTCTCAGACTTTATTCTTTGTTTGGTGCCTTTTTTTTTTTTCTATGTCACCTGGGCCCTCCAGACAGCTCATGGAAAAAAATAGCTTTCCATTATCAATAACTTTGGTCTGAACTAATAATGGTCCAGGTGTGTTAGGCCTCTGTTTTCTGCTTTGAAAAATAGCTGGGGAAGTTTTTTTTAATGAATTTATTGGAAAAGAAGTTCTTTGTGATGTGACCTTACCTTCTCCTGGCCCCCCACAGCTTCGTGGAGCAGAGCAGACGACCGATGAGGGTCCTCTCTGTGTCTTACAAGTCCTCACTCACCTCTCCTATGTGTCATTGGGGGAGAACATGTTTTAAAAACACACAGTCCTTCGTCTTCATCTTCTTCCGGCCCGGCTTGCTGCGTTCACAGTCAGCCATGGATCCTTCTGCGCCTCCTAGCTGGGGCGGTCCCAGGCCCCAGGGAAGGGACTCAGATCAGAGGGGTAGGAGGGGTGGAGATGTCCCAGCGAGCATGGAGGGAGCTGCATGGAAACCTATCGGGACTGGAATCCGGCTCCACCACCGGAATCCAGAGAAGTTAGAAGGAAGGCTCAGAGGCAGGAGCCGGGAACTGTGAGCAGGCAGTGTGGGGTTAATTGGTGGGGGAGGGCTCCCTCTCCCAGCGTTAGTCTCCTGTGAGGAGAAAAAGCATCACTTTAATAAGGCCGCCCTGGTTCCAAATCAATCCTGGCATTGCAGGAGGCAAGGGGGAAACACAGCCACGAAATTGGATTAGCTCTTTGATGCCGGGAACCATGCTGGCTGTGGCGGGAGGCAGAGCAGGGAGAACTGACGCTGCCCTTGAGGTCTGAGGCTGTCAGGGATACCTGGCTCCAGGGCCACCTAGTTCTCAGCTGGGGGAGGGGCAGCAGTGCGTCCCGGGGGAGGAGCCAAAGACCGCCAGGCTGCGCGGTGAGATTTCCCTGGAGCAGGTGTGAGCTCCCAAGCTCCTCAGTGGGCGAGGTGATGGGAGAGAGAGGTATAGAGGATGCTTGTCCCCCACCTAGCTGTGTCCCACAACTGCACATTCTGAGGATCCTGCCCAAAGGGAACACACAGGTGGCAGGAGTTGGGGTTGGAGGAGGGGGTGCTGCCTGGGTGTCCACAAGCAAGTTCAACTTCTGAAGCCTCAGAGCTAGTCACACACAGGTCACCACACCCAGGATGATTACACAAGAGGACAGACCCATGGTAGCAGTTCTCAAAGTGTGCTCCCTGAGGAAGGTTCAACAGGAAGTTTTTTAGAGGGTTCCTTAAGGTCAGGGCAGTTACAACAGTAGCATCAAAGTGCTCAGCCTGCTCACAGGAGACAGCTTTGATGCTGACACAGTGGTGGATGGAGATACTGAGACCTCAGGTGAGTCGTGGCCACAGAGCCAAACTGTCCAGGTCATTGTATTCTTCCCCACAGCCTGCTAAACAAATAATCACAAAAGGGAGTCTTTGGTGAAGCTGTCAAAACACTGATCCCACTGAACCTGGACCCTGGAATGAATGAATGAGTGAATGAGAGAATGAATGAATCTTAAAAATAGTTTCTAAACTGAAATGAGTAGAAAGCACTTCTGTTGTCCACGGCAATGGGACTGAAGCCCAAGCACCTGGGCGTCTGTTTGAGTTACTAGCTGAACTAGCCACTTTCTTCATGGGCTGACATTTTCAACTTGAGAAAAATGATTGACAAATTCAGTCATTTGGAGTGAGTGCTGAGTAGCCATTTGTGCAAAAGAGAAAAACAAACAGGAAACCAAACCAAAGCAACAACAACAGCAACAATTAAAAAAAAAAAACCTGAATAGATTGAGTCTGTAATTTCAAGAAAAACACCCAGCATGTCTGTTACCAATGATGCAATTCAAGCCTTCAAGCAAAAAATAGAATTTTGGAAATCTATTGTCATGAAAAAGACTCTCTTCGGGTCAGATCAGTGGGCATTTTATAGAAAATTGGTTACTATTAGTGAAGGTTGTCAGTGTTTGGAAGAGCTACACAACTGACCAAGCTTCTGTCTTCTGTGATAAATACGAGGCACTAGGTCTAGAGTCTAGAACCATCCTTAACCTCCCATCGAGTGCAAGGTTGCAGATTCCATATTACAGCGACCCTAGAGACCATGACATGGTAAATTTTGATATCATATCAAGGAATATCCTTGGTGATTTGAAAGCCTTAGGTGTGGTGGTGCAAACCCACAATCTCGGCACTCGTGGGGTGGAGGCAGGAAGATTGGGAGTTCAGGACCAGCCTGAACTACGTGCAACTCTATCAGAAAAATACAATAAAATAGGACTAGCAAATTGGCTCTGTGCATGTCACCAACTTGATGTCTTATGTTCTCTTTGGGACCCCCCACAGTGGAAGGAGAGAACCAAACTCCGGAAGTTCTTTGTCCTCTGTCTGCACCACCCATAAAGCTCCCCCTGACAAAAGTAAACTCTGAGTTTTGTTATTTTCTTTCTTTCTTTCTTTCTTTCTTTCTTTCTTTCTTTCTTTCTTTCTTTCTTTCTTTCTTTCTTTCTTTCTTTCTTTCTTTCTTTCTTTCTTCCTTCCTTCCTTCCTTCCTTCCTTCCTTCCTTCCTTCCTTCCCTCCTCCCTCCCTCCCCTCCCCTCCCCTCTCCTCCCCTCCCTTCTCCTCCCTTCTCCTCCCTTCTCCTCTCCTCCCTTCTCCTCTCCTCCCTTCTCCTCTTCTCTCCTCTCCTCTCTTTTCCTTTCCTTTTTCTTAACAACCTTCCCTGTAGTAGATTGAACACAATCTGGGATGGGAGATTCCATCTAGTTCTTTCCAAACCAGGCATTAAAAAATAAACCTGGACCTATTTCTTATGCAATAACATATCTAGAGTCCCTCTCTTCTTAGAAATAGGTCCTATTGCAATCGATTGTGCTCACATATGGAATTGTTTCTGTCAGCCAGTAATGGAATAGTTTCTTAGTCTGGATTTCTAATGCGGCAGTTCTCTTTCTAACCCACACAAATACATGTTGTCAGTGGGTTAGGGTTACAGTGTACAAGGTCCACTGTACAGCCCTTGGGGTAGCCTTCATCGAAGCCGGACACACACACAGAAGGGCTTCCCAAGATGTACCTCAGAGCAGATGTTAGGGGTGCTCCTGTGTCTGAGATATCCCAGTCCCTGGCAGTCTTTCTGGGAAGCCTGCATGGAAGAGTGGGCAGAGACATCGGCAGCCAGTGTTGGGAAATCCTTGGACATCCAGTCTTCTGGCCTCAGATGGCCTCTGGGTCCAGGTTTCATCCCACGCTGACTTCCTTAGAGTGAGGGAGGGGTATCCTGGGAGGATCCTTCTCAATATCTCAGCCCCTGCCCTTCTACCTTAACTCTGCCCTGATCTGCCTTGCATATTAGGATTCTAAATGTTGGGGTTCATTTAAGCTATCTAAAAAGGGGGGAATTGGACCATTAGAAACATTTTAAGATGTTGATTTTGGAGCATAAGTGTTTATTCTAAAGACAAAGCCCAAGTTCTAGCACTTGATGCAGGAGGAGTGTGGATTTTAGTCTTACATGGTAAGCCCCTGAATCAAAAGTAGCAAAACAAAAGAAAAGAGAAAAGCTGTGTGCACACCGGGCAGACAGTGCACTGGGCCCTGATGGGGTCAAGACGGCCCAGGAGGCCATCTGCTGTGGCTAGAGGAGTTTTAGTTCTAACCGAGCTGGCACCAGGAACTCAGCAAATGTTCACATCCAGGTCAACAGGCTTTCCTACTCTGTCTTTGTTAGCAGCCTCAGCTCTGTGGAGGTGGTTTTACAGAGATCCAAGTGCTGCCTCTTTCATGTGTTGGGTTCAATGGCTTTTAGTATATTGACAGCCATTACAAGCCACGCTGTTAGACCCTTTTTTACCCCATATAGAAGGAGATAGTGTTCACAGGGTAAAACAGGTCCTTGAGATCTCCCTGCAAGTGGACAGCTTCCAGACCAATATCCAAAGTCAGTGTGCCTGTTTCAGGGCTGCTCTAGCTGCCCACCTTAGAGATAAATACAGATATTTATGTCAGGCCGTCTCTTGCTTGGAAACTCTGGGCAAATATGACCCCCTAGGCTAGGGTCGCAGGGCTCTGTCTGGAATAGGTCCTGTCTACACAGTCTAGGGATGCTGATGGAAAACCCGGAACTCAGCCTTTCTCAGGAGTAAGGTTCCATCAATGGGCCCATGGTGCCTCCATTGTCCTAGCTTACAGGAGACCCAAAGTGCCTTCTCAAACAGACCCTCTGATAGCCTGGGAAGTAAGGTTCCAGGAAGTAGGACTCTCTCTGTTGTGCTGGTGGCCCAGAAGAAGTTCTTACTTATGACTAGCCACACATTCTGCTGTGCTGAATGCCGATTTCCTCTTCCTATACACCCTTCCTTCCCTTCCACTTGCTGGTGCTGGGAACCATTGAGTGTAAGACTTAGCTCCCTGATGTCTGAAGCTCAGAGAGAATTGTTCTTCCTGTGAGAAGACCAGGTGAGCTTCCTGTCTCTCCCATGGCATTTGTGGCTCTAGCCCAGAGACAATGGTCCAGGTGGACCAGGAAGGACAAGCCAGGGCAGGTTAGAGAGGCTGTGCAGGACCTGAGAGCTACCTCCAGGAGAGGGTGTGGTAGGAAGGGGATGTGCCTTTCTCTGTTGGCACAGGGCTGGGGCCGTTGCTGCTGGCTTCTGGCTGCCTTGGCTTCTGGCTCCTGCCCAGCCCTGCAGTTGCTGCCCTGTCCTCGGCGCACCCCTCTAGGGGCTGCTTCCAGTGCTGATGAGGGTCACATGGGTCTGTGGTTCTCAACCTGTGGGTCACAAACCTTTGGGGGGGCTGTGAACCACCCTTTTCACAGGGGTCATTTAAGGCCATCAAAAATACAGATATTTACGTTTATATTCATAGCAGTAGAAACATCCAGTTAGGAAGTAGCAATGAAATAATTTCATGACTGGGGTCAGCACAATGTGAGGAACTGTCAGCATTAGGGAGGCTGAGAGCCACTGGCTTAGGCGGCTAGGACTCGCCTTGTGGGATGGGTGCTGAGACCCTGGACACTGTCCTTGGGGGTTCTGAGTCTTCTCCCTTCAGGTCCCCAATACACTGCTCCCTCCTCCCAGAAGTCTTCTGTGGCTCTGACCCTGTTCAGAACCGTGAAGAACATCACTAGTGAATTTGAAAGTACTCAGAGGCAGACAGGCGTCTCACTAGGACAGATAATTTTTAAATTAAATTTTTTCTGGCTTTATTGAGACAAAATTGATAAATATTGTGAGATATTCAGGGTGTGCAATGACTTGTGCACTGGCTGGTTTTGTGTTGACACAAGTTAGAGTCATCAGAGAGGAAGGAACCTCAGTTGAGAAAATGCCTCCACAAGCTCCAGCTCTAAGGCATTTTCTCAGTGAGAAAATGAGAATCAATGAGAGAGTGCCCAGTCTGTGGTAGGAGGCGCCAGCCCTGGGATGGTGGCCCTGGGTGCTATCAGAAAGCAGGCTGAGCAAGCCATGGGGAACAAGCCAATAAGCAGTGCTCTTCCATGGCCTCTGCATCAGCTCCTGCCTCCAGGATCTTGCCTTGTTTGAGTTCCTGTCCTGATTTTCTTCAATGATGAAGAGCAATATAGCAGTGTAAGCCAAATAAACCACTTTATCTCCAGCTTGCTTTTTGGTCATGGTGTTCTATCACAGCAGTTGTAAACCCTAAGACATCTTGGTATACATGTACTTTGGTGACATTTACCACTATCACATAAACCAACACATGGTCATAGTGTGATCTTGTGGGGACAGAGGAGGGTGCCCATGGTGTACCTAAGACTTTCAGTTCCGGGACACCGTGCTCTTGACCTTCCTCCGAAACGAGCTTTAGATATTTTCCAAACAGCCCCTTGGAGTGACTCCACCATGGCCTCTCAGAAAGCTAATGCTTGCTTGATTCATGGTACCCGGCAGCATTAGGTGGGGAATGATTCCCACTTTCTCAGACATGTGTCTGCACACAGATGCAATTAGGCAGCTTTTTGGCAGAGTGCCCACAGCACCTCTAACACTTGTCGGAACATGACAATGAAACCAAACCTCGGGCCTTATCTCTAGGTCGAAGGAGTCTCTCCGGTCCCACACAGCCTTCCCTGCCCACATTCTGCTTTCTAGCAGGAATCCTTGGCCAGGGTCTAGTTCAGGTACTTGGTGGTTGTGTTGTCTGTCTCCTTGCAGACTTGGGAACTCTGGTTCCCCACAGGCCATTGCTGCTTTCCCAGCCCTTGTGTTGGCTGCCACCTGCAGTTAGGAGTCTGCCCCTGGAGCCTTGTCATCTGTAGTCCTTCGTGTGGAACAGGGATGGGGCCCGCTTTCTCAGAAGCAATGGTTCTTTGGAAGGTGAGTGACAGTGTTGGGGACCAAAATCATGGGCTTCACATACTGTTCTGGTGGCAGAAGTAGTGGAGACTAGCAGGAGAGAGGTGACTGTGGGGGTGTATGGACTCCTGAAATTGTTCCTGCAGAACAACAAGCTTCCCCGAGCTTCGTGCTTTGCCCCACAGTGGGGAGATTATCTTCTTTGTCCATAGTTTGGCCGAGAAGGACTGTTCAGCATGGTTCCTTGTTCCCTGTGCTGGTGGTGGGGCGAGGACTTGGGGACCAGGACTCTGTTTCTGTAGTTTCTCCCAATCTCATGGGATAACCTTACAAAGGTCCCTGTCACTCACGCAAGCAGGAAACAGTCACCACACCAGCCCTTTGTGCATGGTGTGTGTATGAAGACACAGCAGCGAGGCCTTGTTGGTGACCACAAGGAACACAATGTGTTAAGCAAAAATCATACTACAACTGATCAGCTCCAGGGTTTACAGTGGAAGCATAGAGGGGACTCTGGCATCCCCTAGCCTTCCCTCGGGATGTTGGGTAGGATTCCTGGGGTGCTGAGCTCAGGGGCACCATCAGGCTGTAGAATCTAGAGTTTCTGGCTCAGCCTCTAGCTTCCTAGGTGCCACATCCAAATAGAAAGACCCAGGTGTGCTTTCTTGGAGTCCTAGAAAATGTCACAGGCTTCTAAGGGCCAGCTGTAGTTTTTATCCAGGATGCTGAGAGAGGAGTTCTAGAACTGGCCTCTCACCCCACAGTACTAATGAGTTGGAGTAAATTGTACAAGTAAACTTTGATTCTCTGCCATAATTGTCATCTCTGAAGCTTATTGCCTCTGTCTGCTAACCTAGGCCCAGTCCTGGAAGCTGCTAGCCTCTGCACAATAGTATCTAGGCCCAGAATGTTTTCAGCTTCTGAGACTTACTGCTGAGTAAGATCACCCTTTGTTCTTTCTGATCTCTGGCTGGCTGGTTTAACTCAGCTGTTCTGACTCAGAAGTCCTCTCCAAGCCGGCTGATTCGGTCTGCCTTCTCTTTTGGCCTCTCCAGAATTGTTATCCTTGACATCAAACTAACTCTAGCAATTTGTTCTGATCTTCTGGCTCCTTCTCATTCTCTGGCTCGTTCTGTTTTCACCTGTGTCTGGCTTGTTCTTCCTTTGCAACCTGCCTCTCTATAACTGTCGTGGTAAAGCCGCCTCCTTCCCCCTCCCTCTGCAGTGCTCCCTCCCTCCCTCTGCAGTGCTCCCTCTTGGCTGTCTCTCTTTTCTCTCTTCTTATGAGAGTTGAGCATATCCTATTCTGTCAACTCTTTCTCTGATTCATCAGTTTGCCATTCAGTTAGACATCACTTTCAAATACGGGTGCTTGCTTCTATAAACTAATTTCCCTTTATTGTGTGGGATTTAAAATGTGTACTAAGGGTGAGCCACATCACAACTAAAAACAGGCTCCCCCCCCCCCCCCCAGTAAATAACACAATCTCAGGACTCACGGTGTGATCAAATATCCTGCAACAGGAGAACAGCTCAGAGTCAGGGAATCACATGCCTTTGACAGTGTGATCAAATATCTTGCAACAGGAGAGCGGCAACAGGAGAAGTGATCAGGGAATCACTTGCCTTTGACAGCGTACAGATGATGCCCATGGCAGTGAGTACCAGAGTGGCTGGGATCAGGGAGGAAGGCTGGACTGTCCTTGCTCCAGGATGGAACTAGAGCAATGGTTGCAAATGAAAACAGAGTTAGATTAGGTTAGATAATAGGCAGTACTTCCATACTTACAGCACTAAGAATCTGGCAACTGATTAAAAGGGTGTGGTAGTATTGACTAGCCCCCAGCCCTGGGTCTGACACAGGAGTCTGTCTCCCCACTGCCTTGAAAGGCAGCTGACCCATTCACTCCTCCACCAACCGCAACGAATACACATCTCAGACGCCATATTTATATCACAGCAGGACAAGAGATAGGGGTAGTATTGATGTTTCAAGAAAGCAGAGAGAACATTTCTAAGGGACATGCTTGCACAGCGACTGTCGCAGTGATGGCCTCACAAGACTCCCCCTCAGACAAGTCCATGAATCTCTTCTTGCTTTGCAGCTGAGGTCAGTGCTGTCTGGACGTCTGCTGGAGGAAGATGTCGGGGCCTCTCAGCAGTGAGATTCTTAGCATAAACTATCCCCGGTTCACGTCTCTCGGTGACATATGTGGTAGCTAACTGCAGCTGCCACATCAGTCAAGTCCAGCCCAATTACTCTCTTGTCCTGCTGTGATATAAATACGGCGTCTGAGGTGTGTATTTGTTGCGGTTGGTGGAGGAGTGAATGGGTCAGCTGCCTTTCAAGGCAGTGGGGAGACAGACAGACTCCTGTGTCAGACCCCGAGGTGGGGACAACAGACAGGCTCCTTGAGGATGCAGGATTGGGCGGCTGCAGCCCTCCTCTGAGAGGACCTAGTTCATCTCTAGATCAGCAGATACTCTCTGAGGGGCTTTTGTGTCCTTGGATTTTTAATTTTTTATTGTTGCCAGTCGTCCTGGGCTCCACCTGTGTGTGTGCGGGTCTATCTGCAAATGCCGGAAGGGCGGAGGATGAACCGGAGTCTCACTGCCCAGGCCCGTGCTCTGCACCTGTACAAATGATTTATGTTGTCAGGAGGTTGGTGACAAATCAATCCCACGAAAGACCTCAGGCATCTGAAGAGGAATCGGCAGTCACTAAACATAGGCACTGCCACAGAAGACCAAGCAGGCGATGAGGCTGTTTCCCTCCATGGAAGGTCTGACGCAGGATAAGCACTTGGAAGGAAAACTTGTTATAGCATTTTGTGTGTGTGTGTACACTGTAGGGAGAGCTGAGTGTGTGCCTAAGCCAGTTAGCTTGCATATTCTTCATGTCAGAGAGATCCAGCAGATAAGAGAGGAAAAAGAGGAAGAGATGGGGAGAATAGTCAGGCTTAGCAGGGTGGAGTCTATCTATGCTGAGATGCTACCTGAAGATGGCTGATGTGTAGGGGAGGGTGTACTTTGGGCACCTAGAGACTTCATGAGACAAAGCTTGCCCCAGGACATATAGATGTCCTGCTGCATGTGGGCAGGGCTGTTCACCTCCTCTGTCCCTTTGCATGTCATCTGATTGGACATGCAGAACTTTTGCTCTGCCAACAAGCTGCTCCCTCAGCCCTGGAGGGAGAGGAAAGAGCCCAGTACTTTGGAAGAATGTGACTTCCAGATTAATCTAGCAGGAACTCTAGTCTGGATCTTGACTAGACTTAGCTCGTTCCTGTCTAACACAATTCTGATGGCACTGAATATGCTTCCGGGGGGGGGGGGGATGGTAGAGATGGTTCAGTGGCTAAGAGTACCTTTTTCTTCTTTCAGAATACCTGGGTTCAATACCCAGCCCCCCACATGGTGGCTCACATCTGTCCTTAGCTCTGTTCAGGGGATCTGATACGCTCTTCTGGCCTCTTTAGGTATCCAGCACATAGGTGGTACTCATACATACGCTGAGACAAAACACTGATTCACATAAATCTGTAAACAAATCACACTGTTTTCTGCAGAATCTCAGCATTGATGCTAGGAGATGTAGAAATTAAGGTTGGGGAGATGGCACCTACCATAAAGTGCTTGGACCCGAGGACCTGGTTTTAGTTCCTAGAACCCACATTAAAAAAAAAAAAAACAAAAAACAAAAAACAAAAAACAAAAAACAAAAAAAAAAAAACAAAAAAAAACAGGGCAAGCTAGCTCACAATGAGAGACCGTCTTAAAAACTAAAGTGGAAGCCAGGCGGTGGTGGCGCACGCCTTTAATCCCAGCACTTAGGAGGCAGACAGGTGGATTTCTGAGTTGGAGGGCCAGCCTGGTCTACAGAGTGAGTTCCAGGGCAGCCAGAGCTACACAGAGAAACCCTGTCTCAAAAAACCAAAATCCAAACCAAACCAAAACAACAACAACAAAAAAACAACTAAAGTGAAGGCTGGAGAGATGGTTCAGCTGTTACGAACATCTTGTTCTTGCTGAAGACCTAGGTTCGATTCCCAGCACCCACCTGGTGTCTCCGAACCATGTGTGACTCTAGTTTCAGGAAATCTAATGTCCTTTTCCATTCTTGGGGGGCACCAGGCACACATGTGATGTACATGCGTAAAGGCCCTGACACCTGCGCTCATAAAACAAAAGCCTCAAAAAGCCCAACGAAGTAGATGGTTTCTGAGGAGTCACACCCAAGGCTGATATATGAGCTCCACATGTGTGCACAGGTGTGTGCACACAAAATGCACAATTCACCTGTGACTCCTTTGCCATCGCAGAGTAGGATCGATCAGTGACTTTATCTTCCAGACTTGGCTCCAAGAACCCACAAAAGGACCTATGCTGGTCTGAATGGCAGTGGCCCCCAGGGCTCGTGTGTTTGAATGCTTGGTCTTTAGTCAATGGAACCATTTTTGGGACAGTGTAAATTTAGTCAGGGTTCTTTATAGCAGCAGAACTTACAAAATGAATCTCTCTCTCTCTCTCTCTCTCTCTCTCTCTCCCTCTCCCTCTCCCTCTCCCTCCCTCCCTCCCTCCCTCCCTCCCTCCTTCTGTCTTCCTCCCTCTACACCCCCCCCCCCGCACTCCCCTCTCCTGTCTGAAAGGGGATTTATTAGAATAACTTACAGGCTGTGGTCCACCTAATCCAATGGCTGCCTATGAATGGAAGGTCCCAGAATCAGTAGTTTTTAAGTCCGTGAGGCTGGACGTCTCCGCTTGTTTTCAGTATATGTCAGAATCTGGAAGTAGGCTCTAATTTTAGAGGAGTGGGCTTGCTAGTGAGGTAAATATCAAGCTGACTAAAAGGGACACTTCCTCCTTCTGTGTCCTTATCTAGGTTCCCGCAGAAGGCGTAGGTCCCACTTCAAATGATCTGGATTAGCTGGGGCAGTGGTGGCACATGGGTTTAATCCCAGCAATTGAGAGGCAGAGGCAGGTGGATCTCTGTGAGTTTGAAGACTGCCTGGTCTACAGAGCAAGTTCCAGAACATCCAGGGTTACACAGTGAGTCCCTGTTTTGGAAAAAAAAATGGATTAAAGTATATCTTCTGACCTCAGTGATCCTGATTAGAAGTAGATCTTCCCACTTCAAATTAAGCAAAAAAAAAAAAAAAAAAAAAAAAAAATCTTTCACAGGCATGCCCCCCCATTTTGTTTTCAGTTAATTTCAGATATAGACAAGTTGACAACCAAGAACAGCCATTGCAGAAGCCGTGGACTTGTGAAGGAAACGTGGTTCTCAGAGTAGGTTTTAAGGGTATATGCCAGGCCTAGGCTCCCCTCTCCCTTTAACTTTTGGATTGGATGTAAGCTTTCAGCTACTACTTCAGCACCCTGCCTGCCTGCCTGTCTGCTTGCCTGCCTGCTGCCCACCTGCCTGCCTTCTGTCTGCCTGCCTGCTGCCTTCTGTGTGCCTGCCCACCTGCCTGCCTGCCTGCTGCTTGCTGCCCACCTGCCTGCCTGCCTGCTGCTTTCTGTCTGCCTGCCTGCCTGCCTGCTGCCTGCTGCCCACCTGCCTGCCTGCCTGCCTGCCTGCTGCCTGCCTGCTGCCCACCTGCCTGCCTGCTGCCCACCTGCCTGTCTGCTTGCCTGCCTGCTGCCTGCCTGCTGCCTTGCTCCTATGATGGTCATGGACTCACTCTCTGAAACTGTGAGCAAGCCCACAGTTCTATGCTTTCTTTTATAAACTGCCTTGGTCGTGGTGTCTCTTCACACAGTAGAACAGTGACTAAGACTGTCCCAGTTGTGAGCTTGGGCTTTGGAAATGTGACCAAATCTTTAGTCTCCAGGTAACACCTTTTCCAAACCACAAATCTTGTTCCTTACATATTCTTCACGTTTTTCTTCTAGTGTTTTTCTTTCTTAGCGCATATCTCTTTCCAAGCAATATCTATTTGCTAGGATTTTCTCTCACGTTCAGTTCTGTGTGACTGTGTTTTAGGGCTAAGCAGTTGTGAGCGGTGAGTTGAAACTTCTGTGTGGTCTTGACAACTGCCTATTTATTCTATTTAAATACAGCTCTGCTTCCTTCCTGGTAGTAGTCCCTTGGATCTTGTCACCATCTTTCCCTGAATCTCCTATAGTGCCTTGCAGCTTGGGAATCCCCAGAAGTCGTAAAACCCAAACCATGGCCACGCCTCAGGTCGTTCAGCACCACGGACAGCGCCAACCTCACCCTAGCTCCTTTGCCCTGACTGGGAGGGTCACACATTAACCTCTAACCTCCGCTTTTGGAGAAGGAAGCAGGAGAGGAAATGGATGATGTAGCACTAGGTTAGGTTACTTCCAGAAGAGAAAGGACTACTGGGATGGAAAGGGAGATTGCAGTGTTGGCAGGCAGGACAGAGTGAGGTCCCTCCTTGTCACAGTAGCTTTGCCTAAGTGGAAGGCTTGGATTGCAGTGGATGCAGCCTTTCCTGTGAGAAGAGGCATGGCGGCAGCTTTAGGGTCAGGACTGTGGGGGTGAGAGTGGCAGAGAGGATCAAGTGCTAGCTGCTATTGTGTCCTTGCTGCAGGGCAGTACTGTATTTCTGACATCTTGACCCCAAGGGCCACCAAGGGAAATTCTAGGCAGTACTGAGGCACCTCCTATCTTGAGCTAGTATTTCTGCCCTTAAGTTCTCCTCAGAGATGCCAAGTGCACCTGCTCCCTCTTGGATGCTTAGCTCATCTTCCTCCCTGGTTCCTGGGAACAGTATCTTGCTGTGTAGCACTCCCCCCCATCTACCTCCCCCCACCCCCGCATCCCACGCCGCAGGCTCCTTCCACCAGAAATCTTCAAAAGCCTAGCTAAATGGTAATGGCATCCAGGTGTGGCAGGACTGTCAGAGAACATGCGTTAGGAAGGGGTTCCTGAGATACTTATAATACCTAATAGTTCACTCCCTACCTCAGGCCAAACTAATTCTTGGAGGTGACTGTGGCTAGGGGAAGTAGGGACAGACATACTCAGCACAAAAGATGTACACGCATGTGTTATTACAGTGTTCTGGAAGGGAAGAAAGTGGGGCTTAAACCCCTAACATCAGAGCTACCCATTGCCCAAGTCCAGTCCTGAAACCACTGCCAACATAAGAGATGAGTTCAGGAGCACAGGGTGAGCCTCGGAGAGCATGCTGGGATCACAGCCTCACTGCCGTGGCCTAAGCTTTGTGCCACAAGGAAAACTGATTCCACATCTCATCTCCTGCCAGGCCCAGGGAACGCAAACTGTCTGGCCACTAATTTAACCCGCTCTTTTAGCGTTTGTTTCAGGTTTGTTTATTTTCTTTGATGTGTGTGGGCATTTTGCCTGCATGTCTGCATGTGCGCCATGTGTGCGGCTGGTATCCATCAGATTCCCTGAAGCCAGAGTTCAGGATGGCTGCAAACCACTGTGCTAGATAGTTTCATGTCAACTTGATACACACTAGAGTCATTTTAAAGGAGGGGAGCCCGGCTGAGAAAATGCCTCCCTAAGATGAGGCTGGAGGCAAGCCGATAGGGCGTTTCCCTAATTAGTGATTGATGAGGGAGGAGCCAGCTCCTTGTGGGCGGTGCCACCCCTGGGCCGATGGGTCCTTGGTTCTGCTGGAAAGCAGGCTAAGCAAGCCATGAAGATCAAGTCAGTAAGCAGCACCCTTCCATGGCCTCTGCGTCAGCTCCTGCGCTGTGTGAGTTCCTGTCCTGACTTTCTTCAGTGATAAACACTGATGCGGAAGTGTAACCCAAATAAACCCTTTCTTCTCCAAGTTACTTTTGGTTTATGATGTTTCACCACAGCAATGGTAACTCTAACTATGACAGCCACCATGCGGGTGCTGGGCACCAAACCCAGGCCTCGGCAAGGGCCACGGTGTCCTTAACAGCAAAACCGTCTCTCCAGCCCCTCATCTGACCCACTTCTAAGTAGATGATTCCAACAGAGCCAGCCTTCATCTACTTCAGCTGTGAAGCCACTCTCACTGGGTCCCCAGTGGGACAAAGATGCCCAGTGAATGCCTAGGACCAGGGAGGGGTTTACCTGTTATTTCCAATGAGTCTTTTCCTTGGGCAGAACTCAGCAGGGGCCAGGTGACCATTTGCTTGTCATGTCCAGACTTGGGGGCTGTCTCCCTTGGCTCTGAGAACTTATGATTCTAAAGCTTCTTTTGAAGAAAGGATACCTCAGAACATGGCTGCGGCTGAGTTGGCGATGGAGGTCTTACGCAGGGCAAGCAGCCTGGTGCCTTTTGCCCAGCCTCGTCTGTCATCTCAGCTCGTCACCAAGTGTGCTTACCAAACTGGGTAAAGTGAGCACTTCCTCCTGCCTTAGAGGTCCTCACCGGGAGGGTCACATGTCCCATCTGAGCTTGGTCTAAGTGGGGTGGTGACCACGTGACTCCCATGTGTACTTTCTAGAGGCTGGTACTGTGTGCGCGCGTGTGTGTGTGTGTGTGTGTGTGTGTGTGTGTGTGCGCGCGTGCGTGTGCGTGTGTGTGTGTGTGTGTGTGTGTGTGTGTGTGTGAGAGAGAGAGAGAGAGAGAGAGAGAGAGAGGGAGAGAGAGGGAGAGCGAGAGAGAGGGGGGGCAAGAGGGAGAGAGAGGGAGAGCGAGAGAGACAGAGAGAGATACAGAGACAGAGAGAGACAGAGAGAGACACAGAGAGAGTGAGAGAGAGAGACAGAGACAGAGAGAGACAGGGCGCTGAGTATCTGCTGGGAGAGTGGAGAGCATGGGCACAGGACCTGGCTCCAGCTTCTTCTTCAGTGTTCCTGCCCCTGACTGGGGATGGGGAAATGAATAATGGATGCTGAATAATGGCTCCCAGCCCCGGGGAGTGTTCAGTAGGCCTCTGGCAGGTTTATGCACTCAGGTGTCATCCTCCTCGTGGGTGCAGACTCTTGGGTTTCCTTTGCACTTAAGGTGGGAGGCTCCTCTCCCTGAGACAGGTGGCTTGTGAATCAGCCTGCTCAGGCGCATGAACTGGAGAGAAGGTGGGGGCTCCTAGCCTGTGATTCTAGGGGATGAACTTGCCTAGGGTTGTCAGGACTGATCGATGCTGACAATGTTGGGGGGGGGGACTCTTGGGAGGGCTGCTTGGGAGCATAGGGTCACCATGTATTCCTAGGACATCTAGTGGGATGCCAGCTGCTCCCCTCCATACTAAGACCCCCCCGTAAACAGTCTCGCTATGCCACTGGGGAAGGGATTCTCCTAGCAGGGTGCCGTCCCATAGCACTGGCATAGGTCTGCTACAGCGGCCTCTTGGTTTCTTCTTTCACCCAACTCCCACATCTTCCTGCTTCCAGTCTCCGCTGACCCAGTGGGGAAGGTGTCACTGGGATCTCAGGATAGAATTACAGCCACAGCCACCATATGCTTGGGAGCGCTTGACTGTTCCTTGTGTGTGTGTGTGTGTGTGTGTGTGTGTGTGTGTGTATACATGCACAGATGCATGACCCTACATATACATGGGAGTGTACTGGCACATTCTTAGGTATGTCTAGTGGTTTGTTTATCTGTGCACTCTGGGGTCACTGTATGGTTGTCTCCCCCTGCTTAGGAAGCAGAGGATCAAGAGCAGCCTAGTTGCTGTTACTCCTCTGAATACTAAGACACCCCAGGACCCAAGAACACAGGAAGCAGCCCAGCCGCCCCCCCCCCTGCCCCCATGGGCTTTAGAAGGTTTCCCTGCTGGATGTGTGGCCCTGAGGAATCTTCTGTGACTCTATTTTTACTTCAGCAGAGTTTCAGACCCTGTGTAGACTGCACCAGTCCTTGATTTTCCGTTTGGATCATTCCTCTGTCACAATGTCCTCACGTCTCCCATGACTGCTGGAGGCTGGGCCAGGAGGTCACCCAAAGACACGTCCCCTTCTCAAAGGCTGAACAGCTTACCTCAGTTTGGAGAGGTGCCAAGGCAGGGCTGATCTCCAGCCCCCATCCATCTCTGACCATCAGGAGCATCTCCTGTTGTCAGGAAATTCTTCCTGCTTTCTAGTCTGAGGTCCTCCAGCAGCAACCAAATATGTCTTCCTGTCCCCCGAGGTCTCATGTAACACCGTGGGTGTAGGAGGCAGATGAGTAATGTCTGCTTAAGAGAGGATAATGCAGTTCGGGCTGTGGGCTTTGGAGCCAAATCCCTCCAGGCCTATCACTCATCCCCAACTTGACATCTCTCTCCTCTCACTCACTGGGTCCTGTCAAGGATGCTGGGGCAGAACAGCCTCCCAGGAGACGGTGAGAACCAGGCAGCCTTCTCACGCATGCGGTCCAACCCGTTCTGACTCCCACTCGGTCACCTCTGCTACGGAATGTGTGGAAGCTTCGAGTTCTTGACCAGGGGCTCAGGGTGTGGTGGCGGGGCGGGGGGGGGGGGCGGGGGTTCCCACCCAAGTGGGTTATGATGCCGAGCTGGCTCGTGCTGCCCGCCGTCCCCATTCCAGGAATGTGTTCCTTCGGAGGTGGTTGGAATGAGAAAGGCCTCCACAGGTTCATCTGCTTGAATACTTTGTCTCCAGTCGGTGGAACTGTTTGGGAAGGGTTAGGAGCTGCAGGCCTTGTGGAGGAGGCCTCAGTGTACCCTTTCTGCCTCCGCGTGTGGATTAAGAGTGAGTTCTTAGCTGTTCTTGCCATCATGGGCGCTCTGAAATTGTAAGCCTCATTCAATGCTTTCTTTTGAAAAGTTGCATTGGTCGTAGTGTTTTGTCCCAGTGATAGAAAGGTAACTAAGACATCTCAGCTGTATGATGGAAAAGCCATCTTCCCTGTCTCAATTTGATTTCAGTTCAGTGGTAGGCACCGAGAGCTTGGCAAATAGGAAGGGGAAAGAGAGGAAAAGCTGAGTTTTTACCCAGAGTCTATGAGAAAAAAATTAATGGGATATGTATTAGCTTTCTGTGACCATGGCAAAATACCCCAGGTAATGAACTTATAAGGAGGGAAGGTTTATTTGCTCACACTTTTCATGGTCCTCTGGCTCGGTTGCCTTTGGACCTGGGTAAGGCAGCAGCACATCATAGTGGAGAGAACAGAACAAGGGTGCCCACCTCATGGTGGCTGGAAGGAGATGGAGGGAGGAAGAGACAGAGGCTATAGTCCTCATGTCCCCTTCCTGGGCACACCTCTAGTGACTTCTAGGCTCCACCCCTAAAGCAGCCACCACCTCTCACCACCATCTCTGAGGGTACAGTATACAAACCTTAGAGGACATTCTAGATCCAAACCCCAAGAGTGTGCAACACAAGCCGGGAAGTGGTGGCGCACGCCTGTAATCCCAGTACTGGGGAGGCAGAGGCAGGTGGATTTCTGAGTTCGAGGCCAGCCTGGTCTACAGAGTGAGTTCCAGGACAGCCAGGGCTACACAGAGAAACCCTGTCTAAAAAAAAAAAAAAAAGACTATCCTATCTATTCTTAATCTATTCTTATACACACACACCCGTGCTTGTGCATATATAAAGATGCATGTGGACTTTTCTCAGAGGTGTACCTTTAATTTCATTTAATTCTCCTTTTCTTCCTCTTCCTCCTACTCCCTTGCCCTCCCCTACTCCTCCCCTTCCTTCTCCTCTGAGATAACTTCATTAGGAAGCCCAGGATAACCTCAAACTCACGATCATCCTGCTTCAGCCTCCCAAGTACTAGGGATTCTGTGTGCCACCTCAGCTGGGCTATAGGGCCCTTTCTCTCCAGACTCCCTGGCCAGGGTGGGAGGGGTGTTCTTTCTGCCCCTTACTTACCCAGCCACTGAGCTGAGCGGCTTAGCTGCACACCGGCTGGCAATAGGCACGAACAGTGGCTTCCTGGATGGGCTTTGGGAGTCTGAGGAACATGAGGAGACCAAGACAGGTTGAGAGGTGTCAAGGAGGAGGACTTTTAGTCTGGCCACATGCCTTGCAGGGCCTCAGCATCCTTTGTCATCCACTTGGTGACTTTGAATGCACTAGAGGGCAGGCATGCAGCTAAGTGCTGAGGGTATAAAGATGTATCGCCAGCTTCTGCCCTCCATGAGCCAGCGTGCCACAGGTGGTTTCAGTGGAGAAGGGCCAGTGTTACTATGAGCGCGTGGGGCACAGAGAATCCACAGAAGGGACTTCCCAGAGCAGGGGCATCTGGTTTTGCTACCTGTGGAAGGAGTGGGCTTCCTTCAGATGGGCAAGGAGGGAGCCATGTATAGAGGAGCACTCAGAAGGGCAAGGGATGGGAGTGGGAGAGAGCGGGATGGAACAGTAGTGCCCAGAGGCTTTGAAGGCTGGAGGAGAGGTGAATCCTAGAGAAGAGGCAGGGAGCAGGCTGGAGAGGAGAGGGCCAGACCCAGAGAAGCTTCAGAAGCTATGCTCGGTGGCAAGGAGGGAAGGCAAGAGCCGCCATGCCTTTAGCAAGGCCTGGAGAATGGCCTGGGGGTGGTAGGCACCAGCAGAGAGTCGGGGGGATCTTAAATTCAAGGCTAACCTGGGCTACACAACCAGATCTTGTCTTAAAAAACAAGCTCTTGGGGTATAGCCAGTGGTCGAGCACTTGCCCAGCATGCATGGGACCAAAGTTTCCATCTCCAGGAACTAAAACACATCACTGAGCCTAGTAGCGCATGCCTGTGAGCCTAGCACTCAGGAGGCTGAGGCAGGAGGACTGCTGTGAGTTCAGCCAGGGTTAGCTGGGTGGTGGTGGCGCATGCCTTTAATCCCAGCACTTGGGAGGCAGAGGCAGGCAGATTTCTGAGTTTGAGGCCAGCCTGGTCTACAGAGTGAGTTCCAGGACAGCCAGGGCTACACAGAGAAACCCTGTCTCAGGAAAAAGAAAAAAAAAAAAAAAGAAAGAAAGACCTGGTCTCAGGAAACAAAGAGGTTGGGGGCAGGGCGGGGGGGGGGGCTGCTAGTAGAGAGCTAGGGTGAGGGGTGGTAGCCTCTGATTTGTCAGGAACTGGGCAGGGCAGAAGTAGTTCCTTGTCTTTACTCAGCAGAGTGGGTTTCGAGATGCTCATTCTTGATTTGAGAGTAGGGAGCTCTTCCCCAGATCCTCCCTCTTTTCTCCTAGGCCAGTGGAGACATCAGCCGGTAGAACTCCAGAATGAAAGGGGAGCCTTGAATTGTGTTTTTCTTGTTTTCTGTCTATCTGAGATTAGGCTGGGAACAAGAAAGGGGGGCAGGAAGCATTGGGGACCCATGGACCAAAGCCCTGAGCACCTGGCTGAGTTCTTCTGGGCAGGCATCCCCTGTGGCAGGCTTGCCTGGTCTCTGCACTTGTCCCCAGGAGTGTAGGGAGTTAGACCCCTCCCCTGCCACCCGTGCTCAGGACCAGGAGGATGCCGATGATCTCACCCCTCATCTGGCTTGCAGGGAACATGCCTGCAGTGCTAGCCATGGGAGCCTGTTTCCCTACCTAATGGAGCTCAGGAAATGTGCACTCATTTTTCCTCCGAGCTGTGACAGGCGATAGGAAATTTACCCTGAAATATGCTTCATTGCGGATTGAAATAAAACACGCGGTGCTCTTTGCAACAAAGAATTAGGAAGGAATAGTGAGGATGTGCCACTTCTACCCCAGCAGCCGCAGGCTTCCCATTTTCCTCTCTTTCCCACATAGGCATTCATGCATGTGCTGGGGTAAGACAAGGTGGTGAGTTTCCTGAGATAGAGGTGCAGATGGTCAAGGAAGGGTTAAGATACCAGCAGACCTGAGGTCTTAGGCTTCTGGGCCCATGGTGACTTTTGGACCCTGAAAGCAAGCACTGGTGTGTTTAAAGGCCTCTGTGAATGGCTTGAGTGGACCTTGACTATCCTTGCACTGCTGGTAGAGTGTTGCTAGAAGGTAGAGGGTGGGTGTAGAGGGTGTTGGGGGAGCCTAGGGCGAGGGGTGCGGATGTGGTCTAAGCACTTCACGTCTAGTTCTCACAACCTATCAGAGAGGTTGCTTACAGACTATCCCAATACAGATTAGTGCTTAGTGGATGGGACACAGCTCTGTTTTTAGACCCTTTCCTTAGGTGGTGAATGCACTGTTGGTTCAGGCGGCCACCTCTTTAGCAGGTTGCTTTGCAGGGCTGGACACTTAGAACCTTGCTCCTCCCAGAGCTGTCTCCTTCCTGGTGACCTCAGATTCGCCCAGGAAGCCCACCTGGTAGGATGTCCTGGACTCCACATCTCTCCCGTCTTTCTCCTTTCTAGCTGCCTGCCTCCTAGTGTGAGTTAAGGCTGGGCATTCCCCGCCTGACTCCATTTACATCCCTAAGATGCCTTTTGAGCACGTCCTGACCCCTCCACCTCATGCTGTACCCTAGAGTGGGGTGGGGGTACCAGAGAGAGGAGTGGGGTGTCAGTGGCAGGGCAAGAGTGTCAGCAGGCATGGAGGGGGCAAACAGGAGTTTGTCAGGATAGCACGGCTTGGAGCACAGAAGGTAACCTCAGCGACATGTTAAGAAACATGTAAAGTCAAAGTCAGAACACAGGGACCAAAGACAGTTTACAAACCAGCTAAGAGCAAGCATGTTGGGGAAAGGGCCAAGGTGGAGTGGAGGATAGGAAAGGCAGGCTCCTGTAGCCCGAGCTGTGTGTGAGTTCTTGTCTGGAAGGGACCTCTGTACCCCCCAGGCCCAGTACAGCCCTAGTCATGGTGGTCAAGAAGAACCTCCTGGAGCTGGAATCCTAGACAGCTGTGTGCCACTGAACACAAGTGCTGAAAACCAAACTCAGGTCCTCCGGGAAGGCTCTTAACCAGAAGCTCTCTTAACCACTGAGCCATCTCTCCGAGCCCGGCACATCCCCTTTGAAGTTCCCATTTAAACCTCCTCCTTACTCTCTGCCTCACGGCCTTCTTACTGAGTTGTGGGCATGGTGACACTTTTCTTGCAGGCCCACATTCCCCTGCTGTCTTGCAGAGGACCCAGCTTTCCCCCCCTAAAGCAGAAGGACTGGGCGGTGTTGCATCTAGCATCCAGCTGGTTAGTTGCACAGTGCTGGTTTTCACTGTCACCTGCTTATTGCATCAGGTTTGCTTTGTGCCTGACAGGGAGGCTGGTCCGTGCTTGACTCTAGGTTGAGTCTCCATCATTATTTCTCGGTGCTCAGGACCCTCTGAAGTCTTGCACCTTGGTCAGGCTGGACCATATGCAGGACTCAAGTCCACGTTATACTCTGCCACCTCCATGCCTTAGCTCAGGTGTGCTGTTCTGCTGGCATGTTGTCTAGGGGTCTTCAGGCTCAGTTGCGATTTGGATGAAATCCCCCCTTCCTGCTGGAAACCCTTCCTTAACCCAATGGCTCATCCCCTTGGCCTCAAAGCCTCCTCCTTGTTTATTGACCTCTTTGATCAATTATTTCCTGTCCTGTGATCACTCTCCCCAAACCCCCTCCTCATGTATATTGAGTGTTTTTTCCTGTATATGTGTCTGTGCACCACATACATGCTTAGTACCTGCAGAGGTAAGAAAAGGGCATCGCAGCCCCTGGGAACTGGAGTTATGAATGGTTGTGAGCCACCATGGAGGTTCTGGGAATCAAACCTGGGTCCTCTGCAAGAGCAGCGAGTGCTCTGAACCCCTGCGCCATCTTTCCAGTCTGCTGCTGATCACTCTTATTGCTGGTTCGTCTTGCGATCTGACTTCCTGTGTGCCGAAGCCCAGAATCCCCCATGTAGGTAGAGTCTCTGTTCCCACCGTGTATACCTGCTTGAGTCCAGAAGGAGAAAGACACTCAGGAATCCATCATAGGACAGCCATGACACGCTCTACCTGCTAGAATGTTCAGTTGGCCGAATTGACTTCTGGGTACCTTCTGAGGCCTGAGCTGGGTAGAAGCCAGCAGGGGGCGCTATGAGGCCACTCTGAGGAGCTATCACAGCAGCCCCAGGGGTGCTGTCAGAGCATGTGTGGGCAGAGCGACCCAGGCTGGTCAAGAAGGCCAGACCACAGAGATGGAGACCAAGCACATTGGTCTCTATGGCCCCAAACTTAATGGGCAGTGCTTGGCTCACTTGGCTGGCTGCTTGCTGAAGCGGCTGATGAGCTAGGTCACAGGCTCAGATCCGCTCTCCGAAGGATCTTAGTGGCTTTCAAGCAAGATGCACAGCTCATTCTGCTCCACAGGCTTGCTTCCCTGCCGCTCCGTTGAGGTGGTGCAAAGACAGACAGACAGACACATGCACACCACCAACACACACACACATACACACACACACACAGAAGCGACAGACACACACTGTGCAACTTGTTTGTTGAAGCTGCTAGCTCTGTGTGTTGGCGTGGTCTTGTGTCACTCTCTGAGGTGATAGAAATAACCGTAGTATTCTGAGGCCCTGAAGTCCCCTTCCCAGAGGCTGCCACCTCTGCCTGCCCTGCTCCCTGCTTCAGTCTGAGAGCTTGGGAGACTTAGCTCTGGTAAGAGACTTTAGCTCTTATCTGAAGATCCTGGTCTTTTGTCTGAAGCATTTTTTTTTTCCCTCTCAGTGCTGCAAATGAAAGGCTTTCAGTGGGAGTCTCTCAGAGATCCCATTTAGTGTTTCCTGAGTGCTCAGTGCTGTCTGCTGAGGCTGGAGGAGTTAAGGACCCTGCCCTGGGGACTCTCCAGTTAAATAAGATGAGACCAGTCGGGCTGTGGAAGATTCCTCACATCTGCCGGCTCTCGCCCCGGGGACTCTTTCTATTTTTCCCCTCAGTGTAGCCACTGGCTGTGAGGCTAGATCCCTGGACAGCCTTGGGTCAGGAGTTGGGCTGAGAAATCTAAAGGTGGTAAGAGATTAGAACCATAGGCAGCTAGGGAAGGTGGCCTGACCATGGCTAAGGCAGAAGGACTGTGAAGGGGCTTGGCAGATGCACCCAGACTTATAATTTTACTGAGATTGCAGCTGGACCGACTGTGAGCCAGTTGTACCCCTGAGTCCCAGGCACCAGCAGTGCTGGCAAGATGGCTGGGGTTTTGCTCAGGGTTTTTCCTCTTGCTCCCCAACTCCCGGCAGCTAAGCCCAGATGTCTCATTTGCTATCTATTGTTGTTTTAAATACCAGGGCCTAAAGGGATGTGGGGAGGAAAGAGTTTATTTCAATTTATAGCCTACATTCTGTCTCGAAGAGAAGTCAGGGCAGAAACTCAAGCAGAGACCATGGGGGACATTGCTTCCTGTGGCTTGAATCCTATGACTTTGCTCAGCCTGCTTTCTTATAAAACCTAGGCCCACCTGCCTAGGGGCGGCGCCGCCCACAGTGGGCTGAGCCTCCTATATTGGTCGTCAATGTAGAAAATGCCCCATAGACATACTCACAGGGCAATCTGGTGCAGGCATTTTCTCAACGATGCCTTCTTCATGTTGAGACATGTTGAGGTTTGTGTCGGGAGGACAAATACTAACCAGCCAGCTGTGGCCACTACCTCCAGCAGGCAGGGGAGGGCAGGGCACTTCACATTTCCCTCTGCTGCCTGCTCCTCTCCCTGGCTTTCAAGTCTCTGCTACCTGAACACCTGTGAGTCTGGTATGGTCTGGGAGTCAGCTTTGAAAGCACATTTACATGGAGAAAGGTAAAGAGGGGCCAGGAGGAGGTTTCAGAAGTGGTGACGACTGCCAGGTCAGCTGGGGCCTGTGGTCTCTCTTCCTTGTCCCTCACGCGTGCTTTCTGCCCCTTCCTGCTCTCTTCTCTCTTTAACTACCTCAGCAGTGAACATACCTGCCTCCTGTACCGAGTGGGAGGCTGACTCACTCAGGAATGTCCTGAGGGCAGATCCTCTCAGCTCCGGCTCCTGGGGCCACGCACTGGTTCCCTGCTTCAGCAACAGTTACGTAATGGCCCAGATACACTGGGATTCTCTGAATTTTCAGGTTTTGTTTGTTTGTTTGTTTGTTTGAGACAGGGTTCTCTCTGTGTAGCCCTGGTTGTCCTGGAACTCACTGTGTAGACCAGGCTGGCCTTGAACTCAGAAATCTGCCTACCTCTGCCTCCCAAGTGCTGGGATTAAAGGCATGCGCCACCACTGCCCGGCTTTCAGGTCTGATTTTAAGAAGTTTATATTTACTGAAACAATGGGTGGAATCCCAGGAGGCAGGCATCATGGTGGGTTTAGGAATGCAGAGATGAATAGCCACAAACTCTAGTATTAGACAGCAGGCATCTCCGGGAAGCAGCCTGCTTTAAAAGAGGATGTTCAGGGGAACAAAACACCGGCCAGATGGAGGTGATGTGTGAGACGTGTCCTGCAGGGAAGAGTAACTCACACTTGATGAACAGGGGGTGTTGAGGGCCCAGACAGCCTCAGGAGTGTGTGTGAAGGATGTGATTGGTCAGGAGAGGTGCCCGTGCCTCCTGAGGGCTGGGCATGTCTGGCTCTCACTGGAGGAAGCTAAGCAGGTAGGAGATGCTCATACAAGCATTTCAGATATCTCACATGGGCGGGCTTGTGATTCCTGCTTTGATGGGAGCAGGGCAGACAGTGTAGAAAGCGGTTAAGAGTTAATTGGAGAATCTAGGTAAGAAATGATGCGGGCCTGGACCACTGGGAGATGGAGTCTGCGTTGGAGAGATAATTAGGAAGAAGAATGCACCAAACTTAATAACCAGTTTTGAGTGAGAGAGAAGGGGGAAGACAGCCTGGGGACAATTCCTAAACCTCAGAGCAGACGACCGAGTCTGCCCGAGTCTGAGGTACCTCTGGGGTGGCTGTCTTGCTTTCTGCTGCAGGGACAATCCCAGAGACTGGGATTTGTCGTGAATGGGAACTGGCTTGGCTCATAGTCCTAGAGGAATCCAGGCACATGGTGCTGGCAACTGGCGAGGGGCTCTGTTATCCCACGGTGGAAGGCTCAGAGTAGAGCGTGAAGAGCATTGCACTGGGGGCCTTATCCACTCGTGAGGGCAGAGCCCTCAAGACTTAATCTCCTGATGTTGGGCCTCCTTCCACACCATTGCACCAGGGACACAGTTAGCATATTATAGTTATCTGCATGGAAATCACCTGTGCGTGGCTGTGGGTGTAGGTCTGGTGCTTAAGAGCAGGGTGGCTCTAGGAGTCTTTCCCTTCAGGGAGCTGGGGCAGAAGAGCTGGGAGGGAGGGCAGGGGTGGGGACAGGGAATCCTGAGGGGTACCACTGTCAGTGTGGGTCAAGCCATGTGAGAACAGCCCAGGAAAGCCCAAGGGAAGCAGGCCAGAAGGGCTGTGGCCCTTGTCACAGAGCAAGGGAGGAACATTCAGAGGTTGTTGAGACCTTATGGGAAGTCCTTCTGCTGGCTGAGAAGGATCAGCTACAAGATGTGTCAGATACAGGGCTATGAATCAGTTATGGACTGCGTGTCGGAGAGAACATAAGTGGGTCTGTGTGGATAGAAGAGAGAGGTGCAGGTAGCTGGGGGTTTTAATTTGTAAATGGGATACATGGATGATTCTACAGATGAAAGATAGGGAAAAGATGGGGCAGGTAGGGGGGCAGGATCCTGACAGAGATGACAAGCACAGAGGAAGACAGGCCTGACGCAGGACTAAAGACCTGAGTGGCTTTAGATTCCAGAAAGGACGAAGATTCCAGAAAGGCATCAGTCATTACAGGGCCTGGAAGGAAGCCAGATCTCAGAGGCCACGAGAGAGAGAGAGAGAGAGAGAGAGAGAGAGAGAGAGAGAGAGAGAGAGAGAGAGAGAGAGAAGAAGTGGAGATCTGGAGAGACCTAGAAAGAACAAATCAAATCACAGTCAGTGCTGGAGAGATGGTTCAGCAGCTGAGAGTGGTACTTCTCTTGCAAAGGACCAGAGTTCAGTTCCCAGCACCCACGTCACATAACTCACACTGAGTTTAACTCTAATCCTCTTCTGGTCTTTGTGGGTACCTGCATTCATGTGTGCACACACACATTACACACACACATATACACACACCTGCTCATGCCTCCCCCTCCACATGCACACACACACACACACACACACACACACACAAAGACACACAACTAAAAATTAAAATAAATCTTTAAAGAAAAGCCCCACAAACTCTAACCAGGACTCACACAGATCATGGAATCAGAGCTGTTCTTTTAGGAGCTAGTCTTTAGACTGAGACTCCTCCAAAGTGCTGGAATTATGGATGTGTGCTACCCCGCTCTTCTAGGACAGAATCTTTACAGTGGTAGTCAAAACTTTTGGGACCAGGCATGGCAATGCATGCCTGTGATTTCAGCACTTGGGAGATTGTGAATTTGAGGCCAGTATGGGCTGTACTGCAAGATCCTATTGCAAAAACAAAGGCCATCATGATGACTGATTTGTACAATTGTAGCACTTAGGAGGCTGAGGCAGGAGGACTGCTGAGAGTTCAAGGCCAGCCTGGGCCACATGAGACCCTGTCTCAAAACTGACAAACAAACAGACAAACAAACCACCCAAAGCTGGGTGTATAATTCAGTGCTCGCCTTGCAAGCTCAAGACTGTGGGTTTAATCCCCAGTAGTGAAAAACAAAACAAAACAAAACAAAAGGACATCAAAACAGAAGGAAAAAACAAAGTGGTTTTTTTTAGTTAAATTAGGCATAAATATCCATTTCAATAGAATTATTTCCTGCTCTTAATGTTGTTCTGGGGTTCTTTACCTTTAAAGTCAGTTTGGGCTGGAGAGATGGCTCAGTGGTTAGAAGCACTGGTTGCTCTTCCTGGGTTTGTTTCCTAGCACCCACACGTGGGCTCACTCCAGTCCCAGGAGATATGCTGCCCTTTTCTGGCCTCTGTGGTCACTGCATAGACATGGAATGCATGCATGTGTAC
This sequence comes from Apodemus sylvaticus, assembly GCF_947179515.1. NCBI lineage: Eukaryota > Metazoa > Chordata > Mammalia > Rodentia > Muridae > Apodemus > Apodemus sylvaticus. The sequence goes on from NC_067483.1 coordinate 41,197,725, forward strand.
ATACATGTACGCATGCATACAAAGTCATTGGCTTTGCCTGGGGAGTGAAAGGGCTCCATGTGTCATCTCTGAGACACAGTGCCCTGAAGGCCCCTTCCTAAGTAGGTTCTTCACACGGTTAGCAAGCCCGCGCTGACTGCAGGAAGCCTGCAGAGGCCCGTGCAGTGGCTGCTCAGGTACCTTGATGGATCAGCTGGAGAGCTGTCCTCTGGCCCCTGGGTGCTGTAAGCTTGTTTACCTGACTGCCTTGGGTGAAGGGTGGTCAGAGGAAGTGGGGGTACAGGGAGATTGGGAAAATAGAGAGAGTACGTGTGTTTTATCCTGAAATCTGGGAGTGCTTCTAGCTGGGCTTTAGGACCTGGAGTGTTAGCGCTGTGAGTGTGAACACACGTGGATGAACGGGATGTGCAAAAAGCCAGCTTGTCCCAGTGCCAACCCCTCTATCTCTGCCGAGCCTCCAACTCTACCCGACCCTCCGTCAAATCCTGTCCTAGGGCTGTGTTCGTGCCTCTGCATGACTCTGGTTGTTTTGTGTATTTCCTCTACTGCTCTAGAAGTTTTCCAAGAGCAGACCCAGTTAGTGTGCAAGGCACACGGTAGATGAGGAAGCAGTCGTTGGCTGAACGGATGACTGCAGGTCGACTGTGTGGTCCTCAGACTCATTCTAATTCATGTGCCCATCACGCTCAGATATTCATAGCATCCCATTTTTTCTTAATGTACGGCGTGCATATCGCATAAGCTATCCTCATTTTACAGGTTCTCACAGAATCGCTCTGGGAACCCAGGAATAAACAGGAAGGTGGTGGCCTAGATTCTGTGCTTTCTCTTAGGAGGCACCAGCAGACATAGTGAGACAACAAACCCCATCAAGATACAAAGGCTGACCGGGGGGCTTGGGATGTGGCTCGGTGGTAGAGAGAATCTTCTGTAACATGCACAAGGCCTTGGGTTTGCTGTCTAACACCGTGCTACTATATGGGGATTGAAGGAAATACAAGAAAAAGGAAGGAAAGACAGGCAGGGCTGGACAGCAGTTAAGAACACTGGTTTCTTTTCTAGAGGACGCACGTTTGGTTCCTGGCACTCTGTGGTACCTCATAGCCAGTCGTCTGTAACTCCACTTTTCCAGGGAGCCAGATGCCCTCTTTTGGCCCACTGTACATGCAGATAACACACACACACACAAACTAAAGATAAATAAATCCTGGAAAAGAAGAGAGAAGGGATAACTGGGCAGGGTGGTTTCCGAGAGCCCTGGGTGATGGGCGTAGCAGCGGTGAGGAGTCGCAGTGCTTCTCGGCTTCTGGGCAGAAACACTTGAGAGTGGAGAGATCCATCCAAGGAATGAAGGGCCTGTGGGGGGGGGGGAGCTTGTCAGGCTGGTCCTGGCAGAAACCAGCATGGCGAATGGGGCCACACCCAAGGGGTCATGCGGCCAGAGCAGTGTCTGAAGGCTGAGAGTCTGGTGTTATTTTCAGCAAGGCAGGCGAGTGAGGGCCTGGTGTTGGCACTCCCCACTGAGCCCTTTGGAGTTCTCGGCTTGTCTTCAGCTGAGGCGAGGTGGTTTGTTCACTGTTTCTGAAGAGTCCCATGACTGACGATGGCTGGCCGGTGCTCTGTCAGCAATGTGGATATGGTTGAGGATATGAGCCTACATGGTCCCGTGCCCACGCAGGCTACCACAGCTTCCAAGCCTACACGTGTGTGCACAGGCTGTCACACAGATGCTTGCATATTCCAGTACGTCAGGCTGACATCTGGGCACGTGTGGAAAACAACACTTCTGCTATCATGTGTTTAGATTCACACATCTCTCCGTCCGAAGTACACACTCACCTGCCCACACACCTGCCCGTGTCACCCTCAAGCTTCACGGCTGTGTAAAATGTGCTCTGGCACTCCCGCTAGGAACCAGCCAATACCTGCTGCCCATCAGCCAAGCGCCGGCACGCAGCTGCCTAACTGCAAATGAGATCAGAGCTCCACAAGGGATTGTCCTCTCTGCTGAGCGTGAATGTGCTAAATAAATCTCCCGGCCTCAAATAAATCCTGTACAGATGTAGAAAACGCATTAAAGGCTGGAAAACTCGTGGCAGCTGGCAACAGTGGAGACAGAGTGGTAAATCTGGGAAGGGCCAGGCGCTGAGGCTGGGGCAGGCAAGGGGTAGGGTGTGGCTCCCACCTTGAGGGCATCCCAAGGTAGCCTTGGCCTCCTCCTTCAGTGATACGTCCTTTCAGGCTGAGACGGCTACCCCTCCTCCGGAGGCTAGGGGCAAGCATTGGTCTTTGCAATGCAGAGGCATCTGTCTTGTTTGGTTCATTCTGAGAGGAAAGTGACCCTTGAATTGAACTCAATTCAAACTGTTTCTTGAGGATAGAAATGAGAGTCAATAAGTTTTGGATTGTTTGCACTGAATTTAGATATAAATTGACGACTCTTTCTTGCATGTAACTGACATCCGAGGACTGTGGTTTTATCATTGTTTATTTTCATTTATTATTATTATTATTATTATTATTATTTTGCTGAGACAGAATCATGCTGTATAGACCAGGCTAGCCCCAGCTTCCTGAGTGCCAGAATTATGGGTGTTTAACACCATGACCAGCTTATTTTAAAAATCTTTTTGTTTTTGTTTTTGTTTTTTGTTTTTTGTTTTTGGTTTTTTGTTTTTGGTTTTTTTGAGACAGGGTTTCTCTGTGTAGCCCTGGCTGACCTGGAACTCACTCTGTAGTCCAGGCTGGCCTCGAACTCAGAAATCCGCCTGCCTCTGCCTCCCAAGTGCTGGGATTACAGGCGTGCACCACCACGCTTGGCTCTTATTTTAAAAATCTTGACACTGGGGATTGACCCTGCCACTGAGCCACATCCCCAGCTTTACACTTTAAAAATATTGTGTTTTTACATTTAAATTGTGTGTGTGTGTGTGTGTATGTACACCTGTATGCACGTGCGTGTGCCTATGCTATTGTGTATCTGTGGAGGTCAGAAAACAACAGTGTTAAGTACACTGTAGCTGTCTTCAGACACACCAGAAGAGGGCGTCAGATCTCATTATGGATGGTTGTGAGCCACCATGTGGTTGCTGGGATGTGAACTCAGGACCTTCAGAAGAGCAGACAGTTCTCTCCTTCTGCCACGTGGGTCACAGGGATCGAACTCGGGTCGTCTGGCTTGGTGGCAAGTGCTTTTCCCCATTGCGCCCTCTCAGCAGCCTCTATACTTAGGAGTCTCATCACGGACGCTGACCCGCCACACCCAGTCCTCCATGACCAGCCCACTGTTTAGTCTAGGAGACATCTCATTTCAATTTCTAAGCAAGGACGACCAGTATGCATGGCTCATTCAATCCCTGCCTCCAGTGATGTATTAGTGTCTAATAAATCTAGGCCCGTGTCTACACTGTGTGACAGCTTGTTTGTCAGTTCTTCATCACAGAAATATTCTTTTAGCTCCCTGCTCCCCAGCCATGGGCCCAGATGTCAGGCGAGGAAGTGAAGAAAGTTTTCATTCGTTTACACATGGGCACACAGCTGGATGGCGAGACTTGCGGAGCCTGGGCTGCCGTCTGAAGGTGGCTCTGTGGTGGACAGGTTTCCTTAAGTTATTTTGCAGTTCCTAGATGATGTGTCTAGAGATGAATTTCTTTTTTTAAAAGATTTATTTATTTTATGTAGATGAGTACACTGTAGCTGTGCAGATGGTTGTGAGCCATCATGTGGTTGCTGGGAATTGAACTCAGGACCTCCGGCCCCGCTCACTCCGGCCCAAAGATTTCTCTATTGTTATATGTAAGTACACTGCAGCTGTGTTCGGACACACCAGGAGAGGGTGTCAGATCTCATTACAGATGGTTGTGAGCCAGCATGTGGTTGCTGGGATCTGAACCTGGGCGCTCTGGGGTGGAATGGGTACCACCTGTTTCTTTCTCTGATCTAACTGCTCACTGGGTCAGCCGATGGTCAACAGAAATGGTGGGCTGTTTATCACGTGGCTTTCTTCTGGTTGTTTCTTTCTTTGTCTCAATCTCGTTATATAGCCCAGGCTGGTTCGGAACTCATTACACGGCTTGAGCTGGCCCGGGACTCAGCTCCCGTGCCTCAGTCTCCCGAGTGCTGAGTACAGGCAGGCTGCCAACTCCACTCAGCTGGACTCGTCCTCTGACCAGCTTCACGTACCTCAGCATGGACCAGGTGACAGACTGCGACCCCACTAGCCCCCAGATCCCGAGTAGCCTTGGTGAGGATGGTGTTAGAACCATCTTGGTGAGAGATGGGAGCCCAATCTGGAGAGCCGTGTTTGAAGTTGGCTGCCATCACAGGTCACTGGCCGGCTGTTTCTCTTGTCTCATCAAGGGTGGGCTGTGTCTGTGCTTGACTAGTCAGCCTGTGCTGATCACAGCGCCGAGGACACATGAAGGATGGATTCAGTGCAGAGTGGTGACTGGGGCTGTGGGAGGAGCCTCCCGGAAACACTGCGGCCTTTGTAGCTGCTCCTTTGCAGCTGATCGCAGATCTCAAGTAGGCGGAGGGCGAGTCACACGCCACATCGCACCCATGCTGGTGAGAGCTAGCATTGGACATTGCGGGTGGCCATGGCCATGTTCGGCTCCCAGTTCTCTGGGAGTACAGTAATTAATCCTAGCAGGCACTTCATTAATCTTGATTTAGTGCCCAATGTAGTGTCCTCTTTCCCCCTTCCCCTTCATTGTCTACACAGAGAGTGACTGAAGGAAGCATTGATTCCAAGAGAAAGCAGTTAGGGACTGGGGCGGGGATGCTACAGTTTAGCACCTTGGAGCCTCAGTATCCTCCATCCAGACTAATTGTACTACAGAGCGATTAAAGGGATGGACACCCATCCTTCCTCATGTCTCTCATCCTGCCTCTTGCCCCCTTCTAGTCTTGGTTCCCAGGCCCCGAGGACAACTGTATATTCTAGTTCCTTCTGCCTGCTCCCCGAGCTCAGGCTGGGTCCTCTGGGACTTCATAAGTGGCTGAGGGCTAATCTAACATTGGGCACCATCCTAGACACTGAGAACCCCTGGCTTGGGACCCTTGGCTCCTATTAGGAGGGGTGTCCTTGGGGTCTCTCTTCTCTTCTCTCTTGGCTTGTGATGAGTCATTTCCCCCGAGATCACAGGCATACATGTTGGGGAGTCAGTGGGAGCTGCTGAATGCTTGGGCAGCGTGTGACCTCATTGCTGGCTGGGACCTGACCCACAACCTCCTCCCACAGCAGCCATGATGCATGGTACCAGACAGATGACAGCGTCTCTATGAGGTGACCAAATAAGAGAGTCAAGTTTCCTTTCCTCTTCTCAGTTATAGTTCTACATTCTAGTAAAGGCAAGAATCACATGTTGACTGGGATTTCTAAGAAGTATGTATCCTGTTTAAAGAGTCCCAGAGACTAACTAGTGACGTGATTGCTAGAGTCTCCTTTTGTGTTAGGAGCTGCTTGGGCATAGAGTTTTCATGGCTTGTATGGGATTCATGGACAATGAATGTGTTAAGTGAACCCCAAATTCTCAGAATCAGTCACATGTCCCTAAGTCTTAGATAAAAATGATCTGTAGACATCCTAGTGCCGCAGGTCTCCCTCCCCCTCCCCTACACCTACTCAGACTTTGCTTGGTGTCTACTTCAAGAAATGCATTTGGCTTCAAAACAAAAGCTCTTAACTCTCCAAGCTGATGCCTCCTGTGCTATTTGAATAGGTTTGACCTCATAGACACATGTGTTTGAATGCTTGACCCAGAGGGAATGGCACTTTTAGGAGGTGTGGCCTTGTTGGAAGGGTGTGGCCTTGTTGAAGGGGGCGTGGCCTTGTTGGAGGAGGTGTAGCCTTGTTGGAGGGGTAAGGCCTTGTTGGAGGGGGTGTGGCCTTGTTGGAGGGGATATGGCCTTGTTGGAGGAGGTGTGGCCTTATTGGAGGGTGTGTGGCCTTGTTGGAGAAGGTGTGGCCTTGGAGGGGTGAAGCCTTGTTGGAAGGGTGTGGCCTTGTTGGAGTGGGTACGGCCTTGTTGGAGGAGGTGTGGTCTTGTTGAAGAAAGTGTGTCACTGTGGAGGTGGGCTATGCTTAAACTTGAGGAGAGGTCTCCTATGCTCCACCCAATGTGGAATTTCAGTCTCCTCCTGGCTGTTTCTTGGCTTCTTCTCTTCAGCCTCCTCCAGCACCAAATCTGCTTGCACAACCCCATGCTTCCCTGCCATGACGATAACTGGGCAAACCTCTGAACCTGTAAGACAGCCCCAATAATCCCAATGTTTGCCTTTGTAAGAGTTGCCTTGGTCACGGTGCCTCTTCCCAGCAACGAAGCCCTAACCAAGACACCCTCCATCAGGGCTTTGCTTTCCCTGTCAGTGAGAGATGTCCTGACCAGTGGGGACCAGGGAGTTACACAGACCCCAGCCTCAAACCTAGCTCTGGGCCACCGCACCCATGCAATCTCATGCAAACTTATTAACCACCTTTGCTTTGAAAGTGAGCGAAGGCCGGGCGGTGGTGGCGCACGCCTTTATCCCAGCACTTGGGAGGCAGAGGCAGGCGGATTTTTGAGTTTGAGGCCAGCCTGGTCTACAGAGTAAGTTCCAGGACAGCCCGGGCTACACAGAGAAACCCTGTCTCAAAAAAAAAAAAAAGAAAGAAAGAAAGGAAGGAAGGAAAGGAAGGGAAGAGAGAGAGAGAGAGAGAGAGAGAGAGAGAGAGAGAGAGAGAGAGAGAGAGAGAGAAAGAAAGAAAGAAAGAAAGAAAGAAAGAAAGAAAGAAAGAAAGAAAGAAAAGAAAAGAAAAGAAAAGAAAGAAAGGAAGAAAGAGCGAAGAAGCATCTGCCTTGCAGAAATTCTCCAAGGCCTGAGAGGACTGCACTGCAGGGCCTGGCGTGGAACAAGCAGGCCACCAATGGTCATTGTCATTATGGTCTTTTCTCCTCGCTGTCCCAGGCTCTGGCCTTGTACATTTTACAGTTTTACCCACGGACATCACTCTCAATTCCCACTCGTAACTAAATACAGGATGGAAGCACAATCTCAGTGATGTTTTAGTGTTTGCTTGAGCGATATGTTATAAACTTGCTAAGGCACTTTGATGTGTATCGCCCATTTATCTCCCACAGCACACCTGAGGGCTTTAGACTGCATGAGAGGAAATATTTAAGGCAGATGACGTGTGTCTTTGCAGCTTTCTGTACATGTATCTGAGTATGGAGATGGCTGCGAACAGACATTTGTTTCTTTGTGGGTTAGTACAGGTCACATCTTTTCTGTTCCCACAAAAGGGTCCTTGTGTCCACTTCTTTCCTGCTACTTGATGGGCTTTGGCAGTGCTGGCGGGAGAGCAGCCAAAGCTACCAGGAAGCCTGCTCAGGTTCAGCTGGAGCTCTCATGGGATGTATTTCCATTGGACATGACACAATATAGCATTGCCACCTCTTTCTGGAAGCACAACACACTATAGCATTGCTACCTCTTTCTGGAAGCACAACATACTATAGCATTGCTACCTCTTTCTGGAAGCACAACACACTATAACATTGCTACCTCTTTCTGGAAGCACAACACACTATAACATTGCTACCTCTTTCTGGAAGCACAATACACTATAACACTGCTACCTCTTTCTGGAAGCACAACACACTATAACATTGCTACCTCTTTCTGGAAGCACGTACACAGACAGACACACTGCCCTATGACCCTTGGCTCTTTCTCTCCCACCTCCTACCCAGCTCTGATTGATTACAGGAAAGCTTGTCCCCAAGTTTTCAGGCCAATGGGATGCTGAGTATTGCAAATACACACTGCAGGAACTGGGGATGGGAATCTCCTCCTGTCCTGGTCTTCAGCTGCCTCTTTGCAGCTGTACTCCTCTGTGTCTCCAGCTCCTAGATGCTCCCTGCATTTGTCTGTCCTGACCAGGCTGCCTCCTGTCTCCTAGCTCTAAGGTGAGCATGCATTTCTTGCTATTGCATTTCCTGCTATTGCATTTCCTTGAGTTGGCTCTTTTCTGACAGTTTCTTCATTTCTAATAATCTATCTATTAATCAGTCATTCCCTTTACCTGGAGTGGGTTTTGTCTTTCCAATCACACACACACACACACACACACATAGACACACGCAGACAGACATAGACACATGCACAGACACACACACATGCACAGACATACACACAGAAACATAGACACATGAACACACACATAGATACTGACACATAGACACACAGACACAGACAAGCAAACATACACATACATGCATATACACCAACACATATAGATACATAGATACACACATACACATGCATAGACACATACACCGACTTGCACACACAACATGGTAAAGACTATAGGCTGAGATTCAAGTGATTTCAGACTCATGGCTGTGGGAGCATGCTGTTCTCAGAGAGCCCAAGAGATTGCAGGTATGTAGCAGTGTGTCGTGGGCATGCCCAGGTACCTCCACTGTTGCTCCTTAAGCCCTCCCCTTTATTCACATGCAGGACAGAGACTGTTCAGAGCCCTAGGGGTCCTGAGCCAGCCAGGCCTGCTCTGTGAGATAGAGACTGTCCCAGTTTCCTGGATGGGAAACTTTCCTAGTACTTAGATTAGTGGCATTTTGACAAGCAGGCTGGCTCTAGCTTCTGCCGATGAAGCACACTGAAGTGTTAGATCACTAGGGAAATTTAAGTTGAATCTGTGGTTTGGCATTGTGACAACCTAGGTGGCTTTTTTCTGAGAGCTGCTGACAAACTTATTTACTTGGCTCTTTAATGAAGTAAATTAGTTCCCACTTTTCTCTGCTTCTAAAATTAACAATTATGAACCTAAAACTCTGTTCAATAAATACCGCAGATAATAAAATATACACTTTGTACTGGTGATCAACTAGGAAGAGAGACAAGACAGAGGGAACAAGTTGGGGAGAGAAGGGACTTGGAGGATCCCACTCCACCCGCATTACCACCACAGGGATCCTAAAGAACCCCTAAAGGAGAGAATGAAAAGGTCAGGGGTCACTCCTGAGGTAATGCTCCTTTGCTCTGGCCTTCTGGGATTGCGCTGCAAAAGCCTTTTCAGGTGGCTGGGCCCTTTCTGAAGCAGAGATGTGCATCCCAAGCTGGTCCAGTATGGACACACAGTCACAAGTGTATCTGCCAGCACCCTGACACGTGCCTTCAGGAAGGATCTCAGTCAAGTATACTTAGCCCAAGAATCGATATGGAAGAGGTGCTGCAATTATTGTTATTTTTTTTTATGAAAATCAGTTTAAAATTGCTGGAGATAGCATTCTGAAAGAAAATCAGAATGCTCAAAAAGACGTCTAGACAGGGCAGGACCTTTGATCTCTTGTTTCCATAGGACATGAAAGCTAACGGTCTCTGTGTCTCATTCCTTCTCTCTTGTCTTCTCTGTTTATCTCCTGCCCCAACCGTGTGTGTGTCCCCGTCTGTCTGTCTGTCTGTCTGTCTGTCTTTAAGACAGGGTCTCGTGTTATCCAGGCTGGCCTTGGACTCACTGTTTAGTTGAGGATGATGTTGAACTTCTGATCCTCCTGACTCTACCTCTGGAGTTTGGGGATTCCAGGCTTGCACCACCACTAGTTTCCTAGTTTCCTGTGGTGCTGAACTCTGAAAATGGAAGCCAGGACTCCTGCACGATCGGCAAACGCTTGCCCACCTGAGCCACAGCCTCATCTCCTAGTCTCTTGAGTTACTTTTTCCTCTCTCGCACTTCTGTTCTAGGGACAAACGAACTTTGACAAATACAGTAAAGTTTCTTAGGAGACTGTGGGTGGGAAGAAAAGGGTAGAGTGAAGGGGCTGGGGAGGTGGCTCAGGGGTTAAGAGTACTGACTGCTCTCCCAAAGGTCCTGAGTTCAATTCCCAGCAACCACATGGTGGCTCACAACCATCTGTAATGGGATCTGATGCCCTCTTCTGGTGCATCTGAAGACAGCGTCAGTGTACTTGCATATAATAAATAAATAAATCTTTTAGAAAACATTTAGGCATAAAGCAGATATAGATCTGATGCCCTCTTCTGGTGCATCTGAAGACAGCGTCAGTGTACTTGCATATAATAAATAAATAAATAAATAAATAAATAAATAAATAATCTTTTAGAAAACATTTAAGCATAAAGCAGATATATATGAATAGCTTCCAAGCTAGTTTAAACTTAAATTTAGTTGACACCCATAGGAGGCATACTATATCCAGCAATAAGAAGAAGGGGCTACTAGTCCCTGTAACTGTATGGATAAATTTGCAAAAGAATCACGCTGAGCCCAAGGCAGCAGCCCAGGGGCGTAGGTTGTATGGTTCCATTTGCAGGGCTGGTTCAGACAGCCAAGGTAGTTGGGCGAGGTGGTGCACGCCTGTAATCTCAGCACTTCAGAGGTACAGGCAGGAGGATCAGGAGCTCAGGAACAGACTTAACTGTGTGGTGAATCCATGTAGCCAGCCTGGGCTACGTGAGGCTTCTCCAGCAATAAAACAAAACAAGACAAATCCAGGCAAATGGAATCTGTGTTAGAAAAAACAAATCAGTGGTAACTGGAGACTGATGGGGATGAGGTATGGGGACAGAGGGTATGAGAAAGCTGTTTGGGTGATAACAGCGCTGTGCTTCTTGACTGAGGTGGCGGTAAAGTGGCCATTTGCCAATAACTCTTTAAATGGACTATATATATATATATATATACACACACACACACATATATACATATATATATGTATATGTATATATATATACACACACATGTATATACATATATACATATGTATACACACACATATATACACACACCTGTATGTAACTATACACACACATATATACTTATTTATTTGTGTATGTGTGCACACAGTCTGGGCTTGTGTGTACTGTGCATGCAGGTGCATATGGAGGCCAGAGCGTGTTAGATCCCTGGAACTTGAGTTACAGGTAGTTTTGGTTGTCTGATGTGGGTTCTAGGAACCAAACTCCCATCCTCTGGAGGAACAGTAAGTGCTTTTAACCTTTGAGCCATCTCTCTGGTCCTCAAACAAGTGTGTTTTATTGTATGATTGTGATTGTACTTCAGTGCAGTTTGGAAAGCAAAAACAGGGCCAGGGAAGACAACTGAAACCCACTGCTGTCACATGCTGTCAGGAAACCTAAGTAGGACTGGGATGAGCCATCTCTGATCTAGTGAAGGATGACCCAGGATAAGGGGCCTGAGGCTAGGTTTTTCCAGGGGTGTCTTCCTAGGTAAACTTGATACTCCTGAGCTAAATCCCCAACCCCCAGTAGCCTCTTGGGGAGTTAGAAAGGGGCTAGGGTTTCTTCCTTCCTCCACCCCTCCCCTGTACTCACCCCTCCTGTTTATGGAAGCCTGGGTTCACATGATGAGTGGGTTTTCACTCTTCCTACCTGTGTTGGTTAAAAGGCAGACATGTGAAGTGGAAAACTATGTCCCCAGGCAGCCGGCACACACTGCCTAGCCACTCCCTAGAACTGATGGAGATGAGACTCTGCCTTGAGTCCCACATATCTGAGGCGAGGGTACAGATGCCTCAGTCGTCTGTATGGAAGGCAGCAGGGGAGAGGAGGTCAGGCAGCTGGAGGTCAGGAAAGCCTTTGAGAAGAGACCTGTGCCTCTCTCTATACATTCCTGCAAGAAGCAGACGCTCTTTCTTTCTGGGTTCCTGCTGCTCTGGCTTTTGTGTGCTGGTGCTACACCCAGAATCCCAACCGAAGAAGTTTCTAAATCATCAGATTCCCATAGCCCTGTCCTGCCTGTCCAGTATCTCTGTTGACATTCTGTAAACACGGGTAACATGCCCTAGCACACGTCAGGCACTGTGCTAGATGCCAAGGCAGTCAGAATATCAAGGTCAGCCTTTTCTTCACAGCTCCTGGTTTATACAAAAAAAGGGGGGGCTAAGGAAACAAAGAGGCTCTACACTGATCTGTGGGTGTCACAGTAAGTCATCAAGAGTCCTTTTAATATGGCTATGGCTATTTAACAGAATAATAGTAGTATATTCTTCCTTAGGGTCTATAACCTGTTGAGCCACAGACTCCTGGCCCTGATAATGGTGTCAGTTATGGGATCTCTCTCATGGAGTGGGCCTTCAATCAAAGCAGAAAGTGATTGGTTATTTCTATAACGTTTCTGCCAATTGCATCAATATGCCTCTCAACTCTAAGCAGAGAGCTGCTTCTTGTAGTAGATGGCATTTAACACAGAGTCCCACAACTGGTCGCTGTGCCAAGAATAAGAGACTTCTCTGTGCTCAGCCCTAACTGGGGCATCTATACCACACTCCAGCCTTGGGGATTGTCGTCGTCATCATCGTCGTGGTCGTCGTCGTGGTGGTCGTTGTCATGGAAGAGGAGGCAGATGACTACAAGCAAACAATGCTTTCCCAAACACAACAGTGCAAATGCACGTGCAACTCACAGAGACTGTGACAGTGCACACAAGACTTGTACAAGTTCCAGCCAGACAAAAATCCCAGCATAAAGAGGATGGAGGTGGCCATTAGGTCCTACCACTAGCTGAGGAACACTCGACAGCTGCTGGGAGATGGAGAGCCATTTTTCTTCTAGGGTGTGACCGCTGGTAGGCGGAGCACACTGAAGGGATTGGCCCCCCACCTGAGAACATTTGAACAACAGTATTAGATGGGTTTAAAGACAGAGAGAGAACATGCAATTGGGTTAGGGGGGAGATGGGGCAAACATGATCAAAATATATTGTATACAACTCTCAAATAATTAATGACATACTACTTAAAATGTGACATTCTAGGAACAAAGAAAGGAATTGAGAGTGAGACAGGGAAACGGGCAGAGAGGAAGGAGTGTTCGAGGTTTCACAGCAGTAGGTAAGTCTGTGGGTACCAACTGTGGTGCTCCGTGCTGAGTACGAAGGGTGAATGAAGCGATAAGGGGATGGATGAGGTTGGGCCGGCCTCCTCTTGAGTCTTTAGAGGTAACCACGAGTTTGGAGGTAACAGGAGGAGCTGAGCAGGGAGGCAGAAGCACCCAGGTGGCCCAGATTGTGGGACCATGTGCAGGACACAGAGTGGGACCATGTGCAGGACACAGAGTGTGGGACCGTGTGTGCAGGACACAGACTGAGGGACCGTGTGTACAGGACACAGGGTGTGTGACTGTGTGCACAGGACACAGAGTATGGGACTGTGTGTGCAGGACAAATTATCTGTTTTATCCACTTAACCAGTGACATGAAAAGGGAGAAGGAGTGTGAGTGCACACTCGAAATCTCAGTACTTGGCAGGAGAAGGCAGGAGGAACAGCTACATAGTGAATTCACCATGAGCCACTGTTCCCAGAAAGCAAAACAAAACAGGATGAAAAGAATCTTGTAGGGCTGGAGAGAGATGGTTCAGCGGTTAAGAGCACCAACTGCTCTTCCAGAGGTTCAGAGTTCAATTCCCAACAACCACATGGTGGCTCACAACCATCTGTAATGGAATACGATGCACTCTTCTAGTATACAGTATACGCATATAAATTTATATGAGTATACAGCTGCAGTATACTCATATAAATAAAAAAATAAACCGTTTTTTTAAAAAAAAGAATCTTGTAGATTCAAAGGAATGTGATGATTTAACAACAAAAAGTAATGTATGTTGACTGGAGGAGGCTTTTGTTTTCTTGTTTGTTCTGATACAGGGTCTCACTCTGCAGCCCTGACTAACATAGAATTCACAGTATAGACCAGGTTAGCCATGGGCCTTCTGCTTCTCAAGGGTGTGTGATCATACTTCACAGTTAAAGAAGCTTTGAGAAGGCATTTTGGGCCCTGTAGGGATATTTGACTATGAATTCTTCCTAGTGTAGAATCTGAGGATTCAAGCCAAGATGGTGCCGTGCTGTATAGGAGAGGTGTGCTTCCAGCAGCCTTTATATACTAAAATACTTAACAAATGGCGTGATATCCTCATTTGTTTTGAAATAACTCCAAGAACAAGATGTAGAACCCCTATAATTCCAGGTGTGAAGGGCAATTGGCAAGATGAGACTGTAAAATGTTCATGTTGGCACTAACAGACTCTTTCCCAAGCCTATATAAATTTTAAGAATGTTTGTGATGAAAGTTCTTTTCATAAAGATGCCCCCAAGAACAGACCATGATCCATGAAGAGGCACAGAGCACGGTGGGAGGGACCTTGATTGGGAAGAAACCCTGTGAATGGCCCAGGCCTGCCGTGTACGGAGTGTGTGCAGTGGGGGACCTAGCCAGCACAGGAAGGATCATCAAGGACTGGAGAGCAGAAGAACGGCGGGGGACCTCACTGTGCCCCTGGGAAAGGATCGCCAGGTGTGCCTGCCAGCCCAAGCGCAGGGCCACTTTCCTGCTAAGGGAGTGGCTTCCGCAGCCTGCCTCCAAGGTCAAAGGGCACGCTCTTCCAGGGACAAATGAGTGGCTGAAGGTCTCTCTCTTGGTTTTTGGAATCTATAAAAAGATCTGTTCAGCTAGGCAGTGGTGGCACACCCTTTTAATCCCAGCACTTGGGAGGCAGAAGCAGGCAGATCTCTGTGAGCGCCAGGCCAGCCTGGTCTATAGAGCAAGTTCTGTATGTATGTATGCTATATATGTTTATGTGTGTTTTAGTCATTCTTCTCTTGCTGTGATGAAATACCACAACTAAGGCAACTTATAAAAGAAAGCATTTAATTAGGGGTATTGGAGGTTTGCTTACAGTTTCAGAGGATTAGTCCCTGACCATCATGGTGGGGCATGAGGTGGTAGGCAGGCAGGCAGCAGGGCAGGCAGGCAGCAGGCAGGCAGGCAGGCAGCAGGCAGGCAGGCAGGCAGCAGGCAGGCAGGCAGGCAGGCAGCAGGCAGGTAGGCAGGCAGGCAGGCAGGCAGCAGGCAGGCAGCAGGCAGGCAGGCAGGCAGGCAGGTAGACAGGCAGCAGGGCAGGCAGACAGGCAGGCAGTAGGCAGGCAGGCAGCAGGCAGGCAGGCAGCAGGCAGGCAGGCAGCAGGCAGGCAGGCAGCAGGCAGGCAGGCAGGCAGCAAGCAGGCAGCAGGCAGGTAGCAGGCAGCAGGCAGGCAGGCAGGCATGCAGCAGGCAGGCAGGCAGTAGGCAGCAGGCAGGCAGGCAGTAGGCAGGCAGGGAGGCAGGGAGGTGGCAGGCGGCAGGCAGAAGGCAGGCATTCGAATATATGAGCCTATGGAGCCATTCTCATTTGAACCACTACAGAATCCTTCCCACTCATTGGTGGGCTGGTGGGCAGAGGTAACATGGCCACCGTTCTTTGTTTACATACCCATAATCCTGGTATTCAAAGGGAATATGTAAGAGGAGATGTGCCCCCTGGTGCCAAGCGGAGTTCAGTGACTCGACTGGCACACAGAGCATCTCTATGGACCTCTACCGTGGCCTCCTGCTGCCTCCTTCCACGGGCAAAGAGCAAGCATTTGCTCTCCAGCCCTGGCACCACTGTATCTATGGTTAGATAGTTACTGTGTGTCAGACACTTTGCTATTATTTTATTTGAGACAGAGTCATTTGTAGCTTAAGCTGACCTTGAGCTCATAAACCTTTTTATTTATTTATTTTTGATTTTTCTCAAGACAAAACCTTCACTGTGTAGCACTGGCTGCCCTGAAGCTCCCTATGTAGACCAGTGTCGTAGTTAGGGTTTCACTGCTGTGAACAGACACCATGACCAATGCAAGTTTTATAAAAGACAACATTTAATTGGGGCTGGCTTACAGATTCAGAAGCTCAGTCCATTGTCATCAAGGCAGAAGCATGGCAGCGTGCGTCCAGGCAGGCGTGGTGCCGGAGGAGCTAAGGGTTAAGCCAGGAACAGACTGAGCATGCTCAGGCATCTAGGAGGAAGATCTCCAAGCCCATCCCCACAGTGACACACTTCCTCCAACAAGGCCACGCCTTCTAACAGTGCCACTCCCTGGGATGAGCATATACAAACCATCACAACCAGGTTGGCCTCGAACTCACAGAGACCTGTGTGCCTCCATTTCCTGGGTGCTGGAATTAAAGGTGCTCACTGCCACACTGTACTCCTGGTATTTGGACAGCTTTAGCATTCTTTTTACACATTATTGTGTGTGGTTGTGTATGTGCCTCGGTGTCAGAGAACAATTTTCAGGATTTTCTCCTTCTATTCTGGGGGTTCCAGGGTTCAAACTCATCAACAGGCTTGAAGGCAGCACCTTTGCCTGCTAAGCCATCTCCTCAGTCCCACTTTTGAATTTCTGTTTCATTTGACTTTACCTTAATTAAGTCTGCACTAACCATCAGATAAAGCCTTGTGTCATGCCAAAAGCCTGGATTTGGGACTACAGGCACATCTCATGGTGAACTTGGCATGTGCCTGAAGAAACTAGCTGCCGCCTACCTGCCTCCCTGTCTGCCTACTGCCTGCCTGCTGCCTCCCTGCCTACCTGCTGCCTGTCTGCCTGCCCTGCTGCATGCCTGCCTGCCCTGCTGCATGCCTGCCTGCCCTGCTGCCTGACTGCCTGCCTGCTGCCTGACTGCCTGCCTGCTGCCTGCTACCTGCCTGCTGCCTGTCTGCCTGCCTGCTGCCTGCCTGCCTGCTGCCTGCCTGCTGCCTGTCTGCCTGCCTGTCTGCCTGCCTGCTGCCTGTCTGCCTGCTTGCTGCCTGCTGCCTGCCTGCTGCCTGTTGCCTGCTGCCTGCCTGCTGCTTGTTGCCTGCTGCCTGTCTGCCTGCCCTGCTGCCTGCTGCCTGTCTGCCTGCCTGCTGCCTGCCTGCCTGCTGCCTGCCTGCTGCCTGCCCTGCTGCCTGCTGCCTGTCTGTCTGCCTGCCTGCCTGCCTACCTGCTGCCTGTCTGCCTGCCCTCTGCCTGCTGCCTGTCTGCCTGCCTGCCTACCTGCTACCTGCTACCTGCTGCCTGCTGCCTGTCTGCCTACCCTGCTGCCTGTCTGCCTGCTTGCTGCCTGCCTACCTGCTACCTGCTGCCTGCTGCCTGTCTGCCTGCCTGCCTGCCTGCCTGCCTGCTGCCTGCCTGCTGCATGCTAGTTACTTAGTCAGCCCGGAGAAGGTGGGACCCTGAGATCTCCTCAGCTACTCCTCCTACTGATGATTGACATTTGTCATGTTGGTACCTGTGTTGTGTCTGCCTGTGGTGTGATCATGTGTGTCTCCTTACTGGAGTGGGATCTGCCTGAGGTCAGACACCATCTCATCATTATTATGTGTCCAGTGATGAATGCAGTTTTGGTGTGTGGAGCCCTTTCAAGGTGTTCGCCAGGTGAATTAATGATTGAATCAGTAGGTGATTTGCAGCAGACTTTGAGCACATTGGGGTCTCTTTTGCACACCACCCTATTTACAAACCACAATGCTCCCTTTGTGTCTGCAAACCCTCTAGAGGCTGCACGTACAGTGTATCTCAGTGGTAGAATACCTGCTCAGCAGGCACGAGGCCCTGGATTCAGTTCCCAGCACAGAGAAATACATTTAAAAATCCCCAGTAAGCACTCCAGCAGGGCTGGTGGGGCAGGCGGCACCTGCGGAGCGTTCTCTTTGAACACCTGCCCACTTGGAGCACGAAGCAGAGCTGGCAGGCTGGTGATGGATGTGGGCTTGGCATGACAAATGGAGGCCATGGGCTAGCTCTCCCTGCCAGGCTGCTCGAGGGCTGCGTTGTGGTGCGGGGCGGCCACGAGGGAATGTTATCGATGGCCTGGCATGACATTTGGGGGAATTAGCTTACCCTCACGTGTAATTATAAAGCATAGAATTATACAAAGGGGCAGAGCTGGATGTGGGAAAGAAGAAATGGATTGTACCCAGCAGTGACGGTAAGCGAGCCAGGGAGAAGGGCCAAGCCGTCCGTCTCTTCCAGGTGCTTCCTGACCTGCAGTTGGTGAGGCTGGCAAGTGGCTTTGGAGGGTCGAGGAGGCAACACCCGAAGAAGATAGGAGCTTGCATATAAAGCCCAGAGAAAGTGGGACCCCAGGATCTCCTCAGCCACTCAGCCCCACCCCTTACTGATGATTGACATTGGTTACCTCCCTAAGCCTTAGGGTTTGGAACTGAAAGCCCACAGGGCTTGGGTGGTCCCTAAGGGTCCTCCCCCACAGATTTCTTCTTCTTCTTCTTCTTTTTTTTTTTTTTTGACACAGGAAAAGCCTTTATTTAACATTATGGAAAATTACTCATAGGCAACAATATACAGGTTAAAACACCTAGATTGCTAGCACATGACTGGTTACTAGCCAAGAACTTGTCCCAGCACGTAGGCCAGATACAAATGTTCTAACCATCTAGCAGGAAATCTGTTTTTTGTTGTTTGAACCTTTAAAAGGTCCAGTATGTCATAGCCATGTGGATCTGATTCTACAAGAGCCAGGCATACAGAAGGGGTGGGGCAGGATCCTAGTACATTGATAAAGAACTTTAGGAAATTACCTTCAGTGTAATCAGTTACTACAAGGCCATTCAAGGGTAATCACGCGGCCCCAATTCTTTACTTGTAAAATGGACCTCACCTACTTCAGCTTTGCCACTAATCCTAAGGTGGGATACAGGCAGGACTGGTCACTACATGTATGAGTACTTCACCTTGGAGCCATTCAACTCATGAGTTTCTTTCTTGTAGTTTTCAACCTGCTTGTGTCTGAGGCAGCGGCATTGCTAGACAGTGGCGACCGGCTCGGGTGGGTCGGCCATCAAGCCCGGGACAGAAAGCCGTAGATTTCTTCTGACAAGCATCTTTGCACTCAGCTTTAGTGCCTGGCACAGTGCTTGGTATGTGGGTATTTATTGAATGAATGCCAATAAATATATGAATTATAAGGTTCAAGGGAGATTTGTTATGTTTTGAGTCTTGTTATGTAGGACAGGCTGGCTTTGATCTTGGGATCCTCCTGCCTCAGCTATCCAAATAACCTGGATTACGGGTATGCCCCTCCACGCCTGGTGAGGAGTTCTGTGCCCTTTCTAATGGCTCTGCCTGTCCTCGGCGTGTGGAACAGTGTCAGACGTAGAACATGCTCAGTGAGCATTCACTGATTGACTAAATGAGTGCGAAGAGAATGGATGCGGAAGTGTGAGACTGGCAGGGAAAACCAGAATGCTCGATGGATGGCAGGGGTGGCAGGCTGGGGGAGCGGGAGCTGGGACGGAGTTCTGTTCCTTGCAGGCATAGCTCTGTGTCCATGCGGTCCTTGGCAGTAGCCTCAGGACCATCTCTCCGGTCTTTTGGGGTGATGGTTCTCAAAATGCAGCTCATAGATTCCCAGCTCAGATGCTTCTAGGAAGACTGACCTTAACCCTTATTTCAACTGAATCTGGGAATATGCACTTTATGGAAAATTCCAGAAGTTTTGTTTTTAATATTCTGGGCTAGTTGTAGCCTCTGCTTACTGAGGGCATGCATGCCATGTTGTCCTGCCTCGTGAGGTATGGGTAGTGCTGTTCCTTCACATTTGAGGAAACCAAGGCTCTGACAAGCTAGTGGCATTGCCTTGGGGCACAGCAGTGGACCTACAGCAGCAGGGTCAGGGTGCACGGTTGGGCTTTTCATGAAAATGGCTTCTGCATTCCTAGAGGGTGATCTGTTTCACGGCTTACCCTCAGCCTACTTCAGCCTCTTGTCTGGACTCGGTGGAGGAGAGCTGTCACTTCCATTGCGGTGACCCTGGGCTCTGGCCTGTTTTGATGGACACACGGGAGGTGGAGGGCAGCCTCTCTCTGCTGACAGCCATCAGTCTGGTTTCACTGAAGACCTACATGCTAGGCCCAGTGCCGCGGGAGCCTGGGCTGGGGGTAAGGTCCTGTAGGAAGCAGCCCTGACCCTATGGACCAGACTGTCCCTCACCCCTCCTCACATGTCAGCAGCTGTCACCTGCTCGGCAGATGGGCCGACTGGCAGTATTCCTCCCTGGGCTGTTCCCAGATTGGCTCCGTTGTACCCTGGCTGCCCCTGAGCTACAGCCATCTGTGCCTGAGAGAGACTGAACATCACAGAAGGGCAGACAGGGCCCTCGCAGCCCTTCCAGGTTGTGAGGAGAGTTTGGGACCTCTCAGTACTTAGACCTCCTGCATTCAGTTCGGGCACCTAAGGACCAGCACAAAGCTGGCTCCTTTACGCCTTTCTGAGGTGGAAACTACACTTCCTTGTATCTAAGCCATCTTTTTTGGTAGCTTTCTGTCTGTCAGGTAAGTGACCCTGGGTGTCTCTCCACTGCAGTCAGACTCCCTGGAAACCCTTCTCTGAGGGAGATGAATGAGATGAGAAGAGCAATGCTAAGTCTGTTCCTGGTTTAAGTCAGCTGTTCTTTTGACTTTATAACTGATTCAATAGCTTATGCTTAGCGCCTTTATTTATTTGTTTGTTTGTATTTATGAGATAGAATCTTAATATATAACCCAGGCTGGCTTTGAACTCATGATTATTATGCCTCAACTGGACAGGGACTAGGATTACAGGCCCATGGTCTGTTGCCTGGCTGCTGTTGCCTTTCTAAAAGGAAATGCAAGGCTGTGCATTTCCTGACTGTAAAACTTAAAGACCAGAAGAAAATGAACCCGGCCTAAGCACGCAGGGGGGAGGAGGGTCCTTGCATATGCATGTGTTCCCTAAACCCTGCGACTTACAGTGCATTTCCTGTACTGCCAAAGAAGAAGGCGCTGTTCCCGCTGCAAAGGTTCATTAAGAGACAGAGAGAGTGATTGATCTTTGGTGAGCCAGCCACTTCCCAGCCTCTGTGTGCAGAGCCTCAAGCCCCAGCCCCAGGGACCCGGAAGCTCAGAGGTGCTCTAATTCAACCAACATTTATGTTCAGTCTGCGCCTGGCTTTTAGGAAGAGAAAATCAGCTTCTTGTTCCTCTGACGGGGAGTGGGGTCCAGGGGCTCGTGCACAGGCTGGCGTCCCTGATGGGAAGGAGTTGACATATTCCCAGGCAATCTGGCCACCTCTTTTTGAAAGCATTCAGCTTCACATTTCCCTAGAAAAATGAGGACTTTTAGGATAAAAAACTAACATCAACAACGGAAAAAAAAAACAAAAAAACCTGGACTACCGCATTGCAGTGCGGCTGAAATGCAGGCTGCCCGGCAGAGCACAGAGACTCACTCTCCCGGCACTCCACTCACTCGGCTGCTGCCTCCTAGCCCCCTCAGGCAGCTGCTGTCACAGCCGTGAAGCCTAGAGTCGGGGAGGGGGCTCCGAGTCTCAGGCCACCCAGCCCTGCACTGCCCAGGCAGAACTCAGGAGGCAACAGTAGAGACCTAGGTAGGGATAGTATGGCTGGGCAGGAAGAGGGGGAGAGGGGAGGGGAGGGGAGGGGGAGGGGAGCAGTCCAAGCTGGGAGGTAGCTCTGCCACCTGCCTTGTGTCTTGTACTCGGAGAACCTTCAGTTAAGACCTATGTTGAGGGCCCCGTCGAGAGTGAGACACCCTCTTAATTCTCTCCAGTCTCTCAAAATAAAAAAGGGAGGGGGACTGTCTTCTCCAAGCACCCACTTAGAGTATCCCAGTTTAGAGAGTCAAACGCAAGGACCATCAGGGCTGAAAGGGAGCTAAGAGATCATCTTATCTAAGTCCCTTTCTCCACCGGAGAAGCAGGCGGAGAAGCAGGCGGCTTAACCAAGGTCACTCAGCTGGGGCAGAGCTGGTGGTAGAGCCCAGAGGCAAGGCAGGAAGGGATGGGAGCTGCAGAGGGAAACCCAGCCAGAGGGCTCTCAGCGGGGGCCAGTGGCTTCCTCCTGACTCACTAATGAAGTCATCGGCAGCTGCTGCTCAAGGCAGCCAAGGAGGTGATAATAGGGTTTGTGGGGCGTGTCCCCTCCCTCCTGCATGTGCACACATATGTGTGCACATATATGTATGTATGGGAGTAGGGGTGTGTACCCGTGAATATGAATGTTGTGCACACAAGTACGTGTGTGTGTGTGTGTGTGTGTGTGTGTTTGTCTGTGCGCATACATACATGTGCAGAAGTGTACACATAGGTAAGTGTTCCAAAGCTCACACCCTACCCGATTGCCACACTGTGTTCTAGCACCACCAATGACACTGGCTAGGTGCTGGAAAACACCTCTCAGCCATCCAAGGGCATCTGCAGCCCCTCCTGGACCCTACACACCCCGGGGAAAGGCCAGGCCCTGCCCCAGGCTTGGATCTTCAGCTTCCTTGAGTTGGGATCCCAGGTGTGCACTGGGTATAGGGTGCGAGGTGTAGGCGTGGCCAGGACATGCTCAGGGCCCCTTTGCCCTTAGGTCTGTACAGTAGCACAAGGCGTCCAGATGCTGGCTGCTTCTCTTGCTGCCTGTCCTCCAACCACAAGCTAGTGCCTTAGGGGGTTACTTCTGAAAAAAATGTTTTTATTATTATTTAAATCCTGTGAATGTGGTGTGTGTGTGTGTGTGTGTAAGGGTGCCCACCGGGTCAGATGTGTCAAATCCCTCTAGGTCTAGAGTTATGGTAGTTGTCAGCGTTTTGACGTGCATGCTGGGACCCTAACTCCAGTCCCCTGGCAGAGCCGTGTCCGCTCTGAACCATCTCTCCAGCATCTCTTGATGCTTCTCCTTCTCTTTCTTCACAACCAATCCAACCCCAAAGCCTGCTCCAGTTATGAGCACAGTGGTTCTCAGCCTTCCTAATGCTGCAACCCCTTAATACAGTTCCTCATGCCGTGATGACCCACAGACATAGAATTATTTTCATTGCTACTTCATAACTGTAATTTTGCTACAGTTGTGAATCGTAATCTTAAACATCTGGTATACAAATGGTCTTAGGAGACCCTTATGAAAGGGTTGGTCAACCCCACAGAAGCCACAGGTTGAGAACTACCATATTAACAACTCTCCTCCGTTTATGCACAATCTAATTAATCTGCCTATAATACACTTTCTTCCTCACTGTACTGTTACTATCTGTCCAGCCTCCAAATCAGATCAAGCCTTTCTTCTTCCAGGAAGCCCCCCTTGATTTCCCTTTGTTGCACCGCACTGTCCCAGAATTTTTTTTTCCTTTATATCACTGGTTGCATCACAGATACAATGGCCCTCGCGTATCCATGTGTGTGTGGTCAGTGGTGGGTGTCACCTCTGGAAGCCAGCCAAGCACTCCATGAGGACAAGGCCTTGTTTGCTTTTGCTTATCACTGACGCCTCCACTAAGCATTAACCATAAGTTGCTGAGTGGATGGAGGAATGGGCAGGTAAGTTGAGGCAGGCTGTGTGGACAGAGGCAGGTGTGTGTGTGTGTGTGTGTGTGTGTGTAAGGGTGCCCATGCGGTGGAATGCGGTGCTGTCAGAGCCTGAATGCAGGGTGCGGTGGCTGGGTCCCCAGCACAGCAGGAAGCTGGCCCATCAGTGGGGGGGGGGGGAATGCAGACAGCGGAAGGGCCACGGAGAGTGTTGTCTCCTTGGGTCATGTGACTGAAAATATTAGACCCTGGGAGCAATTAGTTAAGTTAATTAGCTCATCTATTTAAGCAGCAGCTAAAGCAACAGGGCCTGAAGACCATTTTGGGAAAGACACTCAATTATTTGCACCAATGTCATCCTAATTTCCCAGTAAGCTGGGCTGTGCCTGGGCAAGGGAAGAGGCCTGAACACTCAATTAATTTCCCCATTTGGAAGCTGGAGTGGGAGGAGGCCGGCGGAAAGCGGCCTGTTAGTGCCCGGAAGTCCTAGTGGTCATCTCACTGCTGAGCACTGACCCTTCTGATAAAGACACAGGCTGAGTGAGATGTGACCCAAAGAGAGATTGGTTTAGTCAAGGTCACCCAGCAAGTCAGAGCCAGTGACAAGCCAGATCCCAGGTCCCGGCCTCCCAGTCCAGGACCTCCACTTCACTGCCAGGTATCGCCGTGGTGACAGAGCGACACAGCATGGCTCACCTAGGGTCATGTCCAGAAATGAGACCACACCCCTATTCCAGAGTCTGGGCCCCTGTTTTGTCCAGTGCCTATCTGAAGAGGTGTTGGATATATAGTAATCCTCTCTTCTAGACTCTGAGGAGAGTAGTTCATAGTTCCAGTTGTTCTCTGATGCAAGGTCAGCAGTCAAAGATGACAAAGTGTTTACCGTGTGCTTAGGTTGGGCCGGCTGAGGGGGGGCGACTGCAAAGAACCCATAATACACAGGCAGAGCCCCTGGACACTGGCGAAGGACAGCGCAGAAGGAGCCCCATGAGGCCTGCGTGTTGAGGTCGGGCGGGCGGGAGTGAGGAGCTCTGACTGACTGAATCAGGAAGCAGTGCAGGGGGTGGACAGGGCAGTGACTGGGGGCAGTGCCGGGCCAGAGGCCTGAGTGCTGAGTGACCAGGAGGGGCCAGGAGGAAGGTGCAGGGGGAGGGGCCATGGGGAGGAGCCACGGGGAGGGGCCTTCATTGGAGCACATTGGCTGGGGACTTCTGGGAAAGAGTGATGTTTTGTTTCTTTTCCAGTTAGAATGATGCCATTGAGATAGTAAACCATATATTATATGCAAAAAGACAGGGACATTCTTCACTGGGAAGGGGCATATCTCCATGGATTGTTAGTTAAGGACTTTCATTGCTGGCTTAGGAATCAAAACTTAAAGGGGCAGTCGGAAAGAGAACTAGTCAGCACCTGAGTCCAAAGATCCAGGATAGAATCCAGTTACGGGCATGGGTTTTTCCTCTGGGAGTCAAGAGTTGGTGACCTCCAAAGGCATGTGTCCTGCCAGAGCTTCTGGACCCCACATCTGCCTGCGTAAATGCCTGAATGCAGTCTAGACCTCTAAACTGGGCATGTCCCAACCCAAACTCATACTCAGTCTCCCCGCACTCTGGTGACAGACTCCACCATTGCTGTGGGATACACCCCAGAGTCCCAGAAGTTGCCCTGGATGCCTGGCTCTCCCTTGCTCTCTGCTGCAGCTTCTCAGTCAGCAGGGAGCCTTCCAGCTGCCCCAGCCTACTCTTGGCCTTTGAACGTGCACGGTCCTGTCACGAGCCACCCGTTCCTCCTTTCCCAAGTGCTGGCTCTGCTCTGTCTGGGGCTCTCTGGCTGCTGCACCTTTAAGTCCAGCCCCGATGTAAGCCTTCGATGGTGCCTTATTGTTCATGGCCTGACCTCCAAGGCCCTTTGAGTTCAGGCCCCTGACATTGCTCGAGTCCCATTCTGCTCCGTCCGACCCTGTCCATTCCTTCAGTGTGCACGAGGCTGGGAGTCCTTGTCTTTTCAGTGGGATCAGAGCGGAAGCTGAACTCTGGGTCCCAGTGAGAGGCTGTCTGCCTTGGGAGTTTTCTCGGAGGGCGGGCGAGGGCCAGGCTTTCTGCTCCCAAGGAAGCACCCTCTCTTACCCCATGGGCTTGCCCTTCCCTGCAGCTCGGGATTGTGACCTCCAGCATGTCGTTCCCAGGCCTTGAGTGTGAGGACTGTGCATCCTCAGGAATGCTTATCCAAAGAATGTGGGACAGAACGTTCCAGGCTGCATTCTCTACAGGAAAAAAAACAAAAAACCAAAAACCAAAAAAAACCAAAAAAAAAAAAAAAAAAAAAAAAAAACAACAACAACAACCAACTCCCCCCCTACTAGGATCATACAGGCTGTGCGTTCTGACCAGTAGATGGCGATAGAGGTCACTGCGCCTGAGCAGCCCCACCCCCAGTCCCTTTCAGGTGGGCAGGCTTACCTGGAGGGTTCCTCCCTCCCACAACTGTGGAGGCTGTCATCTTGGCTTCTTCCATTCTCTGGAGAGAGGCTCAGTGTACAGCTCTAGCTTCCTTCCCCTCTTCAAGGCCCCTCTGCCAAACATGGACTCTTCATAGGTGGCCTGGGAATTGCTACTCATGTCTAGGAAAAGCTCTCCTTGGGGAGACATGGAGGAGAGGCTGTCTTTGAGTACAGCTGGCACTGGAGCTATGACGGGAAGATACTAAAATTGGCAGTGCGGTCTTGGACAGTCCCTTCCCTCCCCAGGAGGTGGGTGGCTGTCGGAACCCACAGGCTCAGGCCTTGAATTCCTTGGGCCCTGGCTCTGGAGACGGGAGGGAGCAAGGCAAGTCCTTGGTCTTTTCAGAGCCTCGGTTTTCTCAGCTGTGAAGCCTGGTGCTTCTGGACCTGGTGGCTGCAGCCCTGGTGGCTCAGTGACTAGGATGGGTGGAAGGAGGGACAGCAGATCAGCACTGGCGATAGTCGCCACGGCATCTGCAGGAGTTAGTGCTCTTTGCAGACATCTTAATTTCTGTGTCTTTGGGAGGGAAGCACCAGATCTGATGTTCTGTCTGGACAGGCAGGAAGTAGGGAGGGGACCCGGCCAGTGTGTTGTCACCTGTCCCCGGATCCCTCTCCCCTTGCTCAGAGGGGTGCTAACTTCCAGCAAGGTTTCCTCTGCACTGTGTGTGCAGCTGTCTCAAGCTGCTTTGCAGGAACCAGCTGTGGCGGACTCAGGACTAAAGCCTAGGGGGAGGAGTCTCCATCTCAGGTGGCACAGACAGGAAGGAGGACACCTGGGTAGCAAGGGGGGGAGAATGCAGTGTGGGTTTCAGGGGACCCCTTCTGTGCAGGATCCCTCCCGTCTCCCCACCCCCACATTCCATCCAGGAGCTCTGCAAACAAAGGCAGGATGTGCTGCTTAGATGCAAACAACCAGCAGCTCCCCTGTCTGTGTGGGAGGGGCTTAGTGTTAGTATTCTGTCTAAGCTCCACCCCACACTTACCTGGCAACAGCCAGGTATGCCCCGCCCCATAGACTTGTCCCACTATAAAAGGGACTACTTGCTCCTCCTCCCTCCCTCTCTCTCTCTCTGTCTCTGTCTCTGTCTCTCTCTCTCTCTGCCTCTCTAACTCCCATTCTCTGCCCTGAATAAAGTCTATTTTATACCATGTCTGTGTGTGTGGTCCCTCAGGAGGAAGAGGTGCCTGGGCATGGGCCCACCTAGGCGCCCCCTTCCCCCACACCGCCGTGCCACACTCTCTAAACCCCTCTCTCTCTTTTTATGCCCCCCTTCATTGGTGCCGAAACCCGAAAACAAACGCATCACTTAGAGCTGCCGTCTCATTGGACTGGAAGGGGGAGACACTTTGCTCATAGTATGTGGATTCAGTTGGAAGTGGCCTTGGTCATGAAGGAAGCAAGAACCTCCGACCCCTTCCCTGGCCACTCCTGGATTGGCCAAGATCATGGTTTGGAGCTGGGTTGGTTTGAGTTGGCACCTGAGGCCAGCTCAGGGCGAACACAGGGAACTGGTCCCAGCCTTGCAGGGGTGAAGCAGGGGGAGAGGGGGAGAGAGAGCTGGTCCCAGCTGCAGTCCACTCTCCCCAGGAAGTCTAGAGCTGAAGTCAAGGGTCACTGAGTGTGATGGCAGCTGAGGAGTTTGCGGCCCAGGGTGAAGCTGAAGGCAGAGGAAGGCTCTCTATTCCTTTGCCAGCAGGAGTGAGCACCTACACGGCTTGCCTAAATCCCCTCACACCTTCCATCCCTCATCCTTAGGCAACTCAAAGGTTGCTGGTGAGAGAGATGCTTGGAGTGATTTTATTGTCAAGTCACATCATGGATGTGTGGTGGTCTTGGCTTTGGATACTTACTCGGCCTCAAGGCTACACTTGCTGAGGGTTTTCTATGCCTGGAGGCCAGACTCAACAGGAGGGCCTCCTGTGGAGAGGATGGTTAGAATTTAGGGTTTGAAAATTAGTAAGGACAAGGGGAGGGGCAGGGAACTAAGGCTAGCAGTTCTGGGGGTGGGGCTGACAAGGCAGGATGGCGACAGGAGAGTGGAGACTGCCCTGCTCTGAGAGAACAGCATGCTCAAAGGTCCTGAACAGGGCAGAGCGTGGCCCTTTCAGGTCCTGCCGGGCAGTGAAGACGTCTGAGAAGAGGGGTGTGGCAGGGCAGGGCAGAACCAGCTGAAACTGAAGGGTGGGAACAGGCAGCACCTGAGACTGGTACAGGAAGCTTGCTCAGAGACAAAGGAGGAGGACAGTTGGATGGGAGGAGCACGGGGAGGAGGAGGAAGGTGTGGATGTGTGCTCCGCCCACGAAGACTAGGGAAAGACCAGCATCCAGAACACAAGGCCCACCTCTGGACCACCAGGACTCCTTGGCTGAATCACCCACTGTTTAGGGGACATCTTTTCTTTCACGGCATAATGAAATATCCCTACATTGCCCCGAAGCCTCCAGCAACAGTCTACGTGGATTAAGAGATAGAGGCTGTGAGCTTCATTTGTTACCACCTCTGCCAAGGAAGGGAGCCAACTACAGATGCTTTTCTCAGAGGACCTGCCCCATCTGCATAGATGCCACCAATAGAAGTCCACTGTCCCTCCACCCCAGGAAGGGACAGGCACATGGAGGCAGTCTGTAAACTAAGCAGGTATTTCTAGAAAGTGTGGACCTAGCTTTATAGACGGACTCCATCTCTGCCTCAGACCCCACTGCACGGCAGTAGTTTTGAGGAAGGCTCAGGGCATCTTCCAGTTCATGTCGGAGTGCTGATTTATCCATCCATTTACCCGTTCCCACCCTGAAGACATGGGCTCTCCTAAGACAGGATGCTGTTGGGCACTCTTAGCTAAAGGAAACCCTGTAGTCTAGCCTGAATGCAACCTACTAAGCCTTCCTCATTGGTGGAAACCAAATGAGGAAAGTATAAAGGTGCCCCTTACACTTCTTCAGCCTGCCCACTCACAGAGAGCAGTTCTCAGCTCTGTGGGTGGCCTGGGCAGACTCCTAGTGCTTCTTGTAGTCCGACCTTGAGCTTTTGACCCTCAGGCCACCCGATTTTTCTGGACAATGGACATCTGGAAATGGCCTTCCCAGCATGGTGGGCAGCCCCTGTCAGGTGACCAGGAACATGCTTCTGCTCAGGTGTGCTGCATGGAATTCCCCAGAGCAGCTCTTTCTGTAGCCTAGGTCCCTTCAGCAAGCAGCGGCCATTCTAAAAGGAGTCACTAGCCCTCCAAAAGGCAGCAGTGCTGCCTGCAGGAGCATTGCAGCTGGCTGGGGACTGGGAGGGAAGGAAGAAGGGGTTGATGGTAGATTGGTGATTTCCTGTCTCCCTCAGGTATGCCCACAGAAAGCATAACACACACACACACACACACACACACATGAGATTGTCACTTCCTGCGTCAGGTCCTGAACTAGATTCCTGTTTGAGTGTACAACAAGCGGGAAAGGGAAAGAGGTGTTGCCGCAGAGCTTGGAGCAAGTGGGATAGCCTAGAGCAAAGGCCGGCTGGGCTGGGTAAGCAAGACACTCCACTCGGGACCGGGATCCTGAGGTCTTAGCAGCAGGGGAGTTAGGGATTGAGGGTGAGGGACAAGGGCCAGACCAAGGCAACCTTGGTTTCAAGCCTCCCTGCCACCACCCCCTACAGAATGTCCCCACTCAGGGATTGTGGGAACCCTTGCCCAAGAAGAAGAAAGCAAGATTTGGGGCAAGCAGGAAGGGCCCCAGGGCACAACCCTTTTACCGGTGGCTTTTCCACCTCCGCGTCGTCCCCCCTCCCATAGCTACCTATGGAAAGACCCCGCACCCTGTCCTGACTCCGCCCTCCAGAGATCTGGTGCAGTGCCCCCTGGACGACTCCCCCTCCTTTCCTTCCTTCGGTGTCCCCCCCCCTTTTGTTCCCCCATCGTTTTTTTCCTCTTTTGACTCAGGAAAGCCTTTAAACTGTATCCCTGATGCGCGTCACCACCCCTCTCTCCTCTCCCCTGAGGTTCTGTCAGGCGGAGGTCCCCCTCTCTCCCTCCCCTCCCCCAGCCACTCTTGAGCTCCGAGAAGCTCCCGGAAAAGCTTGCAGTAGCGGGGCGGGTAGGGAGTGTCAAAGGAGGGCACTGCGCGAGTGGTGGGGATTCTCCGCAGAGCCGGGGGGAGCCCCATGCGGTTCCGGGGTCTGAGGCGCCCAGCCTGCAACTTCTGAAACGACCGCATGCGGCTAAACCCCTCTGCCCGGTGATTCCAGGCAGCACCTTCCTGGGGCGGCCCCTTCTCGGCCACCCTCCGCGGAGTGTCCTGGCTTAAGAACGGGGTGTGGGGTGCCAGGACAGGTCCCTGCTCCCCGAGATCCAGAATCTGGATCGGGGATCGTCTCCGAGGGGCCGCACGCGCGTGTGCAGGCGGATGTGAGGCGCATCTCAATTGGCGGGCGGGGGAAGCGGATCAGGTTGTTACTACTGCAGAGCGCGCGAGCGAGGGAGCGGGAGGAGAGCCGCAGCGCTGGCCGGCGCGGGAGTGGGAAGAGGGGACCTGGACTTCGGGGCGGCAGACTCCCGCTGCCTTCTGCACCAGCGCACGCCGATCGGCTCCCGGAACGTCCCCGGGTAAGAGGGATCCCAGGCAGGGAGCCCTGCGGGGGGCATCCCATATCCCGCAGTCCCAAGTGAGGCCACACCCAGGACACAGGCAGCTTCCCAGGGCCTGGTATTGGACCCCTGGGATGCTGGATCCCCAAATGTGACCCATGACTTTCAGGGTTTGGCACTTGCTAAGGCAAAAACTAAGTGCAGGATCAGCTCTTGGTGAGATCGAGCTCTGGAAATCCACTTCTTTGTCCCGGGGGAGATGTCCTGAATATCCCAGGAACCCCTCCGCCTAGACCTGTTCAGTGCTGAGCCTAGGATAACGCTTCTGTGCTGGGACAGGAAGCTAGCTAGAAAGCGAGGGCACTCACAGCTCATCCTGGGAAGAGGTGCCCTAGAGGGCGGATGGAGTGGGTGTGTGGTGAGAAGCAGGGAAGGAGAGGGGGACCCTGCATGCCCCCGCCGCAGTGAGGATGAGTTGGTGGATCCCACGTGCTCGGAGCTTTGGTGCCCCCTGGTGCAGAGTGGAGCGCAGTGGGGGGGGGGGTGCTGGTTGGATTCTGTGCTTTACACCCCTCGGCCTGGCCTATCCAGACCTGAATCTGCGGACACGTTTTGTGCTCCGTTCTCTCCCGAGAACTTTTTCATCCTCCAACCAGCGCCATGGCTTTGTGCACTGGAGGAATGGGGGTTCTCAAGGATCCTGGCAAGCAGCCATGGATGGGAGAGCGGGCAGCGGCGCTCTGCTGGGTTTGCTGTGTAACCTTGGACACATGGTGTACCTGGGAGTCTCCGTCTGATGTAGGGGAGTGGTGCACCACACAGGAGGGATGTTGGGGAGCTGGGGAAGGGGAGGAGGAAGGCGGTCTGGTGACACTCTACCAAGCTTTTTGTGCTTAGGAATTACTGCCTTCGATTCTTGGCCTCTGCAGAGAGGACTGTGCACACCTGGGAGGGTAACAGTGTGAAAGTCTGAACCTGGAACCTCAGGGGGAGTCAGAGGCATTCTGACCTATTTGCTGACCTTGAGTAACTCACTCACTCCTCTAGGTCTTAGTCTCTAGATCTGGAAATGGGGGTTTGGGACATCGAAGATCTGAGTCTTCCCCATCCTGATACCTCCTGTCCCAACTGAAGGGGAAAAGGAAACCCGGTACAGAAGGCTAGCCCCTGGGCATGTAGTTCTTTAGTCTTCCAAGTGAACTGAGGCCTACAGTTGATACCTTTGTCACTGTTCCTTACAGAGTCTCCAGCCCCAACAGGCCAGTGTCAGCGTAGAACTGCTTACCCTCTGCACAGGGGATAACTTTCCCTGGGGAAGAGGGTCCCTGGGGGAGACAGGAGACTCAGAGGCCTCCCAAGGTCAGGCTGCCTTCTCTGCTGTCCCACTACCTCAAGAATCCTTCCTTCATAGAAAGATCTCCAGTGTGAGCTATACCAGCCCATTGCACAGCCTGGACTGCCTGCATGGCTTCTCGCTGACATTTTCCTTGGGGAGAACCTGTTGGGACATCAGCTGAGATAAGTTCCTAGCCTGGCACTGGGTCTCAGGTG
The DNA here is from genome assembly GCF_947179515.1 of Apodemus sylvaticus. Lineage (NCBI taxonomy): Eukaryota > Metazoa > Chordata > Mammalia > Rodentia > Muridae > Apodemus > Apodemus sylvaticus. The sequence continues at coordinate 41,229,527 of NC_067483.1, forward strand.
CTTTAGGAAGACTCCTGGGCAAATACAAGAAAGTTAGGCTGGGTTTCCAGGCTTTGCTTTCCATTTGTATGATCTTGTGTGACCTTGGGAGATACCCTTTCTTGCCTTCCTCACCTGTATATGAAGAGAGTTCAGCCGGAGGATGCCCCAGAACCCAGTCATCTCTGAAGTCATGTGGCCTGCGGTCGGGGTTGTTGCTGGCTGAGTACAGGGAGGGTACTTGATGGGAGCAGGTGGCCTCTGGAGCTCTCAGTGCACGGCCCTTCCCTCCTTCTATCCCCAGAGATGCCTTCAGACATGGTCTGAGGCACAGCCCTTTCCCAGCCTCTACACAGCCCCGGAGTGAGACCTGGGAGCTCCCAGTCTGCTGGTTACCAGTCAGTGACCTTGAGTGAGCCAGCGCCTTTATATCTTTGAGCTTCAGTGACTTCATTGTCAAAACACAGTGATAAAGGCGACAGTATTCTAGTGCTCCTATGGAGATTAAAGAAGAAACGCATCGAGAACTTAATACAGTGTGGATCCCACAAGAGCCGGAAGAGCCTTGGCCATTATTCATAGTATCACTCAAAGCCCTTGGCAAATTGGCAGTGGGGCAGCGGGAAGCAGTGGCTGAGGGGATGGGGGTTGGGGCAGGGAGGGCTCACCGTATGACCAACCCCCAGGAGCTCAAAGCTTCAGCCAGGTGTGGGGGTAGCCACGGTCTCTATCCGGGTCCCTCTGGCCACCGGGCACTGTGCAGTAGGAACGTCATGGGGAGGAGACACTGATGGCTTTCTTAGACTGTCCTCAGTCCACTTTTCCTCAGTTCTGCCTTCCTCATCCGATGTCACTTCTGGTCCGTTCTGTGGTTATGACAAATGGCATTTTACCTCCAGGAACGAGCCAACCGATTAGGGAGGGATGAGGCTGGATGTCTCTGGAGTACATATGTCCAGCAGCAGAGCAAAGAGACCATCTGAGCTTCGGAGGGGCGGGGCTGGCATCCCGGGTCTGTGCAGGACTATGTGCACGGTGTGATGAGGAGAGGGACGCAGGGCCAGGGTTTACCCGGACTTGCTGTGTGAGCTTAGATCACCTCCCCTCTGGTTCTCAGCTTTCCTTACGTGAAGTGGAAGGCCAGCCTAGAAGAATTGGTTGGCCTGTTGGCTGTTGGGAAGTTTGCTGGGATCAGTCAGGCATCTACTGTGCAGTGTCCCTTGGTATCCATCTTGTGACTCAGCCTGCCTTGGAGAGGTTGTGACAATGCCCAGCGAGCCCTGAGGGTAAAGAGCAGAGATCTCTGTTTTGGTGTGTTCCTTAGTAACTCTGTGAATTTAGGCCTGTTCTTTTATGTCCCTGAGCCTCATTTGTCTCATCTGTGAAATGGGCACCGTGTTCCTTACCTTTTAGGTTTCTTAGGAAGATCACAGAGATAATTTATATGAAACTCTTGGGGTCTGAGAGGTTCCTAGTGTGATCATGGATGCTGCCTGGGCTTCTCTGTCATACAGAGGGAGATTGGAGTTCACTGTCTTCCAGCTGCGACACTCACAGGCATCTGAGAGAGAGCTGTGTCTCCTGTGTCCTCCTGCTCTGCATCCTGGAGAGTGCATGCGCCAGCCCTGGTCACAGGGCACGTGGCGGGGACGCTCAGCCATGCTAGCCATCTGAACGAGTATGTCATTGAGGGCTCTGGAGGCAGAGAAACAGAGACGCAGCATCCTCCTATTCATGGTTCCCTGTGAGGAAAGGCTGATGGGGTCAGGACAGTGCTGCCTGCTGGGGGTCACTGGGTAAGGGGACCTCGGAACAAGGTATCCAGAAGGGCTTCAGGGCCATTTCCGTTCATTCCTTTAATTCTGACTGTAGGGTGACAGACTCCAGGAGAGCACCTTGCCCAGTCACACAGAGTGAGTGTTAGGAGGCAGATGCAGCTGAGTCAGCACTTTGGGGCCCTCCATCTAAGGCTCTTTCCATTTTCTTTTTAAAGCACAAGACAGCTATTTTCCATCTCTTCTAGGATCAGGGCACGAGGTACAGTGCTTTGATGGCCGGAAGGACATGGGTCCCGAGAAGGGACCTCCTCATCTAGACGCTGAGTTCTCCGAGTCTCAGGGCCCAGGTTTGTTACTGAGAATGCTGAGTCCTTAGAACAATACAGAGCTAACACAAAGTTCCTCGGTGTGAGGCCAGAGCTCTGTAGGCACGCCAGCCGCCTCAGTCCCCTTCTCTCCACCCAGACACAACGAACGAGCGGCAGCCACAGGGCAGCCCGAATGTGAGAATGAACCCATGTGGGCTTCGCAATGGGCTGTGGGGGGGGGGGGGTGCGGGGAGAAAACAAAGGCTAGAGGACAGATATCTAACTCTGCTTTCTTGACCCATATGGGACGGCGGCTGCCCTGGGCCGACCGGTTGACAGCCCGCCCTGCCTCCCAGGGGAAGGAGACAACAGCCTGTGCTTTGCTCTCGGTTCCATTGGCCAGCTGAGTGAAAGAAAGTCAATATTTGCCCTGCGGCGGCGAAGGGCAGCAGGACCAGGGCTGGGCCAGGCAGGGTGGAGCTGGGGCCTGAGTGCTTCCATCCTCCAGGTTCCTCATTGTGGGGCCGAGCGCATCCTGAGCTGATGGTCTGTCCGGCATGCCCACACGGCCTCCCTGCAATGCTCTCCCCTAAAACATCCCCTTTATTACAAGCTGCTGCCTCCCCAGCTGCCAGTCCCCTGGAGAGATGGGATTTGAGGCTTTTTGTAGAAAGGTCTGGCAGCAGATGGCCCATTGAGCCGCCTGCAGAAAATACTGCAGAGGCGCAGAAAGGCAGGCCTCCGGACCTGGATCCTCGAGCCCAGGGACAGATGTGCAGAGTCCTTGGCCGGTCAGAAAGAGAATGGCTGCTTCTGCTGCTTCTGCTGCTGCTGCTGCTGCTGCTGCTTCTTCTTCTTCTTCTTCTTCTTCTTCTTCTTCTTCTTCTTCTTCTTCTTCTTCTTCTTCTTCTTCTTCTTCCTTCTTCCTCCTCCTCCTCCTCCTCTTCTTCCTCCTCCTCCTCCTCCTCCTCCTCCTCCTCCTCCTCCTCCTCCTCCTCCTCCTCCTCCTCCTCCTCCTCCTCCTCCTCTTCTTCTTCTTCTTCTTCTTCTTCTTCTTCTTCTTCATCTTCTTCTTCATCTTCTTCATCTTCGTCTTCTTTTTTCTTTCTTTTTTCTTTTTCTTTTTCTTTTCTTTTTTTTCTTTTTTCTTTTTTCTTTTCTTTTCCTTTTTTCTTTTCTTTTTTTTTCTTTTTTCTTTTCTTTTTCTTTTTTCTTTTCTTTTTTTTTTTTGCCTTTGTTATGCCTCCTGCATTGTTTTCAACTCAGAATCCCACTCCTGGTTTCTCTGCCCTGAAGTCATTGGCAGAGGGGCTGTAGGAGGGCAGGGTCATGGCGCCTCTCTCTGACAAAGTGACACCTGCCAACTGTTTGAATGGCTTCTTTTGATTTGTGTGGCTTGCCGGATCTTGACCTAGCAAGCTAACAAAGGGGTGCGTCTGGCGGCAGATGCCAGACCTGCGAGGTAACTGGGTTAGTTAGACTCCAGCAGGACAAGCTGGTGGGAGACCGGAAGAGGGGCTCCGACTGTGGTGATCACCTGTGAATAGTGAATCTGCCAGAAGGGAGGAGACCTGTGCAGCTTGCTTTTTAAGGACCAGTCAGCATTGTTACTCAACCCTGAAGGGGACAGCACCCGAAAATAAGACTGGCCACGGCCACTAGCTCCAGGCAGGAAAGATCGAGAACATCAGCAGGAGTTGCTGTGTGGTCGAGGCTGCCAGAGACAGGTTATAGCCTGGCCCAGTCTTCCCTCTAGCATGGGGGGGGGGGGAGGGGGCTCTTAGCACGCTTCCTTTCTGGCCCCTGTGATTCTGGGAACCCATTGGACCGGACCCAGTGGCCCAAGCACGCTCCAGGTTAAGCTGAGGCCCCAGGTACTTGGGAGGAGGTTCTGTGTGCCAATCTCAGCTCCTCCGGTGCTTTGTCATGGGGTAGAGGGATGGAGGGATGCTTTGGCTCATCTTCTTTGTGTATAGAAATGGAACTAAAGCAGTTCGAAACCTGTAGAGTTGACATGAGGATTTAATGTATTAATATTTACCTAGATCCTGGAGGTATTAGAGACCGTGGAGTGATGCAGTAAAATGCTTCCATGGCTGCTATAGGTTGTTCCGTAAAACTGGAGGGAGTGTGCTGAAGAGAAAGGAGTTTAGAGCTCAGAGCGGGCGAGGCAGGACGCGAGTGAATTTGACCGGAAGGATCTGGGGTATGGTGTCCCCCGTGAGTGGCTGTGGACAAGCTGCTGTATATCCTCGCCTTTACAATGCCTTTGTATCTCAGTCCTGCCTTCTTGTAACGTGCAGTGAAGGAGGCCGGTTTTCCCTCCTCTCCTCCAGTGTCCTGCAGTGCGTGACGGCCTGGCAGAGCCAGTAGGCCTGGCAGATCCACAGGAAGGGTGGCTTCTTCCTGCCTCCGCTCTGGACTCATGCAGGTCTCCTGGCTGAGTCCCTGGCACCAGACCCAGTGGGCTGCTCTCCCAGTGAGGCCGCTTGGCTACTGGGTGGCTTTGGCTAAGTCTGGTTGCTTCTTTTCTAGTCTTTGTTTATCTAGGGAAACAGCCTGGTGGATTTGTGCGCTGAGGCAGGGGACTGCTGTGTTGCTGTGGCATCATGACCAAGCAGAGGGGTCTTCCTTCAAGCCTGAATGCCCTGGCTGAGAACCCTAGACAACCGGAGGTGGAGCCCTCCTGGGATGGCAGAGACAAGGGCCTCCCCCTCCTGCCAATCAGCTCACAGGAGGGGCCCCAGAATCAGGCTCTCGGCTTGACACCTCATCCAGCGTCTTTCCTGTTTGGAGAGTGAACACCTGTCCCTTCCCTTCCTTCTTCCTGAGGTAGAGCAAGTAGCCAACAGGATCTACTGACAGGATCTACTGACAGGATCTACTGACAGGATCTACTGACAGGCCACAGGCCTCTGCCGGGGACTGTGGGGTGACCAGGCTGTGCACATTCAAGGCCAGTGACTGGGAAATGCCCACTGCCCCTTAACTTTCCACCTGGTCGTGTGGGGTGACTGGCAGCCTTGAAGAGGGGAGCATATTTTCAGTGCTGTTCAGGGTCTTGCAAAAGACTACCTAGGAATTGTCCCCCAAGTGTCTCCCCAAATAGAGCCCAAATTCTGAGGTTGCTTGGCCAAGGTCACTTCTAAAGTCAACTATGAGCTCATGGCTTGGTGTCATCTGCCCCATTCCCCAAGCGTCACTAGATATGGCTTCAATGTTGGCTGGCACTGTGGGGTTCTCCTTTGGTGCTTGTCCCCTCTGACCTTGGTCCTGATATTTAATCTCCATATATATATAATCATACTTGTGTAAACTGGATGTGTTTAGACTAGATAACAGGTAGAACTTTCCTTGCGGCATCCTTGGTATGGGTGATAGAGGCTCTCTCCATTATATACGTATACATATATATGTATGTATTTGAGACAGTGTCTCTCCACATTGTCCAGATGGTCTCAAGTTCACCATGTGCCCCAGACTGGTACAAGACTGACTATGGAGCCCAGGCTGGCTTCAGACTTGCTGCAATCTTCCAGTATTTCCCAGGGTCAGGATTAGGGGCACGACCCACCATGCCTGACTCTTCTAGAACATTCAAGGGCAGACGTGGTCTCCCGTGGATCTGGGTTGATGTAGGCTGTAGGGAAACTTCAGAGAAGAACCCCGGACTTGTAGTTTTAGCTGAGATGGTAAGGGTGCCTGCTACTATGGCCGACGACCTGAGTTCAATCCCTGGAACACGTGGTGGAGGAGAGAGCCACGTCCTACACATTGTCTTCTGACCTCCTCACGCTCACTGTGGCTTGTACACCCCCATCTATGAACACGCCCACACAAAGAAATAATATTATAAACTTAAAAAAGAAGTCCAAAATCAGATCCTGAACTTAGTAGCTTTGGACATGTGACTTTGGGCAAGTAGCTTTGAGTCTCATTTCTGTTCTGTTTTCTCTCTCTCTCTTCCTTCCTTCCTTCCTTCCTTCCTTCCTTCCTTCCTTCCTTCCTTCTTCCCTCCTTCCCTTCCTCCCTCTCTCCCTCCCTCCCTTCCTTTTGTTTTTTGTTTTGTTTTGGTTTTTGGTTTTTTTGAGACAGGCTTTCTCTGTGTAGCCCTGGCTGTCCTGGACCTCACTCTGTAGACCAGGCTGGCCTCAAACTCAGAAATCCGCCTGCCTCTGCCTCCCAAGTGCTGGGATTAAAGGCGTGCACCACCAACACCCGGCCCCTCCCTCCCCTTTAAAAGTTCCTCTGGCTTTGAACTCTTTAGGTAACTAAGGATAACCTTGAATCTGTCCTCCTGTCTCCACCTCTGGAGTGCTGAGATTTGGGTATGTTCTATTGTAGATAGCTTTACACGGTCACTCTGTAGGCAGGTCACTCTGCCTACACAGTGCTGGGGATAGTACCCCACACGCCCTGTGCATGCTAGGCTAACAGTCTACCTGAGCACCAGCCCCGTGGTATCAGCACTGCTTACCGGAGTTTCTAAGTTCCCGCCTCCTTTAAAAATACAGCTCGATTGAGAGGTTGCTCACATACCAAAACACTTACGCAATTTAAGTTGTTGCACACCTCAGCAACAACACCATCACCATACTCAATTCTAGACCATTTTCATCCCCGCCCCCGAAACCCCAGGTATGTTGCAATTCCCTTACTTTCTATTCCTGTATCCCTAACCAGCTAACGACTGGCTTTCTGTCTCTGTAACTTTGCCTTTTCTGGGTCTTTCCCTAAGCCGGGTCCCACACCGCATGGCAGTGATGACAGTGTTCTGAGGCACCCCTACGCTGGGCAGGGCCAGGGCTCCCTCTATCTCTGGTGGATGGCCTCTGGATGTGGACTTGCACTGTGTTTGTGTATTCATCAGCTGACAGTTATTTCTGTGGCTGTTCTCGGCTCCTGGACACCGCTTTGCTGCAGGCACTGGGGACACGGCTGTCAGCGCCATATTTCCATTCCTCGCGGCTACGTACTTGGTGTTGGAATCCCTGTGTTCAATTATTTATTTTTAAAAATAAATCTTTAATTATACTTGTTTATTTCCTTATGGAGGTGGCACATGTCACAGTCCTCATGTAAAGGTCACAGGGTAACTCTAGACTCAGTTCTTCCACACTGGGTTTCTGGGAATCAAAATTGGGTCATTAGACTAGGCATCAGGAACTTTACCTGCAGAGGCATCCGGTTGGCCCAGAGGTTTGAATGATTGGTTTTAAGCTATGTAGACCAGGCTGGCCTTGAGAGATCTGCTCACCTCTGTCTACCAAGTGCTGGAGTTAAAGACTTGAGTCATGACACCTGGTCAGATTTATTTTATTGTATTTGTGTATATGTGTATGTTTATACACCTATATGTGTGTGGAGATCAGAAAAGGGCACAGATCTCCTGCAGCTGAAATTATAGGTAGTTGTAAGTTGATTGTTATGGATACTGAAAACCAAACGTGTATCCTTTATAAGATTAGCAAGCACTCCTAACCACTGAGCTATCTTTCCAGTTCAAAGGATTTATTCTTCAGTGGCATATTAATATCCTAAAGCCCTAATCTGCGTATTCATGTGGATTAGCTCCTTAATCAACACAAGGCAGGTTCTGCTATTATCTACATTTTTCCAAGGGAGGAAACGGAGGCATTATTTGCAAGGCCTTCAGTTAACAGAGCCAGGATTGGGATGCTAGACCGTTAGGTCAACACTCTTGTCTCTGTGTGGGCAGAGTAGGACAGCAGTGCAATTTCCTGCCACGCCACCACAGGGGCTCCGTGCCCTGCTGCTGAGTCCTGGAGTGGTGACCAGACACTGTACGCGTCTCCTTCTGATGACTGTGTGGTTTGGGGGAATTTATTTGACCCTCAATTTAGTTCTCTTCGAAATATAAAGCATTCGGCATGGCATCCAGTAAGAGTTAGGAAGAGCGGGAGGGAGAGAAGGAAGGAGGGAGGGAGGAAGGGGGGGAAAAAGGAAGGGAGGGAGGGAGGGATGCTGGAGAGCCCAGTAGCACGGAGTCCAGCTCTGCCTTCCTTACTCACCCAGAAAGTGGCCTGGCCTGGAAGGGAGTCCGTTCCATGCTTGGGCCTTGGGTAACATTCTTCAGTAACAGAACAATCGACGCCAGAGTTTCTTCTCAATCTCATGCCCTGTGTATGCGCCATGTTCCCAGCAACCCAGACCCTTATGTCTCTTAGCAGCACCTTCACCCCAAGCCCAACAGTGTAACAGGCCTGGGCTAGGTGGGAGAGGTCAGAACCTACCACAAGCCTCCTTTCCATTACAGCCTTGCTGACAGAGCCTTCTGTGGCCTGCTACTCTCTCGTGAGTCCTTTCTGACTATCCCTGCCCTGGGTTCTGTGCCCCCTGTAGCTGCTGTAGCCACCTCCTGAGGCTGGCCCAGCTCCTGGTGTGTATCCCCCAGAGGGACAGTGCTGAGTGTCACCGGATGCCCAGCATATGTTGATTGACTGAGGCATGGCTTCATATTGAGGCGGCCGATCCCCGGGGCACTGTTCCGGACCCCTCTTCCCCATGACTTGCACTCTTCTCTACCAAGCAAGGAAGCGACAGCCACGTTGCATTTCCCAACCGGGACATGCCTGTCCTGCAACTGCTCCCTTTCCTCCTGCCTGCCTGCCAGTCGCCCCCTGGGTTTCAGTGACACATGTAGGTGCTGTGGGGAGCCTTGAGTGCCAGAGTGCAGCATCTCTACAGCTGAGGAAGCAAGGTGAGGGCAGAGGTGAGGGCGACCTCTCATAGGTCGCCCTGCCGGAAGGAGGCTATGGGAAGATTTGAGTGAAAGCCATCTAGTCCTGATGCCAGTGGCACTGGACTGAGAGGGGTGAAGGCTTCTAAGGGGGATGCCTGGAGGACCCAAGGCTGCCAACTCTAGGCAGGGTCACTCTGCCTTCACTAGGCCTCTATGGGGAGGAGGGGGCCACCTTGGCATCTTGCGGGGCAGGCTTACACAGAGGGCTTGGTGCTGACCCAGTGGCTGTCTGCATGATGGTGGAGGCCTCTGCCGTGCTGTTCCTGCCTCCGGTGTGCTGAGTCCCAGTGGAGCCCAGATCCCTTCCCCCTCTGCCTGCGCACTTCCCTATTTTTAAGCTCTGTGGGCTTGATGATCTGCTGCTACGCATCTTGCAGTCACCTTGCTCTCTAGCACCCTCAGAAACTGGCTGGGCGCTTCCTACCCGACAGCCCTGCCCGACCTGAGGCCAGAGCTGGCCAGGTTCCCATCCAGACCCAGCAATGGCTTCCCAATGGGTCCTTGGCTCACTTTGGGGGTGGCCTGCAGATCTCAGACCCTTGAGAAAGGCTTTTCCTCCTTATGCTGTGGTCTGTCTCTCTTCCCTTCCTCCCCTGTGTCAGTCCATCCTGCAAGAGGACAGTGGCGCATCCCACATACTGGCAGACACTTCTCTTTGAGAACAAACTCTAGGGACTTAAGGGTCTGTGTAAGTGTGACTAACTTGAAGCAAGGCTTGGGGCAGCAATGTCAGAGATTGAAAGACAGTTGGATAGAAAGGGAACCCTGATGTCATCCAGGCCAGTCCTGTGTCTCCTGTCTGGGCGTATCCTCAATGACAGGGCACTTACGCCTCCAGAGATGCTCCTCGGGGCCATCACTGGACAGTGCTGACTTTGCAAAGATTCTTCATGTTGATTCTAAATCAAAAGTCCCACACCAAAAAAGAGAGAAGGACCTCCTTTTTCCACTCCTCACTGCGTTAGAGAAGGAGAGGGGAGTCAGAGGATTTGCCAGTCATCTGTTATAAGGAGCCACAGCACGGTGGGTGCCTTGGGCAGGGCCAGAGGAACTCAGAGCCGTGGACCAATGTAGTAGGTGCTTTTGCTGAGGGGACTCAGCTTGGGCGGTGGTCCTCTGGAAAGAGATGGTGCTGGATGAATCTGCCTTCCTGCCACTCGTGGGGAGGTCCTCAGGTCTGTGACAGAAAAGTTAGAAATGTTGGGCCACACTAGTGGCCTCTATGGACGCAGGCAAGTTCTGGATCCTCAGGGACTTGGTTTCAGCCAAGGTCAGGTGACTGCATCACACACACACACACACAGACACACACACACACACACACACCCTCACATACCCTTTGAGGGCTCCAGAACACTGCTCCAAGCTTGGATGGATGTGTGTGTGTTGGGGGGAGAGCAGTGGCCTAGAAGTCAGACTGACTACCCTGTCACTCCGTAGCCTTGGCTTGTCACGACCTGAGGCTTGGCGGCTGTAAAGTGTGTTGCAAGGACCTCCCCAGGTGCTGTGGATGGACGTGTGCACCCTGGGGTGTGCTCTGTAGGGCAGCATCCTCAGTGGGCACGTAACAGGAATAGACCCCTGCACATTTTCTGTGGGCAGCCTCTTGACACCCGTGCCTCTGGTGCAGACCGGGGGTGGGGGTGGGGGGGCTGGAGCTCTGAGTGTTTCTCATCTACTTGGAGAGGGACTGTTCCCACGTGCGCATCCTCCTGACCCCGTGTAGACGGAAGCTTCACCTCCTGAGAAAGGCTCTTGGGGAGGGGCACAGCTGCCCGCCAAGCCAGGCTCTATGGAGCAGCTGTCTGCAGGTGGCAGTGTCCAGATCCAGGGCTGTACTCAGTGAGATGATCGCCTCTCTCACCGTACAGGCATCCAAGGTGGCAGGTGCACACAGTAGACTCTTGGTTCCTACTCATAAGCACTTGGGACTCTGTCAGACCACCTGTTGACAGCACCTAGATAACTCCTCTGAGCCCAAATGTCTCCTTGAACTCCTGCCTCAGGGCTGCTAACAAAGGAAACTCCCTGGGTGGCACCCATATTTCCCTGTCAGGGTGTCCTGGAGGGCTGGAGAGAGAGAGAGAGAGAGAGACAGAGACAGAGAGAGAGAGAGAGAGAGAGAGAGAGAGAGAGAGAGAGAGAGAGAGAGAGAGAGCGCGCTGAGATGCTGTGTGACACTGGCCATGGCATCCTGATTTGCAGGCGCTGTTTTTCATCTTCCTCTTTATCGTATTTTATCTTAGCTGCAGCCGGAATCCACACAGAGCCTTCCAGCTTCAACAACCAAATGCAGGTGCAGTGGCCAGGGTGGATGAGGGCACCAGGGTTGAGATGCATAGGATGTCAGGAGGGTGGACCAGGGTTAGGGCCTCATCAGGCAGAGGGAATAGGCGCTTTGCCACAAGCCTTACCTGACCAGGTGGGCTGGGTCAGCTGAGGCATGATGGGAAATGGGTTTTTTTTGGGGGGGGGGGCGTAGGGGCAGGGTTTGAGAGAGGGTTTCTCTGTGTAGCTCTGGCTTTCCTGAAACACACTCTATAAATCAGACTGGCCTTGAAATCGGGGATCTGCCTCTCTCTGCCTCCCGAGTCCTGAGATCAGAGGCGTATTCCATCAATGCCCAGCTGAAGGAGGGTTTCTTAGTGGAAATTAAGCAGGCTGAGCCAAAACCTGAATCTGTTGTTCTCAGCCTGTGGTTCACAACACCTTTTGGGGGGGGGGGTTGAACGACTTTGTCACAGGGGTCCTCTAAGACCATTGGAAAATTTACATTATGATTCATGATAGTGACAAAATTATAGCTATGAGGTAGCAAGGAAAGTAATTTTATGGTTGGGGGTCACCACAGCATGAGGAACTACATTAAGGGGTCACAGCATAAGGTCACTGCTCTAGAACAACAGGGGCTCTGAACCTGCCCTAGGACATGATAGCCAGTCGACAGCCCACCTTGCCTCCCCTGTTGGGTCAGGTACAGTTGTTCCTTGAAGGCCTGTCCCGGAAGTCCCCAGGATCTGTTCTGCGCATGACATCCTGTTTTCCTCATTGTTTCCAAGTCTGCTCACTCTCCCGGAGGCAGCTTCTGGTGCCACTCTGCAGGTAGACAGAGAAGGCCCAGAGAGCTTAAGGGACCTGCCTGAGTTCATCTGGCTGAACGTGGCCTACCTGCCCAGCCCAGTGCTGGCTCCGCCCGCTTGGTGGCATCTGCTCTGCGCTTGGCTCCTTACCATCAGGTTGGATCTCACAGGATTCCAAGGTGGGGCTTTGCAGGATACATTCTCCCCACTCCCCCCACCCCCGCCTCCCGCAGTGCTCCCTCTGCCAGCCTGGTGGTGCTCTGCACTTCTCCAGCCCCATATCTGTTCCAGCCCCAGGTCATGCAGGAGAAAGTTGGCTTCTGGGACTCTAATTATGCCCCCAGGACTTGGCATGACCCACTTTCGTTCCCGGATACTGTGAGCTGTCAGGGGCGCTGACGGTAATGGGCATCTCTGTCTGGGCCGACACTTCTTGGTCCCTGTTTCTGGCCAGTGTCTGGGAGGAGAGTGTACTCTTGAGACTAGACTGTTCTCCCTTGATGACCCTTCACTGGATAGCAAAGCTCCCATCATGCACCAGGACAGACTAGGATCTCTAGACTTTTTGGGATTTCTCACCTACCACCTGGCCGCCCGTTACTTAGAAGTGCAGCTCTCTTCATCATTTGGTTAAAAACAAAAAAAGGGTGATGTGGCAGGCACTCTCTTTTGTTACCTGCTTAGCCTCAGTTTCCTCTGTAACTGAGAGTAAACTGGGAGTCCTCGGTGGGGAGGAGCAGGAACTCAGTGCAGCATTGAAGTTTGGAGTGTCACCACCATGGCTCCTTCGTCTGCACCTCAGGGCTGGTACCCTTCATGTCTCCCCTGTGAGGCCAGCCTTCTCAGAGGCTTCTGCCCGAGAAGCTTGGAACGGTTGATGGAAAGCAGACCCCTTGGTCAGCTGTGCCAGGACTCAGGGATTCACAATGGGGTCTTGGGTGTGACCTATCAAGCGACCGGAGTCATGTCTGTTCCACCAGTTCACAGAGGGTGGAGTCTGGCATCTCCTTGGCCAGCTGCCTTGGGACAGTGTTGGGTTTTCTTCCGCTTGTATGGTTAGCTTTCAGCACAGGACCTAGTATAGGAATTGGGGTGAAAGAAAGTATCAGAGGAACAGACATAGCCTAACTGTGGTAGGAAGGGTGAGTCTCGAGGCTGGGGAAGGTAGACTCTAGTGAGCGAAGTCATCCCATAAGTTTCATTGCCAGACTTGGAGAGTGTGCTAGCCAGGATACTGGCCACTCTCCCCTCAGGGATTTCATCCCAGGGTGGCAGGCTTTGCCACCCTGCCACTGGTTAGTTAGTCTGGCTGACAGCCTTGGAGTCTGGCCTAACAGTGAAGCAGAGGTTCCCAGGAGAAGCCCTTCCTGGCGAGACCCCACCTTCTCGGTTGCCTGTTGTCAGGCTGTTACTTGGCTGCTTCTTTGGGCAGGGTTGGGGTAGGAAAAGAAAACACAGGAAGAAGAAACAAGCCACGTCTTTCTCATCGTCTTGGTGGGCTGTGGGGAACTGGGCAGTGTGCACAGGTAACTGACACCACATAGCAGTGGGCAGTCTCAGAGGAAGGAAAGTACGGAGCAGGGAAGAAGGCTCTGGATCTCAGACTCCCAGCCACCCAGCTCACCACCCATCCCACCCATCCATCTACCCACCCACCTACCCTCCTACCCAACCGCCGACCCACCCAGCCACCCACCCACCCACCCACCCATCCACTTACCCACCCATCCACTTGTGTGGTAGCCCTGGCTTTTTTGGACAGAGCCTGGGCTCGCGGTCAGAGCAGAGCTCTGGGCTCTCCTGTGGATCGGGATCTCAGCCCTGGCTCTTCTGCAGCCCACAGGCTCTCTGTGTCTGAGAACGGAGCTGCCCCACGTTCAGGTGAGGTCTTCAAGGTTGCTGGCCATCTTGGAAGATGCTGAGCCCTTTCCAAGGGCAGTCGGATGACATCTTCATTACCCAAGTGTAGGGCCTTCAGCTGTGACCACAGCTTCCTGGGTAAGTGCTGAGTGGGAAACCCAGCTGTCCCTTCTCCTGGGCGCTGCACTTCCCATGCAAGGCCACATACACACTGCTGTGCACTCACCATGCCTGTGAACACGTTCACACCTGCATTTGTGCTCAAACACATGGTGTCCACTCGTCTGTGGGCACACACAGCCTTCTGATAGCATGTGTACCCTTCATGGGCCTGAGAGTTGGAGCCAGCCTCTCTTCTAGCTGAGGTTGAAGATAGCCTGGCACCAAAGTCAGGTTCCAGTATTTGGCTGGCAGAGCCACCTTCTGCAGCTTCCCTCCTGCTTCTGTTTTTAGTTCCCTGGGCAGGAACCTTGCCCAGGCCTGTAGTCAGCCTGGCTCCTGGACAGACAGCAGGGGGCACTATGGGCTCAAACACTCAGATCAAGCAGCAAGTAAGGAGAGGAGCCTTAGCCATCATCCTTGTCACCCAGTCACAATCCCTGTCACCCGGCCACTGTCCCTGCTCTTGAGACGATTCTCTACTTACACGTTGGTACTCCCTGCCAAGTAGACATACCCACCACGCCATAAATATACCCCTCCCCCACATCCATTATACACAATGCACCCGTCATACCTTTATGAGCTTTCCCGTCTCATGTGCCATTCACAACCCAACCCCACATGCCCCTACCCTTCACAGACACTTTATAGCCTCCAGAATACCTCTATGTACCAGACTTCATATGCCCTACTTAACACACAACATATAATCTGGTGACACAACCCATGTCACACCATATACACACCGCTACCTGTCACTCATAGCCCCACCCCACCCCACCCCATACACCCTACATAGCACACCTCTACCTGCCAGGCACACCCCTACTTTTACGCCCTCCCCCACTAACTACATGCACCTCGCTTTCCACTATATGCTAAACTTCATATACTTATAACCTGCAATGCATACATACACACATATACACACATGCATACATACACAGACACTGCACACATGTGTCCAGTATATTCCACCCACCATATGCCTCAGACTCTTGCCGTCCACATCACTACTTAACACAGAGCACACGTCACAGTTTCATGTCCCCGTGCCCTATTACATACTACATATATAGCACACATTCTTAGCCCCCCTACCGACATGCTACAAATTCACATATAACCCATTCCTCACACCACACTCTTACATTCCATGCCCATATGGCTGCACGTAACACTTCATACATCCTGTGTTTACACACCGCACACCCTTCTGAAAGCCTGAATGCTGAGCAAGGTGCTTGTGTGGTGGTGGCAGGGTGAGGAGTGTCCATTCTGAAATGAAGACAGGCCTCTGGTGTAAAGGACAGCAGGGCAGTTTGAAGGCACAGTGTGCTTCGTGTATGGCAGAATGTGTGCCCCCCCCCCATCTGTGTGTGTGTATGTGTGTGTGTGTGTTGGTCTGTCTGTCTGTCCGTCCATTGTCTAGGCAATCTTGTCCCCAGCCATACTTCCCTAGTTCATGACCAGGAGCAGAGTGCTGCTACCCTGCTTGTCTCTCTTCCTCTCAGACCAGCTGCGTACCAAGGCTCCCCAAGGCCCCACAGCCAGCGCCCTACCCCTTGCCTCCCACTGACCCTGCTTAGCACCTACATGGAGAACCCACCCTTCCATCCTTCCAAGTGTCACGATGCCCAGATAGTAGACAATATGGCCTCCTTCTAGGACAGCTGCCTGCAGGTGCAGGGTTGGGGGGTTCTCTGGATCCCTGAGGGGGCAGCTTCTGAGGCTGGAGGCAGCTGGAGTCAGGTGATCTGGTTGGTGAAGGTCCAGCAACGTTAGTGCCTTGGCTGACGAGGTCAAGGAAGTCTTGTTCCTGTCTAGTCAAGCTGAGGCCCTCGCTTGAGGAGTAGAGGGGAGTCGTGCAATGGGGACTGATGGGAGCACCCAGCCTTCAACCTGATGGTTAGTTAGCCAGGGGTACAGTAGGTACCCCACTGGTAGAGCTTGGTGGGGCATGGAAAGGGGGTGGGCAGGGGTAGGGAGTCCAGAGGCGACTACTGTTGTTAGCCATGCGATGCATCTGGCTTAAGGGATGGTCTGGCTTCAGTTTGGGTGTCTCCAAAAGTCAGGTGTGGCCATGCAAGGTCTGAGAGGCTCCTCGGGGCTCAGACCCTGGGTGTGGGTTGAGGGCTCTGAGCCTTGGTGACCACAGCTGCCCTTCAAGAGCAGAGCAGTGTGGGTAACTCATGCTCAGGGCTGGGCAAAGCCCAGGGAGGCTGACAGCCCTGTCCCAAGGTCACACACTACAACTGAACACGCAGCAGGGCTCAGTCCCGGTCTCAGATCCTCAGCCTTGGCCTGCTCTGGCTTCAGGCCATCTCTCGGGTGGCCTGAGACTCACCAACCTCGGCCTAGATGTAAAGGAAGGGAGGTAATATTGCTGCAGCAGGAAAGATGGAGGTTAGACTCTTGGAGGGTCTGCCCCGTTCTGAGGACCCTGGGGTGGGCAGCTTCCCGGGTGTCCGATCAAGAACAGACCTTGTTTCTCTGTGTGAGGTGTGACAGCCTGTTCTAAGGCAGAGGGACATTTGGCTGACGGGGAAAGGTGCACCAGGCGGGCATGCACAAGCAGCTCAAAGAAATGAGTGATTTATTTTCAATGTGAGCTCGAAAATCAACTCATTAAAACTTTATTCTCTGGCTCCCGGCACCAAATGTTGGACTGGGGCTTCGGTGCAAACATAAAGTTGTGAATTTATCCTTGAATATCGATTGCTTGAGCCTGGCACCAGCGACAGTCGCCCTTCTGGCCAGCCGCCGATTTCCATGTCATTGCTTTGCCTTCTGCAAACACGGTGCTAGGAAAGATTAAACAAGCTGAGTCTAGTCACTCTCACTCATGCGCCGTAATGAAGGCCAGAGCCGAGCGGATAATCCGCGGAAGTCCACGGCCCCCCAGTCGTATTTGATTGGTAGAGGTGGCAGTTGTGGGTGTGAGTGTGCACATAGATGCTTTTGACAAGTGCGGGGCATCAGCCCCTCTTCCATTCTGGAGTCAGATGTGTAAGAAAGACCCCCAACACTGCAGGACAGGGTGGGACTCTAGGGCACAAGTCTATTGCAGGGCAGAGGGGAAATGGGGCCCTTGGAAGTGAGAGTGGCCCTGGTGACATTTCCAGCTGTGAGACCTCTCTGTGTGAAGCCTGTTTATTTATTGTTCTTTCTGAAGGTGGGTCCCAGCTCCTGGGTCTGTAAGGGGCGATTCTCTGCAGATGTGTTATTATCGGATTCAAAACTCAAAAGGTAGAGACACAAAGGGAACCATTTCCATGGCTTCATTCCTATGGTCTCCTCAGAGGCAGGGGCAGCCAGTGCCAGCCTGCCTTCCAGAGATACCCCTCCCCTTTGTACCATGGTGTGATACTACCTCTGTGAAGATTATCCCGGGCCCCTGTGTGGAAGCGAGTCTGCTGGGATGTCCCACAGAAGTGGATGACTTTCTTAGGAGCCCTTTACCTCTGCTCCTGGACCTTCCCAGACGTGCCCAGAGCTGAGTGCGAAGGCGGCAAGGTCTTTCCGTTCCCACCTAACTGCTCTCTCCAAGTCTAAGGCACAGAGAGTCTGCAGACAGGGGCTGTGGGCTGTAAGGTAGAAGAGGGCCTCCGTCCACCATCTTGGAAAGGCTTGCTCTCAGTGTCCTTCTTTGCCACCACAGTCCTGCTTCTTGTCCCAAGAGGCAGCTTCCTGTTGATTTGCTCCATAGACAGGAACAGACAGCTGAAAGGACCCCTCTACCAGGTGGTCACCTGCTCCCCCAACCATTCACCTCAAGCCACGACCGAGGGAGGGGACCCCTGGTGTTCTGGTCTCTGCTAGGATGCAGGCTCTGCTCACCTGCTCAGTGGTCCCCAGCCTCGGGCCATGGCTACCCTGTGCACTGAGACTGACACTGTGGCCAGGGGAAGGAGGGGCCTTTGTACCTTCTCCTCTGTTTAGTTCTCACACCGAGTGCACTGGTTTCTCTGGCACCGTTTCCCCTGCGGCCCACAGCTCCTCCCCTAGCCTTGCACCTAACAGAGTGGAAAGGCAGATTTAGGCTTGAATTGTTGTTCTGCTGAACTGAAAGTGTGACCTTGGGCAGGCTGCCACTCACCTGTCTGCCAGCAGCACTAGCACCGTGCTCATCCTGCCCTCCTCCCCCCCCCCCCCCCACGGTGAGCTGTGGTCACTAAGCTGTTGCCATGGTGCCCTGCGACTGCCGAGGTACCTGGGTGGTTCCTTCACATACACCCCCGCCCCCTCCTCTCTTGGCCTTTGCTTCTCTGGTAGGTCTTTAAAAATTACGTAGCCATCAGTGCCCAAGCATACTCCCCTACTCCCTGTCAGAGGACGTTGGAGTGAAGTTGCAATGCACATTGCCAGGCCATATTGCAGCCTGCTGACCTGCTGCAGGGTCACAATGGTGACATGCCTAGGGGACCTTTCCCCAACCGGTTTTTACCTAAGTGTCCGCTTCCTTCGTCTTCCCTCTACAGGCCTTGACCCCAGGCTCTGCATGCAGGGCCTCTCAGCCGGGCTCCTCTGGAGCAGCTCCGGCCTCCTCTATCTAATGGGGCCATTTCACGCTTCCCTGGTCAGGTGATTCCACCGGGCAGGCGCTCCTCTGGTCTGGGAGCATCTGGAGCCCGATTCATTTATCATCTTCAACTGCTCAGCTGGCTGCCTTCTGATCCTTGCAGGGCCACAGGATCCCTGCACCTCAGAGAATGCCCAAGCTGGAGGGTGCAGTGGTGTGAGACGGGGCGCAGTTAGGAGCTCGGACTAGGGGCCCCGAGACAGATCCTGCTGCCAACCACCCACGTGACCTTGACCCAGTCTCTTCCCTCTCTGGTTCTCTTTGTCTTGTGTCTTCAGCCTCTTCTCTCCTGGTTTCTAGAGATCTGTGGGCGTGGAGTCTACTGTCTCTCCTCTTATCTAAAGAGGAAGCACTGTAGAAGTCGTTGGTAAGCTGCTCACACTAAGACATCTGAGGAGAGCAACTGTGGACCTGATGGGTAGAAGAGCCACCATCCAGTCTTGTCAGTTATTTACTGAGCACCTGCTAAGTGTTAGTCCAAACTCCAGAGAGTTTGTGAATCTTTAGCTCCAGGGAATGGAGATGAACAGATGCGGGTGATATAAAGTCAAGTCTCTGGTAAGCAGGTGGTAAGGTGAGATCTGGCAAGGAAGCATGAGGTGCCACGGTAGGGCAGAGATGCTCGTCATCTGGGATGGCCTTTGCCATCTGGGGATGTGAACTAAGTAGACCTGGGCGAGAAAGAGTGGCTTTTTGGAGAAGGAATAGCAGCTGTGACATCCCTGGACTTGGATGATGTCTTTTGGAATAGTCCTGTCCATAGCTGAGGTGAGACCCGTGCAGTCTGCCTGTCTCCAGTGCCCTGGTGACATGGGAAGGCCGGCCACGGCCATTGACTTCAGGATTGCCTGTGAACGGCATGGTGTGACCTGGTGACCTAAGGATCACCTGTGAGGGCTGTGAGGCAGTGTCTGCTGCAGCAGGAAGCTTCCCTGATGATGACTGAACAAGGCAGTGAGCTGCGAGTGTAGCAGAAGGCATTAGGAGTCATTTTATTACTACTTTTTATAAAGACCAGTAGCAGCCGGGCGGTGGTGGCGCACGCCTCTAATCCCACCACTCTGGGAGGCAGAGGCAGGCGGATTTCTGAGTTCGAAGCCAGCCTGGTCTACAGAGTGAGTTCCAGGACAGCCGGGGCTATACAGAGAAACCCTGTCTCAAAAAAAAAAAAACAAACAACAACAACAAAAAAAAAACAAATCCAAAAAAACCACCCCCCCCCCAAAAAAAAATTTAAAAAAAAAAAAAAAGACTAGTAGCATTAGGCTTTTACCCAGTGTGAGTTCAGTCTTGTGTAGTGGGCCTCAGACACTGATTACTTACTCCACAAGCTCTGGACCACCGCTGCCCTAGCGTATTTTGCAGGTAGGACAGCCTTGCATATCAAAGGTTTTGTGGCTGTTTTTGTTTTTTTGTTTTGTTTTTTGGTTTTTGGGTTTTTTTTTTTTTTTTTTGGTAGCCTGAAGAGTTCCCTGTGGAGGAAGAGGAGGAGGCAGAAGGAGTCTAGCTAGGAGTCAGAGGGGATGGAGGACACAGGACACCAGAACTCTAAAGCAACCGAGCAAAGCTAATCTGAGCTCACAGGCAGAAGCAGTGAACATGGGCGTGGAGGCCTCTGACTATGTTATGGATTTTAGTCTCGTGTTTTTATGGAATCCCTTAGTGTGCACGAGTGGGTCTCTGATTCCTGTGCCTTCTCTTGGGCTCTCTTCCTCCTGTTGGTCTTTCTTGTCCAACTTGATGTATTGGTTTTGTGTTACCTTAGTGTATTTTATTTTGTTGTGTTTTGTTATCTCTTAGAGGACTGTTAGGTTCCACGGAGACACAAAGGAAGTGGATCCAGAGGGAGGGAAGTAGGGAGGGGTTGGAGGGAGGAGTGGGCAGAGGGAAACTGTACTCTGAATATATTATATGAGAGAAGACTCTTACTTTTGATAAGAGGGAAAAAAAAGAATCTAGCAAGAGAGGCTAGAGAAATAGCTCAGCTGCTAAGAGCACTGGCTACTCTGATGGAGAACTGGGGTTCAGTTTCCAGCATACACATGGTTGGTCACAACCATTTGTAACTCTACTTCAAGGTGATCTGATTTCCTTTTCTGGCCTCTATGAAGATAGAGGCATACAAATGGTGCACAGGCATAGATACATCCAAACAAAACAAAACAAACAAACAAAAAAACCAAACACTTATATGCATAAAAATAAAATATAATATGATAAAATAAAAATATAGCAAGCTACCAAAAAGATTATTCTAGAAGAAACCCAATGACGGAATAGAATGTAACCACTGAGTACCAACCATTCCAAAAGGAAAACAATGTGGAAAGCCTAAACCTGAAGGGAGGTTATAGCTTTAAGGTTAGGAATGAATTTACTTCTGTGTGTCAGCTGATTGTCGGGGTGCAGGACAGCAGCCCATACTCAGGGCTTGACTGGTTTGTTTATTATCTTTATTTATGTGATGTGATGTGTGTGTGTGTGTGTGTGTGTGCGTGCATGCCTTTGAGTCTTTCCAACCCGCATGTAGGTTCTGGGGATCGGACTTGGATCCTTATACGAGGCAGCAAACACTTTGACATATCTCACTGGCACTGTGCTGAAGGTTTAACAAGGTGATCTGTAAGGTCCCAGTCACTGTTTGTCTCCCTTTTAAGGTTTAAAATTAACTTTAGTGGACCTTTTGTGTGTGTGTAGATAATTACCAATTGTTTTATTCTTTGGCTATGTTTTCCTGCTGTTTAAGTCCATGCAAGGTAGCCCCAGATGAACTCTTTTCCAGTTATTGATAAGGTCATCAGAGACTCTTTAAAAATTACTCCTAGGGACTTGGCGGGAGCCCCATGGCTCTGTTAGGTGGTGGTGGAAATTTTGTTTAAAAAAGATTTATTTTTAATTATGTGCATGTGTGTGTGTGTGGGGGGGGGTTGTGCAAGTGAATGCAGGTGCCCATGGAGGCCAGAGGAGGGCGCTGTATCCCCTGGAGCTGGAGTTACAGGCAGTTGTAAGCTGTCCCCTGTGGGTGCTGGGAGCGGAACCAGGGCCTCTGCAGGAGGAGCAGTATGCTATTTTAGGCACTGAGCCATCTCTCCAGCCCCTTGTGCCCCACCCCACTGGTGTGATCTCCTAGGATGGGTCAGAGTCTTCCTGACTCAGTAGCTTTTCTTGGAAGCATTGAGGACCTTTTCTTCTGTGCTGAGCATTCTCTTTGTAGAATAAACCCTGATGAGTTCAACTTCTGGAGTCTCCAAGTCTCTTGCTCAAGAGACCATGGCCTGTGACTAACAGGAGCTACAGTGTACTTTGTGGGTTGTCCCTTCATCCCCTGAGACCTAGTTGACTGGGAATAAAATGTTGGCTGCCCTCTTGGTCCCCATGTTCTCCTTGGCTTTGTCCATTGAGGGTGGTTTTGAACACCCAGCCCATGACAGCAGTGTGAAAGAAGGAATGGGGTTTAGAATGTAGCTTTGTGTGACACTTTGATAAAGCTTGACCGGGACATTTAAAAATAAATCCAGACTCTGCTTTTCTTCCTAATTAGAAACTGAACTCAGTTACCTTAATAAAAATAAAATCTTGGTTCTTTAGGCAAGTTTCTTTAAACCCATGCTGTTTTTAAATTTTAAGTTCCATAAAATTCTCTGTGACATTATCTCTGTGACATTAACTCTTTGGTTTTATCCTAATTTCTCTCTGTGTTTATTTCTGATAGTCCTTTGCTTTTGGACAGAATCTCTGTACAAAATCTTCTCTCATCTCAAACATTTTATTTTCTCCTTAACCTTCATTAAAATATATTTATAACATATATATTATCTTTTTTGCTTTTGACAAAATATCTTTTATTAATTCTTTGGTAATACATATGAGCAGTGTATCTTGGTTGTATTAACCCTCAACTACCCTTTCACACTCCCTGGGGTACCCTTGCCCACTCCATACCCTTTCTACTTTTTTTGTTGGGACACACTGAGCCCATTAATGTTGCCCATTGGAATGTTGACTGATTTTGTTGGCTGGATCTTGTGCAGGTCGCCATAGCTACAGTGGGTTCCCCCAGAGATCACACCCGCAGGGGTGGAGCACAAGGGGCTGGAGCGATGGCTCAGAGCTCAAGAGTACACACTGCTCCTGCAGAGGCCCTGCGTTCAGTTCCCAGCACCCACATAGGACAGCCTTCGTGAACCCCCTGGTCATGTCATGTCCATGTTCATAGTATGTCTCCCCATCCTGCTCTCACGTTCTTTCTGTTTCCTCTTCCAAAATGAGATGCTTCCAGAGCCTTGGGTTGGAGTGGGCGTGTTTGGTAGAGGCGTCCCGTTTAGAGCTAAGCACTTAGTAGTCAACTGATTTTCAATACTTGTACCGATTCAATGTTGTCTCTGCATTGACTGCTACAGAAAGCAGCTTCTCTGGCCAAGGTTGGGGGCCGCACTAATCTAGTGAGCAAATGTAAATACTTAGAAAATGGTCTGATGATGTGCCCATATAGCAAGACAATAGTGATAGAGTTCCCTCTAGGGCCCACACCCTCTGTACTTAAAGGCTTTTGGCCTGTTTTGCAGAACCAGGTATGAATTTCCTCCTGTGGAGTAGACCTAAATCCAATCCAAAATTGGTTGGTTATGGTCAGTATTGTAGCATGCAGTACTCAATGCTGGCTTTTCTCCCCCAGCGGCATAGCGTATGGCGGCGCTATGAAAGCTGGCTGTCTCAGTTACTTTTCTACCGCGGTGGTAAGACTCCATGAGCAAGAAACAGAGTAGAAAAAGTTTATTGAGGCTTACAGTTTTGGAGGGTTAGAGTCCGTGACCACTATGGTGGGGAGCATGACAGTAGGCAGGCAGGCATGGGGCCAGAGCAGTGGCTGAGAAGTTCACATTTTGAGACCCAACTAGGAGTCAGAGAGAGAGAGCTACCTGGGAATGGCTTGAGCTTTGGAGACCTCAAAACCTACCCCTGGAGACACACCTCCTTCCACAAGGCCACGCCCCCTAATCCTTCCCAAACAGTTCCACCACAGGGGACCAAGTATTCAAACATATGGCCCATAGGGGCCCTGCTCATTCAACCCGCCACACTAGCTATTAGGGAGGAAGTTTTTAGGTGACCCTTGGCTTGATTTCTCTGTCCTGAAACCAAGGAGTGTTAGGTCCCTGCTATCAAGGTCTGCTAGACAACCAAGAACAGTGGTCATAGCGTGGTGGTTGACGTCCTCTGAGGCCTTCCTGACTAACAATGTCTCGGGAGAAATCCCACACTTGGCACCAAGATTTTCATTAACTAGCCATGCCTTTTGGGGAAAGCACTGTCCACCTATACAGCTCCCTATATCTGTGCTCAAACTCGTTTAAAAAATTATATTTTAAAATAAGCTTACCAAGTAGTAGATTTCTAAAGGGTTTGTCATATTCCCTAGGTTTCGGTGACTCACTCTCCCCTGTGTATCTCCTTTTTAGTTTTTTGTTCATTTGTTTTATTTTTGTTTGCAAAATTTAGAAAACATTTTTAATGAAAGTACTTTGTATTTTAATGAAACCCAGAAAGCTATATCTGAAATAAAGGCAAAACATTTACAGCAGCCGTGGAGATAATACATGTGTTTTTTTTTTTTAACCAACAAATTTAAATGAACCAATTTGTTAAAGATTTAAGTATTTAGAAACTGTGTTTTTTTTTTTTTTTTTTAAATTCATTTCTTATTTGGGCTCAGGAAGCTACAAATCAGAATATAATTCTGGGTTTTTGCTTTTGTTCAGTGTCTGTCCCTCTCCTGCCGTCTCCGTGTGTACTTCTGCAGGTGAGCATCTCAGGGAAAGCTGAAAGCACTGATGTAATTCATCGATCTAGTTTGGGCTGCAGGCCTAGCAGAGCCTGTAGAGCCCCGTCTTGAAGAGGCCTGTGTCTGGGTCGGGGGTCCTGGTGTTCTGAAAGCCGGGTTATTCAGACAGTAGAGACTTCAGAACAGAGACTGACACCAACTAAATCACACCCGACTGAGACCGTTCAGTTAAATATACCCTTGGATTTTTATTTTACAATCTTAGTTACATTGTAAACTGAAAGGAATTTGTCCCAACAGCACCTTTGGTTTATGGACCACGTGAACGACATAAAAACACTGGCACAGGTCAGCAGCATGCGGATGCATGCATAGAGACAGGACAGACTTAAAATGCCAACGACTGTGTAACTTGTCAGCTTTAGGTTCAGGTTAATCAGGTCATGTTTCATAGTATAAGCAATCCTTAACCCCAGATCTGGACTTCCAGAGAAATGACTTTCAGTATACGTGAAATAGAGGGTTTGTAGTTTCTAAGGTACACAGCCTAACATGCGTGGTCATGGGGCTTAACCAAGGGGGCAGGCACCAATGCTAGGTTCTGAAGTTGTTGTTGTTGTTGTTATTTATTATTATTATTATTATTATTATTATTGAATGAAACAAGAGCCTTGAGCAGCCTGATTTCAGAAGTGGGGGGAGCCTAGGTGAATATCTTTTACATTTTAATGTCATAAAAGGAAGGCATACTAATGCCTAATGGTAGGCATTAGTATTACTTTAAGATTTAATAACAGCCATTTTTATTGCATTTGGAGTGAGCCCACCCAGATTTTAATTTACTGCTGATTTGGATTGCACTGCCTATAATTTTCATTGTGAAAAGGGATTTAATATAAAGATCTTTGGTAAACATTTTACCCAGTTTTGAAGCAAATCTATGTATCCAATATAAAATTTCATGGCAATTTTTATCTTATAACACTAGTGAATATTATTTTATATAGCAAATAGTATTTTAAAGTCTTATGAGGGGTTTGAAAGATGTGTTGGGGAAAGCGGGACTTGCTGTCAGGCCTGATGCCCTGGGTTGATCCCTTGAGTAGAAAGAAAGAACTGAGTGTTTCAACTTGTCCTCTGACCTCCACGTGTGCTCTGTGACATGTGTGTAACCCCACCAAACAAACAGACAGACAGACAGACAGACAAATGCTACATTTTAAAAAGCTTTATGAGATGTTCGGTAGACCCAAAGATAACATACTAATAAGTTTTGGGTTTTTTATACTTATTTATTTTATGTATGTGATTACGCTGCCACTGTCTTCAGACACACCAGAAGAGGGCATCAGATCCCATTACAGATGGTTGTGAGCCACCATGTGGTTGCTAGGAATTGAACTCAGGACCCCTGGCAGAGCAGTCAGTGCTCTTAACCCCTGAGCCACCAGCACCACTAAGAAGTTTTAAGAAATTAAGAATGCCTACGTTTTTAAGACAGGGTGCCTCTATTAGGCCTTTTAGCATAGTCCACATTTGTATACACATTTAGTCTTATTTATACACAGGCACATACAGTTTTGAAATAGGCATGCCAAAAGAGAAAATAGAAAGGAAATTTTGCACAAATTAAAGAACAGAAAAAACCTGACAGGTTCTGTTCCCCAGCTGAGTTGGGGGAGGGGTTCTAGAGACAATGACATATGATAGTCATATGCAGGCAACTATGAACACGCTTGACACAACTGTGTTAGTGAAGTAAAAAGTTTTTTCTTTCTTCCTCTGTCTTTGGAAGGAAAGGGGCTGACTCCTGGGGCATCGACAATTCGGTCTTTTGTTTGTCTTGTGTTTTGTCTGGTACCTTCAGTTCTGTCCCGTGAGTTTGTCACATCAGGGCCGCTTCCTCCAGGCTGCAGTCTGAGCACTAGGAAGGCAGTGTCTAAACACTGACGTTGTGGTCTGAAGATAAAGTTCCCGGGCTAAATATTCATTTGGTATTTTTCTTTTTCTTTCTTTTCTTTTCTTTCCTTTCCTTTCCTTTCCTTTCCTTTCCTTTCCTTTCCTTTCCTTTCCTTTCCTTTCTTTTCTTTTTTCTTTTTTTCCCCTGAGACAGGGTTTCTCTGTGTAGCCCTGGCTGTCCTGGAACTCACTCTGTAGACCAGGCTGGCCTCGAAATCAGAAATCCACCTGCCTCTGTCTCCCAAGTGCTGGGATTAAAGGCGTGCGCCACCACCACCCGGCCCTAACTATTCATTTGGGTTGGTGAGTTCTGGAATCACCTTTGGGCAGCAAGAACAGAAGGAGAATAGGCGTGGCATGAGGAACGCAGTTGTGCCCTGGGAGAGTGAGAGGAGGAAGGCAAGAGTCTCAAGTCCCCCGCGAGGCCACAGACAACCGGGCTCGAATGCAGACTGAGGCAAGGCAGTTCGTGTGTGCTGGTTCCTGGCCATGTTCTGGGGAGCTTTTCGAGAGCACCCCGACTTCCTTCTTGTATGACTGAAGTTCCACTGCTGAAGAAGGAGCACGGACTCTAACCATGCCGTGTCCAGACAGACACTTCCCTAACCATGTGTCCCTAAGGGGGTTGTAGGTGGAGGAGGGATGGGGGATGGTAACAGTGTATCCCACGGTCCTCCTCCCTCTGCTGTGTCCCACAGTCCTCCCTCTGCTGTGTCCCACAGTCCTCTTCCCTCTTTTGTGTCCCACAGTCCTCCCTCTGCTGTGTCCCACAGTCCTCCTCCCTCTGCTGTGTCCCACAGTCCTCCTCCCTCTGCTGTGCCCCACAGTCCTCCCTCTGCTGTGCCCCACAATCCTCCTCCCTCTGCTGTGTCCCACAGTCCTCCCTCTGCAGTGATCCTACAGTTTTCCTCCCTCTGTTGTGCCTCACAGTCCTCCTCCCTCTGTTGTGTCCCACAGTCCTCCTCCCTCTGTTGTGTCCCACAGTCCTCCCTCTGCTGTAACCCACAGTCCTCCCTCCTCCTTTTCAGGTAAGATGGACCGACTAAGAGGATATGGAGGTGGCCTGGAGTTCTGCAGAGTGGAACAGAACATGTTCCCTGAGTCCTGTTGCCCACCATTTCTGTTTAAGAAGTGGGCTTTGAACCCCAGCGGGGCATATGTAGGCGACAGACATTGTCCTTTCTCTTTGCACCATCCCCCCCCCCCCCATCCTCCACCTCCATCCCCCACCCCTGGGGAAGCTTCTGATCTCTTCTGCCTGTTCTTACCAGACCTGTCCGGCTGCAGGATGATGTTGTTTAATTTCCCCATCACCCACACCCAGCTTGTACTGAGACCAGAGCCGATCACACGGAAACAAACAATCGGTTCCTCTCCCTTTGTGCTTTCCTTGTCCCAGTGCTTGAGGCTGAAGAGTCCCGCGGGGTCCAAGGGACAGGGTTAGGGGAAGAGACAAGCGTTGTGGCCTCTGGAGAGAGGCATTCCTCATGCCCACTCCAAGGCCTCACAGACTTCTGATGGTTAGAGCTCTCTTCATCCTGTGTTGCCCGGGCATCCCACGGCAGGTCTGAGAGTAGCCGCAGGAGGACCGGAAGCTCTGCTCTGGTTTGGATCGCCCACACTTACTCGCTCCCCCGTCAGGATCCGAACCAATGCTTACCTTGTCTCTCTCAGAACAGAGTCCTGTGGTCCAGTCCCTGCTGTGACAGCTGCGGGGCGAGTTCTTTTCTCTTGGTGAATTAAGATAATTTTCTCAAGAAGTGGGGAGCAACCAATAAAATTCCCCAGCTCTTGGGCTGTTCTGTCAGAGATGACAGGGAGTTTTATGAATGGCTTTGGCTTTTTTATTTAGTTTTAAATTGTCATGCAGGTTAAAAGTGCAAATAGGTAGCTCCCCCCACCTCCTTTGGACCTCATATTCCGAAGACCGTCTTGTCACCTGGGAAATGATCTCAGTGTTGTTGGGGATAATCTGCAGAAAAGGAACACGGAGGAATTGAATGCACGTAGGGTATAATGAAATAAACAAGGCACTGATGGAGTGATGCGGGCGGGCAGAGTTAGCCAAGAGTTTCCTGGGAGTCAGCATGTGAAGCCGGCTGGCTTTAGGACCCTAAGGGAGACAAGAGTCCATGCGGGTCTCTGTGGGGGCGGGGGACTATGACTGTGGGATAGGCTGCGGGGGTAAGAGCCTCAGCAGTACCCTGTCCAGAGCCCTGCCCGCCTCTCCCGCCATCTTGATGGGTGCTGGGGAAGGTGGAAGGAAGGAAGAAGAGAAGAGACCCAGTGGCTGTCGACAGCCCAGGAGAATGTGATTGTGGTGTGGTCCCATTAGCACCAGCATGGCCGCCCCCTTTTTGGTCACCCATGTTATCAGGGACATTGTGGTCATCATCAGTCAACTCCATGAATTTCCCAGATTCAGCCAATCTGAAATGCCGCTCTGCTATACAGTCGACACACAGTGTATGCATCACTGCCTCAGCTTACACCCCAGGAGGGTGGGAGAGGAGGGCCAGGCATATCATTGGCTCTTGGCCAACGGGCTATGGGAAAAGACGGGAAGGGACAGGCGTCCCCATGCTACCTGTGTGTGGGAGCTTGCCCACATCCAAGTGCTCTGGGCAAAGAAGGAAGGAAGGAGGGAAGGAAGGAAGGAGGGAGGGAAGGAGGGAAGGAAGGAGGGAAGGAAGGAAGGAGGGAGGGAGGGAAGGAGGGAAGGAAGGAGGGAAGGAAGGAAGGAGGGAAGGAAGGAAGGAAGGAAGGAGGGAGGGAAGGAGGGAAGGAAGGAAGGAAGGAAGGAGGGAGGGAGGGAAGGAAGGAAGGAGGGAGGGAAGGAAGGAAGGAAGGAAGGAGGGAGGGAAGGAAGGAAGGAAGGAAGGAGGGAGGAAGGGAAGGAAGGAAGGAGGGAAGGAAGGAAGGAAGGAAGGAGGGAAGGAAGGAAGGAGGGAGGGAAGGAAGGAAGGAAGGAAGGAGGGAGGGAAGGAAGGAAGGAAGGAAGGAGGGAGGGAAGGAAGGAAGGAAGGAGGGAGGGAAGGAGGGAAGGAAGGAGGGAAGGAAGGAAGGAGGGAAGGAAGGAAGGAAGGAAGGAGGGAAGGAAGGAAGGAGGGAAGGAAGGAGGGAGGGAAGGAAGGAGGGAGGGAAGGAAGGAGGGAGGGAAGGAAGGAGGGAGGGAAGGAAGGAGGGAGGGAAGGAAGGAGGGAAGGAAGGAAGGAGAGAAGGAAGGAAGGAGGGAAGGAAGGAAGGAGGGAAGGAAGGAAGGAGGGAAGGAAGGAGGGAGGGAAGGAAGGAGGGAGGGAAGGAAGGAAGGAAGGAAGGAAGGAAGGAGGGAAGGAAGGAAGGAAGGAGGGAAGGAAGGAAGGAAGGAGGGAAGGAAGGAAGGAAGGAGGGAAGGAAGGAAGGAAGGAGGGAAGGAAGGAGGGAAGGAAGGAAGGAGGGAGGGAAGGAAGGAAGGGAGGAGGGAAGGAAGGAAGGAAGGAAGGAGGGAGGGAAGGAAGGAAGGAGGGAGGAAGGAAGGAAGGAAGGAGGGAGGGAAGGAAGGAAGGAAGGAGGGAGGGAAGGAAGGAAGGAAGGAGGGAGGGAAGGAAGGAAGGAAGGAGGGAAGGAAGGAAGGAAGGAGGGAAGGAAGGAGGGAGGGAAGGAAGGAAGGAGGGAAGGAAGGAAGGAAGGAAGGAGGGAGGGAAGGAAGGAAGGAAGGAGGGAAGGAAGGAAGGTGGGAGGGAAGGAAGGAAGGAAGGAAGGAGGGAGGGAAGGAAGGAAGGAAGGAGGGAGGGAAGGAAGGAAGGAAGGAGGGAGGGAGGGAAGGAAGGAAGGAGGGAAGGAAGGAAGGAGGGAGGGAAGGAAGGAAGGAAGGAGGGAAGGAAGGAGGGAGGGAAGGAAGGAAGGAAGGAGGGAAGGAAGGAAGGAAGGAAGGAGGGAAGGAAGGAAGGAAGGAGGGAAGGAAGGAAGGAAGGAAGGAGGGAAGGAAGGAAGGAAGGAGGGAAGGAAGGAAGGAAGGAAGGAGGGAGGGAAGGAAGGAAGGAAGGAAGGAGGGAGGGAAGGAAGGAAGGAAGGAAGGAGGGAGGGAGGGAAGGAAGGAAGGAAGGAGGGAAGGAAGGAGGGAGGGAAGGAAGGAAGGAGGGAAGGAAGGAAGGAAGGAAGGAGGGAGGGAAGGAAGGAAGGAAGGAGGGAAGGAAGGAGGGAGGGAAGGAAGGAAGGAGGGAAGGAAGGAAGGAAGGAAGGAGGGAGGGAAGGAAGGAGGGAAGGAGGGAAGGAAGGAGGGAGGGAAGGAGGGAAGGAAGGAGGGAAGGAAGGAAGGAGGGAAGGAAGGAAGGAGGGAGGGAAGGAAGGAAGGAAGGAGGGAAGGAGGGAGGGAAGGAAGGAAGGAGGGAGGAAGGAAGGAAGGAAGGAGGGAAGGAAGGAGGGAGGGAAGGAAGGAAGGAAGGAGGGAAGGAAGGAAGGAAGGAGGGAAGGAAGGAAGGAGGGAGGGAAGGAAGGAAGGAAGGAAGGAGGGAAGGAAGGAAGGAGGGAAGGAAGGAGGGAAGGAAGGAGGGAGGGAAGGAAGGAGGGAAGGAAGGAGGGAAGGAAGGAAGGAAGGAGGGAGGGAGGGAAGGAAGGAGGGAAGGAGGGAAGGAAGGAAGGAGGGAAGGAGGGAAGGAAGGAAGGAAGGAGGGAAGGAAGGAGGGAAGGAAGGAAGGAAGGAGGGAAGGAAGGAAGGAGGGAAGGAAGGAAGGAAGGAGGGAAGGAAGGAAGGAAGGAAGGAAGGAGGGAGGGAAGGAAGGAGGGAAGGAAGGAAGGAAGGAGGGAGGGAAGGAAGGAAGGAAGGAGGGAAGGAGGGAGGGAAGGAGGAAAGGAAGGAGGGAAGGAAGGAAGGAAGGAGGGAGGGAAGGAAGGAAGGAAGGAGGGAAGGAAGGAAGGAAGGAGGGAGTGAAGGAAGGAAGGAGGGAGTGAAGGAAGGAAGGAGGGAGGGAAGGAAGAAAGGAAGGAGGGAAGGAAGGAAGGAAGGAGGGAAGGAAGGAAGGTGGGAGGGAAGGAAGGAAGGAAGGAGGGAAGGAAGGAAGGTGGGAGGGAAGGAAGGAAGGAGGGAAGGAAGGAAGGAGGGAAGGAGGGAGGGAGGGAGAAACAGCACCTATCTTACCTCCTGGCTTGACAGCTGATTCAGACACAAATCTGCGTCCAGGGCTTACCTGCTGAGACTTCAGGATCTTGTGACCCAGAACAATAAATTAGACAAGGGACACATAGAAGTAGGAATGGAGCCAGTTTATTAAGAGAGGAAAAAGGCCCCGCTAAAGGTGGAAGCAGGCTAGTGATTTGGGAAGACGGATTGTCCAGTGCTGTGGATTTAGGCATTTACATAGCACCTGCTTTCTGATATTGGTGCTGTGGGCATGTCTCAAGCACGCTCTGCTCTGTTTGTTACATGTGGCCAGAACGATGCTGCTTGCTGTGTCGAATGGACAGTCACATGACCCCTTCCTTCCACATCACAAATACCCACCACCCAATGTGGCTGTGGACCTTAGTGCAAGAGCTAAATTTATAATTGAAACGCTAAGATAAATCTGTGTGACCACTGAAAAATCTGCCACACCACTGAAAGCAAGCAAGCAAAGAACTAGACTTCATCAAAATTAAAGACTTTTGTATCTTAAAGTTCATCACAAGGAAATAGAAAGACAACCTGAAGGTTAAAGAATCGTTTTGTAAATCATGTGTCTGATGCTCACTTGTTCTCGGTGGGGCAGAGACACTGCCGCTGTCTCTCACAGCAGCACGGGTAGGGAATGCCACCTGTCAGACCATAACTCCCTCTCTGACAGGAAGCTGAGGTCCAGAACCTGTGAAGGACATTGTTCAACAATAAAAAGACAACTATTTAAAAAGGGAGAATAGATTCCTCAAGCTGTCCTCTGATCTCCACAGTTACACAGTGGCACAGATGTGCCCTGCCTAGTTTTTTTTAATTGGCAAAGAATTTGAATAGACATTTTTCCTAAAGAAAATGCGGCTCAGAAGTTAAGAGTCTGCTCTTCCAAAGGTCCTGAGTTCAATTCCCAGCAACCACATGGTGGCTCACAACCATCATAGGATCTGATGCCCTCTTCTGGTGTGTCTGAAGACAGCGACAGTGTACTTACATACATACATACATACATACATACATACATACATACATACATTAATTATCGAATGGCTGATGGGTAGTATCCTGCTGCCCACCAGTCCGTAGGGAAATACAAGTCATAACGACAAACAGGAGAAGCAAACAAGCCAGATGTCAAGACATCTTAGGACAGTGCGTATGCGACACAGAAGCAGCCAGTGTGAACACAGCACAACACAGCCCTGTCCTGTCGGGACATGAGCTGAAGAGGCCCGGCCCTTTGCGAAGGAGAAGAGTGTCAGAGAGTACACACAGAGCAGGGGAGAGTTTGCGAGCTCAGGAGAGCACAGCTTTAAATGAAGACCAGGGTTTATGCTCATCTTGCTATAGACGTGTATATATAGATATGTGGTTATAGCTACATATATATGCATAATATATATAGCATATATATCATGTTATATAATATGTATATGTAGTTATATATATATTATACATACATGTGTGCTGAGTACAGAACTTGGGCCAGCACCTGCTAAGCAAGTGCTACCATTTAACTCTTCCTCCCGCCACATAGCACTGGCCTGAAATGGAGTGAAAACCTCTCGGTACCACCATGAACAGTAGGAGATTATTCAGTCACTTAGTGATGAAGACAAAATGGACTCATAAAGGAAAAGAGAAATCAGAGTGCCAACGGATGTGTGGCATGATCTAGACACGGGAGACAGAATGGAAACGGGCACAAGATGCGCCAAGGATCTTAGTTCTCTGGTTGGTGGGATCGTTGGGTCCCCTCGTGTCTCTGCCTCTGCCTTTCTTCCCCTCTCCTCCGGTTTCCCGTCTTCAGTGAATGCCCCCTCTTTGCTGTAGGGCTGTTGGGAGGAGCAGGGTTAGAGCAATGATCTGAACAGGTCCAGAGCAAGGGCTGGAGGCCAGGGGGCCATGGTGCTGGTTGAGCCATTCTGTGGAAGTCAGGGAGCACCGAGGAGGAACACTGAGGAGGACCTCTGTGAGAGCCTTGCTCCTCCCGAGAGCTGCGGGAGGTTGGATGTGAACGGCCCAGGAAAGCAGCATTGGCTTCAGAGCCAGGCAGAGTCTGTCAGGCTGGGTTCCCACCGGCAGCCGGGTGGCCTCAGGACAGTTTAATCTCTGAGCCAGTTTCCCCGGCTGTTAAGTGAGAAGAATGTAAAGAAAACAAACAAGAACAACAAAAGAACCTCAGGTTGTTTGGTTGTAGGGGCTCACACACACAGCAGGTACCTGTCAAGGCCCCACGCACGATGGTCCTGCGCATGTCCACATTACTGAGGGCTGTTGTCTGTGCACTCTGTGAACACGGCTGTTGTCTCTGCACTCTGTGAACACTACACCACAGAGGGAGAAGCAGCCTTTGCCTTTGGCTTAGAAATGGTTCCTGGTCCTTTGTGCAGAGCCTCTGGGATATTTACCCTGCCTTCTTCCTCTCACCCCCAGCTATCCCCTCTGCCGCCATGAGAAACATCTTCAAGAGGAACCAGGAGCCCATTGTGGCTCCGGCCACCACCACTGCCACCATGCCCCTTGTGCCCGCTGCGCCTGCCGACAACTCTACGGAGAGCACGGGCACTGGCGAGAGCCAAGAAGACATGTTCGCCAAGCTGAAGGAGAAATTCTTCAATGAGATCAACAAGATCCCCTGTGAGTGGCCCTGTGGCCAGGAGGGTTACTGGGCTAGCCTGGAGGCCTATGACAGGCCAGGGAGGATTACTGGGCTAGCCTGGGGCCTATGACAGGCCAGGAGGGTTACTGGGCTAGCCTGGGGCCTATGACAGGCCAGAGGGCGTGGGGAGGCACTGGAACGGGATCTGCTGGCTTCTTTCTTTGGGTCTCGGTTTGGACTGTTCCTGCAGAGGCATGGGTTGGGAGTGTGATCTGAAATCAATGAAAGGCACCAAGGGAGTTTATGTTACACACTCTAAGCTACAGGGGCCGAGTTCAAGTACAACTTTAAAATCCCTCCTCAAAAAAGCTGAAGATAAAAGGTGAAATATACAGTATTATTCAGGGTTTCAGCAGCATATAGAAACTGCTTTACTTTGGAGTGTGGAAAATGAGGCTTTGAGAACTCCTGGAAAAGGCTCTCTGTGTGGAACCAGGGTGGGCTTTGCAGGGTCAGCCACACAGGTGGGACAGGGCTTCAGGCATCACAGGGAGTGGGGTAGGTGTGCTCCAGCCCCTCTGGCTAAGCAAGGCCAGCCTTCTGGGAGAACTAGAGCTCAGAAAACCTACCTCTGGGGGAGTCCCAGTCCCAGGGCTGGTGAGGCTCGGAAAGTTTAACGCTGGGGCGCTCTGTGTCGGCAGTGCCCCCCTGGGCTCTGATCGCCATGGCTGTGGTCGCCGGCCTCCTGCTGCTCACCTGCTGCTTCTGTATCTGTAAGAAGTGCTGCTGCAAGAAGAAGAAGAACAAGAAGGAGAAGGGCAAAGGCATGAAGAACGCCATGAACATGAAGGACATGAAAGGGGGCCAGGTAGGACGCTGGGGTGGGGCAGGGTGGGGCAGGGTGGGGCAGGGCGGGGCAGAGAGGGGGCCCTGCCCAGCTTTCCTGGTGCTGCAAGGTGTGGCAAAGGCTTCTGGGCTTCCACAGCTAAACCACTACCTCCTCTGTATGAGCTGTTCCCGCAGCCTCTAAGCAGTGGCCATACCCTCCACATGGGCCCCAGGGCCCGCACCTGTGTTACCTGGTCATCCACCCCGGGCTGGAGGGGAGGGGACTTACCCGAGTGAAACAAGGGAACAATGTATGACTCCCAAGGGGGCCACTGGGACAGAGCGCTAGACACCCATGATGTTCATCAGGAAGGCAGCAGGGGAATTTTCCTGCCGGGAGAGACAGAAGGACAGATCCATCTAGCTGGGCGGGGGCGGGGCTCAGATGAGTCCCAGTCAGGTTCTAAGGCACCTGGACAGGACCACGTGGCATCCATCACGATCAGATAATGGTGTTTCAACCCCAGCTGGTTGGTGTTGGTTTCAGCAGGTCCCTTGACAAATCGGTGCCTCCTCAAAGTTCAGCCTGGGCCTTCACTGTCTTCACTGTTGTCTGTCTGGGAAGGACTGGGGGAAGTCTTTTCTCAAGGTGTCATCCTGAAGGCTGGGAGGAGGGACTGAAGCCCAACTCCAGCCAAGGGTCATGATGGCCTTTGAATGCTCACATGTCTGTGTGCCTATTGGTCTTCCAAGCCCACACACAGTGTGTGTGTGTGTGTGTGTGTGTGTGTGTGTGCGTGGATGGTGTGTATGTTTGCCCATGTGTTAGGTATGTATATGCATGTATGCATGTGTATGTGCATGCATGTGTGTTCCTGCGTATACACATATGTGTGCCTATTGGTCTTCCAAGCCCACACACAGTGTGTGTGTGTGTGTGTGTGTGTGTGCGTGGATGGTGTGTATGTTTGCCCATGTGTTAGGTATGTATATGCATGTATGCATGTGTATGTGCATGCATGTGTGTTCCTGCGTATACACATATGTGTGTGTAAGCATGTATGCATGCAACCCAGCCTGATCTCACCAAGTAGCCATGACTTCAGGAGCTCGTGGGAGTGGAAGGATTTTCTCTTATACCACTTCCCTCTCTTTCTGCCTCTCTGGACTCGCCCTGTTCCTGACTGGACTGCAATCTTGGTATGTCTCGTCCAGGTTGGGTAAATCTGAGCTGGGTAAAGGTCTGAGAGGGTTTTACGAGGGAAGAGCGCCCCCTGCCTCTAGAAGCTGCTTGGCCTGAGGCGTGGCACCTGACCACACAGCGGGGAGAGATTCTTGGCACAAGCCAGAGTCATAGCTTCCAAGCGTGGGGCTATGGCCTGCCTGGGGTGTCCTGTGAGCTGTGGGGAGCTGAGCCCTGCACAGGCCACGCTGTCCTACCTCGCATGCTGCCTGCCTTGTACCCTAAGGCAACACAGGCCCCAGCCAGGCCCCAGCCAGTGGATCTCCCCACGGCATCCCTGGGAAGTGAGTCGCGCTTGGGGGCTTTGAGGTGGCTTCTGCTGTCTGTGCGAGGGGCTGTTCTGCTTCTCCTTTAAACTCTCTCCCTGCCTGCAGCTCTCCTAGGATGACGACGATGCAGAGACAGGCCTGACAGAGGGAGAAGGCGAAGGCGAGGAGGAGAAAGAACCAGAGAACCTGGGCAAATTGCAGTTTTCCCTGGACTATGATTTCCAGGCCAACCAGGTGTGTGGGCCTGGGGAACGGGACAGGGTGTGGGTCGAAGCGGTTACCCTAGAGACAGGTAGGCCTTGTGTGCCTTTCTGAGGAGTGGGACAGTTGGAAGCCACAGGACAGATATATCTTTAACCTTGAACCTGGCTTTCACCATAAGCCTTTACTGGGGAAAGTCTTAGATGAACTCTGTTATTAACTTACAGGCTGAGCTTGGCCTAGCCACACTCCCAAGATTCCCCCTGGGGTGTTGGCAGGAGCCGGGTCTGGGACTAGATCTGGTGCTGGAGCTGTCCAGAGGCTCAGACACGCCCTCTTTCTTCCACAGCTCACCGTGGGTGTCCTGCAGGCTGCCGAACTCCCTGCCCTGGACATGGGCGGCACATCAGACCCTTATGTCAAAGTCTTCCTCCTCCCAGACAAGAAGAAGAAATATGAGACCAAGGTGCACCGGAAGACACTGAACCCAGCCTTCAACGAGACTTTCACTTTCAAGGTGATGAAGCCGACGGCTCAGGCTCCCTCTGCCCCTGGGTTCTGCACACCTTGCCCTGGTCCTCAGCTGTTGCCCTGAGATATGCTCGGTATGGCGCAGTATCAGGCTGGAGTAGCCTCCCTTCCATCTCACATGCTGGTTTTTTTTTTTTACAGTCTGCCTGGTACCTGTGAGCCACACAGGCCCACCACGCTCCAGGGTCTTCCCATAGCATCCCCTGCAAGTGATGAAGCCACTTTGACCCCATCTGTGTCCTACAGGTGCCATACCAGGAGTTAGGAGGCAAAACCCTGGTGATGGCTATCTATGACTTCGACCGCTTCTCTAAGCACGACATTATCGGGGAGGTCAAAGTGCCCATGAACACGGTGGACCTCGGCCAGCCCATTGAGGAATGGAGAGACCTGCAGGGCGGAGAGAAAGAAGAGGTAGGAAGGGAGAGAGACCAGGCTTCCCAGCACTGCCTGAGGCTCGCTCTGCCACATGTATAACAGGCAGGGCGGCCGTTTGAGTCGGGTCTGCTGGTGAAGAGTCCAGCTCCCCACTGGCTCGCTGATGATCAAGGCTTTGGTGCCTTCCTTCAGATGCTTCCAGCTGGGAATGAACTGCCCATAAGAAGCGCCGTGCCTGGTGCCTGGTGTCTGTCAAGCGAGCCATGGAATAAGGACGCCATTATCATTTTTCCTTTTAAGATCCCACTGTCCATCAGACTCTGTGCCTCAGTTTACCCACCAGAAATGCCAGCCTTGATTCTGTAGGATTCTCAGTGTTTGGCTTGGCTTTAAGTCACAGCCATCAACCCCTCATTCCCTGTGTGCCAGCACTGCCCTCGCAGCTAGTGTGCTGCCGTGTCAGCACTGGTAACCTGTTTCAGCCTGCACGGTGTTCAGTGGAGGTGCGGGATAAACGCTCTTGAACTCCTTCCATAGATGGGCTTTGCCTGTTGTCAGGGATGAAGGTCTGCATCCTGAAGGAGGGCATGAATGGTTGGTCTTATCTTTACCTTGACAGTTCCATCCCTGAGGAACTGGGGTCTGGCAGGGCCTTAGGCCAGGAGTCCAGAGACCTCTCCTGCCCAAAGCTATGCTGCTGTCTGATTCTGAGGAACAGGTCTCCCTGGCAACCTGGATTTCTTGTTAGTTACAAAGTGTCCCTGCCTTGTCACACAAAGGTTTAAGTGATATAATATATGGAAAGGAAAATGGTCTGAGAATCACATCACCCTGCAAGCCCCATAGCAAAGGATGGCAGGGAGCAGGGGTGATCAGGGAAGAAGCTCCCTAACCACTTGGCCACCCAGCACTTGCTTCTTGTGCCCCTTTCACACAGTTTGGCGGGCATCTGCGCATACCCTACATACATCAGGCCTGCCAGGTCCTTCTACTATAGCCCGTCCTCTGCCTTCTTGAATGTCAGCTTCCCCAGGCCATGGCTGCGAACTGCAGTATGAGGTACTGATGTCAGAGGCTGGAGACCACCTCTGCTACAGATGTGGGAGCTGAGGACGAGGCAGAAATCACCGCGTTGCCAGTCTTGGCGAGATGGGGTCAGTCACACTAGAGGCCACTGTGATAGCTGAAGTGACCTAAATCCTGCTTCTTCCCCTGGACAGCCAGAGAAGCTGGGTGACATCTGCACCTCCTTGCGCTATGTGCCAACTGCTGGGAAGCTCACCGTCTGTATCCTGGAGGCCAAGAACTTGAAGAAGATGGATGTAGGGGGCCTTTCAGGTGATGCAGAACCACTGGGAGCCAGTGTGTGGCAGCAGTGAGCCAGTCGCCGCTCTGAGTCCCCAGGGAGAATAGAAAGTCTCACCTGATTTGAGCTACAGGCTTTCCTGTCCTCCCCAGCTGTCTGTCCATACCTGAGCGTCTTCCCATAAATAACCCTCTGGCCATGCTCCGTGGGCCACAGAGGAGAAGATGGAAGAATTTCATTCTCCAAATAAGCTAACGACCCAGAACTTTTCTCAGAAAGTGTCAGAAGAGGCAGGCAGGGCATGGGGCTTAAACCAAAGTCAGTCTTTCTGCTCTGCCACCAGAGTAGGAGATACTTTTCCAGAAGAGGCTGCAGGCTCTGTCAACTCTCTTCCGGAAGTGGATGCTGTTGGTTTCAGATTTACCTGGCAGTATATCCAACACAGGGCTAGCCTGTGCCACAGGGAGCTAATGGTAAAGCTTACTACCCCTGCTGGGCCTTCTCAGACAGTGAGCCTTACAGCTGGGTTTTGCCTCTGTCACTGGCCAAACTTGTGACCTTGGACTGATCATCTCCTCAGATTCTCATCGGCCAAGTTAGGGAGACGGGATGTGCAGGGTCAGGCTTGGCAAAAGTGTGCTTTGCCTTTCTTGCCTCTTAGTCACCTCCTGGCGCAGGCACCTGTCCAGTTAGTCCCTACCCTTCCTTACAAGGCCTTTCTTAAACTCAGATGTTGTTCCCCTGACTTCGTGCACTAGGAACCTATAAGTGAGCAGTTAGAGATAGCCCAATACTTTTCCTACCCGGGACCCACATGTCTCCCTCTGCTTCTGGGACTTCCTGTCCCTCCTCTGGGCTTCCCAGTGGCCTGGTTTCAGCAGGGTGGAGACTGGGGAGCACTGGGGGGGCGGTGTCGGAGCTGAGGCATCGCTTGGGTTGGGACTGTCTCTGCAGACCCCTACGTGAAAATCCACCTGATGCAGAACGGCAAGAGACTCAAGAAAAAGAAGACGACGGTGAAGAAGAAGACCCTGAACCCCTACTTCAACGAGTCCTTCAGCTTTGAGATCCCCTTCGAGCAGATCCAGGTGCTTAAGCCTTGAGGGCCTTGGGTTCTTGGGCGCTGAGCTAACCAGACAAGGATGGGGGGTCAGTTAGAGGTCAGCCACGGGCCGGGTGCATTCCAGTGGGGAGGGCTCTGGGTCTGGCAGTGCTGGGGTGGGGCCCTGTTGAGGACCCTTCTGAAGGGCCTCCATTATCTGAACTTGAACTGATTTTAAAACATTATATATTTTTGTATATCCATACCATTTATAGTATAGACTGACAGGCAAGAATACGTATTTAAAAAGTCATTTGTATTTGAGAAACAGTTTGGTGTTTTTTATTATGTATCCACTGACCTCATTAGAGGCCACACCCCTTCCATAAGGTCTCACAGTGCCTAGAGCGTGGTGTGTGTTCAAGTACACCTGCTGGCAGAAATATAGGTTGCTTAAAAAAAAAAAAGCGGTGGCCTCTACACTGAAATTTAACTGGAGTTGGACTAGAAGCCAGGAACCTAGAGGCATTTCCTGCCTTATCATTTGCAGTGCAGGGGACAGGGCACGTCACAGGCTCCCACTTCTCCTCTGAATTGCGGGTGACAGGACACGTCACGGGCTCCCACTTCTCCTCTGAAGCCCTTCCTTCCTTTGCTTGCTTTGCAGAAAGTCCAGGTGGTCGTCACCGTGCTTGACTACGACAAGCTGGGCAAGAACGAAGCCATCGGGAAGATCTTCGTGGGCAGCAACGCCACAGGCACGGAGCTGCGGCACTGGTCCGACATGCTGGCCAACCCCCGGAGGCCCATCGCCCAGTGGCACTCTCTTAAGCCTGAGGAAGAAGTGGATGCTCTTCTGGGCAAGAACAAGTAGGCTACAGCAGCTGGGGCCACGCCCCCGAGGACACTGACGAGATCCAGAGCTATCAATACCTCAGTTATGCGACCTTAGAGGTTTCTTCATTTGTTTGCGGTGTGTCCTGTTTTTCCTTCCTTTTTTTTTCTTTTTAAAGACCAACTTCCTTTTGGTGGCTGTGTGAAGAGAGTCCCCTAAGACGTGAAAGAGAAGCCTGGCTCTGTTCTTGGCCTAGGAGCGATCCTTGTTGCATGCCTACATCACGGTTTCCCCTCACCCCAAGTGGGGCCCTCTACTGTCAGAGTTGAAGCACTTCCTGCTTTTCCTGGGTGTTGGACCAACAAAAACGGCAAGCACATTCTGTTTCCTTGACTGTGAAAGCAACATAGTGGCCAGCAGTAGTGTGTGTGTGTGTGTGTGTGTGTGTGTGTGTGTACGTGTGTGTACATGTGTCCATCCATCCCCACCTGCCTCTGTTTTGAACATCTCTCTTCATTTCTGGAATGAGCCTCAGACAATGACGGCATGTGAGAGGAGGAAGTCTTCAGAGACTCCAAGGTAAACAAAGCCCACTGCCTAAGTGGGTGGGCGCCTGATGCTCTCATAGTCCTTGCGAATGGCCATTTGGAAGGCGGCACGACATGATACTGGGTGTTTTCAGATCTAGGACCAAAGCCCTTGATGCCATCACAGACTCCTTCTTGTCAGTCATGGCTTACCCCCCAGGAGTGGGGTTTTGGGGACATTCATGGAAATAAACTATTCACTAGATTTGTCGGACTCTACCAGGGACCACCAGCCCCGGGACGTCACCCTTGTTGACAACATCAAACTTTGAAGAAACAGAAGTCCCGTTACTCGGAAAGCCTACAGTTTAGCTCCTGGATCTTTGCCTCGTCCAGTGGGGAGCCGAGGCTTCCCCCTCTGCAGAGTGCAAGCTGCGCGTTCATTTGCATCCACGTATCATCTTGCTTTTGCCTCTGTTTCCCTTTTTGCGTAAGTGGAAAAATACCGTCTGAAGTCAAGTGCTTTGCACAGAGCCAGAGACCTGTTAGAGGGATGCTTGAGCGTTTAGTTCCCTTGAGGTCCAGGTAAGGAGGAGGTGTCGAGAAGGGGAGCTCAGGTGGACAGCGGTGAGCTGGATAGTGCAGACACCTCCCAGTTCCCCTTCCTGACCTTCTGGACCCTCTGACCCTCAGTGATGGTAGCTGGAGAGGCCCAGACGGACCTGTGGAGAGGCCTTGTCCTTCCATTCCTTAGAGACAGTTTTCTCTGAATGCCAGGAAACACAGGGCATTCATTTCAAATGGGAGGCAGAGAAAACGTGCTAAGGTTTGTACCCTGTGTTCAGTTTGCATTTCCTCCCTGTTCCCGACTTGTCCCCAGCGTTGATAAAAGCCATATCTATGTTAGTGAGGCTTGCACTAAGTACCCTTCACAACCTTCCGCCTGGGCAGGGGCTTAGGCTCTGTGGAGCCAGAGGCTGCTCCTTTTCCTTGGTTTTGCATTTGTTCTTGATTCTCTCAGGCCCTTGTTCTCTTACCACAGGAAATATAGGGCTTTCCTGAAGCCTGTGGGGGTGGGGCGGGGCGGGGGCGGGGCCGGGCCGGGGCCATGCTCTTCAACAGCAAACCTGGCAGGACTTCTGCTCTGCCCCCCATCTGGGCCCTTCTGCTTCTTGTAGGTCTCAGAGATGGATGGTGTTGTAGAGTTTGGCTTTGAGAACCCAGCATGGAGGAGGCACAGTGTCTTAATTTTAGGGAAAATGGGGGCTGTGTGGGCTTGCTTTGCTTTTTTTTTTTTGGTGTAAGTAGGGAGTGAGGTAACACTTCTACCAGAAACAGACTGTGAAGTAGGTTGGACCTGCCTCTTTTAGAGAGCCTTTTGCTATTGGCCCTTGGTACGTAGGAAGTTGTGTATTTCATATATGCTCTGTATGTGTGTTTATGCTAAATACTGAGAAAGGAGGGCTCTGGATGAATTATGGGCTGTAGTCCTTGGGACCAGAGTTCTGGTCCTGTTGAGCCACCGGATACACTCAGAGTTCAGGTGGTTAGAGAGTACCAGGGTTCTGGTACGGACATCTGATGTCACTGGATTCTTTTTCTGTGGAATTTTGGTGCTTTCCCGGTCCCTCCCCATACTGGCTTTTCTCACCCACATTCCGCCCATTCACAGAAACTCCCCTGACAACCTTACCTTCTTCCTGTGTTCTCCCAGCCTTCCCCAATCACCTCTAAGCTCCTCTGGTTCTCTCCTAAAAACCTTACTCAGCCCTTCCATAGCCCACAGTCGTCCTGCGCTGCTGACAGAGGGAAGGAAGGAATGGTGTGTCTCTGCTTTGACTGACTGTTCCTGGGCTTAGACAGGCCAGAGCTCACTACTGTGGGCAGCCGGCCTGGTCTTCTTTTTTGACAATGATCACTAGTTTGGAGCCAGCATTGATGCTGGGAGTGGCTCTCCCCAGGCTTAGGGCTGGTCCCCGCCCGCCCGACTAGCCGCCCAAGCAGACCACACCCATCCAGGGCCAGGGGCTGGGCTGAACATGCTGAGGCTTCAGGATTTCTGCACTGGGGATGGGCAGGCCGATATGACCCAAACCCCAGCACTGCATTCCAAGCCTTCACTGCCACGGGGGTTTATTTGTGGGGATGCCAGGGTCCTGGGGTATCAAGACTGAGCAGAGACAGTCAATGTTTCTGGCTGGTGAGGGATTTTGGATACTTCTGTGAATGGAAGATTTTTCCAGAGGGGAAAGTATTTACGAGAGGGGTCTGTTTGTTTGTATTTTTGTTTTTGTTTTGGTTTTTTAAAGGAAGCTTAAGACCATGAATACCCAAACTCCACTCTACCCGGGATCCGGGACACATGTTCTCCTTCAATGATCCTCCCAGAAGAGAAGCAAGCTGTGCAGTGCTGGGGCAGTTTGAGACCCAGAAATAAGGGCTGAGGCCTGGGGAGCAGAGGGCGCCCAGCCACGCAGGGGCCTGGAATGAGCAGGATGGGGGAGGCCCAGCCAAAGACCTCGGCCTCTCTTCCCAAGAAGCCAACATGTCGTTTTGTTTCTGTAGAAGTGGTTTGTGGTGATTTTGCTGGTCCCAAGATTCAGTGAGAGAGGTGGGAGGCTTTTCCCCACAGGCCTCTTCGTAAAGGTAGCTTTTGTACACATGTCTCCCTGCTGGACTTAGGGGTGGGCGGTGCTAGCAGAGGAAGGAACCCCTCATTCATTTAATGTCAGTTCTTGAGAAGGCCAGGTCTCTCAACTCTGTCGGGGGAGCCTGACCTCGAGGGTGTACACAGCAGCGGTCTTCCTGAAGGGAGGAGGAGCGGGAGCTCGCCCTGTCCCCTGCTCTCCATCCACTGCTCACCCACCGGCCCA
Source organism: Apodemus sylvaticus (assembly GCF_947179515.1). Taxonomy (NCBI): domain Eukaryota; kingdom Metazoa; phylum Chordata; class Mammalia; order Rodentia; family Muridae; genus Apodemus; species Apodemus sylvaticus. The sequence goes on from NC_067483.1 coordinate 41,273,540, forward strand.
CAGGCTCCGTCTTCCTCTCATTGCAGGCTGCTTGGGGTTTTTTCTTGGAGCCAGTGGGTAGCAGCAGGTGGCCCACCAGCCTGGTAATAGCTGCCAGATTTGGCAAATACAAATACAGGATACTTGGTTAAACTTGAATTTCAGATAAGCAAATAATTTTGAAGTATAAGGCTGTCCTACACAGTCTTTGGGACATAGTGTACCATACACAGTGATTCATTGTTTAATGTGAAATTTAAGTTTAATTGGCTAATCCGTATTGTGTCTGGTCCCTCTTCCCTTCAGTCCCAGGGGCCAGAGGCTGGTTACCAGTTTTGACTTAGCCTGTTTTTTGAACTGCAATATTGAGAAGGGGACACTGTGACTTGAAGATATATGAATATACTTTATTTTTGAAGTAACAACAAAACAGGGACCTTCTGAAGCCATTGAGCCTCACCGGACCCCTCCCCCATGTTCACTTAGTTATATATTATAAAAGAAGATGCTATCTATAAACATACGAGCAGAATCTTGTTTAATCAAGATGCATGTCTACAACTCTGTAAATAGCCGCATGGCAGTGCTGAGAGTCCCCTGATCTTCCAACCCAGACCCGGTTTACAGAACTGGCTGCTCCTTGATTTTATGTTGTGTAAAGTCTTTGTCCTCACCCCCCACCCCCTACAGGGAATGTCCACAGAGGGAGATAATGTCCTGGCCCCGGTGCCAGCCCTGCCCAGGGAAGATGCCGAAGGACACTAGCCCCAAAGGCAGGTCTGCTGCACGTCTACAGGGCTAACCAACCCTTGGGACACAGTGCCCTGTCTAGCCTGGCGTCTGGTGTCCTGTCGCTTCCGTGTTCCATGTGTGTGACGTGATCCCTTTCTTCCCACTGTCTTGAATAAACTGAAAAGCCATAAAGGGGCCTCCTACTGGAGGGTGCCCTCAACTCCTTCCAGGGTTCCCCCTGTCCCTCTAACTGGCTCCCTACAGAATACTTGTGAAGGGCTCACCTGTCTGTCACCCTCTCTTGCTCCCTTAGCCCTGTGTCATGAGGACACTTGGTGTTTCAGGGCTTCTGGTGGGGTCTCAGGAGATGCCCCTGGCTGGCTTCTGTGGCCTGAGTCTGACAATGGGACTTGGAGGTGGGGCCGTGGTTGTGACTGTGGCTTGGATATCCTCTTAGGAGGCCTGGAGGCAACCAGGGTCTTCAGAAGTCCTCAGTGCCAGCCTGGGATGGACACGGCCAGCCCTGCCTACATTTCCCTGAGCTGCCAGGGCCCACAGAAACAGTGGAGGAATGACCCACAGGGAAAACCTGCAACTGCAGCAGTTACCTGCTCCACCCACTCTCTTATGTGTGGCGGTGCCACAGAGCAGGGTGCCCTGAGAGCCAGCTGGAGGTGTGGTGGTGATAAGGGGTCCCTCACAGCTGAGGAGCACCGAGCTCTGAGCCTCACGTCAGCAACCAGGGCAGCCTGGGAAGACATGTCAAGGAGTGAGTGGGTGGGCAGATGGGGCCGGAGCAGCGTGGGCACCCACAGGGACCCCCAGAAGCCACTCGTGTGTTACTAATCCAGGGGACCTCAGGCAGACTTGGGCAAGTGTAGTGGACAAGGCCAGGGAAACACGGTGGGGTTGGCTGGAGATCTCTGGTCTCCACAGAAACTGAAATTGGGAACTGTGGCAGCGGAGTCTGGCAAGGTTGGCGGGAGTCATGCGTGGGCCTCAGTTTCCCCCCACAGCTTTCCTCAGCAGCCAGGAGTGCAGGGGAAGGGCCTGGAAGCCCCACCGCTCTGCCCTGACTTCTGCTCATCTAAGGATTTGCTTTGCTTTCTGAAAACCTTGGGCCCACAAACTTTCAAAACCGGGGCAGAGGCTGAGTGTGCGGTGACCCCTGGAATGCACTGGCCCCACCAGGAGCCCTCCCTGTCTTCCTAGGAAGGACGTGCGTGGAGCCCTCCCCCTCCCCACTCTGCTTGGCTATGCTCTCTCCATTCCCTTGTGTGGACTCTGTTGTTCTTGTCTGATCTCTTGTCAAATTGTTATTTTGTAATGAGCTGCGTCTCCTTATTAAAGAAAAGAGCTGAAAGCACCCTGGGGGCGGGGAGCCTTTCTACTTTTTTATTTTTAGTGGGGGTCGGGGGAGGGCACGGAGCTGCCCCCAAGCGTCAGTAAAGTTGGGGAGGGAGGTGAGTTGGTTTTGGAGTCCTGGCCCCCAGCTCAAAATGAAGGAGTCACGGCTATTCTCTTCTGGGGTTGGGGGTGGAGATGGAGTTTCCAATGGATCGGAGTCACACGGGGTCTACCCTCCTGGGATGAGAAGGACTGTCCTACATCCTTAAGTTCCCTCTAGAGGACCTAGGCTGAGGGGACAGCAGCAGTCTGACCTTGACAACAGGGAGGCTGATGGTCCCAGGGTGTAGATGTTTAAAGTACAGAGTCTCTAATCTTACATTGTAAGGACTGTTACCTGTCTTTGATGAGGCAGAGACAACAAGGGCCAGTAAGGCTTCAGAACGCTTAGGACAAAGTCTGGGGCAGTACGGCCAAGACCAGGAAAGGATTAAACTCTGTTTCAGTTCCTAGCCCCAAAGACTGTCACTTCATATTGTGCCTTGGATCCTTGTTTAGGACCATAATGCATTAGGCTTCGTGTTTTGCAGTAAAGGCAGAGGGCGGAGCGCCTGTGTGAGGGGCCGGGCCCCAGATCTGGCTGTTTCAGTCCGGCTGGAGGCCATGGGCTAGCTGGCCTGACTGCACAGGGCTGAGAATGTGGGCGCCTTGCTCTGCTGCAGGGAGGAACCAGGGAGGAGGCTGGTACCTATGGGCAGGAGATGAAGCAAGCTCTACAGACCTTACCCAGCCAGCGGGGTCCCGGAGGAACAATGCCTGTGGTCCATGGGCCCCCTGTGTCGGATAGCTTTCCTCTGCTTCAAGCCCCAAGGCCAGAGCTGAACTCTTCAACCGTGATGTCATCCCTGATTCTTCTTGCTGCTTGGGCTACAAACAGCTGGGTGACAGCAGGGGAAAAGAATCTTCCCTCCCTTCCAAGGCAGTGACCAAGGATTTCCACTAGGCAGAAGGCAGTTCCAAGCCTGGCCGCCCACCCCTCAGCCTGCCAGCAGCCTGTAGACTCCCCTTCCCTTCCGGCAGGATTTAGATCCAGCCTCTAGTGACCCTGGGGTTAGTTTCATTTGCATAGTTTGGAAGTGGGTTTTGCAACTTCTGAACCAGTGACCAAAGGAACCCTTATAGGGTGGAGGACTGAGGTGGCTGGATGCTTGCTGGAGCCCGGAGCCCAGCCCCAGCTTTCTCACCCCAGCTCCCCTGTAGCAGGGCTGCTAGGGTGTATCCAGGGGGGCCGTACATGCCTCCCTTTTACCTTTAAAGAACCAAGCACCGTAGGCACTATGAACCCATATTTCTTCTCAGGGTTGTTCCAAACCTTCCCTCTAGGCTTCAATCAACCCAGGAAGTATGTTGGTGCCCCAAGAGCCCTTCCCTGGGGAGGGGCAGGTGGTGACTACAGACTTGTGGCTGCCTGTGGCAGAGACTTCTCTGTGGTGACCCGACCGGCGGTCGGGGCTGCCTGGTGAATGGGAGGTTCGATCAATCTCATGGCACAAAGGTAAAACACAGTTTTATTTACTCATTTATAAATACTGTTGTGTTTACAAGCATCATATAGATGTGAATATTATTCCCAAACTTTCAAACACAGAATACTTAATACTATATAACAACAATCAGTAAAACAAATCCATCCATCTCAGGTTGAAAAGGCCACTCAGAATTGCATAAAAATACATTCAGTTTGGAAAGCCTGCCTGGCCTCCCTCCCTCAGGAGCCTCCCGCAGGTGTATTTACAGTTGACTGAAGTCAATCCACACAACTTGGCTGGCAAACACTTCCAGTCGGTGCATTAAGCGTGGGTGGAGAGAGGAAATACAAAATGCTAGTGCCCAGGACTGGAGTGGAGGGCACAAGCCTGGAAGAAAACCGTGAGCCAAAGCGGGGGTCTGGACCACCAACCCTGCAGAGGGAAAGGTCAGGGCACACTGCTCCCCTCTTCAGGGAAATCATGGCTCTGCTTGAAGGTACCAGCCAGGGCTCAAGGGATGCTGACTAGAAAGGTGGCCATGTTGGATGGGTGCACCCTCTCCCCGTAGTCTGTGCCTCTGGTACCTTTACCTACAACTACTTTCACGCACTCCCCCATCCCAGGACAGGCTGGGTAACTTGTGCTGGAGGTCTCAGGAGAGCAGGGTCGAGAACAGCACAGACACACGCACTCTGGAGAGTCAAGCCGGTGCCAGCCTGAATGTCCCTTGTTCAGAATCCACGCTCGGACGCCCAGCTCTGGGTTCGAGAGCTCGTCAGCAGCTCTTCTGACTCCTCATGCTCAGTCCTTCGTGGGGCTTCTTCCGCCTGGCGGAGCTGTTGTCACTATGCAAACAACTTGTCCAGCCTGTGCTGAGGAAACCCTTCTGCCTTAAGCCAGCACCAGTCACATCTTTCAGAAAAGACAGAATGAGCAGACGACCCTGAAACTGCGGGGTCGTGCTGACTTACCAGCCAACCCTGGTCTTTGAGGGCCGCTGGCACACCCAGGGAGTTGTGAAAGGGGATGTGGCCAGCCCTGGGTGGTGGGCGGAATGACTGTTGGCATTTGAAAATCCTCAAGGACTCTTGCCTGATTAATGGAAAACCTCTTCCCTCGAGCACCATCAAGCCCAAAGTGTAGAAAAGCAAGGCCTGAGGTGGTGGAGGAGCTGAGGGGGAAGGAGGGGGCTGTGTGCTTACTTTGGAGGGCCTAGGTTAGCATCTTGGTGACACCTTAAAGGGCCACCCAAGCAGAGTTTTATTGGAAACATTAGGGGAAAATTTAGAGGCAAAATAACAAAATGTCATTCTGGCAGAGTCCCAGTCTGGAAGATCAGCCGGGGAGAAGCTTTGGGAAGCTGGGAGGGTGAATGAGGGGCACAAGGCAGAGCACACCGGGCTAAGCCATCTGCATTCCCATCCCATTCAGGTCAAGAATGGGATCCAGGCACTGGGTCAGGGCACCCAGGGGATTTGTGACCCTTAACCACAGCTCTCAAGGAGATGTGGAGACAACTTTCAGCTACTCTCTGGCTTGTCAGGAATCCAGCTGACTCTCCTCAGCCCTCAGAGACCACTTCATTCCTTTGGAGCTGTGACAGTGACAGCTTCTGGCCTATAATGAAGTTGATCTATTTTTCCAATCTAATCAGCAATCAATAGTTGTCCCTGACAGAGTTGACTGCTCCGAGCAGTGTCAATACCCATTAGAGGAACTGATTAAAATCTCGCTCAGCTGGAGCTGAGGAACAGCACACTTCCAGGTGCAGAAGCCTGGCTTCCTTCCTCCCAGACTCCCACCTCCACCCTGCTCCACATCCACAGACCTTCCTCTGCCTTTTACCCAGCACAGCATGCAAGCGTCCAGTCCAGGGTTTGTCTCTTTCCTCACATCCAAGACCCACCTGCAGGCGTCTGGCTAGAGCTGGGCACCATTCTGTGCCGTGGCCATGGTGTCTCCTGAGAAGAGCGCCTCCCACAGCAGCCCGAGGCACAGCTCCAGACTAGAGACGAGTGGGTGCCCAGCAGAAGTCTGCTGCTTGGGTGCTGGTCACGCTGGTCACATCTAGGAGGTGGCTGAGCGAGCACAGCAGCAGCAGCAGCTGGCTTCCTAGAGCACACTGTCCTAGGGCAGGTCATCCGTCCCTCCCAGCTCCAATTTCCCCTCTGCAGGTTGGTAATATTTTTACTTAATCACCAGGAGGGAAAGCAGTCCCATCACTGTTCAATTGCTTTCAATGTTAAACTCTCTCTCCAGCATGGAGGGAGGGCGGCTTTGACAGTCCGATCTTAAACACCTTGAATTTGGGAAAAGCAAGACTGATGTTGAAAGTTCAAAGTTAAACAATTTTTGAAGCAGAAATCTAAGTGTAAAAATGTCCTCATCTTTGAATAAATCACATAATTTTAAGCCAAGAGGACTTTAGAGTACCCTGCCCTCAAGGCTGCCTCCCTTCCTGGGTCAAGGGGCCCGATGTTGAGGCTTTGCACCTATCTTCAGAATAGAATGGCGACTGACTGCACTGCACTATACTTGGGCGTGGCTCTGGACATGGCCCACAGCTGGAAAGGCATGCAAGCAATGGATGGAGCTGTCTCCGTTAGGAACGTTAGGAACGGCTGCAAAGGGGCCAGAGGCCAGTGTCCCCCAGGGCATGGGGGCCAGAGGCCAGTGTCCCCCAGGGCGTGGCTTAGAGAGGCCCTTCACCCTGGTTCCTGTGCTCTTCTGAGGCCTGCAGGCTCCTGTACTTCCTGAGTGGATGCTGCCAGCAACCCCAGCAAACAATCCTTGCACCTCAGGAGCTGAGGGCTGGGGCAGAGGCAGGGGAAGCACGTGCCCCACTGCTGGGCAGGCTCCAGGGCTGCTTCAGAGGCAGCACCCATGCATGAGCACAGCTCCTCCCCTAGAGACTGGGGTGGGGCTGGCATCAGCACTTCTAGGAACTGGCTGGAAAGGCTCTAGACCCCGAAAGCCAAGTAAGCCAGCTCAAGCCAGAGTCTCTGGGCTGTCCAGTCGTCACCCTCAAAGGTGGCCTGGGCCTGAAAGCTGTCAAATGAATGACAACATTCTTGTCCCTACCTTAAGTTCCCATGAAGCCTGGTGTGACAAGGTCGAGTCCCGCTTGCCTCCCTGCAGCAGAACAGTAAGCTCCAGCCACGAGATTCCCATAAGAAGCCAGCCCGTGAGGCTGGTGGCCACTGAGGAGATCTACAGCAGGTACCTGGCCACCCGAGCAGCACGGGCCGGGACTGCACACACTCAGCATGGCCTCGGGAGCCATGTCTTTCATGGGGTTTTCAGTCAGTGTGATTTCTAAGAAATAGAGCTCTCTTCTCTGGAAGAGACCAAGTTCACAATGCTTCTAATAAAGTTAGTGGCCTGAAAGGAATCACCAGGAATGGCTTGGGCCCACGTGTGCTCTGAGGGGCTCATAGCCACAGAGGCTGGTGCCACAGAGACTGAAAAGCCTGTCAATAGCTTGTCACTCACAAGCAATTGTCTTCCTGGCAAGAGGTGGCATCTTAACATGAAGGCCACGTACAGCATCGGGTATGATGCCCGTTTGTGAGTTTTTGAGACCCTTCCCTACACTTCAAAGGCACACAACTCTGAATACCTTCACCTGGCCTGTGAGTGGAGCAGGCTCAAACTGTTCTCCACAATCCCACTTTCTTTTCCCAAGAATGAGGCAGCAATCCCCTCTTTCCCAATACAGAACCCGTGCTGGGAGAACTGGTTGGCTGGCATCATGCTGATGTCTCCTAGCAAGAAGGGATTGCTTCCTAGAGCAGGAGTCAGGTCTTCCTCACGGTGGCTCAGGGTTTTACAAGAGTAGAGCAGTCCAACACAAGATTCCTCAGAAGAACGGGTTGAAGTGGAAAAGAGACTCTTCCTGTGCTGAAAGCAGCAAAGGAGATAGTTCCCATTCTGTACCATGGACCCTGAATCACAACTTCTGTTTAAGAGCACATGAAGTCTGCAAGGGCCACAGAAAAGGACAGGGGTGTTCTCATGAAAGGAACTAACAGAGGTAGTGTTAGAATGGTCCACATCGCTAGCAACCCTCAAACAATGAGGCATTAAAGGACGTGTCCTTTAATGTGAACCAAAGGACAAAATGCCTACAAATCCACATCCTACCCACCAGCACTGGATCATCCACAAGAGCTGGCGGTTTAACTGTGTGCTGGAATTACAGAGTATTCATAGAGGCTGAGCACGGTAAGCTAAAGGGCTGCTTGTCTAGACTCTAGAAAATGGTAGTCAGGATATGACAGGCATCAAAACCGCGACATCTGAGGAGGGACTCAAGAGACAAGGTAAGTAGAGACCACTACCCACCCATACCTCAGGTGTTCTCCTGGCAGGGAGCAGCAGACCTCAGCTTCTGCTAGTAAAAACGGGGTAGAGGTGCTCAAAGTTCAAGTAAGACATGCAGAGCTCCCAGAGGCTGACCAGAGGTCAGAGTTATGGCAGCAGGGCGGCACAGGGCCGCTGGGCCAGATGATCCACGGGGCTTGGCACTCCTAAGAGCCCACCAGTACTCTTCTTCATCTTTAGTCTCTAGCCAGCACCACCTCTCCTGTTGGCTGCTAAGAAGGGGTCTCTCCCCCGAATATGACCACCAGAAAGCGAGTTACCATCCCAGCAGTGTGTGCACAGTTCCAAGTGTCCTCAGATGCCCTCCGCGGCTCTCTGGCCTGCTTCCATCCCCCGTCTAGCTTCCGCCTGGCTCTCGCCCAGGCCTCCTTGCAGCGACCCCACTTCTCATCAGGAGCAGGAGCCTGGGTGGAGCAGGGCAAACGGGCATTCAACACCCAGGCTTCCTTTGTCTGGAGAGAGGGTCTTGCCATGTAGTCGGCCTCAAACTCTCGATCCTCCTGCCTCAGCTTCCCAAGTGCTGGGATTATAGATGTATACTACTTGTACAACCCAAAGAGTTCAGAAAATCATTCTGTAAGCAGACAAGTGGGAGGTATGAACAACAGGCTGACCCTTGAGCCGTCCTCTAGCTTCCCAGGGTCATGGCACCAAGGCAGCAGTGACGAGGTTCCAAACAGCTGAGGTTGGGAGCTCGGTTTCAGCTTTTACGCCATCGGGGCGGGAGGAGAAATCACCAAAGGACAGAAAGACAAGGAGCAAGAGAGTCCAAGGCTGCCTTGGCCTTGAAGAGAGGGAGAAATGAGGTTAAGACTAGTCAGCGATGTTCCTAGGTTACGGATAGAAAAGTAAAAACAAGTCCATTCCTGAGAGGTGACTCACGGCCTCGGCACAGAGCCGCAGTCACCTTGGACTAGAAGCAGGCAGTCCGGAGAGCAAGCCCACGGTCCACCCTTCCTCTCGGCACCCAGACAGGATCCCAGAGTGGCCACCACAAGACTCACCTATATAAAGAACAGTGGGTTAGTGTAAAGGCTATGGGTCAAAGCCTTACATATCTGCACCAAAACCAGCGTGGACACAGCAGCAGAAAGCCGGGAGCTCACAGCGGAGCCTGGTGTGCCCCACAAAGCTCTCTCCAGATTGCTTGAAATGGTCACAATCACGCTTCAGCTAAAACTGCCGTAAAACTTGGGACGAGGTGCGGGGTTAGTGGGGCATGGAGAATACAGACAATGTGCAGCGAGCGCGGAGGGGTGACTGACGAGGGCACAGGGACGGCCCTCCTCCTGAAACATTCATGTCCTGGCCAGAAGGCCACAGCTGGAGACAGGGTGGGCAGCGGATGCGGTCCCCTCCTCCCAGGCCTGCCCTCAGCTATTTGGACAGTTTGCTGATGACTCTGATGAGGGCACCGTTTTCATCTTTCAGCCTCTGATTGTCGGACTTCAGTTCTGTTAACACCTGTGGAGACAGAGGGAACTGTGTTAGAGCCCAGCACAATGGCTGCCTTTGCCCTCCCAGGGCCTCCTGACAGCTACGTGATAAGTTGTCACTACCCTTCTGCACAGGGACAAAACTCCTCAAATCTTCCTATTTCCTGGGTCAGAATTGTAAATATTTAGGGAAAGCACAGCTGCATGTCTTTCCACACAGCCTACCGTTAGTTCTCTTCTACTGAGCCGGTGGATCTTTGCAACTGTTCCGCCCTTGGACTCACCTGTGGCCTAGAGGGACTGGGAGAGCCAGAGCAGCTGTGAGCACACAGGGAAGGCCTTCAGCAAGGAGTCACAGGGACGGTGGCCTTAAGAGTTAAATGGCACTGCTTCCCACCCAAGAACATGCAAGCCGAGAAATAGAACTTGGCCTTTCTGCCACAAATCAAGATGACCAAGGTCATCCTGTTGTCTTTGGTAACTAGAATCCATCCAGATTCTGACTGGTCATACGATACACACCTATCCTCTATACTAACACCCAGAGAATTTACAGCTATGGCGAAGACCCAGGGCCTTCACCAGCACTTCAGTGGATGGAGTTACAATTCTGTCAAACAAAGGTTTCTGGAGGAGGGATGGAGTGGAGATTCCATCTGTCAGTCTTCTATCTGGGAACACGACACACATTGTTGCTCAACTCAAAGAACACAGGAAAATCGAGTTCCAGCTTGGATGCTCAAGTTTTTATTACGTGATCAGGCACTTTGAAAGATGTTTTGTCTATCTGAAAAATCTTAATGAAGTACCGTTCATGTGTGGGCCTTTCTGGTAGCAGATTGGGATCAGAAGGTAGGTACATTTTCACAACATAGGCTCCAGAAATCTGTGTCTCCCCTGTTCTGCAGACACCCTTCCTTTCACTGATGAGTTATTCCAACTTTCAGGACCCACACAGTAAGCAAAGCCCCCAGAAAGGGGTGGCCTGGGCTCAGGAACCACAAGGCCCTCATAGCTCTAGCTTCTGGCACTGCTATTAAACTAGGGAATCTGAATGTACCTGAAGGAATCTAATCTTTGTCTCCTCATCCTCACTAGGACAATGCAGGTTACATCAAACCATAATATGTGAGGGTGTACACACATACATACACACACACACACACACACACACACACACACCCCATGTCAGGGGAACAAAGAGAAAACATCAGGCTGGAGAGATGGCTCAGTGGTTAAGAGCACTGACTGTTCTGCAGGACCTGAGTTGAAATCCCAGCAACAACATGGTGGTCCACAACCATCTGTTATGAGATTTGATGCACTCTCCTGGAGTGTCTGAAGATAGCTACAGTGTACTCACATATAATAAATAAATCTTTTAAAAAAAAGAGAGAAAACATCTACAAGTGGGGAGTTTGAAAATCTCATGCTTCTCAGGAAGTAGAGCTGCAGATGTTTTTATCTATAAATGAGGAAACAGATGTCTGTCTCTCGTCCACAGCAGTACATGTAAGTAGCAGTACGTGATTACTGGCTAGTCGTGTATCATGATGAAATTATACCCACATATGCCCAAGTCCAAAGACCATTTCTTCATTATAGGTGGGAATAGAAAACAAACACCAAAGCACTTGTAGCCCAGAAACAAATTCAGGAGTGGTCACTATCGGTGACCCACAGTGCTTTAGGCCAGCAGTTCTCAACCTATGAGTTGAGATCCATTTGGGAGTTGAACAACCTTCTCATTGGGGTCACCTAATACCATTGGAAAACACAGATATTTATATTAATAGTCATAACAGTATAAAATTACAGTATGAAGTAGCAATGAAAATTTTATGGTTGGGGTGGGTCACCATAACATGAGGGTATTAAAGGGTCACAGCATTACAAAGGTTGAGAGCCGTTGCTTTAGAAAAAGCACTTCTCTGTATGTTTGTAGCTATAAAGTAATGGTAAGCGCCTTGCTCCCTCAGATGGGCCTGGAAGAGGCTGGCTGACATTAGTCACAGACATGGAAGTGCTGGCGTCTGGGACCCCTGCTGCCACTCAGTTTCCCCATGAGCCCGGAGGAGCAGCAAGCCCTCTACCCCTTTCAGCAGTAAGCCTGAAGTAACTGAGAATACAACGGAAAGCTTGTCTTCCACCCTGGTCTTCCTTCTTCCTGACTTAGGAGCTCTGGCAGCCTCTTCCCCGCCTAGGAATGCGGTGCTCAGAACTCAGTCAGCAAGCTCTGTCCAGGCCGCCCCTTCCCATCTCTGTTCTAATGCTCCATGTCAGGGGCCCGCTTGCCTGGGTGGGACTTCTTAATTAAACAAAATAAAACAAAACAACAACAACAAAAAACCCTGCTTCTCGTGCATGTGTGACTGTTTTGTCTGCACGTGTGTCTGACTAGTGCCTGTGGAGGCCAGAAGAGGGCGTTAGGTTCTCTGGAACAGGCGCTACATATCCTCAGCTGTGAGAGCACGCGGGTGCTGGGACTCAAACTCGGATTCTCTGGAAGAACAGCCAGTGCTCCTCACCAGGAGCCACCCTCCACCCCTGAAAACCCCATTTCTTAGCAGGGCCCCACAGTATGAAGAAGCTGTGGGCTGGGTTCCTTGCTCATCAGAATTGAGCTGCTTTAAAAGGGGGTACAAGTTGTTGGGTGTTGGTGTGTTGGTGACTTTTCTTTTCCTCATTAAGAACTCAATTCTTTGGGGGCTGGGAAAGAGGGACAAGAAAAGTTCATAGCTGAAATATCTAGCACATTAAGAAAACGTAAAAAAGTACCAGTGGTGTGCAGAGACCACGGAAGGGGCACAGAGACTCCACGCTCAAAGAGAGGGGCAGGGAGCAGTGCTGTCTGACATTCAGCTGAAGCCATGGGTTACGACCGTGGGAAGAACTATGCAAGCACGAGGGGACAGAGAGCATCTTCACTCTCTAGACTTGAGCCTCTCCATTTCTAGGCAGTTGGATGTTCAGATACGTCAGACAGACAGAGCCAAGTGCATACTTTCTTAAATACTACTTCTTATAGTTTATGTTAAAGTAAGGGACAGGGAAGGCAAGCTGTGGGGAGGGTCTCACAGGGAGCCTTACCTGAGCTGCCTGGTGTGACTGGCAGAGCCGCCTGGCACCAAGCCAAGATTTTCAGGGGATGATTCAGAGGGGTGACCGTGGGTTCAAATCTCTTGAGCACCCTGCCAGTTTTTTTCCTACAAATAATCAGCTGGCAGGCTTTTTATGTCAAGGTCTGCACGGTAAGTACCTTAGACTAGACGACAGGCCACACAGTCTATGACTACTTCATCCCCACTGTGACCTAGCAGTAACACATACTTATAACACACACGGTAAGTACCTTAGACTAGACGACAGGCCACACAGTCTATGACTACCTCATCCCCACTGTGACCTAGCAGGTAACACATACTTATAACACAGACACTCAAATTTTGATTTGCTTCCAGTAAATCTTAATTTCTGGACATTGAAATCTGAATTCCATAGGAATTTTATTTGTCCAATACAATTCTTTTGATTTCCTTTTTAAACTGCTGGAGTGGCTCGTGGGCCATCATCTACGTCCCTTTATCTCAGGCCGTGTACCAGGCAATGACATCAGAGTGACACAATCTTTTGGTAGGTAAATGCTTTTTTTGGAAACCGAGTCTTGGTGCACCATGCTGGCCTCAGACTCACAGAGCTCTGCCTGCCTGCCTTCCAAGTGCTGGGACTAAAGGTGTGTGCCACCGTGCCTGGCTGAAACTGGCCCGTCAAGTCAGGGGAGTGACAAAGTGCAGTTCTGTCTGTCTCATCCCCTGCGATGCTGCTCTAAGCTGTAGTTGCTGGACAGGTTGCTCCTGCATTGTTTAGACCGTGTGCTTAACAAATGGTTAAGTCTGTAAAAGATGCAGATGGCTTCTATCACAGTGTGCAGCGTGCAGACTCTGGAGCCTAACAGCGTTTGAACTTTTCTTCAGCCGTTTACCCTCCTAGGGACCTTGGGCTTGGCTCTGATTCTGTAACCCATGTTTTAAATACACACACTGGTGCTGAGGAATCGTTGAGAAAACAAAGCACTTAGCCTATGCTTCAATAAATGCCAGGATGACATTAATTCTGCCACATGTCCTACACTGCAACAAATAACTGGGACATCTTTGGGGGTCTCTACTTCCCATGCATGCTAAAACCAAACCAGGGTCCACAGGTGAATACTAAGCGCCCACTCCAGCACAGTTAGGTGTTAGCACCCTTTCGGGATGTCTGAGGCTAACTGAAACAGAGCTCTGACCTATGCTGGCGCCCACTGCCTGGCCACAGCACACAGCCCTTTCTTTCCCTTTTCTTTCTACCGGTGCTAGCACCGTGAGAGGACATTAGCTCAGCCCGACGGTGATCTGGGCGCTTCAGTACTAGTGGGTATTCATTGCCGGCTACTGACTCCAAAGGCAAATGCAAACCGGCAGAATAAAGGACAGGCCCCAGCAAGACTAATTAGATTGTTGCTGAAAATAAAAATCTCATTTCGGGCATCGTGACCCATCATACTATCTTCGGATGGGAAAACAAACTGTGTGTGAGTCTGGCTCTCAGATCCACCGCCAGAGGAAAGTTCTAGTTTGCCAAACACAGGTTTTGGAGGGATAGTTTCAGTTGAAAACAAACCCTACTCTTGCCCCACTGCCTGTATCTCCTTTGCCAGGCCCCTTAGGAAGGGCTCATTTCTACCACCTGTGCCTGCATTCTGCCTCAAGGCCCACACCCTTGGGGGCAGGGAGGGAGGGACAGTCTCTACAGCCAGGAGACTTGGGAGGGGAATGAGACGAATGCTTCAGGAGGAGGATGATGGAAGCATAGACTTAGAAGGAGGTAAAGAGTGGTCGTATTGTCTAGCTCTGCCCCAGTGGTACAATGGACGGTGTTTTGCTGCTAACCGAGGTAGGCTCAGGGAGGCGTGGCCTGAAGGCCTAGTCCTTTCCTTGAGGCCATGCTGTCTCTTGGGATTAAGTCCAATCTGGTATTCAAAGGGCTGTGATTCTCAACCATGGTCACACACACATCAGTAGAGGAGTGTTGGTAAATACTGACGCCAGGTCTCAATCACTCCACCCCACTGAGCATTGCAATGGGACCATCCACGGTGTATGGAGACAGCTCCCAGGAGGATCTAACCCACAGGCACGGTGTATGGAGACAGCCCCCAGGAGGATCTAACCCGCAGGCACGGTGGGAGCTCCTGCCCTGGGTTAGTTTAGGCCCTAATTGGTACATTTGGGTGGCTGTTGGCTAAGAAAGCTCTTGGCAAAGACTCCATCGATGAAATAAATATGTGTACATGGATGCACACGGTTGTGTATCTGTGCAGCAGAGTAAGCAAATCTGTATTCAGTCTCTGTGGGAAGAGAAGGTAACATGGCAGCCTTCCCAGTGACCCTCTGCTGCCATTCCCACCCGTGACCTGGGGTCTCGCGTCCCATTATGCGGACTCCACCTCCAGACAACCAGCTTTACAGATACCTGGACGTGGAGGCTCTGATGGAAGGGATGGGGACTGGGCTTCGGGACCAACAAGAAGAGTAAACCTGCCTGGAGCAGCAGAGGGAAGTGAGGTGGAGAGGAAGGGAGGAGCTAGAGCTCCTGGGTGCCGGAGGGCTCCATGGACCTGGAGAGTCGGGCCACCACTCGGGTCAGGGCCCTGTTCTCAGCCTGCAGCTGTTCGTTCATCTGCTTCAGGGTTTGAATCTGTTTTAGCTGGTGAAGGTTCTGCAGAGAGTGAGACATGAAGGAGACAGACAAGACAGAGACAAGACAGACAGAGGGAAAGAGTAGGACAAAGAAACTATGTGACTTTCTGTTTCTGGTTTTAGTTTGCATGCAAGACAGGAAATGGGAAAGGCAGGTGTGATGAGCGCAAGCTGAATGGGGAGGAGGAAGGAGAAACGCACCGGAAAAGGAAGAGCTGTCTGCAGTCCTGGGACGAGCCTGAGCATGCGGGGTTAGCTATATGAGCATCAAAAACCATGTGGATCACTTGAGAACGAGAGGCCAACATACGGCCTGGGCCTTCTGACAAATTCACACGCACAGCCACAGCCTGGGGACTCTCCTTCATTGTCTCTGGGGCTGGGCTGAAGATTTGGGAGGGGATCCTAAGACAAACATCACCACCTTGTCCTCACACTTGATCCGATCCCCTACTCCTATTTGTTTACTCCATTTTCTTTCAGCACTTCCTGCACACAGCACACCTTAGTAAGGCTGGTGTGACGCCTGCACACAGCACACCTTAGTAAGGCTGATGTGACACCTGTCAGGTCTTTGGTGGACCTGTAACCTGTTTTGCAGGAAGCATAATCAACCTTCCCAGTTCTCCCCAATAGTACACAGGGCTTGTCCAGGACCTGCAACTGTCAAACAGCCTCTGACCTACTATACATGACATAGTTCACAAAGTTCACAGCTAGCTCGTGTTCTCTGCCTTAGTTTGTGTTGAGGCTTGGAACTACATACACATGTTTAAACAGACATACACTCTGGAAATTATGAAGGCACAAAAGCAGAACCCTCATAAATGCAGGAGATGGTGGGACTGGCTGGGTCACTGTGGTGGTCTAGCCTCACCAGGACATCAGTGTTGCAGAGGAACAGATAACCGTCACAGTCAGTCTTCCCAGTATTTCACAAGTGACTCCAACACTTCAGTAGAGGGATCAGAGCACAGGCCTGCCGACTCTGCCATGTGCTTTCCTAAGGACCCTCTGCACTGACCTTCAAACTAAGACTCTCGGCTCTTTCGGAAGAGGGAAATGACTTTGTTACGCAGGGTTTGGGTTATAGTGATGACAGAAAGGTTCCAGGGATCAGAGCACTCTCTCGTACTTCATACACAGTGAACAAGGGCAGAAGTGAGAGATTAGTGGGGCAATGGTCTAGGAGTGAACCAGCAAGAAAATGGAAGTAGCGTGAGAGAAACAGTAAAAAGGACAAACAAGGAGACACACTGCTCAAGAGCTGCTGCCCAAAGAAGAATAATGACTACCTGGGAAAAGGGAGGGCTGCCAGGCACCTCTGCCAGCTGTGGGCATCTGGACCATGGAGGGGGCAGGTGAGGGAGGTCATAACAGCACACAGAGGAGTTTAAAGACATGAGTAGAAACACGGAAACCCTGGGTAATTTCGTTCACTGATGCTGACATCTGACCAAAGCTAACGATACACTCACTGTCATTACATAGAGTGGCCTTTGCCTCCAGGGGACATTACAACAATCAACTGTGAAAGTGACTTAGTCTACCATGTGGACGCAGGCAGCTCTAGATGGAAGAATCTGGAAGCTATCGGTATGGAGGAGGGCGGTAGGAACCGTCTGGTGAATGTTCTGCAGGAAGCAGTCATGATACAAGCATGGCGGGGGGGGGGGGGGGGGGCAGCGCACAGGGCAGCTGGCTAGCGGACTTCCAGAGTAAGCAAAGTCGAATCCCAGAGCAGCTCACGGGGGATGGCGGCTGCTCCAGGCCCTTCTCATGCAAGGGCCTGAGACAGGAAGCTGAAGCTTGGGGGAGGATGCCCCAGTAAAACGTCAGACCGGATGTGACAGCCCCAGACAAGAGCAGAGCCAGCAAGGCTCACACTGGCTGCACACCTGTCAGGTCTGGCAGACAATTCTATTCCCATCTGGTGGAGTGGAGTTTCTCCTAGGGAGAGGCATACTTACCTTTCTGGGGAGACCATGACTGTCTCCCAACCCAGAGCCCTCCACACACCTGGGAGGGCCCATCTCATGGACCCATTTCACTGGGCCTTTGTGTTTCGTTGGTGTCAGGAGAACAGGCAGTGATGTCACATTCGGACGTCAGTGCCTACCGAGCTCTCAAGTCTACGCAGGAAGTTACCCCTACAATGGCGCCCTATTGATGGCTCCGGGAAAGACTGAACTATATGATAGGAATATGCACAAACACAGCAGTTGGCCCCGAGACCTAAGGGACCCCACGTCCGGTAATATTTCCTAGACTTGACAACTGTACTGACCACTGACTATCTCATACAAAGGTTTCAGTCGCTAATCCTCACAAAAGTTGCTGAGCACACCTGATAGCCTAGTGAAGACCTTGAGAGCTAAATAATCACTTTCCTCAAGTCCTTTAGGGCCAGTCTCAGGATTTCATAATATATTCATAAATTTGAAGAAGGTTCAGACAGAACTTAGCTGCAGAGTGACTGGGACAGTCTGATGCCCTTCCCCTTTAAACTATGTTTAGGGGCAGTATAGTCTGTAGGCGTTTCTTCTCCACTTGGGTTTGTAACTGGCAGGAGAGAATGGGGACTGAGTGATAAGGTGGATTTCTAACAGTTTCAAAAGCAGCTTACGAACTGGTTTGGGGACCAGTTATGATCTGGCTCTACTTGATAATTTATGTATTTCTCCCCTTTATGTGTATGGGCGCTTGCATGTGTATCAGTGTACCACATGTGTGCAGTACCAGAGGTGGCCAGAAGAGGGCATTGGAACCTCTGGGACTGGAGTCAGAGATGGTTGTGAGCCACCAGGTGGGTGTAGAAAATTGAACCCAGGACCTCTGGAAGAGCAGCTGGTGCTCTTAACCTCTGAGCTATCTCCCTTAAATTTCTTTTTTAAAGTTTTTGGCAAATGACTTTTGATTAGAAAGAATAAATACTTTCATGTGTAGTAAGCTCTGAGCTATCTCCCTTAAATTTCTTTTTTAAAGTTTTTGGCAAATGACTTTTGATTAGAAAGAATAAATACTTTCATGTGTAGTAAGCTCTGGAAATATTGAAGAAATGAACTCATGGCCTAGTTTAGAAAACCTCAGCTTGATAGGATAAGAACACAGAAAGAAACATGCAAACCTGTGTCAACCCCAAGGATAGAGAACTGCTTAGAATACCAAAGAGCTTCTGTACCAGTTTAGAATGACAGCGGGAACAGGACAGAACCCAAAGGTTTTTTTGTTTTTTGTTTTTTTCTTCCTCCCACTTTTCAGTCTTTGTATGGGGCTCACATGAATGGCACAAAAGGCCTGTCTATGGGCTTCAGGGCACTCATGGTGTGTGTGTGTGTGTGTGTGTGAGAGAGAGAGAGAGAGAGAGAGAGAGAGAGAAAGAGAGAGAGAGAGAGAGAGAGAGAGAGAGAGAGAGAGCACGAGCACTTATTTACAAGCGAGGTCCTTTCCTTCTGCCTACTGCATCTCCTCTCCTTGTTTTTGAGATCGGGTCTCATGTCTCCTATGCTGGCCTAGAACTTGCTGGGGTCCCACGGATGCCGCCACAGCTGGTTGGTTCATGTGGCCCTGAGGATCCCACCCAGGCCTAACTGCATGCCGAATAAGCACTCTGCCTACTAAGCTACAGTCCTAGCCCTTCTTTCTTATTTTACTTATTTATATTTTGAGGTTATTTTCTTCCTTTCTTCCTTCTTTTCTTTCCTTCCTTCCTTCTTTCTTTGAGACATGGTCTTTATCTAGATCAGGCTGGTCTTGAACTCACAGAGATTGTTTCTGCTTCCCAAGTGCTGGGATTACAGGTATATGTCATCATATTCAGACATAGGGTTTTACCTATTTTTAATATATATATAATATTAAATCATAAATACTTAATATATATTTTAATATATATTTAAAAGATTTACTTAAGCATTAACTTATGTATATGAGTATTCTGCCTGCATATATGTATATGTACTGTGGGAGACCAAACGGTGGGAAACCAGACTTTCAACAGCTCTCACCTTGAGAGTCCACTGACCTTCCGGTTTACAGCTGAACCACCCTCTCCTTCACACAAGACTGATCCATTATCTTGGATGAACACCTGGGGTTGTCTAGGCAGAACCAGCATTCCAGAAAAACAGCTAGATGCTTTGAGTAGCAGTCAGCATCCGCCCTAGATGACCTTCCCTCTTTCTGTGCCTTTAGCATCCCCCTCAGCCCCTCCCTACTTCCTCTCACGATGTGTTTATTACCAGACGTTCAGCTTTTCATTAAAGAGGCCTTGACAAGACACCCCTTTTTGCTTGGCCTCGCTTTTCTTTCCCGCCTGTTTCTCTTTCATGCCGGTCTCCCTCGACTCCCCGAATAACTAGGTCCCGCAGAATGGGATAATGCACAACGTATGTGTTTAGTTAGAAGTTTCCCTGGAACTAGAGTTGCAGATTATAAACCATCATGTGGGTGCTGGGAACCGAATCCAGGTCTTCTGTATAAATAACAAGTGCTCTTCACTATGGCGTTAACTCTTTAGCCATCCTTACACAGGCCATTTCTTACCAAGTACTACGGACAACAGCCTAACTGCAGAGTAGGGATGGCACAGCTAAGGGTCTCAAACGGGAAGCCCTCATGCATATAGAACTGTATGTGGTGATTCATGAAAAACTGTTTGGCAATACTAGCATACTACATTAAGAGGTAGAAAATATTACTGTAAGTGAGGTGGGTTTGAAAAACCCAGAAGATGAAAAAATGCAATGTGTTTGTGAGGGTAGTGTTCTGTCTGCTCAAGAGAATCAAACACTATTTCTACTTCCTGGTATTTTTGAGTCAACCTGGTAATTGTAAAGTGTCTGAAGGATAATTAGTTACTGCTTTAGATTCTACATAACTATTACTAGTCACACTGTGGGTTGGTGACTAGGAAAAGAGGGGCAGGCTTAGCATCTCCCCTTCACTACAACTGTAAGGGACAGGCTCTCAAAACTTTGTGTGTGGTGAGGTATTTATAAAAAAACATCTTTTTAGGCCATTAAAGCAACAACTGTCTCTTGGAAAGTAATCCACGAGCACACCAGAGATCTTACTCACAGGAGGATATTTGGGGACTTGTCTGACACTGTACCAGGGTTTCTGCCTCCTAGCTACAGAAATCTGTGTCTGACTTGGCATTATATATCCACTAAAATAACATTCTTTTTGGTTTTTTGTTTTTGTTTTTTGAGACAGGGTTTCTCTGTGTAGCCCTGGCTGTCTTGAAACTCACTCTGTAGACCAGGCTGGCCTCGAACTCAGAAATCTGCCTGTCTCTGCCGCCTAAGTACTGGGATTAAAGGTGTGCACCACCACTGCCCTGCTAAAATAACATTCTTGAAGAAAGGAAGAAGCTGTGCAAGCCTACAATGGCTATGCGGCACAGTGCACCTCAGGGGCAAGCAGTTGCAGGACCTCAGACAGGTGCTCCCTGAGCAGCCCCTTGCTCCTCCCTTCCTTCCTACAGCTATGGAGTGGCGCTAAAAATTGGCAACAATCCATTCAAGAAGTTAAGGGAGGTGACGGCTGCTGTCAGTCATCCTGGAGGAGAGGGAGGCAGTACGCCCACCCTTGAGTAGGTCACGAGCAGGTATGAACTTGCTCTAGTGGGTGAAGGCCAAGGCTTCTGGTACTGCAGAGGGAGTGACCTAGGACAGGGACTCAATATGCAAACACACTGTCATAGTGCTGCAGAATGACTCAGCTGCGCTTCTCAGGCAAGAGCTGTGTTTGGCGAGAGGCCTGTGGCCATGCCCAGGCCGCACACGGAGCTCCCCTAGCGGGGACTGCAGAACAAGGAGAACTCAGTTCTAGCTCTTTCACCCGGCTTCCAGTCTCCCGGCTCCCCAGGGGGAAGCTGCTGCTTTGAAAACCTTGGACTTTCAGCTTGGGACTTCTGCCTCCCGCCTGCTCAGAGTCCCCCGTACCCCAATCAGTTGCTCCTACAAGGCCTCTGAGGCGGCCACAGCGGATGCAGCAGAAACTGAGAGCCCAGGAGATGGCAGGAGATGGCTGAGAAGCGCTCAGTCCTCACTCCAGCATCTCTTCCCCAGCCAGAGCGCTCAGCTGAGGGACATTCAGCGCGGGCAAGCCTAGGGTCAGGTATCTACCACAGGCAGGCTTCAGACTACAGACAGGCCAAGGCCAAGGCAATGTTCTCGTACGTACCTTCATCTCTTCTTCCATTTCCGACATCTTCCGTTCCAGTGCTCGCCTCTCCTATTGAGAAACAAGGAGCCTGTTGGAGAGACAATGGCTAGGGAGCCCTCCCTCACAAAGCTGCCATCCCCACATCACACCATCAGCGACTTCATGGTCTCTGAGTCTCTCTAGACTAGGGCCGGCCTTCCTCCATTACGTGTACTCTGTCTGCCCTGCCGCCACGGGACAGAGATACTTCCTCGATGGCGGTCCTATTACCTAAGTCTTCAATAAAAAAATGAGAAGATACAGGGCGGCAGCCTGCTAATGTCCTTTACAAGTTAAATTTTTTAAATACCTGCAAGTAACTAGGACCCTTGCTCTCTAGAAACAAAACTCCATCACCTTTAGTAAGACTCTACCTAAGCCTCCAGGGTAGGGAGTGGGTGGTTGGTAGGGAAGTGGGCATCACTGTCGGCAGCTTCTCCCTCCCCTTGCTTTCTCTCCAGTCAGTAACTCTTAGTTTAGCCTGAATTCAAGGAAGAGCCATTAACCAGATGGAACGCCAAGGAGGGCTGGTTATAGGCCAAGGGATGAAACCTAAAACTTAGCCTTTCCCACAGACAAAAGAAAGACAGGAACATACTACATATATCCTTAGAGTCAGATCAGAATTAGGGTTCATCACTAGATCTAACTGAGTTTCCCCAATCCAAGGATCAAATTCTGGATATAAACATCTGAGATCAGGTCAGGGATCTGATTAGAACGTCCTCTGTCAGAGCGCTGACAAAAGGCTGACTGCTCAGGGCTTAAATCATCAGCCCTACATCAATGGCAAAGGGTCTTGATGAAAAAACTTCCTTAAAAAATATTTATATCTGAGTGTGCGGGTGTGTCTGGGTGTGTTTGTGCATGTGTGCGTGTGTGTATATCCATACCACGGTAAATACATGGAGGCCAGAGAACAGCCTCTGGGGACCAGTTCTCTTGTATCTGGCAAGCACTTTTACTGTTGAGCCACCTCACAGGCTATCCTTCTTCCTTTGAGATGAGGTTCTGCTACGTAGCTGGATGGCCTGGAACTTCTGTCTGAGGCCATGGAAAATGCAGAAAGCCCTCAGACCTGTGTGCATATTTAAATAACTGAGTATCTTATGGCTCTGTGTCTGTGTGCAGTTCTGAAGGCAGAAGAATGCATGAGATGACTTCCCAAGGCTCCTTCCCACCCAAAATCTGGCACGTTCAAAGTAACCAACTATATGGGAAAGCCAAAAGGACTGGTCATCAAATTGCTGTCCAGAGTCAGACAAAAAAAAAGGTTATTAATCTGGGAACGGAATGTGGCAGAGCTCCTGCCTTCTTAAGATCGACTTTTTCCTTTGGCACAAACAACAAGGTTAGAGAAGGTCTGAGGAAGACGTGCAGCAGGCGGCCAAGGGAGCCAGACGCGCTTACCCGCTTCTCCACCTCCAGCACCGAGGACCGGTCAGAGGTCTTCTCTTGTTTCTGCTGTGCAAACACAAGGACAACACCTGTTGTTTAGGCTGTCGCACGTGTGGTAGGCAACCCAGCTTTCTCTGGTTCACCACCAGACATCCTGAAAGAGGCGGCAGGGTTCTGGAATTTTCCTTTAGCAAGGTCTCAAGCAAACAGACTGAGACTGCGAACCCTGATACTTGCTCTCAACAGTATGCAGGAGGGCCCCATGGAGGGAGGGCACGGGCAGCCTTGGGGGCTCGGCACCTGTGCAGACATTGCTCCTAACACACCCAACTCATCTTCCTCTCCCTTTAGACTACAAAGTCCAAATCCTATCACTTACACCCAATCAGCCCTGCTCTGCCCCTTCTTTCCAGGCTAGAAGTCCTCAAACGTTAACGCCGTCCTGTGGCATTCTTGTCAACCATCTTCCCCGTCACTTCTGTTCTGAGTACTGAGGCCGTTTTCCTTCTAGTGTGGTGTCTTCCTATGAGGTAGCCTCCTTAGCTAGTTTCTGGTATCTGAACAGAACATTTCCACTCTTATCTGTTTGGATTCCTTCTTATCTGTTAACAAGACTTCATCTGAACAAAGGATTTATATTTAGATCACCACAGACTTTCAGTTTCAATCCTTCTGAGGAGTAAAAAGGTTTGGCCACTAAACCTAAGAAGAGTAACTTCAGGGAAAGGCCCTGCCTTCAACCAAGGAATGTTGGTTGGGATCTGCAGGTCTCCTGTGGTCTTCATGTTAGAGGACTGGGTGGAATTTTGTATATTCAATAGACATTGAGTGAATAAAGGAGGACTCTTTTATCTCGCGTAGCAGGAGGCCCAGGCTGCTGCAGTAGGAGGGGACATTAGGCTGCTCCTGAAGATGCTCCCTCCCTCCCTCTCCCTTCTTCCGTCTCAATTACCGAAGAGCTAAAACTAACAACAGAACTTAGAATTCTGGCTCTCATCCTGGACTTTCACCTTCTCCTTGCAAGGTCATGGCTGTCTGCCTTTACACTGCATCTCTTGAGAAAGAGAAAGGAAAGGGGAAAACAGATTAGCAGATCTCAGAGTTTGTTTATAACTTCCTTTGTCTCTTTCCTAAGCTAGAGCTGGGAAGATTTCGAGATTTGCAAAATTCAGAATATAAAGAACTAGCTATTTTGTTTGCTTGTATAGTTTTAAATTATAACTCCTTTGACTTTGAGTTGATGTTTTATATAAATGCTGCATGCGTCCATGTGGGAACTGTCTGCAAACAAATGCACAAGGCTGACAGCCTTCCCTCCCTTCTCAATCCTAGCAAACATCTCCATTTTTGGTAAATAGAGACTTGGTTTGTAGCACTATCATTTCTTTCTGAGCTTCAAATTGCTTGCATTTTGTAAACAATCAGTATATCCCAGCATACCTAGCAGGGCAGTTGGCTGGCTTACAATGCGGCCCCAGGGGCTGGGAAGGACAGACTCGATTCTGATCATGGCTCAGACCATTAGTTACGCTGCTGTGGACACGGCACGGCTGGTGGGAAAGAACTCCAGGAGCTCCGGGCCAATGTGAGCAGCTCTGCTGAGGAGCCCGCTGCCTTGCTGTCATTTATGCTCTGAGCAGGGCACAGCTCCTGGGAGCAGCTTAGGACTGGCTTTAGTACTAACTGCAGCCCATCTGGAAGCTATTCAGAACCAAACTAGTGTCTGACAAGACATACCGCCTACTTTAGTAATGCAGAGGGGAGTGTGACCATAAAAGTATTTATCCTGCCTCCTACCTGATGGCAGGGTTATACTTTTGTCATGGACTTTTCTTTAAATCAGAGAGCTTTTTTTTCCCACCCCACAAAATAGCTTTTAATCCAGTATGTGTTAGTTGTAGGTCTTAGAAAGTGCAGTCCATGGCTCCTGTCTCCCTCTGTGCCCTTGTGCACAGAGGGCTACAGGAAGATGCTAAGGTGGTATTCAACCCCTCCCCGACTACATACCATGTGCCTGGGACTCCAGGAGCCTATAATTTCATTTTTCATTGGGGCTATACCATATTACTAGATTAAGTAGCCACCTCTGGTTTTCATTTTATATTCTCGTAAAGAGCCCCCCCCCCCCCCCACACACACACACTTTTTTTTTTAACCTCAGTTTTGCTTTTGAAATATTTAGTCCTCAGGCATTCTGGGAGGAAAAGAACTCACCAGGCTTCCGGTTAACCCTGCACTAGCCGAGGGCAAGCTGCTGTAGGTTGGCTGCTGGGCTTGTTTCATGGGCTATGAGATCACTCCCCACCCCCCACACCCCCCAGCAGCCTCTCAGATTTTGTGTAATTAAGTCAGGCCTGGCAAGAGGGAGTGGCTTACCCAATCAGACTGTCACCACTTCCATCAAAGGGGAACACTTTTGATCCAAGGTGGCGTCCCCTGGGAACCTAATCTGGACCACTTACTTCATCCCCTGATGTAAACAAACCACTTAAGATTTCTGGGCTCCCTGTGGGGGCTCCCTATACTGGGCTACAGTGCTGTGCTTATTTTTCTCCACAGGGTGAGGTACAGAGGAACTGAACTGGAGCCCCAGCAGGACGGGAGGAAGCTTAGCCCTGGCCGGACCTGCACTGCGCACTGATAAGTTAGATTAACAACAATGAGTAGCATTCAGAACATCAGTTAGCTGTCAGTTTTCAAAATTATTCTGTTAAATAAGAGCTCCCACCTGGCTGGCTTGGAAGAAGTGTCACTTTGACTCCATCTCCTGGCCTGTTCCCTAGATAGCTACCTCCCACCCCCCACCGTGTGTGTGTGTGTGTGTATGTATGTATGTGTGTGTGTGTGTGTGTGTGTGTGCTCCCGCCTCTCCTGCTTTGTCCATCTTTCCTTACCTGGGCCATCTTCTCAAGCTTGGCTTTTATATCGGCAAGCTCTAGCTGGGCCTCCTGAAGTTTTGTTTTCAGTTTTTGGTTTTCGGTCAGGGCACTCTCGTAGAGCTGTGAAGGGAACAGAACCAGGTCACTGGGTGGGCTCCTAGGAGAAGAACACATGTTTCCGCTTCAAGCCGCCATCATCAACTGGACAAGAGGAGGGTGGGCTGGGGAGGAACACTGCTCTCAGGTGCTGCACACAAGGCGAGAGATGGCGGGCTCCACTGTCAGGGAAGCAAGAGCCTGGGAGGAAGACCATATCTCCATTTCTCCCACACACCCCTGCACTGTGTGAAGTATAGTTTCAAGACAAAACACAATTATTGTTTCTTGAACCAGTTTGTTGATTTTTGTCAAATTCTGCTTAACAAAAAAAAAAAATCAACCAAGAAAAATTTCCTTAACCAAAAATGTTTTGGTTCCCCATCAGCCCTGCATCTCAAGCACCTGACAGGGAATGTTCCCAAAGACCGAGGGGCAGGAGTCGAGAGGAATGGATGATAATTTTTTAAAAACTAGCACCAAAATGTATTCGGTTGGTAATCAAAACGCCTTATTAAACACGCATGTTTCTTAAAAATAAGTCTAATCAAGTAATTGTCATGAGCTCACACAGTAAACACACACACACACACACACACACACACACACACACACACACACACGGCCGTGCCTTTTTACTCTTTTTAAAAACACTAGCGTTCTTACTTCCCCTACACTTCTAAACATCCGACTCTAGGCGTACACTTACTGCAGTCGAAAAAATATACAAACAGTCTCTAGTAGGCAGAGAGGTAAAGCAAACAGAACTTCAGAAGTACCTGTCTCATTCCTTATTCGGAATTTCGCTTATTTTTTCCTACTAGAGGGAAAGGCCAAGAGGTTTATGTAGAATAAGCCACGACCAGGAAACTGGAAAGGGCTCCTACTTTTTTATAATCCCTGTTGCTGTCCTCTTCTGGCCGGCTGCTCAGGCTGGCCAGGCGAGCCTCCCTGGCCTCCCGACGGGCTCTTGCTGAGGCGCGGTCACTGTGAGACTCGCTACTGGTCGGGTGGGCACCTCCTGACTCCAACCTATAAGATAAATGTAGAAGATAAAAGTTGGTGTTGAGAACAAAATGTGTGTGTGTATTGAGAGAGAGAGAGACAGACAGACAGACAGACAGACAGACAGAGACAGAGAGGGAGGGAGGGAGTGTGTCCGAGCCTTTTCTAAGGGGCTAGGACCTCTGGCCAGAACCGTGCCTTCCTTGACTGTCTAAGCCAGCATGCACAGGTCTCATGGCCACACTGTCAGTGTGTGTATAGCAATAACACAGCTTGGGGAAGAGGTTATCATTTGCCAAGACTGGAGCTCACTTGAAAAACTGGTGGCTTGGAAGATGTGCTGCTTTTTAAATCTTAAGAGTTTTCAAATTAACTGGGACTTGAACAGCTTCCCTAAAGAGTGTGCCTTTAAAAGTCAAAGTTTCGGGGCTGGAGAGATGGCTCAGCTGTTAAGAGTATTGACTGCTCTTCTGAAGGTCCTGGGTTCAATTCCCAGCAACTGCATGGTGACTCCCAACCATCTGTACGGCTACACTGTACTCTTATATATAAAACCAATCAATCAATCAATCAATCAATCAATCAATCAATCTTTAAGAAAAAAAGTCAAAGTTTCTTGGGTCTGAGGGTTCTTGGAAAATGATAACAATGAACAGCTCGTGAACCAGAAACACATGGGTCTGGTGAAGGAGCCACTGGGGAGGGAGAAGCAATGGCACCCACACAGGACACTAGGACTTCTGGGTGCACAACGGGTCTGCAGCCTGTTTTCTCCCCTGTACTCCAGATCACGACTTAGGCCTGCAGCTAGGATTCCTATGCCTGCAGGTGAGCTCTAGAGCTGTTGGTGGCTGTCCCTCCAGCACTGCTAAGGGTTCAGGGAGGAGTCTCAGCTGGTCGCAGCTTGGTGTCCTGGTGTCCCTTCAATCCTTCAGGGCAGCCTATGGGTTCCTGTGCTCTGCTCACTGCTGGGCAGCACAGACGAAGCGCTGCCAGCGAACCAGCCCTCCAGACCACTGAACTGCTTTGGTTTGCAGCATCACAGCTGCGAGGCTGTCTGGTTTCTGTGGTGGCTGTGGGAAAGGAAGGAGCTGGAGTAAGCTCTGGGAAGGGCAGAGGAACAGGTCCAGGAGGGCAGTGAGGCGAGAGGAAGGTGGCAGCTGCACAGGAAGCTTTCCTCCTAGAGATGCCAGGACCCGTGTTCCTGTCGCCCTCCCCACGCCCTGTTCACAGAAATGTCTGCATTGGTGATTTTTCTGACTACAAAAGCAATACATGAAGTAATACCAAAGTATCTACCCCATAATCTTATCCAAGAAATAGCTGCTATTAACAGTAGGTTTCACATACTTCTGTAAGTAATGTCAAATACAAAAATGTTAAAATACATATTCCTATAAAGCCAGATAAGACCTACATTATTTGACTCCTCCCTATACTTATGATTCTGTAAGCATCTTCCCATAAAAATAAAAATAAATATATTACCTCCTTAAAAATGACTATACAGTTCATTCCGTGGTTATCTGGTAATTTAACCAAATTTCAGGTGATAGACACACTGCTTCAAAGCTATTAACATATCTATTAACAACACTAAAATGTGCAGTCTTATTTGTAAGTCTTGGTTCAGTTGGCTAATTACTTTATTTATTTATTTATTTATTTATTTATTTATTTATTTAGTGGTTGTTTTCTGTTTGAGACGGGGCCTCATAGAGCCCGGAATGGCCTCAGACTTGCCATGTAGCTGATGTTGAACTCCTGATCTGTCTGCCCCTACCTCCTGAAGGCTGCAATTATTGATATGTGCTACTTGCCTCTTAAGAAAAATGTTTAGAAATGTAAATATGTGATCAAGGCTAACTATATTTTGAACACTTATTTATGTATAGCTACACTGCCTTCCAAAGAGATTTCTCTCACTCAATCTGTCCTGGTTGGCTTTCTATAGCTGTAATAAACACCATGACCAAAAGCAACTTGGAGAGGAAAGGGTTAATTTTAGCTTATAGGTTATAGTCTATCATCCAAGAAAGTCACAGCAAGAACTCGAGGCAGGAGCTTCAGGCAGAATCAGACTGGGAACCCAGGCCCACCTGTCTAGGGATGTCAACGCCCACAGTGGATTGGGCTCTTCTGTATCAATTAGCAATCAAGGAAATGGCCCACAGATATATCCAAAGACCAATCTGATGAGGACAATTCTTCAACTAAAGAGGGAACTCTTCTTAGGTGTATCAAGCTGACAACCAAGATTTGCCACTGCACCAAGTTTACAGGAAAATGGTATTTTAAATTGGGAGGTTCATTCAGTGTTTGGTTATTTAGTCCTGTTGTTTCTGGACGGCTTAGTCACGTGTCGTGAAGAGTGCAGCTTTCTCTTGTCACCCTCGGGAGGATGCGCTTACACAGCGGGGCTGTGACAACCGGCTAACACAGCACACAAACCTTTCTCCCCACTTTACTTTTTGATGTTTATAGAAATTCTCTTCTTTTTCTTTATTTTAGTTTCTTTGAGACAGGGCCCTATATTGCCCAAGCTGTTCAAGGACTGCCTATATAGTCCGGGCTGACCTTGAGGTCCTGATCCTCCTGCTTCAGTCTTCCAAGAGCTGGAACTGCAAGTGTGAGTCACCATGCTCAGCTAGCTACAGTTCCTTTTTAATAACAACAGTGTAAATTTATATAACAAGACTTGATACTTTATAATGTTTAGGGTACTATTTGGGAAGATGCTTCCTATATATGGATAATAAAATACTGTCTTGTGCTACTTTTGTAGAAAGGGCCTTTCTCTTTAAGAATGTAACTATTTGAAATATATTTTTGTAGGTTTCTTTAGTATGGACTGAAGGAAAATGTATTTTCTCAAAACAAGCAAACAAAACAGAAAACCAAAATAGTACATTTTCTCAGTTAGGTACTCTATATATGCCCGTGAGATGCAAATTCACACTGTACATCTGACTTTTGAAGGTATTACAGAAGGTATATATGGACAGTGTTCTGTCAATCTCTTTGCTTACTTTTACTTTTGATACATGTATGTATGTTATGTATGTATGTATGTGCACATATGTGTCTGAGTGTGGAGGCTGGAAGACAGCCATTAGGAATTGGTTCTTCCTGTCTGTCATTCGGTCCTGGGATACCACTCAGCTGTCAAGTGTGGTGGTAAACCCCCTTCCCGGTCAAGGCATCTCACCGGCCCTCTGACCTTACTCTTGAACTGGTACACCAGTATTTTAATCACAACAATTTTATGATATATTTCAAAGTCTGCAGATAAAGTGTCCTTCAGTGTAGCCATTGTAACATAATTGAGTTTTCTAAAGATGAGATATAGCAAAATTCTTCTCTTTGCATGTTGCAAAGCAAAGCCATTTTATAGTACTTGGCAAGTAAATTATTTGTTCTTGGCTGGTACTCTGTGAGAGAGAAAATAGAGGAAGAATACATACAAATCTTAGCATATTAACAAGTTCAAACTAGTTCAACTTCCAAATAGATTTAGAGACCAATCTCCCTGTGATGTCCCAGAGCTATATCTGCTCCTTATCCCATTTCCTTGTAAATTCTCTGTCACAGGAATAGTGGAGAAGAAGAGATTCAAACATTTAATTCCAAAGATGCAATTATTTTTATTTTCTTCTTTAAGAAGATCAGTTTTGTACCTTAGATACTATGTGAAAAAAACTATATTAATTTATTTTAGTAATAGCAAATCATCCTTTTGGTTCACGTGATAAACTATTCATAAGCACCATTTAGATATAAGATGCAGGGATAGGTTCATTATAACGTGCCAGTCTTAGCTCACAGTCTCCTTGGTGACAATCCTGTCTTCGGGACTATCAGATTAAGTTAACTGCTACTTCCTGCACACATGATACCTGCCTGCCTGTCGAAATGGCACTTTCTGCATTCTTCTGAAAGGATCTGTTGTTCCAGCAGACTGTACACTAGCTGCAGGTAAGGACAGTGCCTCATGCGTGCAATCTCCGAGTGCCCCCAGGGCCTGGTACTAATGTTCAGGATAACCCTGAAGTTGGAAGTATCCATGGTGAACTTGAAGGAAGAGTGAGTTGTGGCAGGGAGGTGAGTTGAAGCTGTTTTATAACGACGGGCAATAATAATAGTAAGTCTGACTATTATGGTGAATGGAGACACGGACATGACGGATACAAACCATGCTACTCAACTATCACATAAAACTAAGTTTAACTAGGCATTCATTCTCCCACAAGAATTAAGCATGCATATAAAACAGAGTTCTTACCTAGAAAGTCTTTCATGCTAGAGAAAGGAGACAAAAAGAAAAAGAAAAAGAAAATATCATTAGCAAGAGACCAATTTATATATCCATTCATAAACTGTACTTTTCAAATCAGATGTCTCCACTTTCTAGTGGGGACAGGAGTTGCTAATTGAACTGACAGCACACAGGGCCACTTGGCTCTAACTCACATGTCTTTGCACCATAGCTCATCAGGCATCCTTTCAAACGGGCAGACCCCCAAATACAAAGTGATCAAACTCCCCTCTCCACCAACTAGACAAGCCAGCTTGGGACTGTCACTGGCTTTCTGTGATACGGAGCCATTTGGCGTACAATATCCATCCTATGATTCCCTTCAGAATCCCAGCCACCCCAGCCTTCCCTGAGTCAGCAGTAAAGGTGAAGGGATGAGGGAGCTGTGGGCGCAGTCCAACCCTAGTCCAACCCTTAGATGCTGGTAAAAACTTGAAAAGAACAGTAAAGTATTTTGAGATCTCAGAAGAAAAGTATTTCACAGATACAAACTGTGAGTGTAGTGCTTGCTTAAAAAAAAAAAAACAACAACAGTGACTAGGTCTTCATCTTCATTTAAAAAAATATATAAATGACCTTTGCTCTTCTATCTTTCATGAAAAAGAATTCAAGCAAACAAGCATTTAACTCATTTATGGGAATGCATTTACTTCCTCTTCTGAGATGTTAAGAGAGTAACAAAACCTCACAGGACAGACAAGAGAAGCGCGATCGCAGTGTCCCGCGGTCTGTAAAGGAAGAGACCCTTGGCTGGGAGCACCCCACAGCACTGCTTCTTCCCTGGAAGCCTTTGTCAGTCCAGACACAGAGCAGCCTAACACACCACGCCCTGGAGATGCTCTGGGACGTGCAGTGTCACAGCACACCTCAGAGGTGGCTTTCTGTGGAATCCCTCAAGTCAAGGACTGGCCTTAGTTAGAATGATCAAAAGAGCACAACTTAATTCTGTGGGCTTGTCCTGTAGCTACGGAGTAGAGACTTCTTTTATGTGTTCTTAATAAGTTTCCACACAATTTAGTGATATATCCTGGTTACTAACACATTTAAATTCATTCATATTCATTCTCTCTCTCTCTCTCTCTCTCTCTCTCTCTCTCTCTCTCTCCTTCCCTCCCTCCCTCCCTCCCCTTCTCTCTCTCCACCCACCCATCCATTGTGCATGCATTCATGTGTGCACATGTGACACAGCACAGGTGTGGCAGTCAGAGATGAGTTTTTGGGAGAGTGTTCTCTCCTTCCATTTGAGTCCCAGGGATGAACTTAGACCATCAGCCTTGACAGTAAGTATCATTACATACAGAATGATCTTGTCATAAAAATGAGACAGGTCCTATTTGAGGTAAAAGGAAACCATTTAGAAAAATTTATGGTATATCTATAACATTCTCATGTACTTGTGATGTTCTTTGAGAATTCTAAAATTTGGAAATCCAGAGTTACAACAATTTTTCTTATACTTATAAATCTGTTTTTGTTGTTCTGTCTTATTTGTTTTGTTTTTGTTTTGACAGAGTCTGGCCTCAAATTCAGAGATCTGCCAGGTGTGAGTGACAGCCAGGTATATTGGGTTTTAACATGTCATATCTATCTGCTTCTGGTCACTGACATTATCTAAAGTTTTCTCTTCAGCATTAAAAAAAACAGAAGAGGCCTGGCAGTGGCGGTGCATGCCTTTAAATCCCAGTACTCAGGAGGCATAGGGAAGCAGATCCCTGAATTCAAGGTCAGCCCGGTCTACAAAGTGAGTTCCAGGACAGCCAGGGCTACACAGAGAAACACTGTCTTGAAAAACAAAGCAACAAACACCTCCAACAAAACAAGAAAGAAAACGGAAGGTCAGCCACAGCAATGACGACAAATCCTGGGCTCGGCAGGTGAAGGTGCTGGCCACCAAGTCCGACCACCAGAGCGCAACTCCACACTGCAGGAGAGAATCCATTTCTGAGAGTTGTCCTCTGAATGCTGCGGCACATGGACACACACACACACACACACACACACACACACACACACACACACACAAACGTTTTTACAGTTTTACCACCTCTCCATCATTACCGTTACTCCTATGTTAGAGCTGAGCGTGGCGGCGCAGGTCTGTAATCACAGCTATTCAGAAGGCTAAGTAAGGCAGGTCAAGCACCAAGGAACAAAGCCTAGGTGGGCTGCAGAGTGAGTTCAAGACCAACCGGGGAAACTTAGGAAGAGCTCGTCTCAGAATAACAATTAAAAAGAAGTCAGGGCGGGCTGGAGAGATGGCTCTTCCGAGGGTCCTGAGTTCAATTCCCAGCAACCACATGGTGGCTCACAACCATCCATAATCAGATCTGATGCCCCCTTCTGGAGTCTCTGAAGATAGCTACATGTACTTACACATAATAAATAAATAAATCTTTAAAAAAAAAGAAGTCAGGGCACACAGCTCTGTGGAGTGCTTGCTTCACATGTGCAAGACCCTTGGCGGGGTGCGGGTGAGAGGAAAGAGCAGACTGGGAAGTCAGGGTGCTCACTGTGTACATTCGCTAGCTTTGTGATAAGATCCGCCTTACAGCATGTGAGTTAATATCTACTGCCCGGGGAAATGGAGCTTGTGACTTGTCAAATACTTGTGAATAACTGAGACTGAACGTCATCCTGGCCAATGTGAAGAGACTGTTCTATACTTAAAGGCTATGGCATGCAGGAGAGGCCCAGAGACAGAGGCCTGGCTCCGTGACATGCAGGGAGAGCCCTGCGAGCACACTTCAGGAGCTTGTCTGGAGCATGAGCAGGAAAACACCTGACTGTGCGCTGTGAGGCAGGCAGTGATTCCTGGGCTCCAGTCAGCAAGCTGCTAGAAAGATGAGTCATGAGATGATGGTAGACACACACGCATTCTCTCTGTCTCTGTCTCTCTCTCTCAGTGTTTCAACAGTGGCAACTTATTGTGAGTGCTTTAAAGTCTTAACTTAAAAGTCCTTCCCTGAAATTCACCCACTCTCTTGTTCCCAGTTAACCTCCTGAGTGCTGACAGGCCAGGACGTGGTTACTGGGAACTAGAGCTGACTGAAGTATTCACGGCTCTGAGTTCTAATTTTGATTCTTGTATCCATGACTCTTGGGCAGGTAGCCAGCATCCACTGGTAAGAGTTACATGGGATAGTCAGGAGGAAACACATTACTAAACTGTCAGTGCCCTTCCTCTTTGCTTCTCTTTCTTCAGTCAGAGGACAATGCTGGTGCTGGTGCTCATCAGAGTAGTAAAGTTAACTTAGTTCCTCTGAGCCAGGACATTCACTCAATGCAAAGCACTGCTTTAGTGCCTCTCCACTCCACACCGCCTTGGAAGCAGCACTGCTCGCCTCTGCTCTTCAGAGACAGCCCTGCATTCTTGCTTAGGTATAAGGACGACTTGTTTATAACTGAGGAGACTGCTTGGGGCTGCCTTCTGCTGTGTTCTACAGTGTGCACAGACAATGGTCTGGTTAACTTTCTGACAATTAAGTTAGCTCTGCCTAGCTGACTTCATTTTTCTTCAGTTGGTTCCTCAGTTGGAAATGTTCCTTCAGTTCCTTCTTGTAAATAGCCTGCTGTGAAATACGATTTTGACATCTTCAGCTTTAATTTCTACTGTGTGAACTCTGGCACCCATCTCTACACGATTTAAAAGTGTCTTGCTGCACTAAAACAGGGAAGTCAGAATTTTTACTATGTACCAATCTTGGCAGTTACATATAATACAGTGTGCTATCATCACAATTGACTTACCACTGTCTAAGAATAAAATTAACTTTTTTCTTTTAGAATGTTCTAGACACACTACATACCCTGTTATCATACCCAAGTAAAGTTCTCAGCTATTTGACTACACGGCCTAGCTGTGTATACTGTATAGTCTCCACTAAGGATGCTGATGTAAAATATAAATACTTAAAAATGAAAAACCGTAAAGAATAAGTTAGTACTCTAAAGCAATAGCCAGCGAGAGGCCACAGGGTACCGGGTATGCGCAGGCAGATCCCACGGGGCTTACTGTCCCACAGACGAGAGCACGTGGACAAAGGCAACGCCAGTGTGCTCAGACTGTGGTGGCTATCACAGCTCTTGCCCTCACAGTCTTCTTAGAATTCTCACAGACAGACATCTTGGAAGCTGATGAATGACACTCCTCCCTGCCTGGGACACTAAAAGCTAGTAATAGGCATGTTAAGATTCTCTGCTATCAATTCCTTCCTAGTGCCTTTTACGAAATGTATACGAGAGGACTGATCTAACAGACAGGCAGTGGATGGTCCACTTAGACCCAAACAGGGTAGAGAACATTTCTAAGTCAGTCCTTGACTGTTCTCAGAACATCCCCTCTAGCTTCTGCCTGACTTCAGATTTCTGATTGTTGTTGTGTCCCAACACATTTGAGGAGGATGTATAAATTTCCTAAATCTCAGAAGCCAATGAGATCTGGGTACCTAAGAAGTAAAATGGTTATCTAAATATAAACATTATTCCTAAAAGAAGGGAAAACAGACTTGTAAAGGAGATAGTATTTTCTTTCTTCAAGAAAAGGCTTCCTTTAAGTTTATATCCTAAGAAGAGTATGCTTATAAACTGCAGGGTAAGACACCTGAACCATACAGGGTTTAATGTATAATTGTCTAATTCCTGACAAAATGGATTAGGTTTTTAAATATTGGTTCCTGATTTTCACTAATGAACACCTCTAGAAAATACTGGTTTGCTTTGCTTTTTGATATCCTAGGTGATTGGAGGTGAATGAGAAACAAACCACTGGTTACACAGAGGCAGAAAGCGCTTTGGGTGTCTTGGGTAAGATAGAGTAGCTCACTGATACAGGCATTAAAGTCAACTTTTCATTCTACTGTCACTCAAACTAAGCACATTTCCACTGTTAGGCTGACATGGCTGCTCATTGTAGAAAACTGTCTGCCAATCCTCAGAGAGTCTACTGAGAAAATCTAGAGATAAGTGAAGATAAACGGTCTCAGGGGAGCAGTAAGCAAGGAAGTGTCAGGAGAGGCAAGTACTTCACAGACCAGGAGATGAACACCAAAGGGCCTCCCACAGAGGAAGGCAGAGAATTAGCACTTCCAGGACACGGAGTTTGGAGACCCTAGCGGAATCTCAGATGCTCTAGAGCCTGGGATTCTGGCTACCTACGCTCCAGGAATGGCCTCATTATCTTACTTCTGGCCTCTGAATAGTTTTTCTTTTTAAAGCATAATAGTTACATTTAGTCCACTCTAGAGGGTCTAGGTATCTCAGCTCTACAAAATAACATTACTTCAAAACCAGTGTGAATCTTTACCCAATTTGCAAGTTAACACACAAATATTTCATACATTTTAATCAGGAAGTCTTGTAAGAACATTTTTAAGTGTTTTTTTTTTTAAGGGCATTTTGCTTTACTTTTCACTCGAGTCAAATGAAAGACATCCACTAAGATGGTCTCTGGCGTGTCTGAACTAGATGGGAGTTGTTTAGTGACAGGATTACTTTCACAGCTTTAATGGCTCAAGCGGAGGCAGCAGATACTGGGAATCGGACCCCGTTGCAGAAGAGACTTAAAGCTACTGAGAAGCCACTAAGAACCCAGTGAGCTGTGGTGAAAGGAACGTGGTTTGAACAAGGTCCCAGGTTAAGAAGTGCCCCCTCCTTTCATGCCTCTCTAGATGGCCCTCACGCCCCCTGCTCAGGCCTGCTTCTAATAAGAGAGCAGAGTGAAGATTGCCATTAATTCAGATTGCCAGAAAGGGACATGAACCAAGATGGTTTTGATTTCTGAAATGAGGAGAGCCTTCAAAACACCAGAGGCTAGATTAGAATATCCCCGCAAAAGCTTTTAACTTGAGAGTTATCGAGATTCAGAAAGGCACATAATTAAAACCAAACTCTTTCTACCAAGTTTAAAATAAAGTCATGGCTCAGGAAAGCTAGGCCCAAGGGAAAGGAACAGAACAAGTCACATGTCCACTGCCAAGGTTGAAACTGCTTTAACTCATGTTCCTTTGGAGTCAGGGTCTGACCTCACAGTGATGGGAAAAAAAAATCTCCTATTTACATTCCCAAAAGAAGGACTAAGCAGAAGGAACATTTTATATCATGTTCTGTATTCTAGCCGAGCCAGGGGAAACAAATTGAGCTATTCTGGGATGCCCCACACAGAATCACCCTTCCATTTTAGAGTTCTCAGACTGAAAGCTGATGAGAAACAAGGCAATAGAAGTGAGGCTTCAAGGACAGAATTTAAGACCAAATTCCAAAGCTCCTGA
This sequence comes from Apodemus sylvaticus, assembly GCF_947179515.1. Taxonomy (NCBI): domain Eukaryota; kingdom Metazoa; phylum Chordata; class Mammalia; order Rodentia; family Muridae; genus Apodemus; species Apodemus sylvaticus. The sequence continues at coordinate 41,310,856 of NC_067483.1, forward strand.
AAAACCTAATCATAAAAACACCCACATGCACACTGCACACATGTACACATGCAAGTGCACATGCCACATACATGCACACTGCTAGAAACCATTATGGTTTCCTCAGTATGTCCAGGAAAGACAAAAGTGTCCTAGCCTTGTAACTTTAAGAATACCCTTGTAAGTAAAATGGATAAGATCTCAAGGAAACGGAACAGGATGGTACACTGCTCTGTAGTGTTGGGATAGAGCCTCCTAAGTCTGTGTCTCTAGTAAGATAGTTAAGATTGTATATGTTTCAAAAATAGACACAGAGAAAAAGATCAGGATTTGTGTAAAGATGTGATCGTGGGGAAAACAAGAGCTAAATTAGCTCTCCCTGCATGTGCATCAAAAGCCACCATTTCCTTATCATCACTAGTTTCGACTGTATTAGTTTCTATTACCATCAGAACAAATGATCATACAACTTGGAATCTTAAAACACACATGGCCTCAGTTTTACAGGTCACAGGGCTGCACTGTTCCAGTGGCTTCTTTGTCCTCTGCCTTTAAGCTCATTGTGATGAGACTCCCAAGTCTTAGGCTACAGGTCCCTGTGGCCTTCCTGCTTTCAGCTACGGGCCACTTGGGACTTGTAGGGTTTCCATAATCCCTTCTCGTTCAGTCCCTTCCCCCTTCAATCCAGCAATGACATATGGGTCCTGTGAGTTAAGAGTGATGCCCGCATCTGGCCAGGACTAGGGCCGGAAGGTGAGGTGGATGAGGGTAGCTGGACTGCTCCAATCCCTACAGAACCACTGGGTGGGCATTGGGCTGTGAGAAACTGCAGGACCCGGCTCCGGGGGGTGGGGAAGGGCAGTCCATGGGGTCGCCAGGGGGAACCAGCAGGGCCGAGCTCATGGGTCCTCAGGCCTCATGGAGGTCAAGGATGACAGGTACTCACTCTTGGACACCGCAGATGCCGCCGGATGTCGCGGGAGAGCTGAGAACAGTGTGTGGGCCCACAGGCAGGCTCTGGCCCGGGGACAAAGGGAGAAGGGCAGGAGGAGAGCCCTGGCTGGGTCCTACAGAGACGAGGATCTTCTGGCTTGCTTGGGTGGCTTGTTCGGTGGGTGGCTTGGGTTGGTGGCAGCCATGGTTGGAAACACTGGGAGGCCTAATCGGGGAAATTAGCCATGGCTCTTTAAGGGAAGACCTGTTCCATTGCTCCAGCATGGAGGGTCCAGATGAGAAGAGGCAGTCCATGGTTTTAGAGTTCATTGTACAGAAGTAGAGAGAGAGAAAGAAGGTAGAGAAGTAGAGGCCGGCCATGGCCACGTGGAGAGGGGGGAAGGGAATGAGGAGAGAGGGAAAGCAAGGGGGTTAGAGAAAGAACAAGAGAATAAGAGAGGGAGGAGGGGGCAAGCAGCCCCTTTTATAGTGGGCTGGGCCTGCCTGGTTGTTGCCAGGTAACCGTGGGAGGAACATGCCTGGCTGGTGCCAGGTGACTGTAAGGATGGAGTCCAGAGAGAATACCAGGGGCTTGGGGGGTTGCCCTACATGACTGATGGCCACAGAATTATGGAGAGCTCAGTGCTCTCATGTCAGGAGCAGAGTGTCTGGGAGCGTGGCCAATGGTCCGTCCCATGCAGAATTATCTGCAGGGTCTCGGGAGGTTAAGCTTAGCTCAGCCAGAACACAGGCTGCCTTTCACGGTCCCACAGGGTCCTTTCCCCCTTCATACTTTTTGCTCTTTGTGTCATTAGGCTCATGTGATTAGATCAGGCAGGCCCACTTGTGTGTGTGTGTGTGTGTGTGTGTGTGTGTGTGTGTGTGTGTGTAGGGATCTGCCTAGCAGAAGGTCAACTGTGCATACAATGGTTACATAATCATGGCAAATCTATATTTTCATAAATACAGGGCCAGGATATGACCTGAGAATCATTTCTAACTTTCCTCCTTTAACAACAAAACATGGTCCAGTTAATAACATGGTCTCTCTGAGAGGAATGGACTCTCAGCTACGATGAGTAACCGCATATATTCAGTATCCAAACAATGCTAAAAATACTGCCTTGTGCTAGAAAAAGTACTCATCCATGGGAGCGTGAGAGACAGCAGACTTCTAAACTTCTAAAGTTGACACTATAAAATCACATATATCTTCATCACATTAAAATCCTCATCATTTTAAACTGCTTGATTTGCCTGTCCCAACTCCTACTTAACCCATATGGAAAGAATAGCTAAGGGAGAACCATCTTCACCACTTAACAGTTCCTACTGTAGCTATTCCTTTCTACATGTTCATTTATTATTGGGTGTGGGTGTGTGTGGTGTGCACATGGGAGGACAGAGGACGACTTCATGGCATCAGTTCTTTTTTTTTTGTCAGAAACTAATAAATTTATATTTGTTAAACGAATCCATGATTATAAATAAGCAAAAATGAGAGCTATCACCTTTAGATTTTTAAAAAAACTTTTTGTAAAATTCACATCACACCTCAACCCTACTCATTTCCCCATCCCTTTCCCCCACACTTTTTTTGCTTGCAAATGTTCATTGCGGTGAGCTGGTGTAGTTCAAGGCCTCTAGCTTCTGCTACTCCATCAGCACTGGACCTCCCTCACTAGGTCTCCTCTCAGACATCCTGTTGTTGCCCTGTGTTGTGGAGACCCTGCAGCTTTGGATCACTGATGGGATAGACGCTGGGTGGGTGGCATCAGTCCTTTCCTCCACATTATATGGATGCCAGTGATCAAACTTAGGGTGTCTGGCTTGCCAGTGCGTTACCCACCGAGCCATCTCTCAGACCCTATATTATAAATATCTGGGGAAAATGTCACATGCTGGATAATGCCTCCCTGTGCATTTTTTATTTGTTTCTTTAGTGTGGAGGAATAAATGTGGATACCTCTCTCACATGAACTTTATAATACTACAGGCAGAAGGAACTCAAGTAGCAGTAGCTTCCATGTTTTACTATCTCTTACCATATTTTAAAATAAAATAACTGGGATTGGCAAGATGACTAAGTGGGTAAAGGCTCTTGCTCCTGAGTCATGGGACGTGAGTGTGTGTCCCCAGGACCCACACCGTGGAAGGAGAGAACTGACTCCTGCAGGCTGCTCTCGGACCACAGCGTATGTGAGTACTACCCCCAAACAAATACAACAACAACAAAAAAACCAAGTCTGTTACATTACAGACATACTCATCTTCAGGTGCACTTATTAGACTCCCAAAATATTAATAGGATTTTACATCTCATAGTTTTTACAGTTCCTGAAGAATGTCTGGATTATTTTGGAATTGGAAAATGTACTTGCCCTAGAAGGAATTATATGAATATCAAGTCCTCCATAAAATACCTGAGGCAAACCATTTTTTAAAAGATAAATCTAAGGACCTTAGGATGTATATGTGCCTTCCTAGGCTCACATGCTCTCTAACTAGCCAACCTTGTGCTGTGTCTAGAATTGCCACAGGGCTGCGCAGCCATGGCTTGGATACAGCAGTGTGCACAGCTATCTGAAGGTATATTGTAGTCATTCAAAAACCAGGCTCAGTAAAACCTGGATGCACCTCCAAAAGCAGTTTGCTAACACTGCACACTTCAGAAACTAAGGACAGAGCACTTGTCTAGCATGTGCTGAGCACCATTGTCAACGCAAGAAAAGAAGCCATGAATGCAAATGCCCCCAGCACAGTCTCGCATGCCTGAGCCCCAGTCCTCAGGTGTCCTTGTGTTTCTCGGAATGCCTGCATCTCACAAGTGCTTCAGCACATCACACTTTTTCAAGGTGGTAGATAAGCTTCCCATGGCCAAAGCCCAAGAAGAAATGTTTTTTGTTTGATTTTTTTGAGGCAGGGTCTTACTATGTAGCCCTGGTGGCTTCTAACTGTGGTGATCCTCTTGCTTCTACCTCTTGATGTTTAGATTACCAGCATTCAGCCATGTCTTTCTGTGCATGTGTGCACATGTTGGGATGATAAGTCTGACACCATGCCTGGCTGAGATGGATTCTCTCTCTCTCTCTCTCTCTCTCTCTCTCTCTCTCTCTCTCTCTCCCTCTCCCTCTCCCTCTCCCTCTCCCTCTCCCTCTCCCTCTCCCTCTCCCCCCTCTCTCAACAATGCTGTAGCTTATTAGATAGCAGTCATCTAAATTTTATTTGGCCCAAGCTGTTAATTAAAGTTTTAAAAAGGGCTTCCTAGATTTCAAGGCGTTCAGCAGATAGGGCACTTCCCCACAAGGATTCCAGTCTGCTGACCTAACCCACAGTAACAGTAAAAAACATCAAAAGGAAAATAATCCCAGTTCCTAAGCCTAAGTCACAGGAGGTGTAACATTATTTTTTAGTAACTTCTACATACCAGAGACTTCCTCTGTTTTTAGCTTTTTCTACCCCCATCCCAGAAATCGAATATCAACTCATCTATTTTGGAGCTGTAGCTGTACCAGCATGATAAACAGGAATCATTTGGATTGCCTTGGGGAAACCCATGTTCAGCTTTCAGTTCAGAAACTGCAATTTCTAGCATGTAGTCTCCGACTTTTCAAAAACAGTCAAATTTTATACAGACAACAGTTTTCATTAAGTACCTGTCTTTGTCTTGCCAGCACTGCCAGTGATGTAGAGGAATAAATATATGATTACAAAATCTAAGACACAGCCTACAGAAGAGAGCAAGGTAAGAAATAAAACTGACTTAATGCAATCACGGGCCAGGTTATCTGGTTCCTACAGTAAACCATTAGGGAGAGACTGATTAGAGATCTTGGACAAGGCTTTAAGCAGGGTTTCGGATGTCCTAGAGTCTGAAGCTGGTGGTTGTTAAAATTGACACAATCAGGTGCGACTGATGGGAAATCTGCCACAGGTCAGGGCTTTACTAGAGCCACAGTTATTCCATAATATTACTCTGCTCTGAAAGGTGACACTCTAAGAGATTAAAACAAAAGACTGAATTAAAAATTATTATTCTATTTTTATTGTTCCACAGAGAAATGGAGTCTTCAAATACACAGCTGTGTGGATTTAGGAGCAGAATGGTCTATTAGGATATAGACCTCAGCAGAGGAGACACTGTAGCCGGCTTGAGGCAGGGCTTCAGGTAAGACAACTTGTTACAACTTAATAGCCTCCAAGTTGCAATACTTGTTTAAAATTTATCTATAAAGCAAATTAATAGCATAAACAAAATAATAAAATTACCTGACTATAAAGATTTTTTTTTGAGTGCTAAAAATGGTTTCAGAGTAACAATTTGTATATAAGTGGCAGGTACACTAGACATGACACTACCATGGGGCAGGGTAGTATCTCCTTTCCAAAGGTAGGAGTCAATGGCTTTATTCAGACTGAAAAACAATAAGCCTATGCGGTTGTAGGTCAGACAGTAATTGGGAAGTGGGCTGGATCCATAAATAAAATGTTTCACTTGACTGTTAAGGGATTTATTTATTCTTAATTCTAATTTTAAACTAATTTTAAAATGATATAAAATTCTTTTAAAACTTTGTCTCCTTTCCAACTATTTTGTAAGTCTTCCCTCCTTTAAACTAGGTTCAACTGCACTCATCATCTTTTTCATATCAGAACCAATACTCAGGAATACGGGCGACCACCTAGGAGCTCTTGCCCCGAGGCACAGTGCTTCCACTGGAGCAGCTGCACATCTTCCGGATAGGATAAGGGCTTTGACCCTGATTGCTGCTGCAGTGTTCTCAGTTATGAGTTCTTAGCTAACTGCCCAATTCCCCTGTCTCAATAGTTTCATCAGTGAAATGGGCAATGCTACTCTGTTTAAGGTTACTGATAGCAATTAAGTGAGAGGTAAGTGGACGTGCCCAGTGCCGCACCAGCACAGTACGCACAGTACCACACTATGCGCTGGGGCCCAGCTACCCAAAGCACTAGCCTCTCCCTGTTTCCCCGATGCCCTCTTGTCCCTCTTTGGTCCTTTGATTCCCCCAAAGCCAGATGACTACTAGAGGGATTAAGATCAAATAAATCCCTCAGGGCTCGAGTGAAACATCTCACTTGTGGATCCAGCCTGCTTCCCACCCACTTACCCCTTCCAGTCTGCAGCCTCAGTCTTCCTCAAAACAATACAAAGATTTTTAAGATTGATTTTTATTTACTTTACAATTTAACTTCGATCTAAAAATACTTAACTTTTCACACAGACTTTAAAGACAGCTATTTATATTTTGATGGCATCATGTAACTAAAGACGCTAGTTGGATCGAGGGCTGTGATGACACCCAGTTTCTGATAACCAATACCCAGTGCATAAAAAGCCCACCAAGGTCAGAACCAAAAGGAAGCTAAACAAACAAACAAACAAACAAACAAACAAACAATAGAGGAAAAAGAAAGCCAAAGGCTGATGAAGCCCAACCCCAGCTATTTCCCCTTGGCCGTCTGAATACAATTGTGAGCTGACCCACATATGAACCGGGAGAGAAACCAAGAGAGGCTGATGTGAATAGTCTGTAAACTTCTCCAAACTGTAAAAATACAGTCCCTGGCTATATAACTGCTATGTATTGAAAAATAAAACCAGGATTCCCCTGCAGACTCATATAGCCATCTGCCTCTCAACCGTGGACTGTTTGAGGACTCCAGTGCTCCCACACACAGGAAGGAGACACAGAGCCTGCCATCTTCCTGCATGCGGTTCCAGTCGGACTGCAAACAGCCAGGGCTATCTCTGCTGCTGGCTGCCACTTCTGCTTACCACTTAGCCCTTTCTCCATGGGACCTTTACTCTGCAGACATGGTTACCTATCACAGCTCTGGTCATTAATGTCAGTCTTTTCAGTCTGAAATTAATTTATTATGTCTTGAGTTCTAGATCAACTCCAGGTTTAATATCTCTTATCTACAATGTGCAGGATTCAAAAGTATCCAGATGTCTGTCTACCTGTCTCTCTCTGCAGATTTTGGGCATTTGCATAGGAAATGTTGGAGACAGACCCAAAGCAGGAAGCTCATTTGTTCCTTATGTACCCTAGGCATGCAGCGTATGTATAGATGCTTTTTTACTATATATTTAGTGCACCCCCATTTAACGCACATTTTTACTGTGACATTAAGTCAGAAATGGGGTTTTCTCCTGTGGCATCATGTTGGCCCTCAAAGTATTCAATTCTGAGCCTTTCAAATTGTGGCGTAGGTATGCTAAACCTGCATTTTCCAAGTGTCCCAAAGAACCTCTGTTCAATTAACCTCAACAGAACACTTGCGGCTCACGTGTTTCTTCCTCTCCAGTTTGCCAGCTCAGTTTGCTTTCTTTCCTCCGCCCCTCTCTTGTGCCCATCCTGCTGGTCTGTCAGCCCTCAAGCTTTGTCAGCCCCTCATCTAAACAGCAGAGAGCTTCCCAGAGCTCCCCGGAGACTGTCTCAGACTGCCATGTCTTACCAGAAACCCTGCCATTAGGGGGCAACTGACTTGAGCTTTTCCTGCCCCAGCCCCAGCATTTAGCTTCCAGAGCTTATGTGTGCAATATGCAGTCTGGATCACAACTCAGACTGTCAATCCTCTGTCCACAGGACAACAGCTCCGTGCATCCTCTGAAGGAAAGACTAAGAGCCTCCTGGCATGATCCCCCATTTCCTATTATAAATACCACCTCTCATTGCAGCTCTGAAAACAAGGCCGTATTTTCTCATGCCTTTTTCCTCTGCCTCTGCCTCTTCTTTGTCACCTAGGCCCTATTCTGCACACATAAGGATAATACATTTTCTACTTAGTTCAACTAAAATACCCTGAACTTACGTCCTTATTAGAAAATTCATCTCTCCCTGTGATATGAACTTCATTTTCATATCTCAATTAAAAATATGTCTTTCATTTATGAATTCCAGCATCTGAAATAGGGGTTACAACATAGCAGATGCTCCTGAGATGTTAGCTGTGAGAGGATTAACAGTAGAGCAGATTGGTTGGCATGTGGCACAGTCTATAATCCCCATTACTTGAGTTGAGGGAGGAGGCTTGCCCATGAATTGAAGACTAGCCCATAGTGAGACCACAAATCAAAACAGAGCAGATGACTTATTGCCTACTTACCCTGGGATCACGGGAAGCAGAATAGTAAGAGAGGAGACAGCTTGCAGAATGGAGCTGATGTCTTCAAATTGCCCAGGCTTTCCGGTCCATACACCCCAGCTCCAAAAGCTACCTTAGCAAGGCGCTATGGAGGGCATGGCTCAACAAAGCCAGCATGTGTCTACTTAGAACCTGAGTAATGGTTTCCAAAGGGGAGTCTACTTTAATCTCTACAGACTCTACCAGTACTGCCCAGGAAGATTCCTTGGACTAAAGAATTGCAGTTTATTGACTTTTCTTGGAAAAAAAAAAAAAGATAATGGCTTTAAGTAGGCAGAAAAAAATGGCTAACAGATTGCACCCTAATTACCCAGAAAAATGTTTCTCATTCCATGATAATGAATTATAAAGTAGAATTTAATGAAGAAAAACAAAAAGGATTCCAGACTGGTAATGCCTCAAATGTAGAATCCTAGGTAAAGAGCATAAAACACTATTCTATAGAAGTACTTGGTGCTGGCCAGAGGTATGCATAGCACCTCCCAAGGCTGATCTATAACCAAGGCTGGAAAGGGAGGAGGTGGTATGTATACCCTTGTCCTGAAAGCCAGAGATCCTGATAAATAAGTGCTCATCTTTTACCATTCAATTCATCTAATGAATTGATCAGAGTGATTATAAAGTAAAGCGAATGGATTAACCATTCCCTTTGTGTACATTACTAGTTGGTACGAAAATATTTATGTAAAACCCTTTCAATTGAGATGTTAGACCTAAAGCAATCCAGACTAAATGCTAATGATCTTGGGTTATAAATACAGGTCAAATCCTTGTATCACAATTGCCTAGTTAAAAGATTTCTAGAATTCAGATATTCAGATGCTGATTCACTTCAAGATCTACTCAGCACAGTCCCCATGAATTGAGCACTGCACACTGGGTATCTACTAGCATGCATACACACACACACACACACACACACACACACACACACACACACACGCTCACGCACATATGCTCATGCACACACACGTATACATATATTCTATATTTATTCTCTGTCTCATACACATACATATGTTCTATATTTATTCTCTCTCTCTCTCTCTCTCTCTCTCTCTCTCTCTCTCTCTCTCACACACACACACACACACACACAACTTCTTTTTTGAGGTATGGTCCTGTTATATAGCTCAGGCAGACTGGCTTCAATCTTGTGGTTCTTCTGCCTCAGCCTCCTAAAAGTTATTCTCAGTTATGTCATACTATATTAAAGGGGCATATTTTAACAAGCAAATTAGACTTTAATAGTAAATATACATGATTCCAGATTTTTAATTTTTTTCTTTTTAAGTTTTGGTAGTACTGGGGTATGACATAGTGCCATGCACATTCTAGGCTCTAGGACTAAGATCCCTTAGCCCTGGCTTTTAAAACAAACAAACAAACAAACAAACAAACAACAACAACAACAACAAAACAACTTATTTTGAGACACGTCTCACTTAGCTGCTCAGGCAGCCCTTACGTTGTTGTTCCTCCTGCCTCTCCCCCTCTGCGCACTGGGATGACACAGGCAGGCCTGGCTGAGAATTTTAACACTGGAGAGACTGCTCTGAAAAGAAGTCTTAAAGGCAACTGTAAGAATCCTGCACCTTCTGTTCCAGCTGCTTCATGGTAAAAGAGTAAAGAGTTTCTACTACAGAGACATGGCTCTGCTTTTCCAGAGTAACAAATCAGACAACAGAGCAACAGCTCCTAAGACGTTAGACTTAAGGCAACCCAGACCAAGTATTTCAGATGCAATTTTAGATATAAGACATGCTGAACTATGAGATGCCAAAGAATCCATTCAAGAAATTGCTTCATTAACCCACAGAAGGCTCAACCAACAGTGTCACCAACCTACTGCAGCCTCTCTCAGTGAGGGCTGGAGGGACACGGGAGGATAAAGAGGAATGGAGGAACACTCTACCTAATGAAGAAAAAGGCTGATGGTCTGTCTGGTTATTTGTTTTGGAGGATACAAGGTTTTATATGTAGCTGAAGCTTGCCTTGAACTCAACTAGCCAAGGCTAGGCTCAAATTAATCTTAACATTTTTGTCTTAGCCTCCTGAGAGTTAGGCATATGCCACCACCATACCAGGTAAGAGATACTTTTTATTGTATGTGTAAGAATGTTCTGCCTTCGTGCATGTATGTAGATCATGTGCTTGCCTGGTACTCACAGAAGTCACTGGGTTCTCTGGAACTGGAGTTATGGATGGTTGTGAGTCAGATGTGAACTGCTGGAAATCAATCCCTGGTCCTACATAAGAATAATAAGTGCTCTCAATTGGGGCGACATCTTTCCAGCTTTTAAGAGAGTATTTTTTAAAACAATGTTTAAGGATATAATTTATGTTCAGAGGATAACAAATATTATTTAAACCTATGAATGAGCAAAAGTAAACGCCTGTTTTGACAGTTGAGAACATATACTTCCTTTGCATATGAGTGATATTTCCCCAGGGAGAAAGCCACACCACATTCAGTCAGGCAATAGTGCTTTGTTGGTGGTGGTTGTTTTTTTATTTTACATTTGTTAATGTTTCTGTGGGCACATGCGTTTGGGCAGAAGTCAGACGACTATTTGTGGGAGTTTTTCCTCTTCTATAGTTTTCTGGGGATCGAAGTCAGGTCATCAGGCTTAGTGGGAAGTGCCTTAACCTACTAAAACATCTTGTTGGCCTGGATTAGACTTTCATACTATTAAAAAGGCCATGGGCTTACTAGGAACAGAAATCTGGCGTTATACAATTCAGAAAGCATCAGATACTGCCAAGAGTTCAGAAGAAAAGGTGTGTGATAAAACAGTTTCTGGTTTTGCACTCAACAAAAATTATCCTATCACTGTTTTCACAAGTTAAAAACAACACCTATTCACCTAGTTTCAGTTTACCCACAGGGCCTCTCAAACATTTGCTGAACAAAATGTCCAAAATATTCTGTATGTAAACATTATTTAAGAATTCTCTGAAGACATTTTCCTTATATGGAAGCATTTCATATTTAGCTCCTTTAACACTGCTAGAATAATAATACAATTTTAAATACTTGTTCAAAAACTCAGTCCTGTTTTGAAGAATGTTAGATCCATCAGGGGCTGTACTTTGTCAATGTCTAGTTGGGGGCAGGAGCACGACTTCAAGATAGAGTAGTTGGCTATGTCTTTATTGTAAAGGACTAGTCATTTTCTTTAAGAGAAATCTGAGGCCTACAAGGTCTGGGGATCTGTGGTGTTTGACTCCAAAGGGCATGACTGGAATTTAAGAACCGGTCACAAGAGATTCAATTACAGCCTGTGGGTTGGCTCCATGGTCAAAGACAGCATTCTTCTTCCGCAATCTCAACTTCCCGTGTCTCTACAGCTACCTGGGTTGTTAACCAACCTGGCCCATAGCAGACCCTTAATCGCGACCTTCAAGACTGCCTGCTTGTACGCTAGTGTTGTTGATAGGGTTTTTAAAGTAGAGAAACCTGAGCTTAAAGCTCTGCTGCTTACTATCCAAGTGATGCTAGGTAAGCCACGTCTCTTTTATGTAACCCATTTAACTAAGACCCAGCTTGCAGGGCAGCAGGGAACCAGCCTGTTGCATCTAGGCATCAGAAGAAATATGAATACAAAACCACAATAAATGCCTTGTTAAGGTATACCCAAAACCCAGGTATACCCATTTTTTTTTTAAAGTACCCCAATTGGTCAACTATGAGAATAAATGAGGAGTCAAGTGAAATCTCATGAGCTGAATCCTACTCTGGGAACTAGTCCCAAGTGTCAATAGCCTTCTAATGAAAACATAACGGAACACTAATGCCATATGAGAAGCAAAGTTCTTACAGCCATCTGGACTCCGAAGCTGGTCGTAGTAGCTGATGCTAGTGTGGGAATCGAGAGCCACTGACGGCCATTAAAACTGGGAAGCAGTCCCTTATTAAACCTACCCATGCTTTGATTTCCTGTAATCTAAACTCTCAAATTTTCTCCCACTGGGCCCTCTAAGGCAGGGGTGGGAGGTAGGAGAAAGGACGGAAAGGGCGGAGGCAGGAAGAAAGACTACCAAACTGCTAATGAAGGAAGGAAAGAAGAAAACAGGAGGGCAGTTACAAATCAGGAGCTTGCTGAGTGATCTCAGGTGTGTCATATGTCTCTGGGGCTGTGTGTGCAATGGCTGAGCATTAACCAGGGGCTCTTCACATCCCAAGGGGCCATGGAGTACGTGGGGTGGGGGGGAGGCAGTGAGAGGAAGCAGTAACTGAAGTAAAGGTGCTCAGGTCTGTTCACATCAACTAGGGACCACCAAAAAATATCCAATGGCTACTGCAAAAAGTGTCTGAAGCCCTGTGGTGAACGGAGGTCCACGAGGGGAACAACCCCCACACCCCTCAGGAGCTCAGGAGCAAAATAGTTTCACATAAAAACATTTTTTGGCACTCTAGTAAGTAAATATCTCTAGTTGGAGTCTCAGACCAATATGCTACATTCCAAATTCGATTATATGATAACTTACACTCAGATCCTGAAAATGAAAATAAAACAATAGAAAGAAGCTGCTGAGGTTTCTTGCAAATTTTCGTCCCACAGCTCTCCAAATAAGGAAGCCCAACTGCCCTCTTCTCACACTGCCGTGTATTCGCTGTACCACAGTCTAGCTCCTAAGAGGGAGCTGCTCCTTGCCCACTACCTAATATGCCCATCAGGGCTTCACGCTGCTCATTTGCTGCTGGTAGCATTTTCTTGCTTTTGCCAGCTTTTGACCAAGGAGGACAGTGAATTAGATACAATTGCCTCTATGTTTAAAAATTCAGCAGTCACAGTCACCGAGGCAAGGGAGAAAGTCTTAAATGGTCTTGCCTAGGATATCATAAGCACCTTAACCTAGCTGGCTGTCAAAGGTCGGAGTTATTTCTTTGGCTTTTAAGCAAAGAGTTTCCTGATGGTACCTGGGAGGAAGGTTGCACGTATCCATAAGGCTTAATTCATCCTGACTCTTTGTCACTTACAGAACCATCAGACAGGCAAAGGCACACACTACCTTATGCATACACTGATGAATATGCATGCAGGGCTTGCAAAGGATGAAAACCTGACTTACTTCATGCCAGTTGGGAGCTTTTTCTCTTAAAATAATATTGATCCATAAAACACAGGAAAAACAGCAACTGACTATGGCCAGCCAGCCAACCAACCAACCAACCAACCAACCAACCCACCCACCCTAGAGAGAACCTCCTTAAGACAGCATGATAAACGCTGGGCTCTGCTAGGCATAGTGGTACTTACCTCTATTCCCAGTGCCTGGGAAGCTGAGGCAGGTGGAGCTCTTTTAGTTTGAGGCTAGCCTGGTCTACACAATGAGCTCTAGGCCAACCATGGCTACATGGCAAGACCCTGTCTCAAAAAACAAAAGAAACTGAAAAAACCGAACCCACCAACCAAACCAAACAAAACAAAATGAAAAACTAAACAACAGATCATGCAAAGCAAAAAGCTCTCCAGAATCTTACTATCAAGCATTTTACAACAGATTAGAATCTCAAAGGCAGAAACCGTAGCCTGAATTATTTAAGTCTGCTTTTACTTAAGACAGTATCAAGTACTGTGAATTACAACCCCTTTAGGAAAGCTAGCTGGGGCTTTACTTGAAATCTCCCTCTTTACTGACTTCTCCATACTCTGAAAATGCCCCCCTTTTCTCAGCCTCAGCCTGCAAGTTACATGTAAACACAGTCCCCACCTTTGACATGGCACAATCAGACATAAGTTAAAAAGGCTTACTCGGAGTGTCTTGGCAGTCGGGGAGGGAGATGCTGGGGGAGAATCAGACTGAGATTTCCTACTCCGTGTGAATTCCTTACTTCGTGTATATAAAGAGGACATGGTTCCTGGGAATGGAGACAGATACCCAACCTCTGGATTCTTCACACAAAGCTGGGATCTGTCGCTGTAGGGAGAAAACTTTCACAGAATTCCTCTTTTGAGCTGATACAAGATGACTTTGGATAGAACTAAATAAAGGATAAAAGCCGCCTTGCAAATTACGGTCTTGAGCTCTGAGCCAGTCCACAGTCACAGAGCCTTCAGAGCGCTGTGTCCCATCAGTGTTCCAGTGCGGCTCCAATCACACGTGTGAGCAGCAGAAGGCGTCTCATGCCGAGTCTGAGTCCGTGATTCTGTCCAAAGGTCACTTCTTACTCAGGCTGGCTTGGGAGCAAAACCTGAATCTGGGCTCACGACGACGACGACTCCTGATTAAATCCCAGAGGAATGGCGGTTCTGGCTCTTGCTGCAGATGAGTCTGGGGACAAGTACTGTCCCTTTATCCAGAAGGAAGAAACACACACGTCCTCCGGAGCCACCCTGTCTTCCCTCAGTCTGGCTCCACTGGACTGTCAGGGTCTCAACTGCTGTGCTAAACTCAGGTTAAACAACTACAACACAAAGCAGGAACTAAGAGTTTGTGGGAAGGAAGCATTCTGAGGAAGTGAAGCTTTCCTAAGTCCTTCCAGACGAGCTGCCTTTGCTCTGAACACTCAGAGTCATACGCGCATCTTCCCCTCCCCTCTTCTATTTTCTGACATTCCAAATCCCCATTCGCTCAGCGAGGAATGCTGGAGAGTAGCCAAGGGCAAGGATTCACTTTCAGCCCAGAACTTGGTTGCCACTTGTAGAAGGAAAAGAAAGCCGCCAGCTTCTAGGAACGGAGGCTGCGGGCACACCTAGTGCGACCCCACAGCCTCTGAGAGATACTACCCCAGAGCAGACAGCGCTGCCACGGCTGAGCTCTGCAAACCCTTCTGTTGCTTCTGAGAATGGTGATTTTTCAGCTCTCATATCTCTCAAGGAACAGGCCCAGACAGAAACATAAAAGTACCTTCAAGCCTTTTATGTGAAGTTTTAAAGCCTTGTCATTCTTGTGCTGCGAGAAAGGCCAGCAGCTTGAAACTGGGTACTGCAAAGTCAGCTCTGGAGACCAGAGATCTGATTGGCTAAGACTCTGTTAGAAAATGTGTCAGAGTCTCTTAGGACGCCACAATTGGGAAGGAGTAAGATTTGAAATCGGTATAAAGGTGGCGGGAAACAATGCCTGACGATGACAGGGCTCAGCACACACAGCGAGAATTAAGAGTTAACAAGAAAGGAATGTCTTTGCTGGGCGCTGAAGGAGCTTGCACTCGGCCTTGGAAACATCTCCTTTAATCTCTTGCTCTCTTGTCACTGCTGCACTGTCCAGCATTTCTAAGCCAAACGCTTTCGAAGCCAGTGGGCTTACCCTCAGAGTAACAACTCCTGCCCTCCAGGCCCCTGGAAACTCTATCCCACTCCCCCGTTTCCACATGGAATTTATACTTTTCCCCATAACTACTTCCAACTAATGACTCATTTGCCTTGGTTGTTTTGATATTACTTTTATGAAGTTAAATAAACAAAAGTGATCATCTACTTGGGGTGGGGGTTATTTAATGAATTCAGTTGAAAAGGATTTACAAAGAAGTCTTGATTCACTTTCAATGTGAAAACAGTTCCTTAAGACTAGCTAATCCTACAACAAGCTGGAATTATATCTAAAAGGCCAATTATTGTGAAAGTGGATTGGGGGGGCATGATCGGGTACTGAGTGGGGAAAAGGACTGAAGCCCTGAGGGCCAGCAGAAAGAGTGGAAACAGGGAACCTTGGGAGGTAGGAAGTTGGGAGACCCTGCAGAATGTACCAGAGACCCAAGAGGTAAGAGACTCTGAGGACTCAAAGGGAGGGACCTTAGGTGAAATACCCTATAGTGGGGAGAGGGAACCTGTAGAGCCCACCTCCAGCAGAAAGTCAGGGCATCAAGTGAGGGATGGGGTTGCCATCCCACAGTCAAAAACTCTGCTCTGCAATTGTTCCTGTCTGAAAGAACTGCAGGGATGGAAATGGAGAGGAGCCTGAGGAAAAGGAGGTCCAGTAACAGGCCCAAAGGGGGATACAGCTTAAGGGGAGGCCCCAAGACATGACACTATTACAGAGGCTATGGAGTGCTCACAAAAAGGGACCTAGAATGCTTGCCCTCTGAAAGGTCCAACAAGCAGCTGAAAGAGTCAGATGCAGATATTTGCACCCAGCCAATGGACAGAAGCTGCAGACCCCTGTAGTTGAATTAGGGAAAAGCTGGAAGAAGCTGAGGAGAAGGGCAACCTGTAGGAGGACCAGCAGTCTCAATTAACTTGGACCCCTGAGATCTCTCAAACACTGGACCACCAACCAGGCAGCATACAGCAGCTGATATGAGGCTCCCAACACATATGCAGCAGAGGACTACCGGGTCTGGGTTCAGTCAGAGAAGATGCACCTAACCCTAAACAGACTGGAGGCCCCAGGGAGTTTAGAGGTCAGGTGGGGTAGGGTTTGGGGGTGGGGACATCCTCGTGGAAACAGGGGGGCGGGGAGGAGGTATGGGATATGGAACAGTTGGAGGGTGAACCGGGAGGGGAATAAAAATCTGGAGTTTAAAATATAAATAAATAAGTAAAAGATTAAATTTAAAAAAAGAATTCTTATTTATGAAGTTTTTGGTCATATTTATTTAGTCTATGTCTGATGTGGTATACCATGGTGTGTGTGTGTGTGTGTGTGTGTGTGTGTGTGTGTGTGTGTGTAACTTGGGGGAGCTGCCTTTTTTTCTTCACCACTTGGTTTCCAGGGATTGAACTCAGGTTGCCAAGGTTTGAATCAGATCCTTTACCCACTAAGCCATTTTACTGATCCCGATCTATGACTTTTATAATATGGATATATCTTACGTAGTTAACCCTGTCAGTTGAATGAACATTATCATGGTTAGTTACACTATTCTTTGACATGACAGTAAAAACAACTCTAAGCAGTCTCAGTTTCTAAACCTGTTTATCTAAAGTTTATAAAGTAACTCCACTTACTAGCGATTGGAAAGGGATCATAAACTCCCTTTATTCTTTCTACCAAGACAGGGTTTCTCTGGGGTAGACCAAGCTGGGCTCCAACTCAGACATCCACCTGCCTCTGTCTTCCGAGTGCTGGGATTAAAGGTGTGTGCTACTGCCCAGAGAACCCCTTAAATGGCCATTTATATCTTATGTCTATTTAAGCAAGTTCTAAAAGTGACAAATTCCTTTACATCAAAGAGTTTTCATAGATCCATTCCTTGTCTCTCCCCAACCGAGTTGGCCAACATTGCAGTCAGCAAGAAGCAGGCGGAGCACCCAGGCGGAGCACCCCTGAGAAGGAGCTCTTGCCAGCTCAGCTGAAGACAAGCCAAGGTGAAGAGAGCACCTGCCAATCAAGGCCACCAAGGACGCCAGGGCCTTACTGACAATTAGAGGGTCCGAGACACCTGTAGGAACATAATGGATCTGGGCCCAAGAGAATTTCTCCAGGAAAATGAAGCCAAATTCTCTTTGCTCACTTGGTTTGTATATATATTTAATTTTTGCCAAAACGTGCATTGTTCCTTAAGATTTAAAAGACATTAATTCCCCCGAAAGTGAAAGCATCTTTGATATCTAGTGAAGAGAGCTGAAAGGAAATGCACTTGGCTGCGGTTCTCAGGAGAATCTAGTTTTCAAGTCTTCCACCTTTGTAGTGTCACTTCTCAAGTACAGATCCAGAGAATCACACAACCTGCCTTTGTCTCTGCCCTGGCTCATCTTAAATGCTAACATCCTGGCTATGGGCATTCTTGGTATCTGTTTGGTTTCAGACCCCAGGTCAGGGGTCTAAAATATGCACTGAGGTGCATATTTTACATATCAACGCAGACCTGGCCTCCAGGTTCTCCTCAGTCCCTACCTGGCACAATTTCCAGACCAAGGGCTGAGCTGCCCTTCTCCCAGAGGCTCTTCCCTATATAAGCCAGACATTTTAGTCAGTCAGTCTGTCAGTCAGTCAGTCAGTCAGTCAGTCTGTCTCTTTCTCTGTGAACATGTCTCTTTTTCTCTTTCTCTCTCCCTTTCCTACCCCTTTCCCCCTTCCCCCATTCCCCATGGTGACTTCTTTGGCCTCGGTCCTTGGGGTCAGTGAACTTGCCCCAGTAACCTGCTTTTAATATAATTTAATCTGGAATAAACTGGCCCATTTCACCAGCAGTGGAGAAATAACTTATCAGTATCTACCACTCAGTGGATGGCATAACCATACTTTTCCCCCCTCTTTCTTTTCCCTTAAAGACATCAGCACGAAGGGCTATCTGAGACTAAGGGCTGCTCACCGCACTCCTCTCTGCCTCCCC
Source organism: Apodemus sylvaticus (assembly GCF_947179515.1). NCBI lineage: Eukaryota > Metazoa > Chordata > Mammalia > Rodentia > Muridae > Apodemus > Apodemus sylvaticus. Next base: position 41,329,160 of record NC_067483.1, read on the forward strand.
AGGCAGGAGTTCTTCAGTTGATAACTGAAGCTATTCTTTTTAATTGGATCAGTAACTAAAGAGCCTAGTTAAGAAGATCCCAGAAACACAGTCCCAGTGAGCTAAGCCTTGCAGAAGACATTTGTTTAAGGAATAATTTATTTCAGAGAGGCAGGACAAAAATAATGGCTCAATTGTTTTATTTCCTCCAGGTAAGATAAAGCGAAGGGGTTGGTGGCTGTAAATAAATTAATAAATTCAATAGTCTCAAGTGGGGCAGTGGTGGCGCACACTTTTAGTCTCAGCACTTGGAAGGCAGCTGCGGCTATAGAGGCCAGCCTGGTCTACAGAGAGAGTTCAGGACGGCCAGGGCTACACAGAGAAACCCTGTCTCAGAAAAAAAAAAAAATCAATAGTATAAGAACAAGTAACTAACGGGTGTGTGCTTGAGTTGACATACACCAAATATGTGACCATGAATGAAGACTCTTACTTATGAAGGCATCCAGATCAGAACTCCCATTGATTCAACACTGCCAAACCTCACAGGAAAAATTAATGAGTCGGGCCTTTTTTTTTTTTTCTTATTATTCAAATCAAGAAAATGAGATGCCATAGTTTACAAGTGACATCTGGCAAACTGCTTTGCGGTGATGACCTCCATCAGTGAATATGTTCCCACAGTGATGATTAGTTTTAATCGTTAACTTGACACAGTCTAGAATCACCTATGAAGAAAGCTTCAATAAGCCCGTCTACCAGAGCAGAGTGGCGCGTGGCCCTGTCTGTGAGAGATGTCTTGATTATAAGTGGTGAGGGAAGACCAGCCTAACGTGAGCGGCACCATTCCTAGTTTGGGTCCAGGCTGTTGTAGAAAGAGAGTGAACTGTGCACTAGCAAGCGTATACATTCATTTCTCTCTGTTCTTGACTGTGGATGTGATGTAATTAGATGTTTTAAGTTCTTGTCACCTTCATTTCTCTGATGAGATGTAATTTGGAATTTTAAGCTAAAACTAACCTCTTTTCTCCTAAGTGGCTTTTTCTCTGGGTATTTCATCAAAGCAAGAGAAGAGACACCTGCCATGTGTACCTGTGGCAAGAGTGTGTGGGCATTACAGTCGTATGCCCTGGGGAAAGCTAAGTCTCTGCTCAACTCTCTGACATGGTCAGGTTCTTTAACCTCAGTGAGATTTATTTGGGTCACTTCCAAAATGATGAAATATAATGTGCAGTTATATGGCTTAGGGTTAATATAGAGAAAATTAACTAAATCATACCCAACAGGACCATACTTAATACCACAATGCTTGGCAATACACATATGGGTTTATAAAACTACATAAAAATCAGAGGCAAAATCCTAAACATTAGCTGTTACATTTCATGCTCTGTTTTTCTTTCTTAAAGAATGACTTCATTTTCAATAATGCGTGTGCCTGCGCACGATCACATGAGCGCAGGTATATGAGGCCAGAGGTGTCAGACTTCTGGAGCTGGCATTACAAGTGGTTTCCAGCTGCCTGACGTGAGTGCTGGAACTGGACTCGGGTCCTCTGGAAGGGCAGCACACATTCTTTAGCCCTCTCTCTAGCTCCTGCTGCTGCTTTCCTTAAAGCCACATAAAAGACGGCTATTAAAAAGATAACAGAATCTCTTCAAGGCTCTGAGAAAGAACTTTCCTCTCTACCCACCTTGTTCCTTATCTTATTTCCTGGAAGGTGGAGCCCTGGGATAAAGGGATGATACGGTGATGAAGCCACAGCCTGGTATAGTTAGGGGACTACATTTATACAAGGATGCCACACAAAAAGCGAATGTACTAAAGATGAAGGGCAACAGGTTTTTATTGTTTTTTTAAGATGTAAGTATGAAGGTCATATTTATATCTTCACATTTTAAAAGGCCATAAATATGAAGGCCAGAATGACTTCTCTGTGTTTTTAAACAGAATTTAAAGTGGTGATACATACAGTTCATGGTTTTCAGTATAGACAGTTAAGTGGAAATGTGTGCATGTACATATCCTTTTGCCTTTTCTTACTCAGAGGCCTGGGAAGAGCAATACCCTAGTAACATTCAGAGACCAGCAGCTGAATCCTGCTGAGGAATGCTATCCTTAACTGAGAGGAACGGGGCTCCTGGGAAAGTGGCTGGTTCCAGAGCTGGGGAAGGGAAGGAATGAGCCTGGGTCTCAACAGGGACACAACAAAAAAACCACCAAAAGATGGTTTAGAAAAGGGACATGTGACCATCAAAATGATAACAATGAATTAACCATGGAAGAAACCAGGCATCCATGAATTAACACCACCATAAAGCAGTAAACAATAAACAGGAAACGAGGAATGTTGTTCCTTATGGTAAAATGTCTACTATAAGTGCAGAGAGAGAAACTTTGGGGGAAAGTCTTTTTTTTTTTTTTTTTTTTTTTTTAAGTAAGCATCGTTGTAAAATCAGCCCAGGAAAGTTAACAGTAATACATCCCAAACCAGTGTTTAAGTGTTTAAAGTGGATGACTGAGTTAATTTTACAAGATCCCAAAGTATTCCTTTATAATGTACCTATTAATCACTAAAGAACAAAAGGAACTCTTCCATGGAGAATCCTGGCACATGCCATCTTAATCTACAGGTGAGAACTAACAGCACAGTGAACAGGACTGCTTGACAGAGAACATATAGTGTCATTCCTGTGACATTATGCCATGCATGGCACCAAAAGGGTAGACTGCTGACTTATACTGAAACACTGGATACCATGGGGTATAGATGACTGGGCTCTAATCTCAAATACCAATGTAAAGAGTCATGGAGGCCTGATGGGAGAGTGAGAGCTTGGTGGCTCATGGCTTGGGCGTGGTCCTTTTATCAGAAGTGACATTGTTGAGACAACTGGTGAGACTTGAACTTGGTCACTGAGTGAGGGCACAAAAGTTCTTCATCCTAAATATTTCTATGACTTAAAATTGTTTCAAAACAAAAAGAAAAAAGTTCAGTTCTTACATCTTACTGGGATGGTAAAGAGGATAATTAGATATGCCTTACCTAGAGAACTCTTGAAAAATATCTTCTTGTTTCAGAGGACTCTAAAATTTCACAGAACAGGTGTTGTCAAGGCAACTATTTGGGAGGGTGCAATGGCTATAATTTGAGACTCATTAATAGGTCATAAATCAAGTTAGTGGCTCACAGCCAGATCAATAAAAAGTGAAGCAGCCTGGTAAACTCTAGTGTGTTTCACAGCAGGATTATGCTTTCTTCAAACTGTTGTTTCAGTTATAAAAGTAGAATACTTTTATATATGTATACAATATGTATTAGATCATAATGTCTAATGTATTTCAAACTGCAGTTTGAGGTTGATGGTATGAAGACATTGATAATAACCAAAAAATTAGCACAAGTCTTTTGGTAAAGAAAAGAGCTGAACAGTTTTTAGTCAAGCATAAGGCAAGGACAGCCATCCAATTTCTGAGCTATCAAACTGGTAAGGGGTTTGTGCTTGGAAGTGAAATGGACCCAATATTACATTTCATCAGTTACGTTTGAAAGCACTACAGTCACTACTTACTAATCCAAATGAGGAACTTGACAAACACAATTAGAAGGTGAGAGAAATGATATGGTGGCCAGTGTCAGACTGTTCTCCACACACACATAGGGTTCAAATGCACCCTGCAAATCCTTATGTAGTATATGACATGAAGATTCCTTGAATGTCACTAAAAGTTTTTTGAGACAGAGTCTGACTGTAGCCCTGACTGGCCTCAAACTCAGAGATCTGTCCCTCTGTAGTCCTGAGATTAAAGCCCTGTGGGCCAGGGCGTCTGTCTGCCCTGGCCCAGCCTCGCTGTTAAATTGTTTTAACCAGAGGGACTTGTACTTACCATCATACGAAGGAAAGAATGTTGGGAATTATCACAGAGGACCCCACCCCAACCAGCTGGCAACTCAGAATCAAGTGTTGTTATCATATGAAGAGGGGGGACATGCGCAGTTGCCTCTGTCTCTACTTTTCAAGTTTAAATTTGAGAGAGGGAAGGAAGAGTTTAAAAAGTATTTAGAATTTTAAAAAAGGAAAAGAAAGAGGGGCAGGGAAATGCCTCATCAGTTAACAGCCTGAGAACCTGGGCTCAACCCTAAAAGCCAGATATGGTGGTGCCATTTGTCATCCTAGCAATATCACTGTAGAACAGGACCTGGTGGAGATAGGAGAACTGTCAGGAATCCCAGGGGCCTGCTCTTTCACATACACTGCAGCAAAACAAGGACATACCCTGCCCTAAAACAAGGTAGAGGTGAGGACTGAGGTCATACACACACATATGTTCAGAGAGACAGAGAGAGATACAGAGAGAGACAGAGAGAGATACAGAGACAGACAGAGAGACAGCAAGAGAGAGACACAGAGAGAGAGAGCATTCTGTAGTGCCCCCATGACAGCCCTATCCTTTGTGGAAATGTCAGTGTCGAGCCTGAGCTATGGTGCTTATAGCAGTAAGTGTTAGATGACTTTAGTGAGAAACCAGGTCTAGTCCTAGACTCTCTGAAGAATCTTTAAGCCTGAAACTTAAGAATCTAGAAGTACGACCTCTATTATTCTGATATAGTGACAAAATTTATCTGATACAGCAAAACTATGGGAAAGTCCCTTAGGAAAGGTGAGCACAGCTTCCAAACTACAAAGGTCTTCAAGGCCCAAAGGGGATCCCCAACAGTTCACTAGACATTACATCATCTTTCAGAAATATTTTGGCTGCTTCCTGCAAATTAACTTTTAAGTAGCTTAGTTTGTAATAAACCGAGTTGCTATATGTACATTTTAACTCAGATTTAGGGAGGTAGGGAGGAGTCAAATATTACCAGTCAAGAATTATAGTCTAAATAGTTTACTCTTTGAGTAAGAGTCAAACACAGAACAATGTTTTGAGGTCTATTTATGAATATAAGGGTCAGTGAATAGATTTTTATTTTTCATTGTCAACACTTTTCCTTCATTAATCCATCTAACAACAAAGTTATAATATGATTCCTATCTTCAAAGAAGTCACAGGAAATCTTAAGATTTATATAAATACAAAGAGTCTCCTAACTGCTTAAAATTAAAACCCAACCTCTAGTCTTCTACAAGTGTGTGTGTGTGTGTGTGTGTGTATTGTAATTGTTTGTGGGCTACGTGTACCTGGTTCCCACAGAGGCCAGAAGAGAGCATCAGATTCTCCACAGCTGGATTTTCGAGAAGCTAGGAATTGAACTTGGGTCCTATAGTACTTTCAATTGCTGAGTCATCTCTCCAGGCCCTTCTATATATTTTAATATACTCATTTCTGACTTCATACTTAGCAAATAATGGTTTTTGTTGTTGTATGGCTTGGTTTAAGTGCTGGGCTTGAAATCAGGGCCCTGCATATGCTTTGCAAGTACTCCAACACTGAATGACACGCCGAAGTGTAAGTGAGTTGTTTATAAAGTACTTGTGAAGATTCCGAGCCAGACTGGAAGCTCTTGGTGTGCAAGAGCTGCACGCCGGCCTGTGCACCTATCCTGGTACTCTACGGCTAGGAATCTAGAGAGGCTGCAGCTAGGGTCGGGGGACGAGGGAGAATGACACACTGAAGGGAAAGGCTCTTCCTCTCTGTTTTCCTGTTTTAGAGATTTATTTTTGTTATGAGTACTTCGCTTACATGTATGTCCATGTACCACACATGTGCCTGGCACACACGCAGGTCAGAAAACAGTGTTGAATTCCCTGAATTGGAGTTACACAGAGTTGTGAGTTACCACATGGGTGCTGGGAACAGAACTCCAGTCCTCTCTATAAGGGCAGCCAGTGCTCTTAATCACTGAACCAGCCCTCCAGCCATCTGTTTTCCCATTTTAATGCTTGACTTTGGTTTATGTGCCATGAAGATCCTGCTCTTTGGCAGAGGTGGGAAAGGTTACTGATAATAGAACAGTTAATAATGACTCCGGAGTGAGGAGAACACATTAGGGATTTGATCACAAACCTTTGAAATGAACCATTCCAGGGTGGAAGAGGGGGTGGCCTTCATTACACAGGTATGGAAATGTAGAGAGAGAGAAGTCAGGCAGTTCTTTCAGTTCAAAAAAGCGCCTTTGATTGTCTTCTTTTTGAAAAGGCAATAAAAGTTAAAAAAATCAGGACCAGAAACACATCCAGTAAACAGCTTGTTCACATGCTGCCAGGCTGTGTGTTAGGAGGGAGAGGCAGTGTCATCTTAAAGCACAAGGTGGCAACAGAGAAAAAGTAAACAGAATGGCCCAGATGGAGTGTATAAATCTTTACCTTCATGCAAGCTTGTACACATACCTGTGTTCACATGTGTGTGTGCGTGGGTGTGTATATACGCATGTGGATGTGGTAGACTCTTGTGTTCACATTTGTGTGTGTGTGTGTGTATGTGGTAGACTCCCACGTTCACATGTGTGTGAAGGTTTGTATAGGTAAGTGTAGATGTGGTGGACCCAGGGCTGATGTTGGATTCTTCCTTGGCCACTTTCCACTATGTTCATGGAATTAAAAGTCACCTGAATCCAGACCTATACATCTGGCCGGTCAGGCTGGTCAACCAGCTTTCCACGGATCTTTTGTCTTCATCTTCTAAGTGCTGCATTACAGGTAGGCCACCATGCCACCATGACACCCAGCATGGGCTCTGGGAACACAAACTTTGGTCTTAATGTTCTTCTGGTCCTGTGGCAAGCCCTTTAACCACTGAACCACCTCTTTAATCCCAAAATAGCTTCTATTAGTCTACAAAACATTACCAATTTTGTGGTCATGTAGTTTAAAAAATCAATATTACTGTGAAAGTTTAAATCTCAAGAACGTATTTAAGGGTAAGGTATTATAAAGAAAAGTCCTTTAAGAAATATCACTCTTGGATCAGACTTGCCTTGGAATTGGCCCATTAGGGGTGTGTGTGTGTGTGTGTGTGTGTGTGACAGACCTGCTGCCCAGCGAGCCAGAGACCCTCCTGATTCTGTCCACTGTGCAGCTCTTGGGTCACACAGGTCTACCACTGCACCTGGTGCTGCTACTTCTCAACATGGGCACTAGAAAGCCATACTCTGTTCTTTATGCTTGCCAAGCAAGAATTTTAGGGACTAATTCCCCAGTCCCGAGTTCCAATTTTGTAGCTAAATTTACATTTAGGAACAGCTTAGAAAAGCAAGCATTTGTGGAAAGTTCCTTCTTCTCCATGTGAACAACCCAAGCTCGGTTCCACGTTAACACACCTTGTAATGGTGGGCCATCATCAGCTTGGAAGATCTGGGGAGCTGGACCTCACCCTCATAATCAAACAGCCCATAAAGCAACAACTTTAACTACAGCAGTCTATAGTTGCTAATTATGGCCAGAAGAATAAAACTTGAGAGTCTTCTCTGGCCCTGGGAGAAGACATAAACTACCTGGCGATTATTAGAAAACAACTTATTTTATTTTATTTTGAGACAGGGTCTTATATAGCCCAAGCCAGTCTCAGATTAGCTGATGGCAACCTTGAATACATAACTATGTAAACCTGGCTCCAGGGGCCATAAACCTTACAAAATTACTGGCTAGCAAAAATGTTCTGATAAAGAGCAAAGACATACCATTGGCCTTTCTGTGAGAGTCGAACCAAACAGAGCTGTCAGCCAAGAGAACAGGACAAAGTTCCTCAGGAAAGGCGGCTTACAAATGGTATAAAACCCGCCCAAAGTGTAGATGAGGGCAGTGGCCCTCCTTGTCATCGTCTGCTTCCGTCTCTTAACTGCGCTCTGCTCTGCAACCGTCTCTTTGGCCGTCGTCCACTCTCTCACACTTCAGGGCGTGCTCTGCTTTACTCTGCCATCTTATAAATCTACATTCCGTTTAGTATAAATTCTTTCAGTGGTAATCACAGGTTTAGGAAGCCAGACCCAGTTACTGGTGACATATTGGTAAAGGAGGTCAGCTTGGCATTTGCTCGTCCTCTGCCCTGGAGACAGACCCTGATAAAGACAGCCTGCCAAAATGCTCATGGCACTCTGATGAGAAAAAAACAAAAAACAAACAACTCTTCATACTGCTCAGGATGAACTTAATTTTTAAAATAAAACTAAAAGCAACAAAAGTGAGTTTTTTTCTTGTTTTGTCTTGGTGTTTTTTTTTTTCCTTTTCTTTTTTTTTGGTTTTGTGTTTTGTTTTTTGAGACGGGGTTTCTCTGTGTAGCCCTGGCTGTCCTGGAACTCACTCTGTAGACTAAGCTGGTCTTGAACTCAGAGATCCCCCTGCCTCTGCCTCCTGAGTGCTGGGATTAAAGGTGTGCACCACCATCACATGGCTAATAGAGTTTTTTTTTTTTAAATAAAATTAAAGAGTTAAAAAATAAATAAGTAGCTTAAAAATACATGACTGGGCACAGAGGCAGCTGAGGAAAGGCACTTACTGCCAAGCTAACAACCTGAGTTAGATCCCCAGGTCCTACACATGGGAGGCAGGAACCAGGTCCCGAAAGCTGTCGTTCCTTGATCTCTACATGTATCCTGTAGTGCTCAGGCATGTATGTAGCGCAAACACACAAAAATGAAGAAAATATTTTTAAAGTGTACTATTTATCTGAGACTTTTGTGAAGACCAAGATATTCAGAGAGGCAGTTTTGGGTATGCATAGCACAAAATTTATGAAACCATACATTTTATATCTACGCAGCTTATTATACATATACAATATCTCAAGGCATTATAAAAAGTCAAAGAGAAAGATACATATCTTAGTCACTGTTCTATTGCTGCAAAGAGACACCATGACCAAAGCAAGTCCTATGAAAGAAAACATTTTTGTTTTGTTTTATTTTTTAAGATAGAGTTTGTGTAGCCCTGGCTGTCCTAGAACTTGATCTGTAGACCAGGCTGGCCTTGAACTCACAGAGATCTGCCTGCCTCTGCCTGTAACATTGAATTGGGGTCTAGCTGACACTTTCCGAGGTCTGGCACAGTGCCACCATGGGGGAGACCATGGAGGCCCGCTTGGCAGCAGTGAGAGCTACAGTCCAGCCGACAGCAGAGGAGGAGGGAGGGAGCGAGGGAGCGAGGGAAGTGGAGAGGCTAGCATGGGCTTCGGAAACCTCGAAGCCCACCCCAAGGTGGACACATTCCTCCAAGAAGGCCGTATTTCCACCCCCTGGTGACCAAGCATTCAAACATATGAGCCTATGGAGACCATTCTCATTTAAACCACCACACCACTGAATTACAATCTGGAACAGTTTTAAAAATGAACTCGGTGTGTTACTTAATGGTAGAGTGCTTATCGTGTATAAAATCCTATATTAGATTGTTGCCTACTCTGTGCAAAAATATATACAAATCATTTGAATAAATCTATTTATAGGACAAAGATATCTGTGATAAATAGATTATATTTATAATCTCTATGTCAGGCAAAGTATTCTGCCAACTGAAATATTCTAAAATTTAGGCTCCTCTACTTGATAACAGTGAGTTTCTGGAAGGTGAAACCTGTAATTTAAAGTTATAGTCAGAGAAGCACACAACCTGTGACTGAAAAATAAATTATAAATCGTATTTATACACAAATTCCAAAATTATCATTAGCCTCATTTAATTTTACATTTTGTAACTGACTTGAAAGCTTATAACTCTGGCCAAACACTTCATGCGGTAGGAACAATAACCAACAAATGTAATGTCATAGCACACACCCCGCCCCCATTGTGCAGTTATCTGGCACACATGCTCTCTGCTCTGCAGACACTGCTAACACACACATGTTCTGTCAGTCGTCTATATGCCAGGCTTTATTTCCATGTTCACAGACTCTGAAGCAGTTACAGCTCAGTGGTAGAGGGTGTGCCTAGCACACTCAAAGCCCTAGGCAAAATCTTCAGTATCAAAAAGAAGTAAGAAAGGAAAGAGAGGGAGAGACAGGGAGGGAGGGGGGAGAGGGAGAGGGAGAGGGGAAGAAAGGACAGATACACAAATGAACAGAATAACCAGTCTTGACCTCCAGACAAAAGCATAGATAAAGACGCTGCTGTTCAGTGTGGTCTCCAATTATCCAGCCTCTCTTATTCTCAGACTATTTTTTTCCGAGTCAGTGAAATGCTCTACATTTCTCTTTCAGTCTGTCCTGCGTCCACTGGCAGTCAGCGTACCCTTCCCTAGGCTCTTCTCAAAGATAGAAGCTTTGGCTTGGGCTTTAAAAACATGGCTGTTCCTTTGGAAATGAGGCAAATGTTTCTACCTGCCAGCCACTTGATACATACCCATAATCCCAATACTTGGAAGGCCAAGGCAGGAACACTGTCTGAAGGCAGCTGGGCCACAGAGCCAGACTGCCTGATACTACCACCACCAGCACCACCATGTTTGCTGCTATTCCTGAGATACAGGGAGCTCATCCAAACAAAAATAAAATAAAATAAAATAAAATAAAATAAAATAAAATAAAATAAAATAAAATAAAATAAAATATAAAATAAAATAAAATTTCCTGTAAACCCCAGTCATCATAAGAAAGAAAAGTTGAAAGAAAAATATTTCACAGTGCTATTTTCTGTCCAACTGTTGCAGTTCATAATAAGTAAAGAATAGTCTGTGTATGTGCTTTAGAACTTACATTTCATCCCCACATCATAATTCAGAAACAACACTGCTTTAGTTAGCCTTGGGGAAGGGGAAACAATTCCCAGAGTATACAAGTTAATGGTCCTGTCAACTCTGCCATTCCCACAATGCAAAGCCAGTGTAATTCTATGTACACACAATCACGCTGAGGCAAACACTTGCAGAGTGTGAGAGCTACACATGCATTTCTCTAAGAAGCACCACTTGAGAGGTTCATGAGGCATGGCCATGTCTGTGGGAAGCAGGACCATTGTGGAAATCAAATGAATGAGAGTCCTGGAGGCCGCTGCTTAGCGTGCTGTAGAGCAAAGAGGTGAGCCTCGTGACGCCTGAATTGTGTGACACACAGCCACGTCTGTGCTCCAGTATGGAGGTCAGGCTGAAGCGAATCTCCAAGTGAACCAGGCTCTGTTCTAAGAAGCCTGCATGAGGCAGCATGCCACGGGGACTGTGCAGCCACTGGGGAGACAGCAACACTGCATTTCTGGAGTAAAGACCAGGAGACAACCTCTGTGCATTTAGTTAGCACCATGTTCTAATGAATAAAGAGCAAACAACTTTTTCATATCACAGATGTGTACGCATTGTGTGTGTATACATACATACATACATACATACATACATACATACATACATACAGTCATATGGTCATAAAAGTCCACTACTGCAAATGGAATCAAACTCAAAGAGCAATGGAAGTCTGTTGTTAAGCACACAGAAAGGTGACCGCAGAGTCCTAGGTTCCGTCCCATGACACATATCACCTAGGCACATCAGATGTTGCAAAGTTTTTGTTCCTTGCCTCCTTTTACTGTTTCTAAATAAGCAGGAATAAAGACAAGCTGATGTTTCCCTAAGTAATTTTACTCTTTGAAGGTTTTATAAAATTTGCCTTGATCACATATTTATTTAAAAAAATAAAAGTAGTAGAAAGATGATTTTTAAAAAGGTTAAGAAACTTGGGGCTGTGGCAGACTGCAGTGTAAACCTCATGTGCACACCCTGTCACTGCCTCCCGTAAATGGGATCAGAGCAAACCTGAGCAGACAGTGCTTTCCCCAGCCATGAAGAACCGTTGCAGTCAGCAGGGGCTTGTCATAAGCACCAGTCTGCAATCTGCAGCTCTGCAGTTGGAAGCCAGCCATCAGCACAGTGGAAAGAATGCTGCTCTGGGAACTCACGGCACTTGGCACTCATTTATTTTCTACCATGACGGCATTACACAACTTAGGTTAAACCACACCCCCTTTGGAGGGCTCCAGGTTTTCATCTGCAAAGCATGAGCTAGGCTAGAAGAGCCTTTAAGGAGCCTCTGAACTGACTCTTCTGTAACCTCACCATTTGCGACTTCATAAACAGGCTCACACCTCCATTCTTTAGTCTACTAAAAAAATCATTTTCCAGGCCAAAAAAAAAAAAAAAGAAAAAAAAAAAAGAAAAAAAACCCAAATATTCCTGAAACCAATCTTCAAGTCAAATGGAAGTCAGAATCATCAGATACTTGGCTTTGCCTGGGCGCCATTGGAAAGGATCAATGTGGGGAGCTGGGCAAAGCTGTACCTAGGTATACACATAATCTAGTGGCTTTTCTTTTAAAAATATTTATTTTTATGTGTATGGGTGTTTTGCTTGCATGTATATCTGTATACCACATATTTCCAGTATCCCTATAAGCCGGAAGAAGATCTAAGATCCTCTGGAACTAGACTTACAGGTAGCTGTGAGCTGCTACGGGTGTTGAAACTAAACCCAGGTCCTCTATGAGGACAGTCAGTGCACTGGACTGCGGAGCATCCCTTAATCTAAGGTAAAGAGAAGAAGCAAAGAAACTCAGCCAAAGCAACAAGCCGACTCACAAGTTTAGGCAAAACCAAGGTAATATGTCTTTCCAACAGAAGGCTATCCTGATATCTGGGAAGACAACAGACATATAATAAAGTCCAAACAGTGTACACATAGAGACGAACTGAGAAGCACGCAGAAAAGCTACAGGACAGAGTAAACCTGACCCTGCATGTGCAGTTATGTGAACAGAGATACAGAAAAGACAGCAAAGGACAGTAGGGTAAAGGGGGAGCTCTGAACGGAAAAGAGAGCGGATTAGAAATTAAAAAATGGTGCACGGATCTCATGCAATCTTCACAGCCTTTAAAGATTCATTAAAAAATCCAACAAAAGCCTCTCTTACGTCCACAATGCTGGACATAAATCGGCAACATGCTTCCACCATGCTCCATGGTGTGGGCACAATGACACAAAGGGAGGGAGTTCACACTTCAGTATTTCCACCCTGCTGCAGTAATCAGCCGGTTAGAAGAAACAGATCAATGCATCCAATTGATAAATTTTGAATTGAGGGCTCAGGAAATAGCTTAGTCAGGAAAGTATTTGCCTTGCAAAGCATGAGGACTGGAGTCTCCATCCCCGGAATCCACACAAGAAGCCGGGTCCTGGGGTAGCTGCTATAATCTCAGGGGTGGTGAGGTGGGCGGGCGGCAGGAGACAGGCAGCCTGCTCACGGCCCAGCTGGCCCAGCTCACTGAGGAGTTTCAGGCTAATGAGATTGTCTCAAACGAAAGGTGAGACACACCGGAGGAATGACACCCAAGGTTGTTCTCTGAATGCTGCACACATGTGGATGCATGCACGGGCACATGCCTGTGCATCCTCACACATGAACACACATACAATCAAAATTCAAACAATTCTAGTTCAAGTCATAAGTAGGCCATTGAGGCAGTGATTGTCATTGTCCTGGGCATCTGAACTTAGGTGGGTTTCAGGGACCAAAGTATTTATGAAGACAAATGACAACAGTAACAAGGGACTGAGGGACATTCAGAGAAGGTAGACCATGCAATCAGTCAGTCATAGCAAGTGTGATGGTGCATGCCTGTTAATTCCAGTTCTCAGGAGGCTGACACAGGAGCAGAGGCTGAGGCAGGAGGATAAAAAACATAAGGCCAGTTGGGATACACAGTCAGTCATTACATCTGACTTTGGATCTAGTTCGCTCAGTAACATTTCATTTATCACATGTTTTTACCCTGCTTACATTATGTTTGTAACTCAGTTTTGGTTTTTGTTTTGCTTTTGAGTCGATTTCATGAGAGTCACGCAAGGTGATTCTGGAACTTGCTATGTAGACCAGGCTAGCCTTCAGCTTGCTCGTCTTTGCCTCCTGGGAGATAGGGTTAAAGGTATGCACCATAATCTGTAACTCAGTTTTAACAGCTACTTTACACTGAGTTAGTCCACCGAAAAAGCCCTAAATGTCTATGAGTCATAGCGTCTCACGCAGCAATGAATCACTGCTTTCTTAACTACTGCCAGAACGCTGGACATTTAGGTTATTTCCAATTTTTCTTCCACCATAAATAGCTAGATGGACTCTGTTTTATTCAACAGGGCCTAAGACTTTTCTACGTAGTAAGCAAAGCTTTGTGACATGATCAAGTATTTAGAGATAAGTATATACAATAAACTTTGTGGTGGAATGCTCTATGCATAAAACATTAACTATAGCTATACCAGTGTGACTATTTCCTAAAGTACTATCCATGAATAGAAATTCTAGATCAAGTTCAGGTTTCTGATCATTTGGCAGTTTACTTCATTAAAGAAATTAGTTTGCATTCCCAGAAGGAGAAGCTGAGAGGCTGAGTCCCCTACCTTCACACCTTAACCCTTCAGGCTTGTCTGCTGTGATCAATTTTAAAAGATCCTACTTCCTCATAATTCTAATTTTTGTTTTTTTTTAAAGTGAGGTTATGTATTTTCTCATATGTCCATTAGCAACTCTGAAATGACTTCCTTTTTAAATTTATTTTTCTGAGTCATAGTCTCTTTATAGTCCTAGCTGTCCTGGAACTTGCTTTGTAGACCAGGCTGGTCTTAAACTCACAGAGACCAGTCTGCCTCTGCTACCTGAGTGCTGGGATTATAGTGTGTGCAACCACACCTAACCCCCAGAAATGATTTTCTAGTGACTACCACCATATAAATCAAATTTGTTCCTTGAAGCTCAGCTGCAAGGCTGCACGAAGGGTCAAAGCCTCAAACTGCCTCACAATAGTTTCAGGAAGAAAATAATGAAAAATTTGGAACAACAAAAGAAAAGGTTTTTAAGGACCTAAAAACCAAGCAGCAAGTGGCTGGTTCACAGAGCAAGTAACATTGTGAGTCAGGTTTTTACTCATGGGAGAATTCCAACTTCCCCGGCTGACTCCATTCCTCCTGTCTGCTACACGATGTGTCTGTGAAACATTTCTAGAGCAGTGAGCTAAGTGGGGCAGGGAGAGGCTATGAGGATAAGGCTCCTGTGCTAAGTCTCCATATGCTTTTCCTTACGAAGCTGTAGTAGTCAGGGTTCACTAGAGAACAGAACGGACAGGAAGGATGTGGTTAAGGAGTATTATTGACAAGGAGAACTTGACTAAGCGGGACCACGTCACTTCACTTGCTAATCCAGAAATAAGCCTTCACCACTGTTAGCCTAGTGTGGAAATGCTCCCCTGAGGTGCCAGCACGTGTTCACTCCTCCAGGTACTGTTCATTCCTTCAGGAGGAGGTAAGAATGGGATCTGTCATCTGTTCTCACCAAGAAAGGAACGCAGAAATGTGGCTGAGGACTGTTAGTGGGAGGCAAATTAGGAGTCCAGCATGGAACCTGTCAGTCAGTCAGCACAATAAGCCAAGTGATGTGATCGTCAGATCCCCTCAAACTGTACAGAGCTCTGTTCATAAAAATTCCAGCTTCCAAGACTGAAGCCAGGCCAGGACGGCTTGCGCTATCTCAAATTAAGTTTCTGTCAAACACAGTCCTTCAAGTTTTTACTCTTGTGCTTGGTAGAACACTATCCCCTAACTCCATACCCCCCCCCCCCCGAAGCATCTTCCCTTCTCTGACCTTTTCTCTTTTATATCTTTCATCTGCCTACCCCTTAAATAGTGCTGTGCCCAGTGGTCCACTTAGTACCTTAGAGTTCTATTGCTGTGAAGAGACACCATGACCAAGGCAACTCTTATAAAGGAAAACATTTCACTGGGGCTGGCTTACATTTCAGAGGTTCAGTCCACTGTCACCACGGCAGGAAGCATGGTGAGATGCAGACAGACATGGTGCTGGAGAAGGAGCTGAGAGTTCTCCATCTTGATCAGAAGGGAGAGGGAAAAGACTTTGAGTCACCAGGCCTGGCTTGTGCTCAAAGCCCACGACCTAGTGACACTCTACTTCCAACAACGCCACACCTACTCCAACAAGACCACACCTCCTAATAGTGCTGTGCTGTATGGCCAAGCATCCAAACACACAAGTCTGTGGGGCCACACCTATTCAAACCAGCAGAGCACCCACGCTCATTCTGACGGCTTCCCCTGAGACCCCACAGTCATTCTGACGGCTTCCCCTGGCCTTTTTTCTGGCCTTTAACTCCCACTTTCAGAATCCTTAATGTTGTGGAAAATAATGATTCCAGGTTCTCTTTCCAAATATTTACTTTTTTTTTTTTAAGATTTATTTATTATTATAAATAAATACACTGTGGCTGTCTTCAGACAGACCAGAAGAGGGCATCAGATCTCATTATGGATGGTTGTGAGCCACCATGTGGTTGCTGGGATTTGAACTCAGGACCTTCATCAGAAGAGCAGTCAGTGCTCTTACCTGCTGAGCCACCTCTCCAGTCCCACAAATATTTACTTCTATTAACTATCATCTCAAGTAATCAGGATCAAAACTTAACAGATGTTTGATGTCCTCTTAATAAACCCCCAAAGTTTCTTCTCCTACATTTTAGAAGGTTAAAAGTTGACAAAGCAAATATATACACAGGCAGAGAGAGAGAGAGAGAGAGAGAGAGAGAGAGAGAGAGAGAGAGAGAGAGAGAGAGGAAAGAGGTTGATGATAGCAATGAACAGTTTCTACAAAGGACCTTTTCAAGGATTGTGTGTAAAAGGCAAAGTTACTCACAGTTATAGAATATACAAGCAGAATTTCTTGACTGTCAAGTGATTACATATCTGTCTCTAACTTTATTCTTTACTAACTAACCTCAAAGATTTCTGAGGTTAAGGAGGCATAGAACTAGATAAGAAAAGCAAACAGACGCATTTCAGACTTTCTCCTTAAAAGGCAATGAACAAAAGCAGAATAAATGAACTATACTGCTGCTATCATCATCATCATCATCATCATCATCATCATCATCATCATCATCACGGGTCTCATGTAGTGCAGGCTGGCCTCTATCTCACTATGTATCTGAAGATGACTATTTGCTTCTTATCCTCCTGCCTACATTTCCTGAGGTTGAGATTATAAGTGAGCATCCACATGAGGTTTCATCAGTGCTGGGACTAAACCCCTGGGTTCATGCATATTGGGCAAGAGCTGTACCAACTGAGCTGCAGCTCAGACCCTGAGAAACTATCTTGAAAACTGAATGAAAAAACCTCCCTTTTCTCTTCATTTTCTTATGAAGAGAAGCCAGAAGCCTCCTTTAATGTTTTTCCAAATAAAAGCAAACAACATATATCCCAGCAAATGTGTGACTTCCCTTTCTCTGAAAACTGTTCAAAATAAAGAATCAAGAGAATACTTCAGACAGGTTTCAGATGACAGAAAACTCAGACCAGAGTCATACTGACATCAGCAAACACTATTTGAACCAGTAACTTAGTGGCAGAGGCCATCAAACTGTGGCAAGTCCAAGAAACCAGCTTGCTTTTACACATACAATTTGGTGGGGTAAATAGCCACTTTCAATGACTTACATGCTTCCTATAACTGCTTTCCCACTGTGACAGAAGAGTTGAACAGTTATACATGCTAAGAGTCCCCCAAAGTAGAACACACTAGTCCCTTATAAGACGTGTGCTGACCGATGGACTTCAGAATGACCAGCATCAGCCTCCCCTGACACGTGAGCCAATAAGACCGACTCACCAGTCACAGCACACACCCAAGTCTCACCAACTTGGCATTTCTCTTTCCAAGTCCTGGAATTCCAGGTAAAACCTTAGATTATAAAGCTTTATTTGGTGATATACTATCAAACATGCTACTTTTCTCGTAAATTATTTATATTACCTTCAACATTCCTCAGAAGCACAGTAAGAGTCCACACCATAATGAGAACGTTAGTCACTGATATACAGCAACTTCCCACCTCAGCCTCCAAGCAACGGGACTGTGGGGCTGCAGTGTTTGGCAAAACTAAAGGAGTTTTAAAATGCACCTCCTTTCTGCTCTGTGGCCAACCCAGGGCACTGTGTAAGACACAAGAGCTTGAGTTTATAACAAAACATTAAAAACTTCTAAAACACATAAAAAACACCAAACCTTTTAAAAAGCCCACTCTGTTAGGACACTTATGTGTAGTAACATTTATGCAGTTTAAAGGATCATGTTTAGATATGAAACTCTGGTTTGCAGAAGAGACTTCGCTACTTGATGGCTATTATCCAACTCTTAAATATGCTTAAGTGACAACAAGATGGTGGGAGAAAAGTCACAACTGGTAACTTTTAACCACTCTTTACATTGTAACCATCCAACCTTTCAGGTCCTACCTAAAATAAAATAGCACTTCTACAAGTAACATCTGTTAGTGCCACAAGATTAACATTCCTGTTGGGGAAAATCTCTAAACACTCCATTTGCTGAAAAGGGGCTTCAAATCCCACACTAAGCTTCCCACCTCAATCACGGGGCTAGAACATAACATTAGTTAAGCCAAAGCCATGGTTAAGGCTCTCCAGCATGCTATCAACAGAAGAAATGAATACTTTTGTAACCAAGGCAATCTTTAGACTCCAACCCAAAGGGGAACAATTATTCCTGGAGGCTCTTATGATCAAAGCCATCAGACGACCAACGACTTTGATAAAAGACTTGAACCCAAGTGCTTTGAAGACAACCTTGTGAAACTGTCATTGTAGTAATGATGGGGTTTCAGGAATGTTCAAGTAGAAAATGATCCTTTCTCAAGAACATCATTAAGTTAGTTTTGAATATGTACTGAAAAATAGAAACACTTTGGGAAAACACAAAGAGGAATTTCATCAAAATGTGTTTTAAATTGTTTTTACTTCTTTACTTATTGTGTGTGTGTAAATGTGTGTGTGGAGGCCCACAAACCGTGGCATACATGTGGAAGTCAGAGGACAACTTGTAAGAGAGCCAAGCCTCTTCTGCCACGTGTGTTCAAGATATCAAACTCAGGTGGTCCAAGGTCTGGTGGTCTAGGTGCCGTTACCCAGAGCTGCAGCCAGGTCACCAGCATGTTAATCATGTTATCTAGAGAATATGGCCACAATTTTTTCTTACTCTTTGTGGCAGAAGAAATTCACTTTTTATGACAAATATTTTAATAACCTCACCTTTACTGTTCTGAAATGAAGCTATAAAATTTAATTAAAATCTTAAAACAAATAAAGTAACATATAATGAAATACACCAGCATGCACACACATTATTTTGATAGAAATTTAACCAGCCCTTGCCCCCTATATTTGAGCTATATCTTTACCACATACATTTTAAACACACACACACACAGTCTACTTGGATCAATAATCCTATAAGACATAATGAAATAGCCAGAGGCTTGGCTCCTTCATCATTGCTATGAAGGAAGAGGTCAAATGCAGACGCAGAGCTTCCCGGAAATCCTCCGGTGGCACTGCTATGAGGGGTGAGCACATCTAAGTACGGGTTCTCTGTAATTCGTGTGGTGCCTGAATTTTTAGATTTGCCCCCTACCAACTGAACTTATCTATAACCTGACTTTAATTTCTGACTCTTCTGACTCCCTAGGGAGGCCTGTCTCATATGGGGCACCACAGGACAGGGCCTTCACCACCTCCCAGTAACTGCACACACAGTCCCCAAACACTATGTCCTCTGAAAACACTGCACTTTACAACTGCCTCAAGAAGTGCTCCTGCTGCTTTTGAGAACCAGTTTTATGCTTTTCCGTACTTCATAAATTTTCTCTAATGAAATGTATTATCTTTTTATAGCCATTAAAAAACAAAAACCAAAAAATCTGTACTCTGAAATTCAAGCTCATAAGTGTTCCCCAACAAAACCAGGTAAGATCACAGGTTCTAACCTAACTAATGCCCTGAATGCAATTGGAGGCAGCAAGAAGACAGACCGAAAAAAAGAAAAGGTTAGGAGGTTGATTAACTTTTGCTAATAGTGGGTAAATGTTCAGATAAGACATTTTAGG
This sequence comes from Apodemus sylvaticus, assembly GCF_947179515.1. Classification (NCBI taxonomy): domain Eukaryota; kingdom Metazoa; phylum Chordata; class Mammalia; order Rodentia; family Muridae; genus Apodemus; species Apodemus sylvaticus. Next base: position 41,349,012 of record NC_067483.1, read on the forward strand.
AAAGCCCAAACCGGCCTATCTCGAAGGCCGGTTTATTCAATCTTTTAAAAGGTTTCTGATTAGAGGATAATTCACTGACGTAACATGACACGGCCCAAACCTACAGGGGTTCCAAGGCATCCATGTGAGCTTTGGTTACTGAGAGTCCCTTGGCAACTGTATAGTCTAAAATTAATGGAGCTCATAAAAGGAAGATGCTAAAAGGAACTCTGTCCTTGAGATGGTTTACGCAGCCCGGGCTAGAGCAAGGCACAGTCCATATATAGAAGAGCATAGCGTCTGCAGCATTTTAAGAAACTCCAGTTGCAAAATGCACAATGTACAGTGAGAGCAGAGATCAGTCCAGGGCAGGTTGGCAGCAGCCACTAGGGAAGATTCTTCAGGGCACAACGGGTGGCAAGTGGTGGGCCAGACTGACTGCCACTTACCATCTCTGTCCTCTGCTCTGGGCTGCTGTGCTGCAAACGGCACAAACCCAGACACTTGCTACCCTACAAACAGAATGCCTGCCCGTCGCCCAGGGCTGGCTGCCAGAGGACTGCTCTTAACAGTTTTTGTTTATTAAATCTATCCCCATTTTTTAAAAAAATCTTATGAACATTATCATGTTATCAAATTTCTCAGACATCTTAAAACTCTCTCATTCTCGGTGCTTTTATGTATTTATTCTTTCCCTTGTCTGTCAAAAGATAAAGAAGTTTAGTGGAGAAAAATCTGTATTTTATTATCCTTTTAACTCTGTTAAAAGCAAGAAAAAAAGCATACCAAGAAAAAAACAGGTTGTGGTTGTTACATGGTGTCCTATGAAAATATTACTTTACTACATAAATAACTAGGTCTATCTGATAGCTTACCTACCGTGTCTTTAAACTCAGGCAAGCTGTTGTCCCAGTGCAACGGTACAGTCTTGCCTGGGAAATACCTTACCATATTAGGCAATCAGGCCCCAATAGAGAAGAAAAAGCAAAACAGACCTAGGGTTTTACCTAAAAGGAGAAAGGCCAAGAACCTGCCCAACGGTAGAGAGTGACCAGCTGGGAGCTTCATGAGGTTAACAGGATGAAAGAATGCTGCTTGGGAGAAAAGACCCGGCAAACAGCCAGGGGCAGTCAGGAGAGTTAGAGAAAGAGCACATTCGTCCAGAGAGGCGGGGAGTGGGAAGGGGTGGGGGGTGGAGGGGTAGGGGGAGTGGGGGGTGGAGGTGGGGAGAAAACTAGTAAAGCCCTGTCTAAACAGAATTGCTAGAAAATCCACACAAGAGAAACAAGACAGGACAGTAATTTGAGTTCAACACTGCAAGTTGGCTTGACCCACAGAGAAATTTTAGGATATGGTTTGCTTGGAAGCTCTTGGGATTCTGAGTGAAATTTCGAAACATTCAGTCTTGTTCTTTTCTATACATTTTATCCCCCTCTAACTCAGCAATTCCTAAAAACCTCCTCAGAATATCTCAGAAAGCCAGGTATAGTGGCATGTCTGCAACCCCAGTATTCAGGAAGGAGGTTGGAAGAGGCAGCCTGAGCTCTGGAGTGAGTTCCTGACTTAAACAACAACAAAAGGTCTTCCTGTTGGAGTTACAGAGGAATCTGACTGGGCTTTAGGTCTCACATTTTTTTTTTCTCTAAGGGAACATTAGTAGATAACTGAAATACATGATTTTAAAGGTTGATGAATGTCCCGAAAGTCATGTTCACAACTGACTAAGGAATTCAGGAATCACCATTAGTAACTTATATGTAGCACTTTCATCTTTATCATATAAAAGCCAAGTAGTATATAGTATAATTATCTTTAGTTTATAAATGAGGACACTGAAGCAATAAGAAGTATCTTATCTAAAATAGTTGGGTGGTTAAGCTGAGATTTAAACGCTGGGATCTTAGTTTCTGGGTCTGGACTCGGTTCTCTGCCAGCTGTGTGTCACAGCAGTCTGAGATGCACGGTAAGTGACACACACACACACACACACACACACACACACACACAAATGGCAGGCGGTAAGAAAATGGGAGCTGGGAATGGAATTCTGCCATCTTTGCCCCAACTCCTCTCTGGGCCTCTGTGTGACTTTGATTTCTTAACCATGCAGACAGTGTCTGTGTGTGACAAAGAAAAACTGTGGGCTTTTATGTGCCACCGTGCAGGTATGAGGGTCAGAGGACAACTTTTGAGAGTGGTTCTCTTCTTTCACCGTGGATTCTGGGGACCGACCTTGGGTCATCAGGCTCTCGTGTGGCAAGTGCTTTTGCCCACTGCACCATTGCACAGGCCCTGCTATCTTCAAAATGAGACACATCGTTAACTCAAGGGCTTTAAAGCTGGTCGGTTCCAAACTCAGCTATGATGGTCTCTGAACCACCACAAACTAAGTCAAACTTAAGAATTCAGTAGCATCTAGAAATAAACGTTTCTCAAAAAAAAGTTTCATAACTGAAATGGAAGAGCTACTTAATAAAAATATAATAAAGTCAAGAAAATAAGACAGAGCAAAGGGAACTAAGAGGTGAGTCAACTCAAGAATGTTCATGGCTTAATCTGCACCCTCCTGTGGCTCAGGAGCAGACCCAACGCTCTGGACAAGCTCTGCAGAGAGCTGGTGGTCTTCATGTCAAAGGGTGTCAGAGGAGTCTCTGGGATAGCCAGCTCTTTCATACCACGTTGAGAAAAAAGGACAGACAGATTTTTGATTAATATCACTAGACAAGTAAAAATCATGGCAGAGAACAAATCCAAAACTTATTGTATTGTTGTTTTTAATTTGGAAAAGAGCGAAATCACTCATATTCTTAAAGTCAAGAGGCAAGGCTGTTCTCCCATGAGAGTCGTCAGTTTTCTTGCTTTGAATTTTGGAGTGCTCCAGAGTTTTGTCTTTCGCCCTTCTCTGGAGTTATTTTCTTAGTAACTGCATCCAGTTCCATGGTTTTAGAGATGATCTGCATGTTTACTGACATTGAGTTTAGAAATCCTGCCTGGACAGCTAACTTCGAACTCTAGGTGTACATTCATATGCTTGCTTTACATCTCCATGTAACCTGTGTCAGCTGGACCCAGTGCTCAGCACGTCCACACCCCACACCCCACAGTGGAGGCCTGCTCTTCTTCTGCCAGACTTGGTCTTGCTTTAGCACTCTCCGTCGCAGCTATGAGGCTCTACCCTTAGAAATGACTTAGCTCTGGTGTTCACCCCTCTTTCTTCATACTCTAAACAGTAAATCTAGGTGGTTCCAATTTCAAAATGCATCCTGAATGTCACTCCTTACAGTCTTTCTGCTCTCAGCTCGGTCCTAAAGTGCCTTCCTTCACTTTCCCTGTATTACAGAACCAGCCTCCTAACTGATGCATCTCCTCAGAGCATATTCTTCAATATGGCAGCAGAATCCATAAAACAGACATACACACATCACTCAGGTGTGAAAAAAACCTAAAACAGGTACCCACCCCCACAAACCAAGCCTGCCGCTGTCATGGTGACATCGTCCATTCCGCCCACCCCTTTGTTCATTCTGCTGAGGCCACACTTGTGTTTTCAGCCTGTCTGCAAACACACAGGGCACACCCTCGTCAGGGTCTTCGTGGCTGCTGTTCTCTCTGCTTTCACCCTACCCTCCTATGTCCAATACAGGTTCCCATGTCACATCCTTTACGCCCAAATCCTGACACCCAAATCCTGTTTTGACAACACAGTCTAGACTGATTGTCCTATTTATACTCAAGCTCCTGTCCACATAACACTTTTTCCTCTTTACTGTTTTTTCCATAGCACTTAGCACCTATTTAAGTGTGTATTCATTGTAGTTCTCTCTTATTGGAAAGTAAATTCTACAAGAACAGGGCTTTTTTTCATTCATCATTTTTAGATTCATCCTCAGAATCTATAAAAATGCCCGGCCACAAATGGTGCATAAGAGCACTAGAGAACGAACGGGACGATCCGGCCAAAGGGAAGCAGCAGAGCACTAGCGCAGTCAGAGGTCAGCTGGAGAGATGCTTCTGGGGCTTTGATTTCTCCTTAACGTTCAGAACTGAGCCTTGCCAGAAAAGTTAAGTTATACTCTTATTTACTTCATTGGAAAGCACTTACATTGTTTACCTCTTTTAGAGCACCCTGCCAACGGATCTCTCCACTAGCAGGACAGGCCGATACCTCAAATCCACAAATTAAGGATGCATTTTAAAGGATGGCTGATGGTTCAATCCTCCAGAATTCCGTTCAGGATTAAGACAGCTCCACTGCCCATGCAGAGGCAAAGTTTCAATGAACTGGTTCAGATCGAGTATAGTCTGATTCTGCTAAAAAATCTTTAGGGAATTACAGATGCAGGTGGACTTTCCTAACAAAAGAATGTTAATTCTTACTTCCTGACAGATATAGATACTAACCTATGTGAAGGGACTCTTACTCAGTGAACAGCCTCGAAGTTCTCTAGGATCCTTCATTCAAGGAGGTCAAAAGCTACTAGCAAGTCAATTCAAACATGGAACCTGCTAGAAGAAAATCCAGACGGATGGACAGGGTGTGGCAAGGAGTGCGAGCCATTTCTTCAGTCTGCGTCCCTCCTGTCCCAAAAAGGTTCCCCTGATGCAAGCCCCAGATCACCCAAGCGTCCATGTCTCCAAGGAACTAGCGTCTTTAGACCTTAGTTTTCTTAACTGAGGTTAGGCTCTTGAACCAAGTTACCTCTGAATTATCTTATAACTCACGACACAAAGAGTTACAAGGCAAACGTCTTTACTGAGCAAGCTTCTCCACTGACCCCGTAAAACAGCAGCTCTGTCTTGGGTCTGCTTCTTTTTAGGGTATCGCTCTGCTTGCTGCTCACTAACATCTTTTCTGCTGACTACTTGTGCCCTCTAGTGATAAAGTCAATTACACAACGAGACCGGGCTGGGAACCAGACCGCCTGCCCCACAAGAACAGATGGGGAAAACAAGCAAACTTCATGTCAAGCAAAAGACAGGCCAAAGATGAAGGCAGGAACAGACAGAAAGGATCCAAATGCTGTGCCTGTGGCTGCTCTGCCCAGAGCAGATACTCTAGAGTGCCCCCCTAACAGCCACCCACACTCTGGCCTGCCCCCCTAACAGCCACCCACACTCTGGCCTGCCCCCCCCACAACAGCCACCCACACTCTGGCCTGCCCCCCACACACAACAGCCACCCACACTCTGGCCTGCCCCCCTAACAGCCACCCACACTCTGGCCTGCCCCCCTAACAGCCACCCACACTCTGGCCTGCCCCCCCCACAACAGCCACCCACACTCTGGTCTGCCCCCCCACAACAGCCACCCACACTCTGGCCTGCCCCCCAACAGCCACCCACACTCTGGCCTGCCCCCCCCCACAACAGCCACCCACACTGTGACCTGCCCCCCACAACAGCTACCCACACTCTGGCCTGCCCCCCACACAACAGCCACCCACACGCTGGCCTGCACCCCACACAACAGCCACCCACACTCTGGCCTGCCCCCCCCACGACAGCCACCCATACTCTGGCCTGCCCCCCCAACGACAGCCACCCACACTCTGGCCTGCCCCCCCCACAATAGCCACCCACACTCTGGCCTGCCCCCCCACAACAGCCACCCACACTCTGGCCTGCCCCCCCCCACAACAGCCACCCACACTCTGGCCTGCCCCCCCCCCACAACAGCCACCCACACTCTGGCCTGCCCCCCCCACAACAGCCACCCACACTCTGGCCTGCCCCCCCCCACAACAGCCACCCACACTCTGGCCTGCCCCCCCCCACACAACAGCCACCCACACTCTGGCCTGCCCCCCCCACAACAGCCACCCACACTCTGGCCTGCCCCCCCCCACAACAGCCACCCACACTCTGGCCTGCCCCCCCCCACAACAGCCACCCACACTCTGGCCTGCCCCCCCACAACAGCCACCCACACTCTGGCCTGCCCCCCCCATGACAGCCACCCACACTCTGGCCTGCCCCCCCCATGACAGCCACCCACACTCTGGCCTGCCCCCCCCACACAACAGCCACCCACACTCTGGCCTGCCCCCCCCACAACAGCCACCCACACTCTGGCCTGCCCCCCCACAACAGCCACCCACACTCTGGCCTGCCCCCCCCCACAACAGCCACCCACACTCTGGCCTGCCCCCCCCCCACGACAGCCACCCACACTCTGGCCTACCCCCCCTACGACAGCCACCCACACTCTGGCCTGCCCCCACAACAGCCACCCACACTCTGGCCTGCCCCCCCCCCACAATAGCCACCCACACTCTGGCCTGCCCCCCCCACAATAGCCACCCATACTCTGGCCTGTGCCCCCCACAACAGCCACCCACACTCTGGCCTGCCCCCCCCACAATAGCTACCCACACTCTGGCCTGCCCCCCCCACAACAGCCACCCACACTCTGGCCTCCCCCCCTACGACAGCTACCCACACTCTGGCCTGCCCTCCCACACAACAGCCACCCACACGCTGGCCTGCCCCCCACAACAGCCACCCACACTCTGGCCTGCCCCCCCCACAACAGCCACCCACATTCTGGCCTGCCCCCCCACAACAGTCACCCACACTCTGGCCTGCCCCCACAATAGCCACCCACACTCTGGCCTGCCCCCCCCACAATAGCCACCCACACTCTGGCCTGCCCCCCCCCACAACAGCCACCCACACTCTGGCCTCCCCCCCCCTACGACAGCTACCCACACTCTGGCCTGCCCTCGCACACAACAGCCACCCACACGCTGGCCTGCCCCCCACAACAGCCACCCACACTCTGGCCTGCCCCCCCCACAACAGCCACCCACATTCTGGCCTGCCCCCCCCACAACAGTCACCCACACTCTGGCCTGCCCCCCCCCCACGACAGCCACCCACACTCTGGCCTGCCCCCCACACTCTTGGCCTGTCCCCACAACAGCTGCCTAGACCTTTGCTTCAGTTCAGCTTTCCTTGGGTTTAGCTACTTATAGTCAGACTGTCTGAAAATATTAAGTGGAAATTCCAGACTAGCCAACTCATACATTTTAAAAATTGTGTATTGTTTTGAGAAGTATGATAAAATCTCATACAATCCTGCTCTGTCCTGCCTGGAACACAAATTAGTTCTTTGTCCAGAATCTGCCATGTTGCCCCTAGTCATTTAAGAGCCTTCTTAGCAATCAGCTCAACTTTATAGACATCAAGATTCTAGTGCGTGTGTTCCAGTCTCATTTTACTAAGTAATGTCCTGCAATATGGGAGTAATGATGTTCATTTTATTCAGTATACAGTTGTTCCATTTTATTATTGTTTACCTTGACTGACTCATAGGCTAAAATCATAGGTACACAAGAGAAAGCATAGTACACACAGGCAGTAGAGTTCCACCTTCAATCTTAGGCAGCCTCTAAATAAACGATAAAGGAGGACTGCTTTATAGAAAACATCAAACACATTCATAAAGAGATATAGAGAGAAAGACATTCATATTAACATGTAAATTCAGGGGTTTTTGACTTAGTAAGACAAGCTATCTGAAGATGTTCAGAGACCTGCAACATAATGTAGAGAGGAAGCAGAACTGCTTACACACGGTTGTCAAGGAGGAACCAAGACTTCAGAATGCAAGGTCTTCGTCGGTTTCCCTAGCTGGTGGGTTTACCAGGGGAGTTGTTGGGACCATTTACTTACTTGATAAGCAAGGTCTGTAGACTTCTTATTGTGTTCTTTACAACACAGGAACAACAACAAGTAACTGCCTTCTTCATCATCTGTGCATGAGAAAACATCTGCACTGTCCTTGGCTATGAATCTCATGTAAATAAATCTTGGTTACAATTTCATAAGTACTTAAAAGAGGAGATGGATTTTAGCGATATCAGCAGAGCTCAGGTTACACAGAAGGCCTTCCTAGCCACACGAGTGTTACTGGCAGGTGGTCAGACACTAAGGAATCTTCTGAAATATTTAAAAAAGAGAGAGAAAAGAATCATATAGATTGGGAATCACCTTGCTCTAATCCTAAGTGGAGACATATGGTAGTGATAATAACTATTGAAGTTTGTTTCTTAAAATTAAATATCGCTGAATGAGTCCATATAAAATTATGGTGAAAAATAAAAATAAAAAAGGTCATCTTTTGGATCAAAGAATTGACTGAAAAGGGGCAATAGAGAACTTTATGAGGTGATGAAGGTTACACACCCTGCCAGATGGCAACGATACTGGCAGATGCAGGTCAAGATGCCCTAAATGGTGCATTTTACATTTGCGTATTTTATTAGCTATAAGTGACATTTCAGTTGACTAACAGATGTCAGAATCTTGGGGGGAGTCAACGTTAAAAGCGATGAGTATTGCCACTAGAGAAAGAGAGAAGAGCCGGCACAGCCTCCGTAGCAGATACAGTTCCATTGACTAAAGCCAAGGAGGGCCTTACTAAAGCAGTGTCCACACTGATCAGTGCCGGGGCCAGCCACCTCAACAGCATGTTCCTCTTCTGACTAGCACATTGGATGTTGTAGAGCCGAGTCCACTTTACAGCCTAAAGGAGGGACAGTGTGTTATAGAGAAGAGAGACAGAGTGGTCCTAAGAGTCATTAGATACTACTGACTATCTTTAGGTACAATCCTAACAATTTATTCTGGGTCATTACTAAGTATGTCTTCTGTGGGACCATATGGGAATGCCGACTAGAATTAGCAAAGAGTGAACTAGGAAGGAAAACAGAGACCAAGTAATGGAATATGCAAACATTAGACTATTTTTAAAAGGCAGCTCACCTAGGCTGACTCAGCAGCAGCCTTTCCTTTGCAGACTCCAGGGAGAGCAGGGAAATGGCACCTCCTGGCAAGTGCTTGGGACAACCCTAGTGTCAGTGGCTTGAATATGCTTGGCCCAGGGAATGGCACTATTAGGAGGTGAAGCCTTGTTGGAGGAACTACATCACTGTGGGGGTGGGCTTTGAGACCCTCCTCCTAGCTGCCTGGAGGCAAGTCTGCTCCTGGCTTCCTTCAGATGAAGATGTAGAACTCTCACCTCCTCCAGCATCATGTCTGCCTGCACACTGCCGTGCTTCTCGCCATGATGAAAATGGACTGAACCTCAGAACCTGTAAGCCAGCCTCAACAGAATACTGTCCTTTAAAGTTGCCTTGGGCGTGGTGTCTCTTCCCAGCAATGGAAACCCTAAGATACCTAGATACCCAGCTAGAGGTATTGTCTGCTTAGATTAACACTGGAGTCTACCTGACATATGGGAGACACTAGTAGATGCCACAAACGATTGGATAGATGGAATATTCTTTACATGACAAATAACTTTTGTGTAAAGCCTTAGCAGCCTATGCTTTTCTACAGAGACCAGAAAGTCTTCTCCATGGATTTAATTCAACAGTCTTAAAATGAAATCCCCTAAGAGGAATTTCCCTAAGAGGAATTCTCTAAGCACTGTACCAAGATCACTTTTAATTCTTCTTACTTCATGTACCCTAGGCTAAGATTTTGCAATGCCAACAAGGTCACTACAGACAGAGACTTCTTCCTGGTAAAAGATATCCTATGACAACAAGATCTGCCTTATAGTTCCTAGGATCTAAATGACCTGTACTAAAACCCTATGGGGATCATGGCCTTTCCGATGCTTTCTAATCTATTACTCAGATTCTCTGTTTAAGCACATTTCCCCAAAGGAACTTTTCTTCCTTTAAAAGCCTTTCCAAATCCCTTAAAGTAGAAAGTTGCTAGCATACATGCACAGTCTCTCTCTCTCTCTCTCTCTCTCTCTCTCTCTCTCTCTCTCTCACACACACACACACACACACACACACACACACACACACTTGCTCCAAGGGATTTTTCAGTGTCATTTCTAAACAACATAATTCATCTTTATAACACAGCCTCAACATCAATCAAGGTAGACAATTCTTAGCTATATTATTATTAATTAGCCCTCTCCCTCCCATTCAAGTCAAGGTCTCACTATGTAGCCCAGTCTGGCCTTAAATTTGCCATACAGGAGCTAGAGATGGCCTTAACGGTAAAGTATATCTGAATTCAGATTCTTAGTATCTATATAAAAAGGCCACAGACATCACTGTATGCCTACAATCCCTGTACTTGGGAGGCAGAATTCAGGAGGATTCATAAAATTTGTTAAGCAGCCTGTCTAGAGCAATTAATGAGCTCCAGGTTCAGTGAGAAATCCTTTTGCAAACACTAAGGTTTCCATAAACCTGTGCACACATATGCAAATGTATCCACACTTATCCCCCAACATATGAATACAGACACACACACACCCCAAAACCAAGAAGCAGTGGTCTTCTCACCACAAACTCATAAGGGATCATAAGCACACACCACCACACAAGTACTATTTGGCATCTTAACTGTTTAGACAGAACAACAATGATTTACTACTTATGTCTATATTGGTAAAAATGAGCTAGCTGATTTTCTTTAGATAATTAAATATATTCTGAGAATACATGTACAATATACTAAACTGCATGGTGCTAGAAGGCTATCACTTTAGATGCTCTGAAAAGCAAAGGAGATGGATTTGCATAAATCCCAAACCGAATTCCCTCTCCTGTAAGTGATGCCTCAGCGTTTTAGATGGGTAATGCTGGGTGTAGGACTTTGAGTGTAGACAGTGTAGACAGTTTCAGACACAGGTGTCTGGCTTCAAAAAATCAAGTTACAAAAGAGGTGAGGTGCTTACCCTTACTCAAAGATAAATATAAATAACTTTTAAACAGCCCCAAATTTTATGTTCACCATATTTATGTTCTCGGTTAGAGGAGAAACATTAGAAACTTGTCTTACTTTCTTCTTTTCTTCCAACAGTTTCTAAGTACTTTATGCAATCCAGTAATAGTCAAGAAGAAAACAGCAGAGCCTGTATCAGCGTTGACGGCCGGCAGTGAGCACAGCCTAAGACCAGAGCGTTGTTCAAGCTCGTGAGCAGAGCTACAGCGCAGGGAAAAGCAGCGCCAGCGAGCGGCCTGCCTCGCTTCACCCTCGACACGCCTGCGCCCGGATCTGCTCATCTCCTAAAGCTGCATGCCGCACACTGTGTGTCCCCGCCGGTCACTTACCCATGCTTCTTTGACCTCCTCAGAGACGTCTGCTTCATCCTCCTGAAATGGAAAGAGGAGGGAAACCATAGAGACCATAGTCAAGGCCTTTCTGAAAACAGCAAGCTCAGTTCCTACCAATTACACTTCTCGGTCTTTCAAATGTGGGCAAGGAGACTGAAAGACAAGGAACGCCACCACTGCCACTTCAACACCTGCCACAGGCAGGGGACTTGGAAGCACCACTGTGGTTAAAAATGCTGAATCAAATACATCGAGTTTATTTCACTGTGTCAAAAGCTGTCAGCTCGTGGTCTGGAGATGCAGCATACTGGGAGAGTGCTTGCTTGTCCAGTGTGTACAAGGCTGAGTTCAATCCCCTTGTCTTAGGAAAGACAAGGAAATGCATTTCACTAAAAGATGGTCTGTAATGGATGACTACTACTATTATATTTTTTGACAACCTGAATAGTTTTGCCTAACTTTCAAATTGGTCATTAGGAACAGGGGCCTTGGGTTAGGATGCTGGACATTTGCCTTAAAAATGCTAGTAGCAGGCTTGAATGAGGTTAGAAGCAGCTATGGAGGGAGTGCATTCAAGCACAGCATGTATTTGTGGTTAGTAAGTCATGCCTGTTTTCTACAATTTGATCCTTTTCCTGTCAGAAAGGTCAACCTGAGTCAGATAAATTTGTGTCAACTTACAGATTTTAGCCCTTTGAAATGTTTTTAAACTGCCCCCCCACTCCAAAAAGATGCGTTTTTACAAATCTGAATGTTTTGCCAGCATGCAAGTATGTGTACATCCCTGTGCGTGTTGGAGCCCTGGAACTGGGGTTACTGATGGCTGTGAGCCACCATGTGGGTCCTGAGAATTGAACCTGGTTCAACTGAACCCTCCTTCAAAATCTTATTATCCTAAAATAGTTAGAATCAGCTTATAGGTAGTCTTAAGAAACTGTTGACTACATGACTCTCAGGGACCATTAGAGAGGACTGCTAAAGTTTGCCAAATTTATCTGCTTGTTCACACAATAGCTGAAATCTCCAGTTTTCAAAATCCTCTATCAGTTGCATGTCTACATTGTGTCAGGACTGCTCTAGGCACTTAGCAGAAACACACGGAGTGAGGCCCATACTAGCAGAGTCTTTTCTCAGTAAAAGTTCTCTGCCGTCTCTGAGTCATGGCCTCCCACGGTGCTCTTTCCTTCCTTCTCCACAGGAAGGCTGGCAGCCACAGGCGGGACAATGGGCTGCATAGACCAATGGACTTACGTCATTTGTCCAGAAGTTGATGCCCGTGCCTCTTCGCCGATCTTTAGGTCGTCTCCTCTCTCGGCTAGACAGCTTGTTAGAGGACTGATCATCCAAATCAGCTTCTTCTTTCTCTGCCCAAAGACAACACACAATGCAGACCTTAAAACCTGCGCATGCACACTGGGGACTGACTTCTGGAGCTGTACATACCACTCATGTCCTTTTCCTTTGCTGTTGCGGTGTGTGTGGTAGTCTCTGAATTCCCAGAATCAGGGACGGAAGCTCTGCTTGTACGCAGTAGATGAGAACCAGCATATAGTGAGGGTCTTGATGCAGAAGGAGAGACTGGGGTTGAGGGTTCGTCGGGTTGAGTTGGACACCTCAGGCGGTGATAGATAGGCTGGAAATAATTCACAGCATGAGATGTTAGGGGTCAAGTTCAGAGGATAAAGACAGTAGAGGTCCCAAAATGGGCCTCTTCAATATTCAGGAGCCTCATTACAGTTGAGGTTCAGTTAGTACCTACGAGCTGCATGAGAATTAGTAAGCGGTCAGAAGCCAGCAGCTTCTGGACTCCTACTCTGAGGACTCCATCATGACCACAGCAGCTGAGACACTGTTGCTAAAATGACTAAATCACTCAGTGTTCATAAAAATTTTTTATCTCAAAAATGGGAAGAGCAATGGTGTTTTTAAGATGGAGTTGCTCAAAGCCAGAGGACTTGGGAAATAAAAAGCTCAGGAGTTTGAGGCAGGGAACAAGAGTGGGAGGCGGCGACAGAGGGCAAACGTCTGGATGATCCATGGACATGCGGCACGACTCACCGTAAAGCTCATTTCCTCTCATGCTCTAGACATAAGACAAGGGCCTGGCACACGCTAGGCAGGGCTATCCCACCACACAAGGGCCTGGCACACGCTAGGCAGGGCTATCCCACCACACAAGGGCCTGGCACACGCTAGGCAGGGCTATCCCACCACACAAGGGCCTGGCACACGCTAGGCAAGGCTATCCCACTGAACCACTTTCCTGAAATTAAAAAATTTCTGGTTTCCTCTTGATTTTTTTTTTTTTTTGAGAGTTAAAACATAGTTAACTGGAGATTCTTCTAGGTTCACAATGTGGAGGCTATGTACCTTTAAGTTTATAAACTATAAAGACAGAAACAACAAAGTCAAAAAGTTTTGGAATGAGACAGAATTTGGCTTAAAGTCTATCCTTGGCAGGTAGTAACTGTGTAAACTTGAAAAAGTTAACTTCTCTGGCCTCAGGCTCCTCATCTGTAAGTCGGGGATGAGCCATCCTCTGCCAGGATGGTGAGGGCTTAATTAGAAAATGTGTGTTAGGCACCTGAACTCCATCTGAGAATCAGAACTCAGTAAACATTAAGTTAACAAATGAAACGCATGGCAGTATCAGTTCACGGGACTTAGCACTCAGAGCGCCAATAAGTGAGACACCTTCATCCTGTCACAACAGGAACTGGCACATTAGGACACTAGTGAGCGAGAAGGAGCAGTGATGACAGTGACAGGGACAACGGTTACCAGGGAGACCAGGAGCATATTTGCCCTAATAATACCCTTGGCCCTCTCTGCAAATGTCCCCGTCACTAGACACATGTCCACACAGATGGCGACTCTCAGGAGCCTAGGAAGCTGCACAGCAGTGTGGGACAAGCTGCATGGTCGGACTGCATGTATTCCACTCCATGGCCGGCCACTCCATGTGCAGAGGTGAGCTGCGTGTAAGGTAAGTTACTTGGCCTGTGGGACTCAATTCCCTCGTTTATAAAACAGGAATGCTAATGTCAATCTTAGAGGGGTCTCCTGAGGATACACCAATTAATATATTTTCAAGGCTTGAAACAGTGTCTGGCATAAGAACACTTAGCTCTCAATTTGTATCTTCTTATACTATATCCTCTCTTTAAAGACTAGAAAGGCATTCACTCGAAAGCATTAGTTAACTCTGAGGAGAAAACTGATCACTTAAAGAACTGAAACCCTTTGGGGGTTTTCAGCCAAATAGGTCTGCACCAAAGACAGCTATAAACACCAGTGTCTTTCAGGAATTGCTCACTTCAAGGTAGAGTAATATGCACATCACCACCGATGAAGGTTCGCCAAATTATTGTGCTTGTGGGCAGAGCATGCTAGCAAAAAGAGCTCACCTCTTCACCCAGACTTCTGCCCCATGGGTAACGGCCCTCACCAGCTTCCTTTGTGGGGGCTGCCGACGGCTCCGGATTCTTGGCGCTCCCTTCGAGCCCACCAGGATCTTCAAGCTTCTCACCAGGTTGTTCCTGAGTTTGTCTCTCTGCCCTCGATCGGCTGAAAGTCTTTTCTGCTTCTTGGAGGTCTGTTAGGGTAACACCCTGGGGAAATATCAAGTGGTAAAGACAATCACACAGCGAAACTGCCTCCAAAACAACCCAAATGAATCTCCCAACAGAAGGCCATTTCTAGCAACATACGCTTAAAATAAGCACCATGGTGTGCAGAGAACTCAGCCCTAATCTGCGTATACTCTAAACTAATACTTCAGATTTCCTAAGTTGGTCTTCCAAAAACAGGTCAACAGTGATATCCACTGTTACAGACTATGCGGTCCATACCACACTGTGCCCAGTTATTTGAGTGCACTTTACCCTCTCCTGAGATCAAATGGTTATTACCTTCTTATTCTCTGAGCAGTAAATACTGGAAAAACCAAACTTTTAAAACCTGGTTCAAGAAGGTGAAAATTCATAGCTAGGCAAAAACAACAAAGCTTTCTGAAATGCTATATTGTTTTTTTTTCTCTACTGTCATTTCCTGAGTAATTCTAGGAATCAAACAGAGATGTGTGAACAATTACTGTTCCCCTTGGGATCATTGGAGCAGCATGACAGAGGCAAAGCTAAGTGGTAGACCTGGGCAGGATGGCACTAAGGAGAGAGTGGGATTATTACAGTAGAGTGGGTACGTTTTTAGAGCCTTGGAGCAGGCCATGTCCCAAAGCCAGAAGGCAGGCACTAACTACTAAACCCATAGTATCCTTTTCACTTTATAAAATTATATGTATACAAGCATATTGCTCGCAGAGGATGCTGGATCCCCTGAAGCTGGAGTGACAGATGGTTGTGAGTCACCTGACAATGTGGGGTCCTCTGCTCGACCAGAAAGCACCCTTACTGAAGGACTCCCTCTCTAGTTTCATAGCTGCCTTTGAAAAAATAACTAATTCATAATTTTGTTCACTCGTTTAAATAACTGATGTCTTTAAGCAATTAAACTACAGAGGCAAGTCAAGTAATTCTTTTCAAGAAACTTTCTTCAAAGATTTATTTGTAGTTATGGGTATACGTGAGCCTGCCAGAGTTGATGGATGCTGTGTGCATGGCGGAGACCTATGAAGAAGCCAGAAAGGGTGTGGAGCTTCTGGAACTAAGTTCCAGGTGGTTGTAAGCCACTGTGTAGACACTGGAAACTGAACCTGGGCCCTCTGCAAGGGCAGTAAGTGCTCTTAACTGTTGACCTAGTTCACCAGCACCCTTTTCAAGACGTGTCTCATCTACCAGAAATTACATGAAAAAAGAAGATGATCATAAGGTACTGTGTCCACATTAACATAGAAACCCCGGGACGCGAGGAGACGGCTTGGGGATAAGTGAGTGAGAGGACCAGGGTCTGGACCCACAGAACCCAGGCAAGCACACCGACGGGGAGGTGCGGAGCACAGACAAGTGCATGCACAGCAAGTTCACTGCTACGATCAGAAGTGAGTGAGAGACGTGCCTCAGTTCCAGAAGACAACGGCTAACACATGAAGTGTTCTCCCCTGACCTCAACAAGTGCTTCCTTGGAAGGGTGTCAGGGGCAAAAGGCACTGTGGCTAAAGGGCCTGTCCAAAGACTCAAACAGGAGGTGGGGATGGTGTGGGGCCCTTCAGCAGTTTAGCAAAGGTGAGGGAGAGGGAGGAGACTGCGGGCAGTGAGACCCAGGGAAGCGGGCAGGGCCTGGGCCATCTGCCACAGTAAAGAACTGGAGCCTTACTTTCCGGATAATTTTTCTTCTGTGGACCCTGTGTCCCTTTAAGAACCTGACAAAATATTTTCAAAGGTCATATACACATTCTGAAGAGTCTAAAGAGCCTTCCTAGTTCTGATGTGGACCTTGGCTCCCTTTCCAGAGTCCTCTTCTACAAAATGTCTTTCTTTCTCTTTCCTCTCCCTCTCTCCCGTCCTCCCTCCCTCCCTTCCTATGTAGCCCAGGCTGGCCTCTACACCACTGTGTAGCTGAGCCTGGCCTTCAGCTCCTGTTCTTACTCCCTCTACCTCCCAAAGGCTGGGGTCTCCCGCGTGCCCACCAGGTCCGCTCTCCTTACCAGACACTTGTGCGCCTCTGCCCTTCCACTTTAATTATATGTCATTCTCCAGATATGTTTTCCTGTCTCTTCATAAAAAATTTAAAACCATATAAGAATAGTCTATATGCCAGACTATTATTTCTCACCCATTGATATAATCAATATATATGCATACATATCCTGATTATTTATCTACTGTAACTGAAGGAGAAGATGATAGTAGAGATATAGTCAGTAGGCTATTTAAAGCCTGAGGGCCTGAGTTTGACACATGGGACCCACATGGTAGAAGGAAAGAACTGATTCTCACAAGCTGTCCTCTGGACTCCACGTGTGATTCCCCA
The DNA here is from genome assembly GCF_947179515.1 of Apodemus sylvaticus. Classification (NCBI taxonomy): domain Eukaryota; kingdom Metazoa; phylum Chordata; class Mammalia; order Rodentia; family Muridae; genus Apodemus; species Apodemus sylvaticus. Next base: position 41,366,009 of record NC_067483.1, read on the forward strand.
TAAAAAAATTTAAATGTAAAAATAATTACAGTCTTCTACTTCACATTTACTAGAGTGGCTATTATATTAAAAATCCTCCAAATTATAATACAAATATTGAGAAAGATCTAGAGAAATGGGGATATTTGTGGATGCTGACAGGAGTGGAAAGCAGGGCAGCTATCATGAGAACAGTACATCCTCAGTATTAAAAATAGGATTATCATACAAGCCAGCGCACACACACACACACATATATTATTTGTATATTCACAAAGGACTGGAAGCAGGGTCTGGAGACATGTGGATAGTCATTTACATGATGGCTTATTGCAGGAGCCATGAGTCTACTAGAAAGTGAATGATAAATTGTGGCATATACATACAGACGTAAGAAATAAAATCGCCAGCCGGTGGTGGTGCACCCTTGTAATCCCAGCACTCTGGGAGGCAGAGGCAGGTAAATTTCTGAATTCAAGGCCAGCCTGGACTACAGAGTAAGTTCCAGAACGGCTAGGGCTACACAGAGAAACCCTGTCTCGGAAAAAAAAAAAAAAAGAAAGAAAAAAAAGAAAAAAAAAAAGAAATAAAATCGATGCCACATGGGCAACGTGAATGAACCTAGCACTACGTTATATTAAATGAGCCAAACGGGCAAGACACATGCCGTACAATTTCATTTATATGATTCATAAAGCAGTTAAACTCAGAGAGAGAGAGAGAAAACGGAAGACTGCTTGTTTTGCATGGAGTGATTGCATAATGAATAGAAAGCTTTATGACGAAGAACATTCTGGAGATGGGCAGTGCTGATGGGAGTTACTTAATGATGCTGAACGTAAACTTAAAACCGTGGAAATGGCCAAGTTTTCGTATGTACTAGAATAAAAGAAAAACAACAAACAGTCCTGGGCTGCATGGAGGATGGATACTATGGGAAGAACAGAAACAGCTGCATCCAGGGAGGCCAGGAAAGACAGATCATCTTTGGTAACTGTATTGTATGCTGTCCCTTTCGCAGTCATCAGCACTCTCTCCTGACTTCCGCACCACCTAAATAGAAAATTAAAGACCGCTCCTTTCTGCCACACCGGTTTCTCGTTCATCTGCGATGCCCCTGCTACCTCTGGTTTTCTCTTCATTCTGCTTCCTTGCTCTCTCAACTTCCTTCAGTGCCCTTCTCGCGGCCTTTCCTCCACGCTCAAGGCCGTACAGCCTGAGGCCCTGCCCTTGCCACTCTGCTGGGACGACTCTGAACTGTGTCCTAACTAGTCTTCTGGTTTCCTGGCTTAGCAACCATCTTCTACCTATATGCCAGCCTCTGCAAATAGTGTCTGCCACATCACATTCTTCCTTAAACCGCTCTCACGGCTCCTGTAACAGGCCTTTCTTCTAACTGAAATATAACTCACGTATCGGAAAACTCTGCCCTTTACTGTTGGTGATCCGCTGGTTCCTAGGGTGCTCTGAGCTTTCCCACTGCCACTGCTCTCAACTCAGGACATTTTCATCAGCTCCGAAAGAAGCCACAGCCAGTAGCAAGTCTCTTCCCGCTCTTCTTCCCTGAACCCCAAGCATTAGCCATCTGTCTGTCCATCCCTCCCTCTGTCCCTCTCCCCCTCCCCCACTTTCTCTACCTCTCCCTGGCTATGTCATTTTGGACACACCACATAATGGACTACTAACAAATGAGCTCTTTGTGCCCGGGTTGTTTTACTTGAAATGTTTTCTCAAAGTTCATCTGTGCTGTAACACCACTTTAATTTTGTTTATTCATGTGTATTTCTGTGTGTGGATTTATGTATGTGTATGCAGATGCCCACAGGAGGCCAGACAAGGCTGCTGGATCCCCTGGATGTGGAGATACAGGCTGTTGTAAGCTTCCTGATATGAGCATTGGGAACTGAACCTGATCCTTTGCAAGAGCAGCAAGTGCTAACTGCCAAAGCATTATTTCCAGCTCCTATAACATTCAATTTTAATTCCAAATAAAATTTCCCTGTATGGGCATGGCACATTCTGTTCATTCTTATTATGAAGTACATTACTGGATTAGTTGTACTTTGGCTATTTTGAATAATGCTGTTATATCATTCTCTATACAAGTTTATATGTGAATATATGTTTTCATTTATTTATCTAAGAGTAGTCTGTGTGTGTTGGGTCAAATGGAAAGTCTATGTTTAACTCTTTGAACTGCTGTCAGTTAGAGGTTCTCCATGTGTGGAGGGCCACAAGGCTTCTCAAAAGTTCTTACGCAAAGCTGGAATGAGCCGGGAGGAATGGGGGTGAGCACGAGTAGAGGGGGCCATAAACGTATTAGACTCCACACAGTATACCCCTAGACGTGGTGACAACTGTGATGGCATCACAGTGGCTGGGGTAAAAGCATTCATTTTAGTATGTTTGCTACGTACTTCTGCTGGGGAGGAGAAAGAGGAAAGAACACTGGAGTGGAGCAGGGTCAGGGACACGCTTACCTGAGTAGACCTTCGAGTCTGCCGAGCTTGTCTGGAGCGCGCTTTCCGTAAGGACTCTGCCTCCTCATCCCGTACTGGAGTCAGATAAGACCTAGAAAGAGAGGAAGGAGAAGGAGATCCACATCCTGAAGGGATTCCTGCATGCTGAGAATAAAGGGCGGTAAAGGTCGAAATGACCAGAAAGCTACGTGCCCTCTGTGAATGCTGTTACGGCATTCCGGATATTTGTAAATGTGCCACCACCCATAGAGTGTGCCATCTGTAAAAAGAGAACTGCATTTTGTTTCTTCCCTCTTGTCTCGTTCCTTGCCTTGCCTTTGTGACAGGGAGCTGCGGGCCATGCTAACGAGAGGCAGTGATAGAAGGTGTCCATGCTTTGTTCCTGCTGTCTCCCCGCTCCGGGGAGTTACTGGTTAGCAAGCTTCTTTACACACCACTCACCAAATAACCTAAAGCTTCCTCTCAGAGGAATCCGGCTAAGGTTTGTGTGTACTAATGTTCACATGGAGATTAAAGGTGGATATCAAGTGTCTTCATCATTCTCCTGTGTGTGCTTGCGCATTCACACATTCATGTGTACGAATGCAGGAATGCAAATATTCCTGTGCACACATACCTAACCCTGAACCCTAAAGATGTGTGCCACTACTGCCTGCTTAGTAGGATTTTTGTAGACCAATGCCTATAGGACTTAAAAATTGATCTAGTTCTAAGATTCAGGATAGAGATGATAAAATTATCCCTGCTTTGTGGATGAGACAGCCAAGGCCCAAGGGAACATAAAAACAGCCAAGATCACCAGGTTATTCATTCGCCAAAGACATCACCACGATGCTCTCCTGCATCCAGAACTTTCCTTAATTATTCCACAATGAAACATTTGTTTCTTTGACAAAGCATCGTGGCATTTCAGCTACCTGGATGCCAGCTACATGCAAACCTGTCAGCCGGAGGACTGAGTAGACTGAGCTGTGCCGACCGCTTCCTCTGCATCCCAGCAATGTCGGTGTTACTCAACTGTCTAATGGTACAGGATGGCTTTCACGTTTACAGAAGTAGCCATCAACCCCTTATAAGGCTGCTGTGAAAGAACCTTGACAGTCAAAGAGCATGCGAGACTGAACTCTCCTTTGGAGAGCACTGACTCTACCGTCAGATGCAGAATGGCACGAGAGGCTAGGGAGGTTAACTGTAGACCAGGAGAAAAAAAGTGCTGAGTTCTTCTACCACTTAGTCACTTAGTCACAGAATAAAGAAGATGGCAAAGTGTTTTCTAAGACTTCAGTCAGCTTTAACCATAATGAATCCATATTTATTCTGATTGATTGTGGAAAATAGGCGACTCATCTTCTCGCTAAAAGCCTATTCATTGGTCTGGCCAAAGGAGTCATCTTTAAGTATTCCAGGGGGCTTGGTTCCAGGACGCCCCACCCCCAAGTACCCAAAGCCATGCTCAAGTCACATATAAAATCACACAGGATTGGCAGATTTGTTATACATTCTCTTTAAATATATACCTGAAATCATCTCTAGCTTACTTCCACTGTGTAGTACAATGTAAGCGCTGTGTACCTGGCCATCAGACCAGGTTAGCTGAGGAATGACGAGAGACAATTGCCTGTACATGTTAAGAACAAGTCTATTTTTTCTCCTGCATATTTTCAACTCTATGGTAGAATCCATAGATTGAGAACTTGTGATACAGAACTTTGATTGTACTAAGCTTCCCATGTTTCTATGGGTTTCTACGGGTCTTTAGTTCCTTAGATGGAACTTTGTATAATAATGGAAGCGTCCAATAGTCACCCTTATATAGAAACCAGCAGCCACATTTTAAATGTGGCCAGTGCAACAGAGGACATCCTTTTTAACTTTGTCATTAAATTTTAAACAGCAATACAAGAATACTGACTGTGACACTGGGAAGCACAGCTCTGGAGGGCTGGGAATATTCTGAAGAGACACAATCTCAGCTCTCTCCTTAAATGTGTAAAATGCACACTGAACAGAATTCATAAAGATAGATTGTTTGAGAACAATTGATTACATTTTCTTCTCCACGTTTTCATTTTTCTTCTGTGCTTCCCATAGGACATATTACTATAACCTTATGCTTTTATACAGTAATCTTAAATTTTATGAGCTGGTGCCAGGGCTCCCATCTTCAGGGTATTTATGGTACAGCAAACAGGAAGATGTTCAGAGACCAGAGCACCTCAGAGCCCCCTTTTTTCTAATTCCAGCATTTATAGTCTCTATATCTGTATGCCTTTACCCATACCACCCTGCTTTCCCTTTGCCCCCCTCTACACAGAGAACTCCAAGAAAACAGTTACCTTCTTGTGCAGGCCTGCATAGCAGAATGAAGGTCAAGACATGCATGGAGAAGAACAGCAAGAAAGGTAAGTGGCTGCTGGGAAACGCTGCAGCCTCAGCACCCGTCTCCCTTGGAAACTAGAGTAAGCCTGCACTGCCACTGCTACCCAGCAAGCCAGAGGCAGAGCGTTTGTAATTTGCTAAGAAGCTGTTCCTAGGAAGGGGGAAAAGGAAGGGGAGGAGGGTAAAATCCCGGGGCTCAGCAAGCCAGTGCTACTAATAGTTCCCAAAATACCATTCCATTAGATGCATATTTTATATACTGTACCAAGTCAATCAATACTCCTTGCCATCTGACAGAGGGAGAAGGGGAGTTCTTCTTTACGTGACAGGAGAGGAGTGGAGAGGCGCAGCACTCCGTTCTGGCTATTTCATCTGCCCTTGGGCTACTCTAGCTGTGGCATCCACCCAAGTGAGCTGTAAATACTGCCTCACTGGAGGCTGGGGCCCAGCCAGCTGCTGCATACCAAGAGAGGAAAAGAGACAGCTAAAGAAGAACACATGACAGGGACACGAAGACGACTTTCATCTCTGTATAAAGGGCTAAGCCGGAGAGAAGGAAGCTGTAAGCACCGCTCAGGCTGAGGACTACCTAAGGAGCAGGGAGATTTCTACATCTAAGCAACTTCTGGGAGGAAAGGGCTTACCTAGCTTACAGGGTACAGTCTACCATCTAGGGAAGCCAATCTGAACTCAAGGCAGAAGCCTGCAAGCAGGAACCAAAGCCAAGCCCACAGAGGAATGGCGCTTCCCAGCTTGTTCCTAGGCATCACACATAACACAGGGTCACCTGCCTGGGGGTGGCACTGTCTTCCATGGGTCAGGCCCTCCTCAATCATTAGCTATCAGAAAAACTCCCCACAGACATGTCTCTAAGCCTTTCCGGTGGGAGCAATTCTTTGGTTGAGGTTCCTTTCCCCCAGACATGTCCAGGTCTTGTCAGACTGACAAATAGCCAACCAGCCCACTAGTGTACGTCGTATATTAAGGTCTGGTCTGATTTCAGTTTAGTGGGACTGAGTCCAAAGTGTTACGTGCCACTGTGCACTCGAGTCAGCACTGATATCAGAGCTGACGTTCAAGCAAGGAAGCCATGCTATCGCCTCAGTGACCAAAGAGAGACACAGGCAGAGAGAGAACATGGGTGTGCGTGCGTGCGTGCGTGCGTGCGTGCGTGTGTGTGTGTGTGTATGTGTGTGTGTGTGTAATAATTTCTGAATCTTCTAGACTGGCACTATCAGGGACAATTTTGCAGTTATCTGGCCCTCAATGTCAGTGGTGTGGAGTCTTCAGCCTGAGTACTACACATTCCTGGAGAGAAGGACCAGGCGATACATCTTTGAGTTATGTGTCCCCAACAGGGCTCACACAGTTGCTGATGACTCTCGAGGCAGGGGCTATGCACCCACTGCTGCCGTGCTGGGCTGCAGACGAGTACACACAACGGTACCTGCATGGCCTACAAAGCCCGGCCTCTCACAGCTGCCTTATTCTAGTCCCCATGCTCTACAGCACAAAACTATGGCTCAGAGGACTCTTTGCTGTACTGTGTTTGTGACCTGCCTCCAATCAGCAGAGTGTACTCGAGTTCTCCCCACTCTGAACATTTGCTCAAGAAAAACCACGTCAGAGTTCAGAGCCAAAGCCACTTTCACAAATGACAGTGCTTTACTTATGTAGGTCACTTTACAATTAGTTCACTGGTCACAGCAGGTGTTACTGATGCCAAGAATGATAGGTTCACGTGCCAACAAGGCCAGTGCATGCTGCTCTGCTGCACGCCACAGGCTACACCGTCGAGACCTGACCAACTGTCTCCAGTGTTCATCACCTAATGCACAGTAGAGTAGGGTACCATCACTGTTTGCTGTCTAAAGTAAGAAAGTCGACATATATACATAGAAAAAACTCAAATCTTAATAGGAAGGATGACAAACAGACAATGGGAGTAACTACAGAATAAAAACCATAACCATCACAAGAGAAGACACACAACAAAAGACACCTGACCTTACAAAAGACAGACAACCGCAAGACAATGACATCAGATCAGCAAAACAGACTATCAGGAAAATTAAAGAAACAGAAAACTAGAAAAGCCCACAAACAAAAGAGAAAAGTGTTTCACTAGCAGCAAGGAAATCAGAGTTTAAACCAAGGGAAAGCTACTTTTATCTTTTTTTGATAGGTAAAAAAAGAAAAACAAAGTAATATTTCAAATGTAGCTCAGTGGTAAACAAGAGAGAAGTATGCACTCACCCACTAGACTCAGATTTCCCATTGGAAAGACCCAGGATAAACCCTTGCATATTTATACACGGACAAGGGCACATACAGCAGTAGTGTCATTAGTACTCTGTGTGTGTGTGTGTGTGTGTATGTGTGTGAGAGAGAGACAGAGACAGAGAGACAGAGACAGAGACAAAGACAGAGACACAGAGAGAGAAAGAGAGAGACAGAGAGCGCATCTGTGTCCAATAGCAGAGAAAACATCCTATCCATCCAATGCTAACCTCCCCGCTGAAGTCCTAAGAATGTGGGCATTTTTCTTTGTCGTTACAGCATTAGCAGATAGCATCCTGCCTACTCTATCAGGCACTCCAAATAATTAGTGAACTGAATTAAGGTTATGCGTGAAAAATGGAACTGGGTTATGACTCACAGTTACGAGCCTTATGTTAAATTCCTATTCATTTGCTAACTTACCACTTCTTAGTTTAGCTGGTGTGTTGGTTCATTCATTCTCCTTTTCATTCATTCTGGTCATTTTCCCATCTTACTATTTATCTACCTTGGATACTATATATAAAAATGAAGAAGGCTTGATCTTGAACAGAATCTTGTGGGAAGATGTACAGTGATAATCAGTAGTTAAGAAGAAAAATGCCAAAGATTCTTATGGAGAGAAAACCTGATACTCTTTAAGGGGCTAAGGAATGAAACGCTGCAGAAGAGTTAAGGAGTTAAGAGGCTTCCTGGGGGAAGGGAGGCATATTTCATGGGGCACAGTCTCAGGTCTGAGTAGGAGCCAGTGATCTGGTGTGGAGCACAGCCTTGGGGGGAGGGGAAGTGAGGGATACGAAAGCCACAGGCTCAATGGCAGGGCCTGAGTTAACAGAGCACTACAGATGAAGAAGAGTGGAAAATGGGAGGAGTTCTGGTTTTAGATGTTCGGGGATCAAACTCAGGGCCTTGTACATGCCAAGCAGAGACTCCACCATTAGGTTGCATCCCCAGATAGAAACCGGAGGATCCTTAAGGAATAGGATCCTTGAGGACTTGCTCACAGGGGACGTGAGCGAAGGAGGAAAGGGCTCTGGTGTTTGCTTTGGCTTGTGATGGTTTGAACATGCTTGGCCCAGGGAGTGGCACTATTAGGAAATGTGGCCTTGTGTGTATGGAATGGGTGTGCCACTGTGGGTATGGGCTTTAAGGCCCTCACCCTAGCTGCCTGGAAGGCAGTATTCTGCTAGCAGCCTTCAGATGAAGATGTAGAACTCTCAGCTCCTCTGCACCACGCCTGCCTGGACACTGCCATGTCCCTGCCTTGATGATAATGGACTGAACCTCTGAACCTGTAAGCCACCCTAATTAAATGTTGTTCTTTATAAGACTTACATTGGTCATGGTGTCTGTTCACAGCAGTAAACCCCTAACTAAGACAGACTCTCTACCAGCAAACTCTTCTAGTTTGATGTCTGAATTTCTCAATTTGGTAGCACATATAAGAGGCAGGAGGGCTTTTTTTCTTTAATACATAAGAAAAGACTTTCTCTGTTTTAAAGTCCAGAAGGTAGAATAGTTTAGTCTAGTTTGTCTCTAGGCTTTTTCTTAAGGGGACTTGAGAACCCTAAAAGGAAAATCCATAATGATACTTGAAACAGATGACGTAAGGGTGGTGTGCTAAGGGGCAGGAGAACAGCCACACACATGCCCTTCTGTAGAACGTCAGGCAGAGAGCAGAGCACTTCCCTTAGCCTTCTATGCAGTATGAAGAGCACCGAGAGATCCAGGACAGAACACGACAGAGGAGACAGCTGGAGTAGATCTGCTAAAGAGGCAAGAACCCTGGGAAGAGCAGGGCAGACATTTGCTGCTGCAAAACCGAGACAACACAAGGAAGAAACTGCAGAACCACAAAGGGAGCCACGAGAGAACAGTGCCTCAGAGGTTATGGCGGAACGATTTTTAAAAACAGTAGTGAACCTTTTGTAGCACTTGGGAGAGCAGGCACTTCACCTTGCCTAAGCAGCACAGTAGTTTTGGCCCTGGTCGAGGGGTTATGGGTGAGCCAGCCTCGAAGGCAAGAGCAAGGGAGAGCTGGCCGTGTCATAAGGTAGTGTGGGTTGGGGGGTGACCCTGTCCCCTCCTCACCCCTCACCACCTGTGCCAGTTGGGAGAGCTGGCTCTGGGGTCATGAGAGCAAGTGAGCTGGCCCTCCCTCTCATCTGTGGTGATGTGGCATGGGTGCAGGGGGGTTCCTGCCCTCCTCCCTCATGTGTAGTAGTTAGTAGAGTTGGCCCCGAGGCTATGATAGCAGAGCTAGTCTTGCCCCCACAGTGGCTGCAGCACTTGGGAGAGCAGGCACCTGGGCAATACAATGCAGCTGGCCCTGATGGTGAATGCCAAGAGTGAGCCAGCCCCACCCCCAGCCCTAGCCCCGGGGGTTGTGAGCACAGGAGCTGGCCCCACCCCTCACAGGACACAGCACTTGGGAAACTGGGCACCTTGAGGGCCAGCACAATGGAGCTGGCTCTTGATGCCATTGCTCAGTAATGTTCTTGAGGTAACCTGGGTTCCCCTTATGCAGCACCCCTGATTAGCCTGAGGATCCAATATTGATGGTGTCAGAGATGCCAGAAACCTCGAACCATTTCCAAGTAAAGATGTGTAGACAGAGGGATACACTACGGGGCACACTGTGGCACACTCCAGCTTCCATGATGAGATATTTTTCAATGCTGTGTGTGTGTGTGTGTGTGTGTTTTCTTTGGGGGGGGGGTTGCAAGAGTAAAGAGCAGATATGAGGGGATGGGGAGATGGCATGGCCTTTGGCAAAGCAATGTCCCTGGTTGGCAGGTGGAGAAGAATTTCTATTTTAGTAGGCTGGGGTGAGTAAGAAGCCAGGAGTAAACAGCGTGAACTGGGAGGGCTTTTCCAAGAGCAGCATGCAGCTAAGCAGGGTGAAGCTGGGGGCATCAGAGCACAGTGTGGGAAGAGCCGCGCCTGCCCAGGAAGAATCCTGTCTGTCCAGAGCACATCTGTCAGCGAACAGCTAAACTGGGGTTTACTTCCCATTCTTAATGAATCATGTGTCCCACGAGTTGAACACAGCTGACTGCATTATAACAGACGCTGGCTCCTGAAGGACACTTGAAGGACACATGGGCTACATTTTACGTCCGTGCCAGTGATCAGTGGGCCATTTTCATCACCAGTGCACGGGGACCCTGAATCAGCCCTCCATCCCACCAGCCTCAGGTTAGGAGACTGGGGTTTCCTAAGAGGAAATAAATCAAAGAGGCGATACCCTGCCCAGAGTTACCTTGAGACCCTGAGGAAGAAATATTGTTATTTAAACAAGAAGCAGGAACTATCGTCCAGGTACCTTGCTCTCAGCTGAGCCCTATTTGTAAATACTTCATAAAAAGAACTATCTTACCCAATGTTCCAGAACTCTGCCAAAGATAAAACTCTTTTGGCAGGCATCCTGACCCAATACTGTACAAGGCAACTTCTCTTCTGATTTTCTGAGGCCTTGTATTTCCCATCAGATTTGAAAGAAAATAGAAGGTCTCCATTTGCTGTGTTTTCCAAAATGACTCATTTCTGTGTAGTGTTGGTCCTTTTACAGACATCAGGAGAGCCATGGTGCTCACACCGGCAACAAGCTCTTGGTATAGAATGCTCCAGCTCAGGCTAACCTCTGCGATACCTTTGTGTGGTCCTGCTGAGGTCAAAGAATGGCAGCAGAGTCCTGAAGATGTGGTTTTAAATTCCTACTTTTATCATTACTAATTCTGATTACTCAAAAGTTCTTTATCTTATCTGATTCTCAACAAGTACAATGGGGAAAAGCAGATGGGGGCATATAATAAACTTTCAAAAAATAAAAATCATTAGTTCCTTTAGTCTAAGCTTTTCATATATATAAATGCTGACTCAAATTCTACCTCCATGAAGCCTATTCTAATTAATATACTATCCTCCATCATTCATCTTGCTTCGTCTGAAAACCTAATATATTTGCCGGAACACAGTGCTGAACTGAGGGAGAAAATGAGCATATTAGAGATCCTCACTACTGAGAGCACAAGGTATGGCATGTCCCCTCTCTACTATACCTAGAGTTCTGAGCACATGGATGTTCATTAGACAGTCACTGATAACTCAGGATCCCATAATTTTAGAACGTAATGCTATCTATATATACCCTAATCCAAACTAGCTAGCCAGCGGAGACACTCAGACTAGAGAGTTACAAAGCTTGCCTGGAAGACATCAGGTGCCTTTGATGAGAGGTAAAGTATGCATCCTACTTGCAAACCAGAGAGCTTTTTCCCTGGATCTGTCACTGTCCTCTGAAGAAGTACCAGGAAATTCACAAGGGCTTTCATGTGCTAGAAGTTATTTGCCATCCTATATTAAAACAGTTAAAATGGCATATGGGAGCTGTGCCCCTCTGAAACACAAACTATTCTTTGATGTCATACATTCTAGGAGTTCGACTGACATGCATGCCTCTGCTGCCACCCGAAGGGCAGAGAAGATCCTACAACTGATCTAACATCTATGTAATACTCAACTCTGAGATAAAGAAAGCCCAGTAAAAAGCCACCTCACAAGTTCACAGTGCAGGGACAAAAAGGAACAGATTACCATTTTATGGGTCAAATCTGACCTAAGAACACTGTGAAAAGAATTCTGGGTTCAGCCTGGAGCTGGAGAGCAAAAGTAGTGAGCAGAGGTATTTAACACGAAGGCGCTCTCATGGGCAGAGGAAAAGATTCTCTGAACACACCACTATTAGCATAGGCACTGTGACCAACAACATATACATGGGACCTCATGAAACTGAAAAGTTTCTTCCAACCACAGACACACTTGCTCAACCATGAACATATAGCCAGAAACTGGAAACAACCTAGATGTCCCTTAAGAGAAGAATGACTTGAAGGCAAATGAATGCAACTAAGAAAAAAAATCACTGAGGGAGGTACCTCAGACTCAGACAAACATGATATGTATTTGTGTCTATGTGGATATCAGTTGTGAAGTCAATGATAGCCAAGCTACATTCTGCAGGACCACAGAGATATAGAGAGACTAGATTAGTCATTCTCAACCTTCCTGGGGCTTGGACCCTTTCATACAGTTCCTCATGTTGTGGTGACCTCCAACCATAAAATTACTATTGTTGCTACTTCATAACTGTAATTTTGCTACTTTTATGAATTGTAATGTAAATATATGTATTTTCTGATGGTCATAGGCAACTCCTATGAAAGGAGTTCTGAACCCCAAAAGGTTGTGGCCCACGGGTTGAGAACCAGTGGAATAGAGGGAGCAGATTGATTTTATTAGGAAAGGGAAATAGAATAGATCTGGGTGGGGCTGGAATGGGAAGGGAAAGGGAGCTGTGGGAAGGATTATGGAAGAGACAGCTAATTTTAAGGGGCATTTGAGAGAAGTATGAAAACCTTATACTGTAGAAACTTCCTAAAATACATACATATATGGAGGTGATCTAAATGAAATCATCAAATAATGGGGACCAAGAGTCCCAACTGGCTATCACTTATCATAAAAGTTTCCAGTACTGAGACTGGGATTCCAGGCAACCCAGGCTGGCGCCAAGACAGGTTGGTCTCCACAAACTGATAGCAAGGCCCACTGCTGGCTGACAACACCTACACAGCTCACTGAAGAGAAGATGCCAAGCTGGCGCCTACAGTGTCTGCATCCTGCATTCCAGAGTCTTTAGTCCATAAACATTCTGTACACTCTCTAAAATAAACACACACACACACATAAACACCAAGCCAGCCACAAACTATTTTTCTACAGTGGTGTACTGCCTGCAAAATATGGTAGGACAATGCTGGCACAAAGCTTATGAAAGTAACCAACCAGTAACTGATTTAACTTCAAGCTCACACCACAAGATGGAACCCATACCTGACACTGCCTGGGTAACCAAGAACCCGAGGCTGCATAACACAGGGACCTAAGGTATAAAATAATAATGGTCTACAAAAAGGGGTGGGGGGATGTAGTGATGAGATGACCCCAATTGGTGCGGCTATATTCTTTCATCAGGGCCTTGCTCACCCATCATCAGAGAAGTTTCTTTCTGCAGTAGATGGGAGAAAATACAGAGACTCACAGCCAGAGAGTAAGACCTTAGAACACTTCCCCCTAAATGGAATGCCTCCATCAAATCCCTCGCCTTAGAGCTCAGAGAGGAAGACACAGAAAGAGTCTAAGAGCAGATTGGATGGAGGGCGCAGAAAACAAGACCCTCTAAATCCACTCGAGCAGAGCTGCTACCAACTCACATGGACTGGGGCCGTGTGCAATGGTTTCCAGGTTAGTGTTTTTATGGGGGGTTCCTGAGTTTGCCAACGAGGGGGTCTCTGATTCTTGTGCCTTCTCTCGAGCTCTCTGCCTTCTGTTAGTCTGTCATGTCTAACTTCAATGAGGTGCTTTTTATTTTAGGGTACATTTTATTATAATTTTTAAGAATGAATGAATGAATGACACAGTCACTACTACAGTAAAGGTCAACAGATGAACTGTTACACCTGCTGGGTAAGGAAAAATCCATTTTCTTCAATAAAGTGGCACTGGGCATATTATTCACCCCTTATATTCAGGAGTAATTGACAAACATAAAATGGACTCCCTAAGTTTTTTTGCATGTGTGCTTTTATTTGGATATAGTTTAGTGTTTTTAAATTTCTTTTTGGCTGTTTTTTGTTATATTGTGTTATTGTTTGGTTTTTGAGAAAGAACTCACAGCTGGGTGGGTAGGAGGAGAGAGGCTACGGAAGGTCTTGGAGGAGGGGACGAATATGCTCAAAATATAATTAAATTTAAAAATTATTTTAAATGATAAAAAAATTTAAAAATCTAAAAAATAAAGTAAAATGAAGGAGTTCTCCTGGCACTGAGCAGGACACTGCTAGGCAGAGACTGTGAGCTCAAGCTACTCTGGGATGGGGGGCTCTGCATGGGCACAACTGGGAGGAGGTGGATGAGGGCAGAATATGGTCAGGAAAGGTCTGCTTTGTACTTGGACAGAGCAATGCCCTAAGCAAGGACACAAAATGGATATGGAAGAGAAGGATGGGCTAGAGACAACTGAGAGAAAAGGACACTTTCAGATAAGTGGGGCTGAGGCAGGAGGATCACTATTTTTAGGCCACTCTGGTATATAGGCTGAGACCCCATCTTAATAAACAAACATGCACAAATAAAAATGAAAAAGAGGCTAAAGAGTAATTCTTTTGCAGAACTAAATCATCAATTAACATGATTTTAAAACTGACGGGTTCTGCATAATTTTCAATTTTGTCCAGAAACTGGTCCTCTAAGCATAAAGATTAAATTAGAAAATTTTTGTCTTATATATAGACAAAAAAATTTTCTTACATAAAGAAATTCACATCTAGTAATAAATCAACAGCCTTTGTTTACACAGACCTCAAACAGTGTCCTCACTCAGTATGAAGGTAGCGGAAACGTATTCTCTTCTTCACCTACACAACCCAGCTTCTCTCAGCAATACCCTAATTATCTGACGGTGATTTTTGACAAGTTAAAATTTATATTATGCAATATTTAAGACAAATAAAAAAGATGAACAGTACAAACTAATACCTGTGTATCATTAACATTCAACTCAAGAATAACAGACAGTATTAATTTCATCATTAACATATAAAAGCTTTCCTGGGTTCTAAAACTTTTAATTAGCTTATGCTATGTTGACCTTTGGATCTGTTCCTTACATCCTTGTGCCTATGCATATTCACTAGGGGTGTGAAGAAACACAGGTTCTAAGCTGGCTATTCTTAAATCCCTGCATCTTATTCTTACTACCTGCAATTTCTCCTCTAGCTAGCCCATTAAAACAACCAAGTTAACTTCCCAAAGAACTCCAAGGAAAAGGAGTCCAACAGGACAAGCATGCATGATGGAGCAGATGTTGGGGGTGGGCCAACTCAAAGCCAGGGATCTGGGCCTGGGTGGAGCGGACTTGGCCAGCTCTACAGTAGGCAAGGAACAGGCAGCTCTCCCCTGCTGGGGGTGGGGGCAGTTCTCCCTCACCCACACCAGCAGGAGCAGCAAGGGGCAGGCACAGCTCTCTGTGCAGGTGTGGGGGAACATAGCAGGATGGACAGACATGTCCACTTGGCCTTTGGGGGCAACATGGGTCACAGACGCCCACACAGACCCCTGTAGCTACAGGCCAGGGCCCTTGGTAGCAGCACAGGCAGGACATCACCGTGGCCTCAGGTGGCTGCTCCTCACCACCTGCTTGTCACCAGTTCCAGCTCTCTTCACAGTACACACCTGTTCTGTTTCTCTCGCTCTCTCATCTCTCCACTACACACGTGCTTATCATAGTGGCATAGTCCATGCCAGGTAGCGGTGGGCAAGCGCCCCTGGGGGTCTTCTGCCCTGCCTGGGACTTGTGGCAACAAGGCGGGGCCTACTAGTCTGCCTCTTTTGAAGACAGTGTCTTAATATATTGCCCAAGCTGGCCTTGAACTCATATTATTGTCTTCCAGTTTCCTAAGGTTATAGATGTACCCCTCCATACGCAGCAGAATGTGCCTGCTTTGAAATAGTTAAAATAAATAGTACATTGTTACCCAAGGGACTACAGAACAGTAGGAGGATGGACAGCACTGGAAAGTTCTGAGTTAGCATGCTGCTTGAGTATTTGCTCTGTGGTTTGGGGTAAAGCAGGTTCCCTTTCTGACCTGCTCCTGGTATGTAAATGAGAGCTCAGAATATCTTCTTTGTAAATTTGTTGTGAGGATTAAAAGTAACTGATGGAGACAGGTATTTCATACAAACTGTAATTTCCTTGTCAGCACTCACGTTGGCATTAAAAAATGTCTTTCTGTGCCTAGCTTCTCTAGATCCAATACCGAGAGTCTAAATGGTGCTACTATTTTAGACTTCAAATTGCTTATTTAATGTTTAAACTCAGTATGCTGTAGGGATCTCAGGTTGTGAGACTGTGTTCTTCATGTACCTGTGTCTAACCTCCTTTTCTATCAGTTACAGAGATTCCAAACTACCACCATAGAATGAATGTCACTGGAATAAAGCAAGTCTTTGGGTTTTCTAGTGTATATAAACAAAATTTTTAATATTTTTATAGTCAATTCTGCTGCAGCAATGCCTAAGAATACAATGTATGCAATGTTAATTTAAAAACGTTATTGTGCTGACAAGATGGCTTAGTAGATGCAAAGGTGCTTGCCACTAAGCCTGGTGACACTGATTGATCCCTCCATACCTCCCTCCCTCCTTTCTTTCTTTTTTGTTTTGAGACAGGGTTTCTCTGTGCAGCTTGGGCTATCCTGGAACTCACAGAGATCCACCTGCCTCTGCCTCCTGAGTGCTGGATGAAAGGCGCATGCCAACGGTGCCTGGTCTTCCTCCTCTCTCTCACCTATTAATTTTGGACTTTTTGAGATGGGTTTGAGACAGGCCCAGGCTGGCCTCAACGCTGTGCTAATCCTCCTGCCTCAGCCTTCTCAGTGCTCTGTTGTACCTGACTTTGACCTTTCCTTTCACAGATAATTTCTGGGTAGCCTGGGATGCCATCTATGCTATTTTATCTTCAATGTACAATTCGCCTGTGTCATGTACACTCTGCTCTCTTCTTGCTCAAGAGTCACACAAGGAAAGAAAGAAACATCAGTAAAAAAAAAACAGTAGGTTCAACGTTGTTACAGACATTTAGACAAGGAAAACATTTTAGATCAAAAATGGAAAGAGATTGTGAGTCTATAAAATCTCTTCTTTAACTGGCAACTGTCATAGCTTTGAGATAATTTTAAGTGTTTTTAAAAATGATGGCTTAGTTATTCGTTTTAAAATTTCTAATATTCCAAAGATGGCGTTAAATTAATCTGCAGACAGTTTCGCATTAGCTGGAATAACTACCTAGTTTAAGAGACTCCAAAGGACTCAAGAAGGTTGGTATGAGGGCAGACGACTCAGTCAGCAGAGGTCAGCTTGAGAAGCAAGCAGAGCTGACTATACTGTGGGTTATTCAGAGGAACAAGCAAGTTTAGCCTCTTGTGGAAACAAACTATTTATAGCCATTTCTTGGGTGGATGGAAGGAAGGACATCTGAAGGAGGAAAGTGACATAAAATTCAGGGCTGGCCAGAGGGAGGGACAAGGTAGCAGGGAGACAACGAGGAGACAAGGCAGGCAAAGACAGGCACTACCAGCTCTAATATTAGCCTGGGGAATTATTTATATTCTGTTGCTAAGGAAAACTTGGAGCTTTGGAAAATGAACTTGACCACTACATGGTTGTGACAGCTGCTGTTGGCCTGGCATCCCTGCAGAGCTATCTGCCAACTGCTGGCCACTTGCCATTTCTGTCCTGCAGTCTGCCAGTCAAATCATCTGACCCTTCAGAGCCAGATGTTTTCTATAGTCCCCAGGTCAACCCAAAAACCGGAGGACTGTGATCAATGCTATCTATAATCTGGGCTGCAAATCAAGACAGGCTGGCCCTGGAATCAAACCTTTATTCTGAATGGGTATTATCGTAATTCAGAAGTTGTAATATTTCAATATAGAGAAAAAGGGGGTCTAGCCGATGATAAGGAAAGACTTCACACAGTCTTATAACTTCAACTCACTTTATACCCTTTCATTAGAGTAAGGAGCCTATCTTCTGCTCCTTTCCTTTATGGAAAGAAAGCAACTAACAGCTAAACATACTACAGCTTTTTCAAGAAAGCGAACATTAGTAAATCCAAGACCCAATTCTCCTTAAAATTAATAAATCCTATTATATATTTTGTTGTGAAATGTGAATTCAAGACCATGGCTGGGCATGGCAGATCACACACAGTTCTGAGAAGGGCTGCCTCAGCTACTGAGTGAGACCTGGTCTTAAGAAAATAAAGCACATCAGCCAGGCTTGACATCCCAAATACTCTAGAGGATGAGGCATAGAGACCCTTACCTTCTGCCAGGGCAACAGAGTAAGTTTAAGCCCCGGTTTCCCTTACATTAAAAAAAAAAAAATCTAACAAAGGGGCTAGGGAAAGAGCATTCTCATACAGGCAAAGGGAAGGGCAGATGTGGGATAGGGGGCTGGTAGAGGGGTAACTGGGAAGTGGGATATCATTTGAGATGTAAACAAATGGAATGATTTAAAAAAAAGAAAAGAGAGTGCTTATCTAGCAGCAACAAGGACAGGCCCTAGGTTCAATCTCTAGTCACACTAGTCACACATGCCACATACACACACAGACATACAAACACACACATAAATACACCCACAGAGACATACACACACAGACCTACAAACACATCCACACATACAGACACACATATATAGACATATGCTCACATAGACATACACATACAAATATACACACATGTATACACATATATACACACAGTCACACATTTATACACACAGACATATATATACACACAAAGACACACACAGAGAAATACATACATAGACACACACAGACACAGACATACATAAACCTTTATATACACAGAGACATAGAAAGACACACACACACACCACAAACTCGAATTCTGAAAACCTTGACTTGCTATGGCAATTATCATTGGATGCCTCCTCCACAGACTAATATCACAAGGGAACTGGTTCCCAGAGCAAATTTCTTTTCAATTATTTCCTCTTCCATTCCATTATAACAGTAATACTTTTACACAGAAGAAAGGGGGGAGAGAATTCCCCAGAATCTCTCTCTCTCCCTCTCTCCCTCTCTCCCTCCCTCCCCCCTTCTCTCTCTCACACACACACACACAAACACAGCATTAATACTGTTGTGTTTATCTGTTATCATACATTATCCTTTGCACCTGGCTTTGTCCATTTAACAATGTATCAGTGTCAACTGAGTCCAGACAGCGCCAGGAGAGCGCTGAAACAACAGTTGGCCAGTCCTACACACTCACAATGCCTTCCTGAAACAAAACCTCTCAGGAGAGACAATGTGAAATGGGGTGCTAAGTCCCACGCCCCAGCCTAAGTGACTCAATTATGAGGCAAAGGGAGATTATTTCTGAGCGGTGGCTTTCTACTGCTGAAGTCCTGCAGTGGCCTGCTTCAAATCCCCATTTATCCCAAAGCTTCTAATTGCTTCACACTGGACCTGTGAATGAGGGTTTCAAGGCCCCACAGTGGTTTCCCGCAGGAGTCAAAACACTTCCACAATGAGCTGATTACAGAGAAAGCTGAAGCTTCAAAGAGAAGAATTAGCACTCAGCAGGCTCTTTCAGAAGAAAAATGTAGCTGTTTCAAAACATCTCATTTTTTTCCCTCTTAGTTTATGCTCTTCGAGGGGGAGAAACTAAATGGCTTTAATTCTGTAAAGGCTTAAATGATATGGTTTATGTGATAAGTCATTCCCCTGCTGAAAATTCTACTATGGTATTTCACAGCTCTGAGAACAGAAGATCAAGTTGCTTAACATAACCCAGACAAAAATTGGCTTGATTTGATTCCTGCCTACCTCTCGAGCTCCACCATTTCCAAATACAATCCAGTGGAGTGTTAATTTGGGTGTTTCTGCAGGGCAGGAACAACCTCACTGGATACACACCACGCCCACTTGTCCCCAAGCTCCGCCCTCAACCACCACTTCCCAGGTGACCAGAGAAGGCTTCTGAGTGAACCAGTCTAACTTAGCTTAACCCACCCTTCTCCACTTGATTTGCCACACCTCGCTCCCTTCAGCTAACCCTGTTTTCATACAGACATGTTCTGAAATGCTACAGTGGCCTTGTCTTCCACAGCCTCCAGGACAGGAGGCTCGTTTGTTTCATGAATTTACATTTCTCTAAAATATCACCCTCCCACTGCTACTAATTTCCAGTTGCCTCTGGTCATTTCCTAGGTACCAACACAGTCTGATTCAGATTCCTCTCCTCCACATCCTCACAGGAATGTAGACATTTCCTGTTCTGAAGTTGTGCGTGTGAATGGGTAGGTGCACATGAGTGCTGGTACCCTTGCAATCCAAAACTGAGCGTCAGATCCGCTGCAGCCCGCCTTATAGGCGCTTATAAACTGCTGAGTGTGGGTGCTGGAAACCAAGTTAGGCTCTTCTCAAGAGGAGCTAAGCCAGATCTCCAGTCCCAATTTATATATTTCTTTTTCATAGAGCTTAAAAATGACACAGTAGTATTTGATTTACTTGGTCAGCTTCTCAGAATAGATTTTCAATACTAAAGATCAGGAAACAGTTTTTTCCTGATGTTGTCATTTCAATCTTTGACTGACATATGCCAGGTAGAGTCCTTCAATAAATGGCTGTTAGATTGGCCCACATATGCAAGTCTCCATTTAACAAGACTATTCACTTATATTATACACTGTGTGCCTGTGCCAGGATCCCAGCCTTTCGAGAATAAAGGCCCAGCTAGCTGCTATGCTAAATTCTTGACTTGGGAGTCCATAATTTTTTTTTCTCCAATTACTTTTCTGTCCCTGTCCAGATCCTTGAATAGATTCTTTTCCTTTCCCTCTGAAGCACAGGGTTTACAATGTATACTTCTCACGAGCTAGACAGCCATTCCAGAATTCTAACTTGATATAAGTTCTTGGTTACAAGTCTTAGCTAAGTATGACCTCACATGTGACAGTAAAATCTGAGCCTCTGTATCCGTAGTGCTACATATAGATATAACGATAGTCTTGGCGACCAATCCTATCTACCTGAGTTCAAATCCCAGGACCTACATGGAGGAAGGATGGAGCCAACTTCTGCAAACTGTCCTCTGACCTCCACACACAGCCACAGCATTCATCGACCCTCTTCCTCCAATTCTTAAGTGTAATAAGTATATTTTCACCACATTTACTTTTTGTCATCTCTTCTATCAAGCACTCAGTATAAGCCTGATGTGTTTTATGTGCCTTTCTTCTGTGACAGTCTTTCCTAGTCACTTCACACTCATTATTACCCATTTGTTCCTGTCTAATAACTTCAGAGTTTAAAAGCCAGAAATTAAAAAAAAAATTCATGACACTTTAAGCTTAAAATTGTCTAGTGGCATATTGCCTACAAAATCCACTAGTAGTATAAATCTGAGAAATAAGTCCACATAAAAATATATACACAAATGTTTATAGTAATATTATCTATAATAGCTAACAGGTAAAATAATGTGAATGTTTCAATTTATGAATAAACAAACAATATTAAATGGTAGACTATAAAAAGGAATCAAGTCTGATACCTGCCTCAACACAGACATGCTTTGAAAACATACCAGAAAGAAGCCAATCATAACCCCTCATCTGTTTCCACTTTACATGAAAGGTTGAAAATAAGAAAGACAGAAAATGTTTCAGTAGTTGCTTAGGTTGCAGGGAAGCGGGTGTAAGACATGAGAGATACAGGTACAGGATTTCTATTACAGGTAATGAGAATATTCAAAATTCACTGTGTCAATTGTCACACTTATTGGCCCATATTCTAATAACCAATGTCTTTGGATGGAGAGATGGCTCAGTGCTTAAGAGTATTTGCTACTCTTACTGACAGCGCAGGTTCAGTTCTCAGCACCCACATGGTGGCTCCGAATCATCTGTTCCAAGGATCTAATGCCCTTCTTGTAACCTCCCCAGGCACCAGGCATGCACGTGACACACATACAAGCATAGGTGCAGGCAAAACACTCACACGCATAAAATTAAAAAATCTAAAAATGAAATAAAACAATGTCTTGCCGCTTTAAATAAGGTACATGAAGTATGTCTCTATAAATCTGTTGGAAAAATTCTACCAGGCCATCATGGTTCATAGCATATAAATCCCGAATCCTCATCGCTGGCTACTTTTAGATGCTGACTCGATATAGTTACCTATCTCCTCAAGCCTCATCTTGTTTCACTGAAATCTCTATCGTGTTTCATTTAAATAATAAAATGTCTTACAGTTTCTTCAAACAATCTTACTCCACTTATCACTTATGTCTTTTCAACTGCTGCGACTGCTTAGAAAGTTCACCCCTAGGGGCTGGGGAGACAGCTCAGAGGTTAAGAGCCCTTGTTCTTGCCAAGGATTAGGTTCAACTCCCAATACTTATAACCATGGTGGTTCACAATAATCTATAATAACTTCAGTTCTAGGTATCCAACACCCTCTTCTGACTTCCTGGGCATCAGACACAAGTGCTGCATATATACATGCAGGCAATACACTCATACACATAAAATAAATAAATCTCTTTTAAAAACTTCTTTCTACTGCTACTTATGGCAATCCTCTTGCCTTAGGCTCCTGAGTGCTAGGATTACATGTAACACTGTACCTGACTTCCTATACAAAAATTATTTTTAAAGATTGCATAAGATAACCGCCATGTTCTTTCATAGCTGCTACTTACCCTATAGACCTTTGTCTAAGCACCAGACTCTCACGGCAGCCTCCTGGG
Organism: Apodemus sylvaticus; assembly: GCF_947179515.1. Taxonomy (NCBI): domain Eukaryota; kingdom Metazoa; phylum Chordata; class Mammalia; order Rodentia; family Muridae; genus Apodemus; species Apodemus sylvaticus. Next base: position 41,388,537 of record NC_067483.1, read on the forward strand.
GTCCCCGAGAGAGGTATTCATAAGAGATCTCTGTTAACACACGGTTTATAACTCACACTATCTCTTTATGGCACAGACTGAACATCTGTTAACCAAACTGCTGGAACCAGAAGCATATGCAGATTTGAAGTATTTCCATACATGTAAGGAGTTACTTTGGATAAGAAATCCGCATCTGAACATAACTCATCTAGGTTTCATATGGTGTGTCCCCAGCGACAAGTTCACGCACTGAACATTTTTAACTCCAGATAGTAGGTCCAACAGCAGAGCAGTGACCAGACTGTGACAGCGCTGAGTAGGCAGCGTGAGACATTCAGATGAGCAGCTTCGTTAGGGGACGGCCACTGGAGGGAGGTTCCCAGGAGCAGCAGCGTCCAGCCCATGCTGTCTGCTGCTCACTGCCTTCTTGGTTGCCAGGCATGAGCTGCTTTGCTCGTCTGCATTTCCATTGCCATGCCTGGCTCACCACAGGCCCAGAACAATAAACCAGCTGGCCAGAGTGTAATCCCCGAAGCCACAAACAAAAGAAACCTTCCTCCTTCAAATGATTTCTCTCAGATACTTTTTAGTGTCCAAAACCTGACATGCTCACCCTACACACATAACATAGAGGTTAACTTATGCAATCTTTAAAAATAATTTTGTATAGGAAGTCAGGTACGGTGTTATATGTGATCCTAGCACTCAGGAGGCTGAGGTAGGAGGATTGCCGTAAGTTCAAGAAGCCTGGGCTACACAGTAAGTACCAGGCCAGCCAGAAGGACACAGCAAGACCTGGTCTCCAAGAAACAAAATCAGTTTTGTGTACATATGAAATGTACATCTTAATACAGCATCTTAATACAGCACTTAATACAGTGAACTTAGCATTCACCAATGTCTCAGTTTAGTCTTTTTAATTCTTCTATGTGTTTTATGTAGAAAGGGCCTCACTATGTACGCCAGGCTAACCTGGAACTCATAGACACCCTGCCTCTGCCTAAGTGCTGGGATTAAAGGTGTGTGCCACTGCACCAGCTAATTGTTCGTATAGTTGCTACTCCTTGAGGAAATGTACCCGGGTCACCCTATTTGTTAAGGTGACGGTGCTCAGTGGAGAGCTGACAAAACAGCCAGAAGAGAACCAAAATCTGACTCAATTGGTAAAGTGATGCCTTATCTACTGTATGTTACAACATTCACAAGGCAGTGGCTCTGAGTCTATGAACACTGCATTCTATACAGCCTGAAAACAAACATGATTCCTCCATCTTCCCAAGGATCATACTTAATGAATTTAACATTTAAGTTCTCTCAACCAGGAAACACTCTGTGTGGGAAATGTGGGTGTATGTGTTTGGGTGGGTATGTACATGGTCACATATGGCTGTGTGTGGGAGGGGTCTTCCTTAACTGCTTCTCCACTTTAACTTTTGAGACAGGGCCTCTCACTGAATCAGTAGGTCATGATTGGCTATGCGGCCTGACCTGTGAGCGTGGACATTACAGATGCTGTGCCCTGTTATTATGTGGTTGCTGATAATCTGAACTTATGTCCTCATACTTCTACCAAAAAAAAAACACTTTCCAATTGAGTCATACCCCCAGCATTTTTAAAGAGTGATTTCTTCTTTAGCTAATGGAAGACTGCTCCTTAGTTTCTCGAATGAAACTAATGGTACTTCTCTGCGCACTAGAGTAAATGTATAAGCATCACTTATTCACCAATATATAACCTTTACTTGTCTATATAAGAGGGCAAGTAGGGGTGAGGGCAATAGCTCAGCTCTAAGAATATGTGCTGACCTCCAAAAGGCCTGAGCTGGAGTCCCGGCACCTGTATCAGGAGCCTCACAACTGCTACAAGTCCAGCTACAGGGTCTCTGACCCCTTCTTCTGGCCTCCAAGGGCACTAGCAACACATATGGCACATGTACACACATTCACAAGCAAACATGCATGCATGCACATATGCACGCACGCATACATGCACGCATACACCTGAATAAACACATCTTTTTAAAAAGAGGACAACTACTGGGCTCAGAACTCCATTAGTCCAGAAAACTGATTTCCTTAAAAAATTTTATGGAAAGAACAGTAAGAGGAAAATGCTGTTCTTCAATACACTTAACTTCTCCCCTCCTTTCTCGAAATGTTATCTTTGGTTATCTTCATAATATACAAGTAACTAAAAAGTTAGGTACTGTCGTCTTAGATTACATTTCCTGGCATCTCACAGACACATACATACTGAGAGTTAGAAAAATATCTTTTTGGATATTGAAAATAAGTCAAACTAAAAATCTAGACCTTGATAAAGATTTGTTCTTTTCCTAGTCTTAAAAAACCTTCTACCATAGCCTGCACACTGGATTTTATGACTTCAAGGTTAAGACAATGCTCAATAGTTCTTCCTTTTGTCACACTCTGAAGTCTCTTAATCCTAACAACTGAAAAGTTCTGCTCTTTTTCTAATCTATCTTGAGTTGATCTACATCTGGTTTCTAGGAATTTCTCTCTAAAACACTGTGGTAGAGGAGAGCATGGCGGTGACCATCTGCACTCCTAGTCTCAAGGCAAGAGGACCAAGAGACCTGAGCCAGCTGGGGCGCACAGCAAGTGTCAACAACTGCAGTCAATGAGTGACAATCCCATACTACCATAAAAGCTCATTTCCTTCCCTGGAATTCTCCCACGAATTAAATCTATGCACCCAGCTCTGCGTCTCTCGCACCCAGCCCCGAGTCTCTCACACCCAGCCTGCTCCTTTGAGCATTTTATCACAGTATTACTTTGCTGCACAAAGTGATCACAGAAAACTCAGAACAAAACAAAAGATCTTTCTCCGTGCTTCAAGCTCCCCATCACAAAAAGCAAAAATAAGCCTGTCAGTTATAAGACAAGCAGGGAAAAAAGGCTCTGACTATACACACAACATGATGCTAACCTCCACCAACCACAGACACCTCCCAAACGAAGACAAAATTAAGATCTATTGGAGCGTGGGTCAGACACTTCATACCCACTTCTGTCTCTTTTCTCAGACCAGAGTCCTGCAGCTGCACCAGCAACCTCATACCTCCTCTTCTCCCGGGACTCCACGGAGGAGTCTGTTCCAGCGGAGGAGGAGGAGAACGCTGTGGCAGCTGGGACCCCATTGGCAGTGCCGGACGCAGGACGGTTGGTGATCACACACAGTGGGGTGCTGGAGGAGACACTGTCTGCTGTTTTCTCTGCTGTTGAGTCAGCCTGGGATTTGTAAGGAGTCCTGGAATTAAGAAAAGACAGGAACAAAAAGAGAATGGTCAGACATGGTGAACAGCAGACCCCGGCACAGAGAAAGGAGGCACGGATCTAATGAGAATCTTCTTGCTCAGATTTTGTTTGTTGGTTTGTTAATTCTGAGCTCGTAAATATTGGAAGAGTATGATTATACATTTAGTCTGACATCTTCTGCCCAGGACTTATTTGTTACAGGATATTTTTTACACGACATTAAAAAACTAACAAACAAAAATCAGCTGTGGCACAAGGCAAGATACTGACATATGCAGGAGTGTCTCAATGACTCGTTGCCACCTGACCTCCCTCCGCACATGCACAAAGAGAGAGGATCTCGCTACAGGCGAAAAAGACACTAGAATCACTTACGATATCAGTCTGCACCTCCCCTCAGTTCTTGGCAGGGGAAGTCTGTGTGGCAGTCCTCAGCCTAGATTTGATGATCATCTTCTTCAACTCTCCATGTGAAAAGCACTCTACAACCTCAGTCTAGTTGGCTCTCTCACCTACTCCAGCAACTGCAGTCTTCCTTCCATTTAGCCAAGCGCCTAATTCTCTACAGTCATAGCTGCCTAGGACTGCTGAAGCAGAAATGGAGCGGGGCTCTATGTGCAGCCTTAACGACAGACTGCAACAGCAAGCTGTGCAATTAAAGTCATTTCTGTGAAAAGAAGAGCTTTGTTTCTTAACAAAGAGTCAGGAGCAACCATTGGCTTTGCACCCAAAAAGCTATCATTTGTGATGTCACAGCTTGTTGCTGGGGTAACAGAGATCCAAAATTGATACTTGCAGAGATGGGGAAAGCAATGAAAAGCATGAATGTTAAAAATCTGTTTTTCACCTACTCACAATTATTATCAGAAATGTTCACAAGTAACTATATAAGCTCACTTCCAAATAATCACATTATTAGAATAAGTGTAAAAGAGATAATCAAATTATAAACTCTAAAATGGCATTAAGAAACATAAAAATATAACACTTTTGAAGATAGAAACTATATCTTTAAAAAAATGAGCTAATTCTCCAGAAGGAATTAATATCTCAGCACAAGGTGATATTTTATACTCATTTTCTCATCTAAAAAGTTGGAGATAATTAATTTCTCAGATTTATTCATTACAGGAAATACTAATAAAACTAACAAGAAACACGGCCATAAGAAGCATGGGCCAATCCAGGAACAATGCGCATTCCTATAACTGTCAGCAGGAGGAGTCATGGACCCAAGCATTGAGACCAGGCTGCAAAACAGACTCCACCCTCCCCACCAAAACAAAATCAAGCAAACAAAACAATAACAACAACTGAAACATAAAAAGCCTTCAGTAAGAAGATCATACTTAACAAAAGCCCACTGAAGTTTCTTTTTTGGGTTAATTAATAATGTTTTGGCTTCTCTGCAATTTCTTTTTTTTTTAAAGTTTTAATTATTAGTGTGCACATGTATATAAAATATATATGTGAGGAGGTCAGAGGACAACTCCTTTACATGGATTCTGGGGCTCACACTCAGGTGGCCAGGCCATCTTTACCTGCTGAGCCATCTTGCCAAACTTGCAAATCCTTAGACTGTAGAAATGACAGAGACTGTGTTTTATTTTACTGTCTTTGGGAATGTTACTATTACTCTGAAGAACGTTCTAGCTTTACAAGCAGGCTGTTCAGAGCAGCCGGGAAAGCTCTACAGCGGGACCCGGCGTTGCACAATGGAGCCACAGAGTGCTAACAACAACCAACTTAAAGACCTTACAGCTTCACCTGTAGAACACAGGAAATAAATGGAATCGTGCAGAGTTTTCATGATGAAACAAATTATATACGAAATTTAAATAGTACTCATAATAAGATATTAACTCAGTTTAAAAAAAAAACTTGACAAAACAGATGGGCTTCGATCAACTAATCTGGCTGTGAAACCTGTCTCAGCCCCCTCAGATGTTAGCGATCTGGGCAGATGATTAAGCTCCTGCTTCGCTTTCCTCATTCAAAAGTACACACAATACTTAAGATACCAGGGGAATACTTCTGAAAATCTAAATGACATGAATGCCCAAGGCAGGGGTTCCCTGACTAATAGTCATTGCCTCCTACGAGATATCCCACGAGACACAGCATAAATTTAATGTTTCTGAAAAAAAGTATTAATTTAGAAGTCTCTCTCTGCCTGCCACCTCCTCGCCTATTGCTTCCTACCCAGAATGCAGCCACCACGGCTAGAGCTCCGGCAGTCACTCTGGACTGTGAAGCAAGCCTTGGAAATAGAACCCATAAAGTAAAGAAAGAGCACTGGATCTCTTAATGATTTTGGAGCTACCCTCTTTCTGGGCTTTCTTGCTTATAAGGAAAAAAGAGAAGCTTTATCATACTTAAAGCAATATACATGAGACTTACTGCTGCATGTGAGTACACATAATCCCAGCATACAAATCCTTTTTTGCAGAGAAACTAGCCCAATGCTGGTCACAAAACAGGTTCAATAAAATTTTGCCCTGTTTCAGCTCTGTGATGTCTTCAGTGCCGAGGACTGAACCCAGGTCCTTCGGCATGCTAAAGCACTGAGTCAAGCTCCCATCCTGTCTGCATCCTTCATCTTTAGTGATAATATACACAATGTCAACATAGCTGTACTATTATTATGGGAGTCTAATAAATTTCCATGCAACTGTACATTGTTACTAATGGAATCATAAGCCAGAAATCACTACATAATTATAACAGTATTAATGATAAATGCATTATGAAATAGTTCTTTCTAACCAAATTAATGATGACTATTTGTTTCAGAGAAAGAAATCTAGTAAGCTGGCAAACATCATCCAAAGCACCACCATAGCAGGTGTTTTGGCAACAACACACACATCATTTTGACTTTTAATTTTCATTCTACCACAACAAGACCTATAAAGCCTTAGGTCTTACATAAAACAAAACAGCCTCCAACACCCAGGAAAAGGTAAAACTTATAGTGAAAGTGGCCGATGGCTGAAGAAACGCTCTGGTTTGAGCTCATATAGAGGGGCCTGGGCCAGTCTCCAGCACCCACTTCAGGTGGCTCACAGCCACCCCGAAACGGTGTTCCATGTCAAATGCCCTTTTCTGGCCTTAGCAGGCACAGTACACATGAGGCACACACAGACAAGCAGGTATATACACAAACACATAAATTAAGTGTGTGTGTGTGTGGGAAAAAGTGTCAGGCAGGTGTGACGGTGCATGTCTTTAATCTCAGCACTAGGAAGACAGACTCTCAGTTCTAAGCCAACCAGGTTTACATAGCAAGGTCAAGGCTATCCAGGCCTACCTCAAACTAATTGTGAGACCCTGCCTCAAACTAATCAAACCAAACAAACAAAACAAGAAGGAACTGAAATCCTGACATGCTTTCACAATCACACTCTGCTATGCTGTCATTAGATGAATGAAAAAATCGAAATGATACTCTCCTGGAACAGTTCCTGAAAACACAAACCCCTCTTTTCTTCTCTTAGCGCTCCCACAGCCAACACTAATTAGCATTTCTCAGAAGGCAATCAGAAGGTTTTTGGAACATGGATTAGCTTTTCTTCTGAGTCTGTATGTCATCTTCCAAAAGACTAAATGCATAAGATGCTTACTAGAATGTTAATAAGTAAAATACATAACAACATTTTTAATACATAATTTACTATCATGGGTCTGACTCTAAAACTGTAATCACAACTGGAAAGGTAGTTGAGAAATGAAAGCAGTCCTGCTATGCTGACCCCTGAACATCAAGACAAAGACGTGGATCCAATGTTAATCAATAAGCAACTGTTGACCGGCTAGTAAGTCAAAACAAAAGCTCTTCATTAAATTCTGGATACTGTCACAGGAATTGAAACTTGCTCCTCCACTGACAAAGCCTTTTTGCTTCAAATCTCACATGTGTTTTCAGAAGCATTAACTGTGACAATCAACTCAAATGGCTCCAAGAAGCCTTACCTGGCGGGCTGCACAGATGCAGTAGTGTTTGCACTGACTGGTGCAGGGCAAGAAGAGGCAGGTTGCCACTGGCTGCCCCGAGAGGTTGATGAACCAATGGTAATGGGTGAGGTAGCAGGAGATGAATTGCGATTGGCTGAAATGTAGGGACTTGTGGGGTCACTACTTTTACCAAATGAAGCACTGCAAAACAGCACACAGTCACTTTCTTCAGGACATGCGCTCAGCCACCATTTCCCAACCCCGCCTTCCCACCCAGACCGTGCAAGTGAAAGGAATGCAGGCCAAAGGAGGCACAGCAGCCTAGAAGTAGAGAGGCAGCTCGAGCCAGAGCTGAGTCTCAGCAGCAGACCGTCATCCAAGAGTGAGGCAACTGCCACTCTTTGAAGGATGATTTTTTGTTTTGATCAATTCTCCAAAAGAATAAAGGAGGAGAGGTGCCATTCAGCAAGGGAGAGTAAAAGAGGAGAATACATAACGAGAGATTATTATTAGATGAAAACTCCCCAACAAGCCCCAGGCCCCACATCATGCACTACAACCACCTCCGTGAGAAAGAAGAAATGCTGCAAAAGCAGGAAGACCCGAAAGGAGGGGAGGTCTCAGTTAAAACAAGAAAGCAAAGGAGAGACAGGAGCTGTGTAGGAAATGACTGAAGGGCTGCAGTCATTTAGCTTAAAGAAAAAGGTCTTAGGGAGGATGTGAAGTCTTAATTCTACAAAGTAACAGTGTGTGGGCAGAAGGAAAAAGGCAAGAAGTTTTGTTTCGTTGCTTTCAATTTAAAACAGTATGGACTGTCAACTGCAGCAAAACATTATTTGGTCAGGAGTTTGTAAGATGTTTTCTGACTGAAACAGCACTTAAACCCTGGGTGGGGGGGAGAAGGGGCTGATGATAAAAACACTGAAACCTTCACTAGAAAAGAGGCATTTTACTTGGCTGTAAGAGATTACTTCCTGGCTGAATATAAAAGATGATGCAGAAGATGTGAAGAAGACCAAGGCTAGGCACAGCAGGGGAATGAGGGACCCCCCCTTGCTCTTTCTGTTTAAATGGTGATGCCACACAATTTCTTCTTTGTGGGAAGATCACTGTAGGGTCACAGAAAATGTGCGCTAGAAATCTAAGGCATCCATCAAGTTGTAGATCTTTTCTTAAAAAGTGCTCATGGAATTGAGCACAATTTCCAGCTCTTTATGTTCAATATAACTTTGCCCAAACTACATCAAGCCAAAGCCACTCAAACCCGTTTGCTGAAGATTTGGGTCATAAACATCAACAACCTCACCCCCAAATAACTCCACACTAGGAAACTAAATTGAAGTTTTCTTTTTCCTGCATCTAGAACATTATTGTCCTAGAAAAGTTTTCTTTTATACTGGATTTGACTGTAAGAGATAGTAATGTATCTTGCTAAATCAAAGCGTTTCCTTTAAAGAGAAAGAGGTGACCCCCCTCATAAAACCCCACCCACCCAATCTGTGTAATCGCCTGTGCCTGGCTTGGATGTGGCTCAGTCAGGTCGACTGCTTGCCTGGCATGCAGGAAGCCCTGGCCTCCTCAGTGTGTGTAGCGACCTGTAATGCCTGTAATGTGTGTAATGCCTGTAACCTGAGCACTGAGGAAGGAGAGGCAGGTAGATCAAAACTTCATTTATTTCAGCTACAGGGTGAGTTCAAGGCCAGCTGAGATTATCTGAGGCCCTGCCTAATATAAATAAATACATAAAATACAGTGCTATTGAGATCAATGAGCTGTGCTTGTATACTTCTCAAAGTCAAGATCTTTCTCAGGATGTACCTGCAGAACTGAAGAATTAGAAGGCAGCCATGTCTGTTTCCACAAGTAGTTAATGTTCCAGCATTAACTACTTGTTTAGTCTTCCTGTCAGGAATAGTTTTGATCGCAAGCAGCTAAACTGCTCGTCATCTAGGTCATAGTAAAGCCTGTTTCTGGGTGGCCATCTAGAAAGCCTAATGGTGGAGGCAGGAGGTGGCAGTGGAAGGGTTACGTGGAAGTGAAGAAAGAATTCAAAGTAAGCAATGAAAAACAGATTCTTCTACATCAGCAGCAAAATTCAAACCAAAATATTATTGAGTGTCTCTTGTAGCTTAATGGTTCTGGCAGAGGTGCTTTGCTTGCTGGCTAGCTTGTGGCAAAGGAAATAATTGCAGGAAAGAGAGTACAGATGAGATCAGAGGAAGCCCATGTACCTTCTCTGCACACCAAACTTGCGAGTTTCACATCTTGATGGATCTGAGGGCCATTAAAGTCATAAAAAAACAAAAACAACTCAAGTCCCTAAATTAACAGGCTCAATATGAAATGTCTTAAATACCCAGAAGATTATCCCCATTCCCACTCCTTACCGCCCTGTGATGCCCTCCCTCTCCCAACCCTCAAGTGTAACGTGATGAAGCTACCCTAGTTTTACAAAAGGGAAAGCCAGGACTAGGCAAGAATGCATATAGCCCGCCATCCCCAGAGGTCACCTGATGCTGCTTCAGACTTCAGCTTAATAGGACTGAAAGGAGGGAGTGTAAAGTCAGGTCTGTGGTGGGGACTGGAATGGGCTTACCTTAATTCATTAAAAGAACAATTAATCTTAAATTAGTGAAAATGTTGATCCCAAGAACCTAAAAGCCACTCATTTTTGTGGTGCTAACTGGATATAAAAGCATGCACGCGTTACCCATACCCACGGTCAGAGGAAGTCACCTCCCGTGCTTCTGCAGCCTGTACCTTTTCAAGTAAGTTGACGTGTAAGTGGAAGGAGCGACTGTCTGTGGGGTTTCATTTCCCTTTGCTTCATCCCTCCACAGTGGCCTGGTGTGGGAGCCACTCCTTACTAGATTAACAGCTGACTCTCTGTAGAAGCAAGAAAGAACAAACAACACACAATGATTCCTACACCAATTTGGACTACAGAGAGAGAGAAAAGCCAAATGGAAAACTGTAACATGCTAAAGAAACAGGCATATTTTTCAAGTTATTCTGGGTTTTTTGTTTTTTTTGTTTTTTTTGTTTTGTTTTGTTTTGTTTTGTTTTAAATACCTGTGTCTTATACTACTGTTGGTTTTCTTCTATCAACATTAAAGCCAACTCATCCCACTAGGAACCAAATTCTACCTCACACCAAACAGCCTCACTCTTTTGTGATGAGGGCTCCCTCATGACTCTCCTTTATAAAGCACTTGCACTGATGTCCAGTGGCAGGCTGCAAAGGAGCTAATGAGGTTTCTACAGAGGGGAAAACATAGGGGGGTTGTTGGGACTTCCTTAGCACTACAGTATTAAGATGTCCAGAGGGGCCTGTCATAGGGTTGGTTTTACACTCACAATTGAGAACTTGGGGTCTTTGCTGCACAGTCTGTGGGTAGGCCTGGAGCAATTCTTAAAGGATTTTAATATTTATTCACCTAAGAAATTCTGCTAAAATTCAGATTCTGATTCAGTATCTCTGGACTGCATGCCTTAAAAAAGGGGGTCTAGTTTGAGTATGCCTTGAAATGTAGCAGTATTTTAAAATCTCCATTATTCATTTAATTGATGAGGAAGGCATTTAATTTTACTTCATTATTAATTAGAAGGTGATCATTTCATGTAAACAATCTATGCAATGCTTACTATATGGTGTACAGCACACTAGGCATGGCTGAGTGGCTTCGAAAACAAAACAGACTGCTTTCCCAGAGCCTGCTGGGGTACTGACTCAGGGTCCTGCAGACCGACAGAAATGTCGGTGCTGGAGATATAATTTAAAGGGTAAAGAACTGGCAGAGAGAAGGGGGTGGGGCTGGGAGGTAAGCCAAAGAACAAGCACTCCATAAGGTACTGAGGACATCTGCAGGAAAAGACAGAAGACTAACAGCCAGATTGCTAGGACCCAAGGGCTGAAAGAAATCACCTACAGCTTGTGTTGTGATTACCTGTTCTCCTTCTCTTCAATGTCACTTGTGCTGCTGAGCCTCCGGGGTACTAGCGTACTGAAATAGCTTTTGTTTTCTCTTTCCTATAAAATAAAAAGTAAAATGCAAGAAAGGTTCAACACTGGCACAGCATAACACATCTCTGGTAAAAAAGAAGGACTCTGCTAGGCATAGTGGCATACTTGTAATCCTGGCCCTTGGGCGTCAAAGCATTAAGATTTCCATTCAGGGCTCGCCAGGGCTACAACACTGAGACTTTGCTTTAAATCTCAAGAAACCCCCGCTTGAGGATGGAAAGTAGAAAAGGGTATAGTTACACATTCTCATACCTGAACTCAGCTTTAATTCTATTTCAAGCAGTATTACAAAAGGTTAGCTTTCAAATGTTTATTCTTATCTTTCCTTCAGCAATATCCTATATGAAGGAAAATAATTCTCAAGAGAAAAGTCAGAATGTTCCAGTGAAGAGAACAGCACAGCTTAGATGAAGGGCAGCCCTGAGGGGAGTAAGAGGCCTGAGGAGCCGCAGCCCTGAGAGGAGAGGGGTCTGAGGACCACCGCAGCTCTGTGTAGTGCCCTGTGTGCAACAGTCTCGTTCCATCTCCAGCTATTTTCTTCCTTGGAATGAAATTTCCTTGGGGACACATGACAGATATGTCTAAACACTAGGCCTCTCCAAGTTGTTCCAGAAAGGCAAGAGGGTAAGAGAACTATGATAGCAAGAAGGACCCCAGACAGCAACACTGAGTAAGCCCAATAAGATCTAGAACCGATTCTTCTTTGATGAACATGATGGTGAACTGTTTGTGAAGTCAGCCTAACCACGTATTTCTATAAATAAAAAAATCATAGGTTACACTTTCTACCAGGCAGGGTATGGTAGTGTACACCTGGAATTCCAGCACATGGAAGGCTGACCCTACAGAGCAGGATCCAGGCCAACAAAGAATCAAATCAACAAGCTGCTAAGTGCTCATGTGCCCAGCTTCATTGAAGTTCAAAGTTCAACTTCACTTTTAAACAAGAGTAAGTGTCCCTGGTACTTATTCAGAAGAACCATTTGGGCCATGTTCAACTTTTTCTCAGTCACCATTTTGTTCTAGGTAAGAGAGATTGAGATAGATAGATAGATAGATAGATAGATAGATAGATAGATAGATAGAGAACATAAGAAAAAAGAAAGCTGACTTCTTTTTTGGCCAAGAAAATGCTAGCAACTAAATAACTGCTCGATGAAACTGTTAGAATGCCCAGACAAACTTGCTTTTACAGACACCAAAGACTTTACACCAAAATACCTCCTTTTGTAATGAGGAATTACTTTTGTTCTCTACTTAAAAAAAAATCTTCACAGTCTATACTTCCACAGTCAACTGGTCCTTGGTCCTTCAGATGCCAGGAAACAGTCCCTTTCCTGGGGTCTATCTATGACCTTTATAAAAAATCTTGGATCTTACTTCCAAACCCAGGTCATCTTTGTTGTTTTGCCACTAAATTAAGCCAGTCATCTGGCTTGCACTCAGATTTTCTCTTGTCTCCAGTCATCTGGATATATACACTCATGAGTCCCCATCCCTTCTTACAAAAAGGACTAAGCAAAAATATTTCCATTTGTTGTCATGACTGAATTTCTAGGGAATTCACTAGCACTGAATTCACTAGCACCGCACCTTATCTTTGTCATCCAGCAAAGCAGAGATCCGAGGGCTTGAGGAGGAACGGTAGATGGAAGAACCTCGATCCCTAAGGGCCTCCCTGGAATTGGCCACTTCACTCAGCATATTGTGGCTACCAGTTTTTCTGAGTCCCAGTCTCCATGAAGAAGGAGATTCATCTTTAGGTTCTTCTGCCTTGTTGAAAAGACTGGACAACTATGGGGGAAGAAAAAGATGAGAAAAAAGTTCTGGTGATGCAGGCTGCTTCAGTCTACTTTCTTTTTCCCTACTTGATCAAGTTCATGGGGCTCCTAGGACGTACAGAACAGAGCCCGGGCATGGGGCACCTAGGACGTACAGAACAGAGCCCGGGCATAGGGCACCTAGGACGTAAAGAACAGAGCCCGGGTATGGGGCACCTAGGACGTACAGAACAGAGCCCGGGCATGGGGCACCTAGGACGTACAGAACAGAGCCCGGGCATGGGGCTCCTCGGATGTACAGAACAGAGCCCGGGCATGGGGCTCCTAGGACGTTCAGAACAGAGCCCGGGCATGGGGCTCCTAGGACATACAGAACAGAGCCCGGGCATGGGGCACCTAGGACGTACAGAACAGAGCCCGGGCATGGGGCTCCTAGGACGTACAGAACAGAGCCCGGGCATGGGGCACCTAGGACGTACAGAACAGAGCCCGGGCATGGGGCACCTAGGACGTACAGAACAGAGCCCGGGCATGGGGCAGCTAGGACGTACAGAACAGAGCCCGGGCATGGGGCACCTAGGACGTATAGAACAGAGCCCGGGCATGGGGCAGCTAGGATGTACAGAACAGAGCCCTGCCAGGCTTGCTGCCCTTGTGCCCACTCACTTGGCAGATGCTACATGCTCCCAAGGGCTCCTTAGAAGCCAGCAGTGAACTCCAGCTCTTAGTGCTCCTAGCCACAGACCTGCTGTGAGAAGGAAGGAACCCCTTTGCTGTCCCCGGGAACCAGCACTGTCTAGGAGCTCCAGGACACTGTCCTCGGCTGGGTACCTGAAAATAAGCTACTTTTCTTCTCTATGTCTTAATGTGCTTATGTGTAAAACTGTGATAATGAGCTTAATTCTTCCCTCTGATACTATCTGGAGAAACAGAATGAGCTAATGAATAAATATATATAAAGGCAGTATTCTTTCATGTGATGAACTAATTATTTCCTCTTACTGAAAACAGATTTCTTTTCCTCACACAATATAATGTGATTACAGTTCCCCTTCTGTCTGTTCCTTTCAGTTCCTCCTGACCCTGCCTCCCATCCAGGCCCTCTCTCTTTTTATCTTTCATTAGTAAAACAAAACAAAACAAAACAAAACAGCTCCTAAGTGCTAATCGTAAAGTATAATATTATAATAAAAACATATTGGAATTGGACTAAACAGAAGGGAAAAGACCCAAGGAGAAGGTATAAGAAACAATTCTCACACTTAGGAATCACATAAAAACATTAGACTGGTATAGTATACACAAAAGTCTGGTTCAGACCAGTGCACGCCACCGTGGGCACGCTGCCCTCTCTGAACATTCATGTGAGTGTTGATCATGTTGACGTAAAAGCCTTGCTTTCATGGTGTCCTCCACCCTCTCTGGCTCTTACAGTGTTTCTGCCTCCTCTTCCACAGGGTTTCCTGAGCCCTGAGGGCAGGGGTTTGAGGCAGACTTCCCCTTTAGGGCTGAGTGTTCCAAGCTCTCCCAAGTGATTAATTAATTTTAAGTCAATACTAACAGTAACTTCACAAAATTCTAACTATAATATTAAGAAAATAATCTAAGCCAGGCAGTGGTGGCGCACGCCTATAATCCCAGCACTCTGGGAGGCAGAGGCAGGCGAATTTCTGAGTTCGAGGCCAGCCTGGTCTACAAAAGTGAGTTCTAGGACAGCCAGGGCTATACAGAGAAACCCTGGCTCGGAAAAAAAAACAAATCCAAAAAACCAAAAAAAAAAAAAAGAAAAAAGAAAAAGAAAGAAAAAAAGAAAGAAAGAAAGAAAGAAAGAAAGAAAGAAAGAAAGAAAGAAAGAAAATAATCCATTTGATATTAAGAAGCAATTATTTCATTGAACAAGAAATTTTAAGAGATAAAATCTTTAGGAGTAAGGTGGTCACCATAGTTCTTATTCTGCCTAGACAGATTATCTTTCAAAGAGATCACTAGTTCACCACCACCACAATTTCATTAAAAAGAATTTTTAAAATCAAAAAAGGAAACATCAGTTGGGCATGGTGACACATGACTATAATTTTAGCATTTAGAAGGTAAAGGTTGGTAGATTGAGGTCGTGCTCAACTACACAGTGAGCTTGGGCCAGCATGGCCTATGGCTACAGAAGACCCTGTCTCAAAACCACGGAAAAGGAAAACAAAGTTTCCAGTGGGTACAGCTCAGTGGTAATAGTTGTCTAGCATGTTCAAGATCCTACATTCTAGTGTCAGCACTAAAACCAAAGAACAACAAAAGTTCTACTTGAATAATTTTACATTGTCTTTACATACAGAGGGGAAACAGGCTAGAAATATGGTTCAGTGGTAGAGTACTTGCTTAGCATAAACATACAAAGTTCAATTCTGCAAAAACAGAGAAACACAGCAGGGAAACATCATAGGGTAGCATTAGCCAGAAACCAGATTAGGGTCTTTAGGGTGTAACTGGTCCTTCAGATGCCAGGAAACAGTCCCCTACCTGGGGTCTAGGACCTTTTTTTAAAAAAAAATCCTAGCCGGGCGGTAGTGGCGCACGCCTGTAATCCCAGCATTCTGGGAGGCAGAGGCAAGTGGATTTCTGAGTTCGAGGCCAGTCTGGTCTACAGGGTGAGTTCCAGGACAGCCAGGACTACACAGAGAAACCCTGTCTCGAAAATACCAAATTCCAAAAAAAGAAAAAAAAAAGAATAAAAAAAAAAATATTGGCTCTTACTTCCAAATCCAGGTCATCTTTGCTGTTTTGCCCCTAAAATAAGCCAGTCGTCTCCAGCCATCTTGCACTCAGATTTTCTCTTGTCTCCAGTCATTTGGATATACATACTTATGAGCCCCTTCCCTTTTACAAGCCACTGTGACTCCACTGGGAATCCACCCTCCTGTCCCAGTATTATTTTAGCAAAATAGAGAAAGTACATGTGTCTGTATTTCTTAAGTTGGTGCTGTTCTTTTATAAAAAGTAGGAGGTGCAGTCACACTTAGAAGTGCCAGCATCTGAGGAGCAGTGAATGGCTGGACAGGGAGCAAGGCTGGCACTCTACGTAAAGCCTGGCTAGATGGCACAGCGATGACTCCAAAAATAAAGAAGGCCTGGCTGTGCACTGTTTCATTTCCACTAAGGAGGCCAACTAAAGCCCTCTAAGGCCAGAGAGCTTTCCCAGTTGACCATTCCAAATAACTCAAACCTCTTCCAGAAGCCTACAGCTTCTGAGAAGCCTACATAAAGGTGATCCAGGAATGCCTCCGGCATTTCAACAAGTCCTTCTCCCTCCCTTGCCCATCACAGGACAACAGCCTTACTCATAAGACTAAAGTTTTCATGAGAAGCAGAAAAAGGAATTGCCATAAAAACGGTTCTGTCTTTATGCTACGTGTCTTCTACTCAGTCGACTTTGTACACAGTTATCTTTGTTTTCAATATGAAGAAAACAGGTAAAACGAAATCTGCTTGGTCTCAGGATGCTTTCATCCTGTTATTGAAACACCTCTGTAGACATATTGTTTGGTATTGGTTTTTCAAGGACACGAGAGGCAATGCTATGGACAGAATGTGTGTGTCCCTCTCTCTGAAACTCGTACTGAAGCCTTAAGATCAGGATGCATCTGAGCCTGAGCCTCTGAGGAAGTGACAAAGAATGAAGTCAACAGGGTAGCTGGCCCTTCTCAGAGGGACACCCTGGTACTCTTTCCACAAGTTAGGCTACAGCGAGAAGGAGGCATCATCAGCACAGGAAGACAGCCCTTATGAGTAACTGGACTGCCTACGACAGTGTTCAGGGGACTCTCGAGCGCCCAGAACTGTAAGAAGCAAATTTCTACTTTGTCACCGTTTATAGTAATTTGGTGTAAGAGCCTAAGACAGCCAAGAATGTACTCCCACTGTTTTGCAAAAATAAGTCTTTAAGGCCTTTGTGCATTACTATAATACAGTGAAATACAACCTCAAATCAATCCCCAAGCACTCACTCTCCTAGCTGAGGAGGCAGAGAAGGTGTTCTGAGCTGGGGCCGGGATCTGTTCTGTGAGCCGACTCTCGCTTTCAGAGTTGGAATGGCTGACAGTGGCTTCTGGCTTCTTATCTGTTATTGAAGACAAGAGATACAATGAGTATAAAGATGGAAATCTTTTTCTTACTGTGCACAAATCCTTCTTTACTGGAAAAAAGTTCTGCCATTATTAAAGCAGATTATTAGGACCACGAAATCTCTGGACTCACAGTAGAACAAATTCTAGCAACTACATGTAGAAAAAAATAAATGAAGGATACACTTATATTGGTAGGCTCCAACTTTCAATAAAAACTGTCTCTACATCAATGCATGTTATAGTTATATTGTAAAAATTCTTGTTATAAAAAATCTGTTCAGTTTTATAAGGAACTTTGCTGAGAAATAAATGCAAACAAAATGCACACAGAAAATGCACATGCTAGACTTTGCTTTCTAGGTAATTACAATAAAAAAGAAATAAGACACATTATAATGAAACACAAGATGATATAGTTGATTCAGATCAACAGGTGCTGTAGATTTTAAGGAAGGGCAGAACTTCTGAGGAAGAAAATAAGAAAGCTGTTCCAATCAGCCAGGGTTCTTTAAAAAGCTCCAGAGAAAGCTGAAAGACAGACTGATGGATGGATGGATGGATGGATGGATGGATGGATGGATGGATGGATGGATGGAAGAAAGGAAGGATAGATGGATGAATGGAAGGAAGGATAGATGGATGGAAGGATGGATGGATGGATGGAAGGAAGGAAGGATAGATGGATGGATGGATGGATAGATGGGTGGATGGATAGAAGGGTGGAAGGAAGGAAGGAAGGAAGGAAGGAAGGAAGGAAGGAAGGAAGGAAGGAAGGATAGAAAGATGGATGGATGGAAGGGTGGATAGATGGATGGAAGGACAGATGGATGGAAAGATGGATGGATGGATGGATGGATGGATGGATGGATGGATGGATGGAAGAAAGGATGGATGGGTAGATGGAAGGATGGAAGGATGGATGGATGGATGGATGGAAGGAAGGATGGAAGGAAGGAAGGAAGGAAGGAAGGAAGGAAGGAAGAAGGAAGGAAGGAAGGAAGGAAGAAAGGAAGGAAGAAAGGAAGAAAGGAAGGAAGGAAGGAAGGAAGGAAGGAAGGAAGGAAGGAAGGAAGGAAGGAAGGAAGGAAGGAAGGAAGGAAGGAAGGAAGGAAGGAAGGGGAATGCAGACTCAGAGATCACAGTCACACATCCAATGGTTAGTAACTGACTAGCCTAATTTAAGTAATGAGTAATTCTTAGGGTTGCAATAGGACCTAACAGTAGAAAGGATTTCAAACAATAGAGATTAAGTTGCAGAACTTTGGTCACAAAACTCACATAACTAGGAGTGGCCCAGCCCAACAACGTCATCAATCTGGCTGTATATCAATAACTAGTATAGTGCCTGTACCTAGTGACTATGATTCCGGAATTTATACTTTGAAAACAGATACAGAAATACATGGATTCTGTGGTAATTATAAACTACATCCAACTGTGTGATATTAAGGTTATATATCATATTTAAAGCTCTATTCTATAATTAGAGATTTTAATTCTTACCTAAAGAGAATTTTTATGAAGATTAGAAAAAGCATTTTAAAACTACATAGCTCATTGGCCATTATAAGTTTTTTACATTATTAATTCTATTGTTTGGTAGTTATTATAATGATCAAGTAATTTTTTTAAGTACTAAGCTCCAAGAAATCTAGCGTATTAGCCAAGTGAAGTAGATTGCAAAGGACTGGCTTGTGACACATCATGCATCCCTGAACTGTAGGCTCAGGTAGTACATTCTTCACACCATGTCTGGGCGTGGCCAGGAGACTTGCTCTGGCCTCTGAGACATCAGCAATTGTGACCCTCCCTCAGCCTTGCTCTCTAGAACTAGTTTCAGAATCCAGCTGCCACATGAAGAAATAGGGGCAGGCCTATTCAAACCCCCGGAATGTGAGCAAAATCATCTAAGAGCAACTCTTCTTCTGTATGCTTTACCAGTTGAAGGCACAAACATGAAGAAGCACACCACTGCCTTAAGAATGAGACAAGCTACCCAGCTGGCCCCTTCCCCAATTACCAAGCCATAGAAGAGAGTTCACAAAGAATCTTTGTTTTTTTTAAACTCCCTCTCCCTCACTGAGACAGTTTATGTAGCGTAGTGTGACGTCACATCGGCTATACAGCTGAGAGTGACTTTGAATTTCTGATCCTCTGGCTTCTACCTTCCACTTGCTAGAATTGCAGGTGTGTGTTAGCAGGCCAGGTTTTATGCAGTGCTGGGGATCTAACCCGGGACCCTGAATAATCTAGGCAAGCACTCCACCAACTGAGCCATATCCTAGCTCAGCGGTTACTGTTTTCAACCACTAAGTTTGCAGGTGGTTTATTATGAAACAATAGAAAATTGATATACAAAATATCTAAGTCAGACTAAAAAAAGAAAATAGAATTTTTAATCAAAATGCTTATATTCACATTAAGAACATTAATGTGTAAGATACATGAAAATTATAATTTTTATGAAGTTGTATCCATGGAGCTTTAAAAATGGAAGAAATGAATCAGCAGGTATTTGTTTAGTATTCACTCATGTGATAAGCAACATCAGGAAAGGCTTTGGTAAAACCCACTTCTGTGCACCAGCTAATATTTGAGAATAGCTACACAGAGAAGGCCATAGGGCACACAGACAGATAGAGAAGACAGCAAAGAATGTTCCAACACATCCAAAGCCTATCCACTGGAACAGCAGAAGGGGCATGGAAAAAACCAGAAAAATAGCTGAATATTAAGTAGCATGAGAAAACTAAAAGAAAAGAATTTCAAACAAATAGCTACTAAAATCAACAGAGGGGGAAAACATGTCATCTCCATGGTAACGTGACAGAAGCTGATTTGAGTTGAGCTCTCAGACATGAGTGAGGAACTGCAGAAGTGAGCGCGAGAGTCTGCTGGAGCCGTTTGGCGTCTGCTCACGCCAGGCCACTGGACTGCTCTCTGGGGTAACTGGGGATTTCCCAACTGCTGTATGGTCCCTGCATGCTCCTGTCTCACCACGGCTCATCACTGCTGGCTTCTCTGAGGCAGAAATGCCTGTCCTCTTGGACATACGTCTTTGTCTCCTTCACTACGTCACCTCAATTTCTAAATACAGAATGCCGAGCGAGATTTTTTCTCATCTCTTTCTTCTACAATTGTTGAGAACCTCATACTTCTGTACAATTTTTAATTACTATTGCTTTTGTACATATGTGCATCCCATGCCTGCCTGGAGACCACAGAATCCTCTGAAACTAGAGTTATGGACAGCTGTGAGCTGCTGCCACCACGGGAGGGGGGGCTGAGAACTGAATCTGGGTGCTCTTCAAGGGCAGCAAGTGCTCTTAACCGCGGAGCCACCCTCCAGCCCCTCTTCTCTACAGTTGTATCCTTCACTTCTTCTGCAGACTCTCCACTGTCCCTCCTTGCTGTGCGGAGTTCCACAGCCCGTGACAGTGCCACTGAAGCCTACTTCACCTAACACTGTACAGCGTCGATAGCTCATTCTAAAGGAGGAGCGATAAGGATGTATGCCCGAGGTATGGTTGTGGGGATTAAATAAAATTGCTTAAGTGTATTGCAAAGTAAAAGGCACTATGCAGATATAAAGTTGTACTATAATTCCAGAATGAGCCATAATCTTACCTACTAGTGACGGCCACTGACTGCAGTTACTTCTCTCACGTGGCCTGTGTCTTATTACACAGTGCTTTCTAGTCCCCTACTAAGTATAGTCAGCAAAACCACTTAATGAATACGATGGTTGTCATGTGCTGAAACCTGGAGTAAAATAAAAAATGCAGTATTCCCAGGAAAACTGGCAAGTACTAGAGCAAAAGTAAGTGCACCGAACTAGAGAGAAATGGAGTAAAAAGCCTAGGGTAGGAAACACAGAAGGGATTTGTGTTACTTACCTGTCTCATAACAAAGGACCTGACAAAGCAACTTCAAGAAGGAAGGTGGTGCTGTGGCTCACACTTCTGGGATGTATAGAGTCCATCAGGGAAGGAGAGGTAGTGAGTGGGTCAGGAGCAAAAGTGGCTGGCCACATCGTGAACAGTTGGACACATGTTCAGCTAGCCTTCTCTTTTCTATGTAATCTGGAAACCCAACTTACAGAACAGGGCCACCCAGACTTGCGGTGCTTCTTCCCACCTCAACTACAAGCTACTCTAGAAAGTCCTTGACAGGCATGACCCAGGAACCTGAGGAATCTGCCTCCAACGTGATTCTGGACCCCATCAAGGTGACAAGAACAACCATCCCAGGTCTAGGCTTGGGTGCTGGGGACTCGGTCAGTGCCTACTTACTATACATACTCACTGAGAGGCGAGAGGATCCTAAGGGCTCTGCCTCTGATGGCTATGGACCGACGCACTCAGAATTTGGTAGCACCCTCAGGAGATAATAGGCTTTGACTGGGAATATATTGTCTCTAACCCTTTTCTGTCTCTCTCCATTTCCAGACTGCTATGTCAGGAGCAGCTCTGGTCTACCACATCCTTCCTATCCCATGATATTCTTTAACCACAGTTCTGAAACATGGAGGCAGTTGGCTGTGGGCTGAAACCTTGAAACCCTGAGCCAAAATAAATCTTCTCCCCCTTACACAGTTCCTCTCAGGTACCTGTCACTATAAAAGAATAGTTAATACAGGCTCCAGTTGTTTCAATATTCTGTTGCAGAAAAACACTTCAATCTTCTAGACCTTACACTTTCTAAAAGAATTCACCCAGCAAGATTTATGATGCTATGAAGGGAAATCAAAGGTACAAATAAGCATTGGAGACCAGGAATGCTGAGGTCATATCTGAGAAAATCAAACAATCCAATTTAGCTACAACATGCCCTTGCCTATGCCAAACATTGGGAACGTCTGTTGGAGCCAGACTATTGGAAGCCTTGAAGGCTAGGGTTTAGAACTTACTCTGCAGACAAAGACAGAATGAGGGAGCCAGCCATAGAAGATTTCTAAATAGAAGAATACTTTAATCATGAGGGTATTGTCAACATTTTATTCCAATAGCAGTATGAACATGGTCTGCGTACTAGTTTTATGTAAACCTGACACAAACTAAGAGGTTTGAGAAGAGGGATTTCTCAATTAAGAAAATGTCCCCAGCCAGGCAGTGGTAGTACATACCTTTAATCCCAGCACCCGAGAGGCAGATGAAGGCTATGTCTGTGAGTTCACAGAGAAGCACTGTTTCAGGAAGAAAATAAAAGGAGGAGGTGGAAGGAAGAAGGAGAAGAGAGAGGAGAAGAAAGAAGGAAGAGGGGGGGAGGGGAGGGGCGAGGGCAAGGGCATGCTTCCCTAAGATGAGGCTATAGGCAAGCCTTGTACAGGCCTGTGTGTAAGCCTGTTGTGTATTTTCTTAAGTAGTGATTGATGGGGAGGGCCCAGCTCACTGTGCGTGGTGCCACACCTGCCCTGACTTCCTTCCATGATGGACATGGATATGGAAGCATAATCAAATAAACCACCTCCTTTGCAACCTGCTTTTTGTCATGGTGTTTAGGAATAAGAACAGAGGCAGGCGTGCAATCAGGTAATCAGGAAGCAAAGGCATCAGTGTGAGTAGCTTCCTCCCATTTTCCTGTCATCATGGTGGCTAACAAGAAGATGTAACATAGGCAAAGCCTAAATATGAATTCCAGACACTGGGTGAAAGCTAGACTATGAGGGCCCTCAGTAAATAATACAAATAACAAAAAACGCACATTTGTAACTTTTGGTGGGTAGAATACCAGCATTTCCAGAGCAAGCCACAAATGATCAATAACAGATGGGTTTTTTTTTTTTTAGTTTTATGAGGCTATAGAGATGGATAAACAGTCAACAGTACTGACTGCTCTTCCAGAAAACCCAAGTTCCATTTCCAGCGCCCACATGGCAATCACAACCATCTGTAACTCCAGTTCCAAGGGCCCTGAGGCTGCCTTCTAGCCTCTACAGGTACTGCATGCATGTGGTATGCAGACATGCATGTAGAACAGCATACACATAAAAATAGCAAAATACTTGAACAGAAATCTAAGGCTCCATGAATATAAAGTCAATTCTCCTTTACTAAAAGCTTACCTGATGCCTGCCTTGTCTATAAAACTCTAACTTCTTTGGTGCAGTCAATGAGTCAGTTAAGACATGAAAAGGGAAGTGTTTGCCCAAGATTGAGAGAACTATCAGGAAAGCCAAACAACCGAGATACAGCTTCAGTTCTTCAACTTACACAAGCTGAAAATGTCTGGAAGCAAAAACCATGACCTAGACTTTTTCTTTTTCTGATCTGTGTTCTTACATTTTTATCATTCCTACGCAGTATAGTATAGCAATTATTTACATTGTACCAAGTAATATAAGCAACAGAAAGACAGTGTGAAATACGAGGTAGGTGTACACAGGTTCTATATAAACACTGTACACACACACACACACACACACACACACACACACACACACGAATGAGAGAATGGTACATCCAAAGATTGTGGTTATCTCCTGAGACAATCTCCTATGGACATGGAAAATAAATGTATATACTATAACAAGAATGATAAAAGTAAGTCTGATTTGTTCTTTTATTAATTCTCTCACTCAGAAACTGAAGAAGCTTTACAAAAGAATTAGGTTTTAGTTTAGAGAAGCAACAATCACATAATAACTAAATGCAAATTTTTACCAGTGTGTTGAAAATATTAACTTAAAGCCATATAAACCCCACGCATTTCCGCATACTACCTTGTTGGCATCTATCAATCTAAAGGTGGGACAACTATGCCTTCATGCCAGGCTTCTCCATGTACCTTACCATATGGCTGCGTCAGAACTGGCAGGTATATTTTAGCTGAGCTCAAGGATTTGATAAGCACGGTGTCATTAGCAATAACGTCTTAGGAACGATGTTGAGCTCTTTCTTGAAGCCTGTGAGGCCGGAGCCCCGACACGCAGGCCGCGCAGGGCTCTGCCTTACCTGCCTCCTTCTCAGTGTCCGATTCAGAAGATTCAGAAGCTTCATCCTCCCCGTCCCCCTCTGAGCTGGAGCTGCTGGATTCTTTGTTTTCTTCCTCTGTTTCTTGGGACTTGGGGATCTCTTCTTCATAAAGCATCTTCTCTTTGCTAAATTAAAAGTACAATTTGAAAGCAATTCAGAAATGACACAAACCATTTAAGTTTGCTGACAGTCAGATATAATAAAGGGAACAAATCTATAAATCTGTGTGTAGAAGCAATAGTAAAAACATGAAGAGCCTTCTTATACCTGTGTGTTGTTCTCTTGGACCTTGGCTTTTCAACAGTCTAAGGTTTATTACTGACTTTAGAGTATGACTCAAGAAGACTTTGTCTAGTCAGCACACAGAACCCTGAACAACAAGGAGAAGATGGTAGGAGGGCAGATAAATGTTTTGAAAAATCATCATGCAAGCCTTCACTGAGTTCTATTACATCCCACACACCTTGCTAGGGACCATTGAAATGGTCAACAATGAGAAAAAACTCTGAGCTGAGGAAACCCCTGCATAATCAGGGAGCAGAAAGGACTGAGAACCCTTGGGATGGACTAGAAGAGACACTACTGCCCATACAGTCTCAGTATAACACATATTCATTCATCCTCGGGGCCCAGCTCAGGGCCACCTCCCCATCCACAAACATTTCCATATTGTGAAGATCATTTGACAGAAATGAAACACAAAATCATTTTAATATAAAAATTCTTAACACACGCACACGCGCGCACACACACACAGAACATCAAGCGCATCTCGTTCCTTGCATACAAGCCAGCTCGTATCTTACTTCTTAAAGAGTCCACTCTGAAACTTGCTATTCAGGTCTGACTCGATGAGCTTATTCCGTGTCTCCTTTTCACTTCGAAGCTGGAAATTGAGAAAATAGAGAGAAAGAGGGGAAAGTTAACAATTTGTGAAAAATAGTATTGAGAAGGCCCAAATTGGTACTATCATTCTGAAAAAAAACAAAAAATAAAAGAAACAGACATAAAAAGGGAAAAGGGAATCAAAAAAAAAAAAAAAAGGATAAACACACTTTCGACTTGCACACTATTCTATTTTCTCCTTGGAAGAGAGTAAAGTAACAGAAGAAAATTCTTGTTTAAAGTAGAAGAGGAAACTATGCCACTGGAGAGTCAAGAAAATTATCCCTTCAAAATCCCAAACCAACCCTTAATACAAAGAAAAAAGGCATAGCTTATAAGGGTAAAGAGCCAAAAGCAATCTAGGAAGAATGCTTTATGATTCATATAGCAAAATAAGTTAGCAATAATTCTAAAAAAAGTCATAGACACTATATAGAAATAAGCCCTTGGGAAAATGGTTTGGTACTTAGATGTATACTCTAGACAAAATATACTTTTCTCTGAAGGGGGCAGTTCTGAGGCTAAGGTCTTGTTCCCCAATTAGTTCTTGATTTGTTAGTAAAGAAAGCCAGGGCGCCAATTGCCAGGCAGAAAGCAGAGGCAGGACTTGTGGGTCCCAGGAAGAAAAGGCAGATGCCAGGAAGGAGAGAACGGTCTTTCTGCCACGCTTTGGAGGAAGAAGAACACAGCAACCATGTGAGGTCTTAGGGGAGCTGGGGCCTGGGGCCTCCACTACAGGGGTGTGTGTGTGTGTGTGTGTGTGTGTGTGTGTATGTGTCCAAGGACGTTTGGCTGGGCTGAGTGGGATTAGCCACTGAAGTTTAGGGCAGGTGGAGAGATGGAGATAATAAATTGGTAAGGGCCCGCTTTTCCAGACCAGCGTCTGGAGATAGTAATGCCCAGCAATTGTGCCTAGAAGACACACTGTAAAGTAACAAACTATGTGTGTCTTTTATCCATGGATTCAGGAAAGCTGGGAAGGGCTGGCAGTGCAGCAGACCCAGGAGCAAAGGGCACTGGCATAAAACACAGAACATATCCTAAAGATTTGTAGAAGAAACAAACACTGTCCCCTTTAGAATAACAAGATTTTGTGGGGAAGACCTGGCTGTGCAGGCCATCATACTGGTTACTAGGAAGTCTCAAGCAGAAAGACTGTAAGTTCAGACTAGCCTGGGCTAAGGAATGAAATCAATGGTTGAGGGGAGATATCACTTATGGCCAAAACCCAATTATGTTAGTTAAAGGGTGTGTATGTTTACAATTTTTATGTGAGTCTAAAAATGACTTCAGATTATAAGAATTTAGAAAAACACAAAACCCTAACTGTGCATAGTGGAGTGCTAGTCTAAGGAAGACTGATGCTGCTAACAGTGCTGTTAACACTGCCTTTGGATTGTACTATCACGCAAGTGATCCTGAATGCTTGGCAGAGAAAACACGAACCAGACATTGTTTGTCTGAGGTTCATGTATGTAGCTTTCTAACTGAGCCTAAAGTAACAAGAATCACTGCTTCATAGTCATGAGACAAACACCCCTCATTAGAGACCTTGATCTGTGTCTCACCAGAGTCATATAGTTCTGAATCAAAACCCACATGGGACTGAGACCCACAGAGTCACCATTAACCGTGAGGAAGCTGTGAAAGCATCCACCAGACTTACCACATCTTGCTTCTTCTGAAGCATCTCCAGGTGCTCCACAAGACCTTCATCAGCCACATCAAATGGCGTCTGGCCCTAGAACACAGGGGCACCATGGACAGATAGAAAACAGAAGCAGAAGTCATGTGACTTTTTCAGGGTCTATTCTCTATTTATTTACTGACTTTTATTCCTATAATATAAGCTGAGTCTCCTTTATCTGAAATGCTTAGGACCAGAATATATGCATGCATGCATGAATATATACACACATACATACACACACATATACATATATACATAGTCATCTTGAGACTAAGATACACATTAAATTTATTTTTTCACATATACAAATATAGCCAAGATGATTTCTTATAATATTTAAATAATTTTGTGCTTTCATGGCCCTCGAATTTTCAACTTGGGACATCATATCAGTACTCATAAAGCCTGTGATTATAAATATTTCAGATTTCAGACTCAAGTTGGAGATGCCAGCCTACAGCTGCCTTCCTGATCTGTCTACTCTACATTGAGCTGCCTTTATGAGTCACAGAAGATATTTTAACAGCAAATCCCTCAAACACAGAGTTCTGTGGCATAAAACATTGAGAAAATCACTACACCAATTCTAATGCTTCTTGACAAATAGTCTAGGGGAATCCCTATTTGAACCTGTTCTAAATTATTATTGTAATGTTCAATTCAGTAAATGCCCTTGGGTCACACTCACACTGAAGACTAACAGGAATGGTCTCCCTTTCAGGAAGAGGAGGGAAGCCAGGCAGGTTACTTCTTTTAGGAAACACAGGAACAATTACATACTCTGTATAGTCTACGAATGAGACCAGGATTCAGGAGTTATGTAAGAAAGACAGGACCATGTGCCTGGATTTTAGAAAATCAAAAGACATAGGGATAAGAGTCTCAGGGTTCTAAGTTATTTGAAGTGAGGCTGATAGGACTGCTTTTAGTTAAAATGGAACAATCATTGCCATTACAGATTGTTCTTAAAGGAGTCCATGTGCCGATTAACTCAGCAATTAAAGACTCAGAGTTGAAACAGTAAAATACTTCATACCTCACCATAGACAGGGACGGTAGGCCTCTCAAAGTTCATTTGTCATCAAGAGCAATTACCTGGTTTTTTTCATTTCCTGGTTTTTTAGGGGCTTCAACACAAGTAGACGCAGGTGACTTGGTGTTTTATTTTGCTTCAGTTCTTTTACAGAGAGAATAAGCAGTGAAGCAAGGAGCTGGAGGACATCACCGCCCCAGGGCAGTCCTGGACACCGACCAGGGACTTCCAGCCTGTGCTAGGCACCCAGTCACCTGAGCTCATTGCCCTTTAGAGTTTCCTGCTCACTAACCAGTTTGTTCCGGATATCCATATCACAGAGTGCTTCTGCCAGGATGGAGCAGGCCTCTTTCACCCCCCAGTGTGCAGCTGCATGAAGAGGAGTCCAGCCGTCGTGATCCTGAACATTGAGTTCGTAGCCAGCCTGAATGAGAAGCCTGGGGGAAAACCCAAAGGAACATCTAAGGCCTGATTTTTATAGTTTTCCACCAAACAAGTTATCACTCCACTAATACCTCAGACAGCCTGTGATTTCTTCTGCCTTCTAAGGGATAGCCTACAGTGCATATTACCACTCTGAGCATGGCTTACAATCTTTTTTTTTTTTTTTTTTTTTTTTTTGTCTTTCGAGACAGGGTTTCCCTGTGTAGCTCTGGCTGTCCTGGAACTCACTCTGTAGACCAGGCTGGCCTCAAACTCAGAAATCTACCTGCCTCTGCCTCCCAAGTGCTGGGATTAAAGGTGTGTGCCACCACTGCCCGGTTTATCGCTTACAATCTTCACTGAACTATAAGGTTATACGTATGGCATTCCCTACACACATCCACATCACACTGTGCTGGTTAGTCTGTGTCAGCTTGGCACAAGCACAGATCCTAGAACTCGTGTCAGCATTAAACACCCAGAGTCAGATAAGGCATGGATATGAGAAAGGTAAAGCAGGTAAAAGTAGGGTCTAATTCTCTTCTCTTGCTTTTTTAAATTACACTTTAAATTTATTTCTTTGGCATGGGTGCGTGTGAGTGTACATTTATTTGTGTGGGGGGGGGGGAGGGGAGGTACATACATGCCACAGTGCACAGTGGGAGTAGGAGGACAACTTGGAGGAATCAGTCTCTCTTTCTACCATGTAGAGGACTGAATTTACACCATCAGGTTTAGCAGCAGATGCTTTTACCCAGGGAGTCATCTACACACACACACACAAGCACACGTGCACATACACAAGCAGGTATGTACCACTCTCTAATTCTCTTACGAAAGCTGGATATTGCATACTCAAGATCTATAATTGACCTAATGAGCCCAGAAATTGTCTACATAGAACCAGAAGGGTCACAGGTCTGTATACATAGAGGAGGAGGTTCAGGAGAACCAATGACAAGTCACAGAGCTGAAAGAGGTCTTCCTGTGTCACTGTGCCTCAAGTCTATCTAACATCATACATATGAGGAAGAGCAACAGTAAGGGAGAAAGAAAGACCACCTATGAAGGAACACCAGCAAAACAAGAGGAAACTGACAAGAAAATACACCAGTTAAAGGTTTCTGCTTCTAAAACCCATGCCACCTTCTCCCAGTACCCGGCTCCTTACCTGAGGACTTCAGAGTAACCCTTGGCAGCAGCCACATGCAGGGCTGTGGCCCCTGAGCGAGCCTGCCTCACATCTTCTATTTTCCCGCTGTTGAGCCACTGGCGGGCATCCTGCAACATCTGCTGTTCTTCTTCCTTCCTTGACTGCTCCAGATCAACTCCTGCAGAAGCCAGACACCAGACAGCAGCATTACTACAGCTCTACCCAAGTCTGACAAGGTATTTCATTAGGTTAATAACATACCAATACTACCACAAATAACAGTCCCCTCATCAAGCTGGTAATTCATCAAATCTAAGGCAATGCACATTACAAAACCTTCAAAGCTAAATAAGCCAGGCTAACACACTATGTGGTGCACACTCATGAAGAGCACACACCTAACACTTTGCAACAGAACATGAAAATCAGAGGAGATACTATTTTTACTTTACCGTATTTGTAAGAAGTTATAAATGCCAATGTCCTTTAACATGTTCAGTGTTCAATGTTGTTTCCCAATGCTCTGGTGGGGTGACTATAAACCCCACTTGCCATACGAGGAACTAAACACAGGCTGCTTTGCACAGGGCCCCAAACACATCAGTGGCAGAGCTGCCGTTAGAACGCCCGGATGCTCTTGGCACGTTTCTTTTCCACTCATTACACCATAAAAGCACTATCAAAGTCTTCCTTTCAGGTACGATGCAGTGTAGGAAAGTGAACTTCTTCTAAAGCTCATTTCCATATGCACTTACATATACTTACCTGATTAGAAAGTGATCTGAAGCCAAGGCTTAGTCTACTTTAAAGGCAATGTAGCCTTTGTGTCC
This sequence comes from Apodemus sylvaticus, assembly GCF_947179515.1. Lineage (NCBI taxonomy): Eukaryota > Metazoa > Chordata > Mammalia > Rodentia > Muridae > Apodemus > Apodemus sylvaticus. The sequence goes on from NC_067483.1 coordinate 41,418,663, forward strand.
CTTACAATCATATAGAGATAATCCAAAAGTTCTTCCCCTCAGCCCTCAACTCTTCCAATAGCTAGGCCAGTAAACAAGGGTCTTAAGAAAGGACATTATTATACAAAATAATGAAAAGTTCTGAACACAAACACACCCATTCAAAAGGTTTCATACTCATAAGCAGATTTATCTGTGCTTTTAGTCTTCTTTTTGGCTCTTAAATAACCACTGTGGGTTGCTGAAGAATTGCCTGTCTGGTGTGGAAAATGGGCAGGGTGAGGAGGACGTCCACCTAGACACAGTAGGCGTTACCAGTGCTGGGAGGTGAAACACATATGAATGCTTGTTTCAACAAAGCATTCAAGGAAGAGTCAGAGTTCAAAATAAAAAAAAGTTGGTTCTCAAACTAAAACTTACTTCTAAACTTGTGAACTATAAAACATTTTAGGAGATGAATGGGAGTTAGAGAGATGGCTCAGCAGTTAAGAGCACTGGCTGCTCTTCCAAAGGTCCTGAGTTCAATTCCCAGCACCTACATGGTGGCTCACAACTGTAGTCCTATGGGATCTGATGCCCCCTTTTGATGTGTTTTGTGATAAGCAGTAGACAAAACATCCACATTTATAAAATAAATCATTTAAAAAAAAAAACACATTTTAGGAGCTAATGAGTGGGGTGGGAGGATAAACTTAGCATAGAAAACTTTAATTCGGGTAAGCACAAAACCAAATATGGATGTCAGCAACAGCACAGCCGAGAGTATCCACCGCTTACGGCAAGCTCAGCATGCTTCCTCTCAAGGGTAGACACTGAGTGCTACCTTCAGATGGACCAGCTCTCCAGTCTGCCAGCACTTCTCAGTTCTGCTGATGCAGCATCAAAGCAGCTCTGAACAATAAACAAGCCAGTGTTCTTAAGGACCACACCATGAAAGGCCACTAAAGCTTTGGAAATAACTCTGGTGGCTTAGCAGAGCCTTCCCTGTCTCTAATTGTTACAAATCCCATCCAGAGTTCCATGACAGTTTTATAAGAATTCTAAGACCTGCTCTCCACAGATATTCAATAACTTTAAATTGAAAGATTTCAAAATGTAGTCTAGGTGTGGTGATGCATGTCTGAAATACTGGGATGGAGAAAGAAGGCAGCTGTCCATGGACTGGACAAGACTGCATAAAATGGAAACAAAATGACTTTGAGGTATATGATAGGAGAGCCCACCCTATTTCCTGAAATGAGTTTGCTCTAAAACTACAAAATAAGAATATACAATTTCATAATATATTCTTCTAGGTTAGGTTTCTTACCTCATGAAAGTTCTAGAACCAGGTATGGTAACTCACACCTGAAATCTCAACATAGGGAAGCAGAGGCAGGAGGATTGCTGCAAGTCTGATGAGACATTCAGGCTACAAGGTGAGCTCTAGGGCACATGGGGCTATGAAAACCCTGTCTCTTAATAACACAAAAGAAGGCCCGCGGTGGTGGTGCACGCCTTTAATCCCAGTACTTGGGAGGCAGAGGCAGGCAGATTTCCGAGTTCGAGGCCAGCCTGGAATGAGTTCCAGGATAGTCAGGGCTACACAGAGAAACCCTGTCTCGAAAAACAAAACAAAACAAAACCAAACAACAACAACAAAAAACCCCCACAAACTGTCAGAATAGTTTCCACAGTTGCTCTGACTAAAGACCCTTTCAGAGGTTGTAATAAATAGCTCACAGCACCACCTGCAGGTTCCCAGAGAAAAGGACACCACCCAAAGTCACGCAGTGGATTTGGCCATACTGTGTTCCAGCCTTTCTTCAAGCTATCCTGTGCAACAGAGATAATATGATATACACACACAGAAAGAACAGTCCATGGAACAGTCCACGATCTTCCTCAGACCACTGTGGACAGGATGGGTACACAACCTTAGAACAGCAAAGACAAGGCAAGCCTGGTCATCCTTTGGGCATTTGGCCTATGAGTGTGTGAGTTATTAAGAAGAACATGGCACTGGTAATTGATGACTAATGCTGTGCAGACAGAAGTAATCCTACCCTGTCACATGATACTGAAGAGGGATCACGGTCTGGAAGGGGCAGTGTGAGGAGGGCTCTGTGGGCCGCTCAGGCTCCTAGGTTACCTTGTTTCTTTACTTGTTCCAGAAGAAGATCTTTCATGGCTGGCTCCTCTGCAAGGTCAGAAGGAACTTCACCCTCACTGTTCACAGCACCCACACTGGCTCCATGGCTAATAAAGTACCTGCACGGCAAAAAGCAATGTTATCTCTGTCAATCTGATATCAATTTACACTGTGTGTCTTGAGTTCAATGTATAGCAAGGCATATTTGGGGTTTTAAATACGGTGCATATGAGATGTTTTGTTTGTTATTTATTATTAATTTCACACCCTATTAGCCATTGTTAGTTAGGACCATAGGTTTCTCCATTTCCCAACAAGAGCAAAGTCAAAATTTCCTACATACCAATTCTTGCACTTCTGGAAATACTAAGTCTTTCTAAATGCTATGGGGGCAGGGTGGGTGTGCAGCTCACAACTGTGATCTGAGCACTTGGAATGCAGAGGCAGGAGGAGCTCAAGGTTGAGGCCAGCCTGGCCTACATGCTGAGTTCAAGACTAGCCTATACTACAAAGTGAGACCTTGTCTTATGGGGTAAAATAGGGAGGACATGCAGTCCTCACGCCCACAACCTCCTAGGATCCAATTGAATGTTCAGAAAGATTTAAAATACTTCAAGTATTATAAATAAGAACACTCAAAAATGATGTAACCAGTTCTCATGAAAACATTTACAGTATCAAGTGAAGTTTACTCAGTACTGTTATAGCTGTGAAAACTGAATAAAAGAATGTATTAGAATTTGCAGAAGTTATACTTCCACAAAAAAGCCAACTATATAAATCTGCATTCATAAAGGAAACTAAATTACTAAAGAAGAAACATTTAAAATGCTAAACAGATTCTGAATCTTTACAGAATATTGGAGAAGAGCTGATAACTTCAGTGCCTTACCTGCATCTTTTAGTTTTCAAAGTGTTTCTCTCTACTCTTGTCCCATGTCCCTCCCTCCTCCCCACTCTGCACACATATGCACACAGATCAATCTTAAACAGTTACGATGACGACAACTAAGTACTCTACCTTTTAAGAAACTGATTTTGAGAGATGACTTAGCATCAAGTCCTCTACCCTTTAAGAAACTGGGGCTCCGAGTCTGAGAGATACCTTAGCACCAAGTACTCTACCCTTTAAGAAGCTGGGGCTCTGAGTCCTAGAGACGACTTAGCACCAAGTACTCTACCCTTTAAGAAGCTGGGGCTCTGAGTCTGAGAGATGACTTAGCACCAAGTACTCTACCCTTTAAGAAACTGGGGCTCTGAGACTGAGAGATGACTTAGCACCAAGTACTGTACCCTTTAAGAAGCTGGGGCTCTGAGTCTGAGAGATGACCTAGCTGGGGGAGGGTAGCTGACAAGACCAACCATCTGACTTCAACCCCCAATTGGTGGAAGGGACAAAGGATCCCTATAAGTGGCCCTCTGACTTTTATATGCAAACCATTACACAAATATACACACACAAATTAAATATTAAAAAGATTTTTTAAAGAACCAAGGTTCAACTATGTTAAGTAGTTTTCACAAGAAAAAATTTAAATAAGAAAAAAGTGACTTTCTCAAAAAAACAAAACAAAACAAAAAACAAGTACATGGCAGAAGCTATTAGCCTCAGTATTTTAAGTCTAAATCAAAATCAAATTAGTTTAGGCCAGTTAGAATCCCAATAATTCTAGGAGTACTATGAGATACTCAGAGGCATTTAAAAGAGAAAGAAAAACTATGTAAATTATATTTCAATTCATTGAACAAGTCAATAAACAATTCAATCCATATTTATTGGGCTACTATGATATTCAAAAAATCACATTTTAGATAGGTTAGATTTAAAATAAAATTAATATATCTATGGCCAGTGTATTTGGGAGTTCGTAAAGGAGGGGGAAAATCAATAAAAATGCAATTAAAAGCCAAACTTTGCTTTCTCAGTGCCTGGTGTAATAATAGGGCCTCAATAAATGTTGATCTATCAAGTCTACATATATACAGCCTATGGTAGTTTGAATAAGTATGACCCCAATAGGCTCATAAATGTGAATACTTGGTCATTAGAGAGTGGCAGTATTTGAAAGGACTGGGTGGTGTGGCCTTGTTGAAGGAAGTGTGTCACTGAGAGTGGTCTTTGAGGTTTCAAAAAGCCCATATCAAATGTAGAGTGTTCACTCTGTCTCTGTCTCTGTCTCTGCTGCCTGCAGATCGAGATGCAGAACACTCGGCTCCTTCTCCAGCACCATGTCTGCCTATGTGCTGCCATGCTTCCTGCCTGACGACAGAATAAACCGCTGAAACTGTGAGCCAGCCCCAATGAAATGTTTTCTCTTAGAAGAGTTGCTGTGGTCATGGTGTCTCTTCACAGCAATAGAACACTGACTAAGACAGTTCAATGGCACTTCATCCCTTAGAGACTCAGACTCATAGAAAGACCCCTCACTCAACTCTAAGGCAATTTACTGCTATCTGTATTTTTAAATCTACTGAATAGTACCACTGTATCTAATTATTCCTTCATTTCTCTATAGCCAATAGTTTTTCTTTTCTGGTTTCTTCCCCTCAAGCCAAGTTAGCATTCAACCATACATCCTGTACACTGAAAAAAATCAACATATAAATAGTATATACAAATAAGTACATAAGTATTGGTTGCACTGAACTACATACTGCAATCAGACACAATGGCACTAGTTCCCCCAGTCAATCCCTGCACACCCAGCTCTGCTCCTCAGGCTGAGCTGTTTCCTACAGTGAATGGAACCCGCTCCCTTCTCTTCTCCCTTGTCGACACCTCTCACATCTTTGCCTGTTCCACCTTAACTCTATTTTTCCTTCCTTACTGTTACTTTCTCACCCCTGCAAGCACTAGCTGCAGCTCTTCCGAGACAGACAGTGGATCTTGATGCTTTCTTTCTTGGCATTCTATGAACATTGCTTGAATTAAATATCTTGGTCTCTGCTCTAACACTTATCCATCCCTTAATGGGTCAGACTCAACATCCTCATGTTACACAGTCTACACTTCGCCCTTTTCTGTCTTTGGGATAATGATCAAGAAAACTGGTTTCTATCAAGAAATATAGCTTTCTATTTTTCCATTCTTCCCCCTTCCCATTACCCACCTCCCGCATTCATAGGAGAAAAATAAAACCTTTAGCACTACACTTGTACTCAACGAGAGTAAACATCAGCACACGACCTAGTGAGCGGCAGAAACAGGAGGAGCCTGCTCACTGGGGCTCAGACTTGCCGGCAGAGCAACATATGTCCCTGCAAAGACCCGCTGAGCGTTGGTCAAAGGGATTTTGCTACTATTTCCTAACATTTATCTATGTCCTTGTTTGCTTGCATATTTATCAGTGTGTATGCACATGAGTGTGCTACAGAACATGCAAGAGGGACAAATGACAACCTCCAGGAACCAGTTCTTTCCCCCACCGTGTGAGTCCCAAGGATCAAGCCTGGGTACTCAGACTTGGTGGTGGGTGCCTTTGCTTGTTCAGCCATTTCACTGGCTCCCTTTGCTACTCTTTTAAGCAGAGCAGGGGGGGAAGCACACAGAAATAAAAATATGTTTTCAAAAAAGCTCAAAATATATTAGCATTGCAATAAACTATAAGTCATGCTAAATGCTTGGGCCAATCTGTTGCTTCTTCTGAATTAAATACCACTAGCAGTAATGCAGCTAACTAGTATTCTCCTTGAACTAAAAATGAGGAAAAAAAATAAACTCTAAACATGCACGCATGCATGCATACACACACACACACACACACACACACACACACCATCCACACAGAGCAGAAATATGTGGCAATAAAGGCTCACCAAGGCTCATGAAATAGCATGGCCTTAGTGGGTCTCCTCGAAAAGCCAGTCTCTCTGCCCTTCATTCCCCCCCTGAAGAACACATCTGTGACACCCCAGCACTTGAGTCACTGAGGCAGAAGGATTGAAGTTCAAGGGTTGCCTAGACTGGAGTCCAAGATGACCCAGAGCTACATGGCGAAACCTGCCCCTCACTAATTAATTTTTTAAAAATATTTTTACTATTTCGTATGTCTGGGTGTTTTGTCCCAATGAATGCTCATATACCTCATGTGTGCACAGCTCTTGGAAGCCAGAAGAGGCTGCCAGATGCCCTGGGACTGTAATTAATCGGAGGTTGTAGGAAGCCATGTAAGTGCTACAGACCCAGCCCAGTCGGGCCCTCTGTCAGAGCAGCCAGCACTCAGCTTCTGAGCCAGGGCTCTGTTCCAGTCCCCAGTTAAATAATCATGTTATTTCTCTGATCTGTTGTATAAAAATAGTACAAATAAAGACAGTAAAATAAAACCTGTCTAATAATAATGTGAGTGTTACAAGGTAAACTGAGGCGCCATCTCTAGCTCCACCCACATCTGTAGTAGAGTCCAGTGGATCAGTCCACTAGGGTCAGACACTCATGCAGCATTTGTGATGTCACTAATAAGCTTCCTTCAGTCAAGGTAATATTCTATTGAGCAAAAGATTTCTAAGTTTAAATATATTTTAGAAAGAACTATGCTTGTCTTTTAAAATGAATTAAAGAAACCACAAAAGGCATTATAATAATTCTCTATATGCAGCTTCCCAGAAAGATACCACTACATATTATTCTAATTTTAAGACTCAGCTGGCCTTAGATGAGTGGGAAAGGAAAGAAAAATGGATTAAAAATGACTTCTTAAATGTAATGAGATTTTGTGGCTCAATCACAAACATTCTACCTGAGGGGCACACTCAAATACAAACGAGAAGCTGATATGCCTTGTTCCTTAAATAAATGTTCTAAGTCCAAAATGGACAACGAAGTCATCTTAGCACCTCTGTACTGAACACGGACATTAGTGAGTGTAAGTGAGACCCAGAGCTTTTCTATGGGCCTGAAACAGAGGCAGTCTAGGAGAGGAGGAGCTTACAGAGCAGGGAGAGGAATGAAGAACGAGGAAAACTCTACCGCCCACAGGTCTTGGCTTGGGGACCACTCCAGTTATTGACCGTCTTAAGCAACAGCCTCGCCCACCACTGCACGTTGCTCCACGTGTCTCTGCTCTGACACTCCCTGGGTTTAACTTCTCCGACTGAGAAGCCCTGGGTCAAACAGAAACCCAGCCACTTAGAGATGCCCCATTGGGCAAAAGCAGTTCTCAGAGCTCTACAGGGCTGCCTGCTCTTTACTGAATAAGACAAAATGTGGAGTCCCAACCATATCACTTAAAAAGACTTAAGCAGTCTGGTTCTCAGAAGACCATAGACTATCCTTATTAGATTTACTTTAGCAATCAAAATTTGCCCTGCAAATTTTAAAGATGTTTCAATGCTCAAGTTTCTTTCCTAAGTAAAAATAAAATCCTGATCATCCTTCCCTACACTAAACACCTACGTTGTGCTTCTCATATGATGGGTGCCACGTGATCAGAATTCTTCTACCCTAGGCAGGGCAATCTCCCCCCATGGAGGTCAACGGCTACTAACGTCTTAAACATAGTCATTCGACCAATGTGGAGCACCCTGCCAATCACTACTTTGCTTTGGTTTCATTGGTTCCAGCTCATAATTTGCTATTGACTGCAGTAATATTTATAAGGACAAACAAACAAAAAGCAGGTTTATAGGAAACTTTAAAAAAAAGTCTATGACTTACATGCTTGTGTTCCACTGTTTGGAAATTAGCCAGACAGCATAGCAGGCAGCTAAAGCCGCCTCTGAATAGTCCAGAAATTATGGATTATATGGAAACAGAAACAAACAAAAATTGGAGCTAAGAACTGTTCATTTAGATACAAAGCTCAGCGTCAGCTAGCTCTTAATAGTCAATTTTCTGCTTTTGTAATTTAGAGAAATTGATAGCTATTTGTGAAATTCCATTCTGGGAAGCAGAGGAGGAATCTGAATCGAGCCCACCACAGATGCTCACTCACTCTGCTATGTTGAGATAACCACAGGAAGCGGCCGCATGCAGGGGTGTCCAGCCCTCGTTGTCCTGCTGGTTTACATTGGCTCTGTTCTCCACCAGAAACTTCACCATGTCCAAATTTTCATCAATACAGGCCTGAAAAGAAAAGCCCATTGATTCATTCAACAAGTATTTATTGCGTGCTATCACGTCCACACTGCTCCGGACAACGGCACTGACAGGCACTGCTGATGCACTACTTGCTTTTCCTGTATGTGTCTGAAATAGGACTTCTGACTTAGAAGCACCATTAGATAGTACTTTCAGTATTAATGGGATTAACTGTGAAAGGATCTCTACAGTGCTGTAATGGATAAGCTATTGCATCATTTTGCTATAGAAGGAAAGTGTGTTAAAAATTTTCATGTGTTTTTCTAAATGGCTTTGAGTGATGCAGGAAAGTGTATTTGTAGTTGCAGACAGAGAATGTGTTCTCTGCCTTCATCACAGCAAGCAGAAAAAAACACAAGTTTGTTGTTATTGCTGCTGCTGCTGTTGTTGAATAAAGGGCTTTAAATCTTGAATAAGCTTAAAAATGATCAAAATGAAATCTGGTTGATGCAGACAAGGTGAGGCATAACTGTAATTCCAGCATTGGGAAGAGCTCAAAGCTGAGGTTGGTTACATAGTGACACTCTATTTTTAAAAAATTATTATTAATATTAATAATTAATAGTTAATAATAATAATAAACAAAACCAGGGCTCATTCCACTTCCAGAGTGCATGTAAAACAGCTGGCATAGTGGCATGTACTTCTAATTGCAGAGCTAGGAGGCAGAGCGAGGCAGACTCGTAGTTCTCGTTGGCTGGCCAGACTAGCCTACCAGTGGCCAGCAAGAGACCGTGCCTCAAAACAAAGAGATGGAGAGACTGTGCCTCAAAACACAGAGGCAGACACCACAGGAGATTGTCCCCAGGCTGTACCAAGGTTGTCTTTAGGTTTCCACATGCACAGACATACAGGCACAGACACATAGACATAGACACAGGCACACAGACACACAGACACACAGACACACAGACACACAGACACACACACACACACACACAATCTTTACCAACCCTACATCCAATAAAGGGCTAATATCCAATATATACAAATAACTAAGAAGTTAGACTCTAGAGAACCAAATAACCCTATTTAAAAATGGGGGGAACAGCTAAACAGAGAATTCTCAACTGAAGAAACTCGAATGGCTGAGAAGCACCTAAAGAAATGTTCAACATCCTTAGACATCAGGGAAATTCAAATCAAAACGACTCTGAGATTCCAGCCAAAATGGCTAAGATCAAAACTACAGGTGACAGCAGGTGCTGGTGAGGCTATGGAGAAAGAGGAACACTCTTCCATTGTTGGTGTGATTGCAAGCTTGTACAACCACTCTGGAAATCAGTCTGGCTGTTTCTTAGATAATTGGACATAGTACTACCTGAGGACCCAGCTATACCACTCCTGTGCATATACCCAGAAGATGCTCCAACATGTAATAAGGACACATGCTCCACTACGTTCTTAGAAGCCATATTTGTAATAGCCAGAAGCTGGAAACAACCCAAATATTACTCATCAGAGGAATGGATACAGAAAATGTTATACATTTACACAATGGAATACTACTCTGCTATGCAATGATTTCATGAAATTCAGACAAATGGATGAATCTAGAAAATATCATCCTAAGTATAGTAACTCAGTCACAAAAGTCCACACATTATATGTACTCACTGATAAGAGCACAGAATACCCATGATACAACTCAGAGACCACATGAAGCTCAAGAGGAAAGAAGACCAAAGAGTGGATGCTTCAGGGGAAACAAAATAATCAAGGGAAATAGAGGGTGAGAGGGACTTGGGAAGAAGAGACAAGGGGGAGGGGAAGAAGAGAGGGAGGGGAGAGAGCGCGTAAGAATCAGGTACAGGAGGAGATTACAGAGGGTCAGGAAACTGAACAGAGATGTGTAGCAATGGGGGATGGGGAGCTGGGCGTAGCAACTAGAAAGTCCCAGATGCCGGGAAAGCAAGATGCTCCCAGGACCCACAGGGATAACATTAGCTGAAATACCCCACAAAAAGGAGGGAGAACCTGTGGAGACCATTTCTAGAGGTTGGACATGGCCCCCAGGTTGAGGGATGGGGCCACCCACCCATCTCCAAATTTTTAACCCAGAATTGCTCCTGTCTAAAGGAAATACAGGGACAAAGAGTGGAGCAGAGACTGAAGGAAAGGCCATCCAGAGATGCCCCACCTGGGGATCCATCCCATATGCAGACACCAAACCCAGACACTATTGCTGATGACAAGAAGTACTTGCTGACAGGAGACTGATACTCTCCTGGGAGGCTCTGCCAGACCCTGACCAATACAGATCTGGATGTTCACAGCCAACCGTCGGGCTGAGCACAGGGACCGCAATGGAGGAGTTAGAGAAAGGACTGAAGGAGATAAAGGGGCCTTATCTGACATCAATGGGAGGGGAGGTCCTTGGTCCTGTGAAGGCTTGATACCCAGTACAGAGGAATGCTAGGGCAGTGAGGCAGAAGTGGGTGGGTGGGTAGGGGAGCACCCTCATAGAAGCAGAGTAAGAGGGGATGGGATAGGGGTTTGCAGAAAGGCAACTAGGAAAGGGGATATTTGAAATGTAAATAAAATATCCAATTAAAAAATAAACAAAGAACTATTAAAATTAGAATTCATTAGCCAAATAAAATTTGTCTTCTCGATATTTGAAAATTGATTGTCTTCTCTGGTGTTTACATTTGCACTAATGATGCCAAAGCCATAGTTGGTAAATCTGCTGGTGGGTAAAAATGCCTTATTTAATCAAGACAACTGCATGACGGAACCACTCAACCTAAAATGGACTTTTATGCAGTGATAAAGATTGTTGGTTTGGGGGCTGGAGAAATGGCTGAGTGATTAAGATCACTGGCCGCTCTTCCAGAGGATCCAGGTTTGATTCCTAGCACACACGGGGCAGCTAATAATTATCTGTTAACTCCAGTACCAGGGAAATATAAACGCCCTCTTCTGGCCTCCTCTGGAACTGCATGCACGTGGTGGTGCATAGACATACAGGGAAAACATCGCATACACAAATCATTTAAAAAGATTACTAACAATTAAAACTAAATTTGTCTCAAAGACATTTGAGAGGATGTCTTGTTAATATTCTGTGTGACAAAATGGAAAGCACACTTGGAGTCCTACAGTGGCTCCTGCAAAATGATGGCTGTTCCTAGGAAAAGTACTTGGGCAGGGCTGCAAGATGAACTGACCACTTCTCCAAAAACTGTTATCAGAACAGAAAACAGTAACTAACAAAAAAGTATTTGCTATTCAGACATCAAAATGAACTAAGTCCCAAAGAAAATAATGAATTTTTGTTGCCGTAATAACATTTGACCGTGCAAATGAAAACCGAAATTTTGGGAAGCACAGCCACTGTCAAGAGCTTGGCAGTTTCCTGATCCTCTTCTGATATCTACACTGGGGTATCTACAGCAGGGGTTCTGAGCCTTCCTAACACTGACACCCTTTAATACACTCCCTCAGGTTACGATGATCTCCAACCATAAAATTATTTTGTTGCTACTTTATAACTGTAATTTTGCTTCTGTATGTATTATAGTGTAAATATCCTAAATTCAGGATATCTGATATACAACCCCCAAAGGGGCTAAAACACACAGGTTGAGAACCACTGGTCTACAAGTACGATAGGTTGATATTATATAATGAAGTGTATCTATATGCAGATCTACATAAATCAACAAGGCTGTATTTTTCAAATACTAAATACATAGTGTTAGAAAGCCAGGCATTGGTAAAAGATGAATTCAAAGCATATGTTAGATTAATAGGTTTTGCTATTGTTTTGTTTTGTAGACAGGGTCTCACTTTGTGACCTTGGCTGGCCTTGAGTTCACAGAAATCCACCTGCCTAGGATACCCAGCTGCTAGGACGAATGCCATATGCCACCCAGATGATTGATGGTGCAGCTGAGGAAGGCAGTGCATTGATATAATTTCAGTCTCCATTTCCGACTGACTAACAATGTTGGGGATATAGTTCAGTTGGCAGAATGTCTGCCTAGCATGCACACAGCTTCTCTCTGTAGCTTCTTCAGTATGGTTTATGACCTCATAAGCCATGCAAAGTAGTGAACACCTGTAATCCCAGCACTTGAGAGGTAGAGGCAGGAGGATTAGTTCATCATTATCTTTTGCTGCATAGCAAGTTCAAGGCTAATTTCAGATGCATGAGAACCAGAAAAAAAAAAAAAAAGCAAAAATCAAAAGTATTACTGCTGGAAGTTTTGATAACCATTTAAGAACAATACCTATAACTGACTGACCAGGCTATTAAAATACCCTTTCTGTTTCTAAGTATATAACTATGTGAGACTCAATTTATATACTTCAATTAAAATGTTACAACCATATGAGTGCAGAGAGAGACAGAGCGTGCAACAGAGACAGTTAGGAGAGGGATTAGGCAAGAACAACAATCTGAATTACTTTAAAGTACCCCAATTCTTCAAACCACACTCCATTCCCTCTACAACGTGCAGGACAACACACTGTTGAAAGCAGTGGGGTAAAAAGAACAGGGCTCTGCCGATGCATGCAGCCTTGACCAGGGAAACCTAACAAAAGTTCAGAGGACTCATACAAGGCACCAGGCCTCTGCCCACCGCAGAGCTGGACAGTTCCTGGCACTGCTTTTAAGCCAAGACTTTAACACCCACACACACCAAAAGTATTCAATCCTCACTCACCATGGCTCTCACTAGTACTTATGGAAGAAAAGTAATTTGATTTAAAAATATCTCGGAACTAGCCAGATATAGGAATCTGCATGTCTAGTTTCAGAAAATCCCTTCATTTTCAGAGTACTGTGGATTCTCAGATGCAGGAATTATATGACTGTACTGGACAGAACTGTCCTGGTGACAAGCCACACAGGACCTGCAGTGTGAATATGTCGGCTGCCAGTGCCTCTGCTCCACCCACCGCCTTGGCTCCAGGAAGGCATGACAGGAGCATGGAGGAAAGGATGCTCCCCGAGATCTTCCGCAGTGAGCAGGGACTAAATTTAGATGTCCTCTGCCCACTCCATCTGCAGCTGTGCTGCTGACTCATGACAGCAGCATGGTCCACGAGCGGATTCACCCATCTGCAAATCTCTGCCTATGCTCTGCCCAGAGCTATACTGAATTCTCCAGACAGGAGCTCAATCCTTTCCTTAGGAAGGAAGCTAAACAATCTTTGGGTGTTAACCATTATAGCAGTGGGGGAACTTCTTTGCTTCAAGTCAAATCTGTGGTTCAAGTGCATTTCCTCTTAGCTTATATTCCTAAAGACAAAAGGATATCACTAAAGAAAATTTCATTTTAAGCTCTGAAGTAGAGGTATGTACTTAACTCTTAGTCCAAAAGAACTATTCCAAAAGTTGCTTGGTAAATAAAGGTTTTCACAATCAACATATAGTAAAGAAAGACAAGCTCTAATGGAAAGACTGTTTTATCAACAATATAGGTGCTGGGATCTTTCTACTGTACTTAACACTGCTCTCTGGATGGAAGGCTGAAGTGGCCTGGGGCTGACTAAAGCCAGAGTTAATCTGGAGCATAGGGCCTTACAAAACAAAGTCCTCTGGGTCCCAGAATAGCCTCCAACTGTCAGCACCACGGAGTGCCGGCTCACAAGGCTGACCTTGCTGTTGTGTCCCAGGAGAACTCCAAGGCTACCTGTTTTGCCTACAAACAACCCTTCACAGAGTCCAGCTCTGAGTGCTTATTGACGGAAGCAAGGCTTAGTATAGCCTAACTCCTACATTTTTTAATCCTGTTTGCCTTACTTTCAACAAATCCTGATAGAAAAGGTGCTGTCATTTTTAGGGGTCAGGGGACCCCAAAAGACACTGTTAATTACCTCAGACTGCCCTTAGAACAGAGAGAAAAATTGAGAGCCAGGTGCCTGATAAAAGACTTATATCGAAAATATATAGGGTGCATTTAAAACACAAAAAAGCAATCTAACTTTAAAAATGGGGGAAGACTTTAACAGATTTGCCTGTGTTTTAAAATGGCCAAAACACCATGAGAGAGTACTTAGCATTACCAATTGTTATGGAAATGCAGATTAATACTACAGTTGACCTGGCTTTAATCCTAGCACTCAGGAGGCAGCCACGGGCAGACCTCTGATTTCCAGGGCAGCCTGGTCTAAATAGTGTGTTCTCAAAGTGAGGATGCACAGTCAGAGTCTGTCTTAAAAATAAAATAGATAAACTAACAAAAAATAAAGTTTTTTTCCAGGTGTGAAAAAATTAAACTTGTGTCCATTGCATTAGTATATTATGGTATAATCCCTATAGAAATAGCATGGTGGTTCCTTAAAACAAAACAAATACCCTGCAATTACCATTTCTGTTGTATCCAAAAGTAGAGTTTGAATCATAAAAAAAAAAAAAAAAAAAAAAAAATCAAACAATTTGAAAGCAGTGTCTCAAGGAGTTATCTGTACAGCCAATCCCATGGAAGTGTTTGCTGACAATCCTAAACTGAAGAAATACCCAGAGTCCATTAACAGATGAACAGGTAAGATAGATGTGTATTAAATACAGTATACGTATCCAAGAAGGAATATGGCCCTACTGATCCCTTGGTTTCAGACATCTGTTTTCCAGGAGTGGGAAGAGTAATTTCCTGTGGTGGAAGTCTGTGGTAGTATGTCACAGAAGCCGTAGGAAACAACCAATTGATACAAGTTAGGGAGTCTACACTGGAGACTGCCTGACTCTGCTCAACTTCTTGCTATAGTAACTGCCATCAGCAGTCACTGATCCCTTCTTTTCCTAATGAAAAGTTTCGCCGGGTGGTGGTGGCGCACGCCTGTAATCCCAGCACTCTGGGAGGCAAAGGCAGGCGGATTTCTGAGTTTGAGGCCAGCCTAGTCTACAGAGTGAGCTCCAGGACAGCCAGGGCTATACAGAGAAACCCTGTCTCGGAAAAAAAACCAAATCCAAAAAAAATAAAAAATAAAAAAGTTTCCCCAAAGATTACACAGCTCTTCAAAATATTAAATATAATGCTTTCCTTCTTTAACCCAAGCTTTAGCTCAAATAGTAAAGCCCTGACAGATCTAACTCCATGGTTCTCCTATTTGCAACTGGGGGAAAGTGGCTGAGAAAGGGTATCACGTAGCCAGGCTTCAACATCACTGTGTATGGAGGATGACCTTAAATTCCTGATCCTCCTGCTTCTACTTCCCAAATAGTAGGAATACAGGTTTGTGTGACCATACATACCAGATTTGCTAGAGGTATTCCAGATGAACACCAAGCAGAAACTAAATCTAGGTAGGGCACAGAGTGGTGCCAATGAGCTCCCTGTGAAGTCCTTTTGTCCCCATAATGTAACTTTGTTATTTGCCAAGAAATTATACAGGTTATATATTAGTAAGTCTGGAAGTCTCCACCGTCAGCAGACCACACTACAACAGCCTTTAACATACAGTCCTTAGGACTGACTGACCCGGCACTTCAGTCAGTCCTTCCAAGTACCTGTCTCCCATTCCAAACATGATAGAATGTGACTACTGCTTAACTGAGACCCATCAGAGCAGTCTACACTGTGACAGGTGACTCCAGCTGCTGTCAGTCCTGTGTGAAAGACTCAGAACGCTACTGGCAGAGAATGTCTGGCTCAGACGCTAAGAACTATATCTGACTATGCACTCACTGGTCAGGCAGGCTCTGGACACAGATCAGTGGCCTTTCAAACACAGATGGCCAAGAGACAGCAGAAGTGAAGAATTTTCCATTAGCCAGACGTAATGGTACATGCTCCCTAAGTCAGCAGTCAAGAAAGCTGAGGCAGAAGGATTGACAGGTACAGCTATATAGTGAGATTCTTTCTTAGAACACAAAAAACAAAATTTCCCATCAACTGTCACATTGATTACAATTTGTGTTTTCAGGAGACTAGCATTTATTTCAAGACTACATGTTTATAAATTAAGACCAGAGAACATCTTCCTTCCCTTACCTACAAACACAAAATGTGATATGGCCTAATAATTAGTAATATTTAAATTTCAAAATTATGAGCCTGCATATATGACAACTCTACAGGTAAGATGCTTACCACCAAACCTGACAGAATAGAAGGAAAGAACCAACTCTCACAAACTGTCCTCTGACCTCCACACTCAGACATGCACATGCACATACAAATAGGTATCATTTTAAAATTATTAAATGGAGTTGAAAAGATTAAAATATCTGGGCAGTGGTAGCTCACGCCTGTAATTCCAGCACTCTGGGAGGCAGAGGCAGGTGGATTTCTGAGTTCGAGGCCAGCCTGGTCTACAGAGTGAGTTCCAGGACAGCCAGGGCTACACAGAGAAACCCTGTCTCGAAAAAACCAAATCCAAACAAAACAAAACAAAACAAAACAAAACAAAACAAAAAAACAAAAACAAAAGAAAGAAAAGAAAAAGAAAAAGAAAAGAAAAGAAAAGAAAAGAAAAAGAAAAAGAAAAAGAAAAAGAAAAAGAAAAAGAAAAAGAAAAAGAAAAAGAAAAAGAAAAAGAAAAAGAAAAGATAAGATTAAAATGCCGGCACACTCTTCCAGGCCAGCACTGTCTTCACAGAAGGCTCAGCTCTGACCACCCAGTCTGTACTCTTCCTCCTGTGAGGCCTAATGCTGACGAACAATAGATGAGACCTATTAATATTGGTAAGAAGACCAAGGGGCATTTTTTTACCTTAGAACAAAAAAGCAAACATACTTGCCTAACTTAACTCTATTTTTGTTTGTTTTGTGGCAGGCACTGGAGGCCACGTACACACTAGACAACAGACTCGAACACAGAGCTCTACCGGGAACACTTTTTTTTGGGGGGGGTGGGGGGGCAATGAAATGGTGCTCGACACCAAACCTGACAACCTGAGTCCAATCTCTAGGATTCACATGTTGGAAGGAAAAACTGGCTCCAGCAAGCTGTCCTCTGATCTTCACACATTGCACATAGACACAGACATGAACAAACAAATGTAATATTTAAGGTATAACTTAATGACTTATTTAATGTTGCATATTCAATTGCAGAACCAACTAAATATATGTTTTCTATCTATCAATATAGAAGCATATAAAATTGAGTTCATGGGCCAAGGATAAGATACCACTTTGTTTATGAAACATTTGTCATTCTTGATCCTATCTCCCTAAAAATAATTTTAACATATGTAATTTGTTATTAGCCTAATCCTCCAAAAATTTTGTTTGAGTAGACAATTAGTGAAACTGGATTGGCCACCCCAAATTAAACTAAGTATAAAATATAGACTACAAAGCGCCCACTGAAGTGTTTTCATTACCTTTCTATTTATTAGCATGAGTTTGGATGGGAAACCTCCTTCATATCTTGGCTACCTGTTTTCACCACAGCCCCCCAAAGGTCTTTCCTGTGCCAACTTGGCATGTAGAATAAATTGCTGTTCCATGGAGAGGGATTTTTGTATTTAACTCCAGATCACTCTGTGCCCATAAACAAGTGTTTCACAAGCCACAGGAGTACAGCTTGAAAGCCACCACTCGGCAAAGATCCACGGCTTCGGAAAAAGGCAGGCAATTCTGCAACACAGTTGGATAAAGCACGGAAGCCACAAAAAAATAACAGGAAGTCCAGAGTCACCCAGTATGAGTCACTACACAATATTTATCCTACAGTGGCCTATTAAACAAGAAAGTCTTTCCCAACATGTTTTCAACAGGAGTTTCGTACAGCCAAAATTCTGTAATAAACTGGTCAATATCACATTCATACCCCATATGTTCCATACATCCTATACAGTAAAAGATATAAATCTATGTGGTATACTATGCTAGCCAAATGTTAAAAATAGACTACAGAACCAGAATTCCTGGATTCAACTCCCAGGCCTACTGGTTCAGTGATCACTTTAACGAGCTTCTTTGTGAAAATATTGTGTCAACAATAATTGTAAGGACTTGTGGGGTTCCAATTAGGAAAGAATGAGTTAATATACATAAAACCTTGAGCACATGGAATATGGTCACATGCTATGTAACAGTTGCTATCGTTACTAAACACCTAATAAGAGTCTATGAGGTTCACTCTTTTCCACACAAGGAAACTAATATATATGTAGTACATAAATATAAACCAATAAGCATAAATATAGTATGAATTCTCCATGAGTTCCAAAAAGACTACATTCAAGTTTCACCAGTAATAGAACTAAGTGAATTTCTGGCTACAGATGCAAGTCACAGACACTGGTTCACATTACCAAAAACAGGCTAAGATTTGTCAGTATCAGTGGTCTCATACGATGGAGTACTTCCCACTTAGTCATGTAGCAACTATTTACATTATTCCAAAGAGTCCTTTAGAGGACATGAAGGACTGAAATGAGTAAAGTTTGCTATTTTATGGAGGCAAGAGAAAAGACAGTGGTCCAATCTACTGGGACTCATGCTGTAATATAAAATGATCAGTAAGAACAAGCCTGTCTTAGGGTTTCTATTCCTGATCTATTTAGCTTACACTTCCACATTGCTGTTCATCACCAAAGGAAGTCAGGACAGGAACTCAAGCAGGTCAGGAAGCAGGAGCTGATGCGGAGGTCATGGAGGGATGTTTCTTACTGGCTTGCTCAGCTTGCTCTCTTATAGAACCCAAGACTACCAGTCAGAGATGGTACCACCCACAATGGGCCCTCCCACCCTTGATCACTAATAGAGAAAATGCCTTACAGCTGGATCTCATGGGGCATTTCCTCACCTGAAGCTCCTTACTCTGTGATAACTCCAGCTTGTGTCAAATTGACACACAAAACCAGCCAGTACAAAGCCCTATAGTATGCTTTAAGAAGTTACTAACAGGGGTGGGGTGGGGTATGACAGACAATGCCAGAAGATATGACTTACATGTTATAAAGGAGGAGTTAACAAACTAGACAAGCAGAGATTAATAAGAATTTGTAGAAATAGTATACACAAAGGTCTGCTACACAAAGAGAAAAGTGCCAGTTCTTTGGAATGGCAAGAAATTGGCATACTTGATCTCAAATGGAATAGGGACATATATGGACATCTAAAAAGGGTTCATTTGCCAGACTGAAAAATTTGAACATGACTCTACAGGCTAATGGGAAAGCAGTGGGTACTGTACATTGGTAGCTACAAAGGCTCTCCTGTCCTGACTGTGATAAAGAGCTTGGCCTCTTTCCTCCCAGCAATGAGGAGAGAGAATGGTCCTGTCAGAATTACACCAGAAAGTGTGACAGCAGTGGGAATGCAAACACTGAATTTTGCCAGGAAAAACTCATGGTAAAGCCACCACTCAGACCAGGAATGCAGGCTACCAAGGATAAGCGACTAAAGTGAGGGACTGGCAAGGAGCTATGTGGACCTGATGACGATGACAGACCTGAGAAGCCTTCCTAGCACAGAAGGAACAGAACGCTCACAGCAGAGGTGAGAAAGCATAGCACTGAGATTGTTAGAGCTTGGGGCTATAGTTACCTGTGACATCCCTGGGTCAAAGCAGTATATAAGGAAGTCTTAGAGCCTAACTACATTCAGGAACTCTATCTGTGGAGCAAACTAGCATGTGCTGCTACCCTTTCCAGGTTAAATAATCCTAAAGTGAGCCTAGAGATATGGGTGCCAAGCAGCCCAACCTTACAGCTGTTCCCTGGCCCACAGCAAAGTCCTGGGTGGGTCAGTGTCATAAATACTGTGATATGCCCTGGCAAGGAGCATTATTGTACAGCAGCCATAAAACAGGGGAACTGAGGTTACGGGTAGAGGCTCTCGGCTAGGTTGAAATCTCTTTAAAGCCACAGGTTAATAGTAATAGCGGTAATTTTACAAAAGGATGTCCCAATTTCTCCTCTTAACTTGAAATCTTAGGAATATAGACTGGCTGGCAAGTTAAAATCGTTTTAGATGCATAGGGTATTTTAAAAATAGAGGTCCTTTTGCTTTTATCGCTGAAGCAGGGTCTTACTAGTAGACCACGCTGACCTTGCCCTTGTGGCAATCCTTCTGCTGCAGCATGCTGACATTCAGGTATGTGGCACCAGGCCTAGCTAAAACTACATTGTTTGTTTTGTTTTTCTAGATGGAGTTTCTCTGTGTAGCCTACTTAACTCTGTAGACTAGGCTAGCCTTGAACTCAAGAGATCCACCTGCCTCTGTCTTTGGAGTGCTAAAATTAAAGGTGTGCCCCACCACACCTGCCTAAAAATCTTTAGTACATTTTTCCCATATCTAAAATCTAGATATGGTAAGATATGCCCATTACCCAGCACTTGGGAAACTGAGACAGGAGGATCATACATTCTAGGTCTGGTTGCCATAGTTACATTCTGTCAGAAAGAAGGTGTCTTAGTCAGGGTTTCTATTCTTGCACAAACATCATGACCAAGAAGCAAGTTGGAGAGGAAAGGGTTTATCCAGCTTACATTTCCACATTGCTGTTCATCACCAAAGGAAATCAGGATTGGAACTGAACCAGGTCAGGAAGTAGGAGCTGATTCAGAGGCCATGGAGGGATGTTTCTTACTGGCTTGCTCAGCCTGCTCTCTTATAGACCCCAAGACTACCAGCCCAGGGATGGCACCACCCACAAGGGGCCCTCCCACCCTTGATCACTAATGGAGAAAACGCCCCACAGCTGGATCTCATGGAGGCATTTCCTCACCTGAAGCTCCTTTCTCTGTGATAATTCCAGCTTGTGTCAAGTTGACACACAAAACCAGCCAGTACAGAGAGGTTGGGAGGAGAAGATGGAGAGAGGAAATCCAAATTGAGCATGATGATAAATGCCTATAATCCTAGCACTTGTGAGACTGAGAAAGATCTTGCCTCAAAAAAGAACCAAGAATGGGTCAGTGATACCGCTCAGTAGTGAAGGGGTCACTCATAAGCCTGAACCTGAGTTCAATAACCAGAAATCCACATAGTAAAGAGAGAACTGACTCTTCCAATTTGTCTTTTAAGCTATACACACACGCACACGCACGCACACATAAACAACACACACACCCCACAATTGTATAATTAAATGTAATAAATTCAGATTTAAATAATAAAAAGCAAAAGGAGGGAGATGTTCAGTGGATAAGGTGCTGGCTTTTGTAAGCATGAGCACCAGTTTGGTTCCTCAGCAACACACAAAAGCAAGGTCTGGTAGCTTGAGCCTGTAATACAAGCACTGGAAGGAGAATGGGAGCAGAGAGAAGCAGATTCCAGGGCTTTGCTGGCCAGCCACCAAGCTTGCTGAAACAGCAGACGCCATGTAGTTGAAAAACCATGTCTCAGCTGGGCGGTAGTGGTGCACGCCTGTAATCCCAGCACTCTGGGAGGCAGAGGCAGGTGGATTTCTGAGTTCGAGGCCAGCCTGGTCTACAGAGTGAGTTCCAGGACAGCCAGGGCTATACAGAGAAACCCTGTCTCGAAAAAACCAAATCCAAAAAACCAAAAAACAAAAAAAACAAAAAAAAAACATGTCTCAAAAAGCAAGGTGGACAGGAATAAAGGAAGATACCATAACTCCATGTTTGGCTCCCATGACTGCATACAGAAGTGAGCATGCCCCGACACACACACACACCACACGCGCGCGCGCGCGCGCGCGCGCGCACAATGATGATGACAGCAACTATGACTACCACAAAAGAAAACAAAATCTATATTCAAAACCCTTTTAGCCAGGGGTGGTGGTGCAGGCCTTTAATCCTAGCACTCAGAAGGCAGAGACAGGTGGATCTCTGTGGGTCTGAGGCCAGCCTGGTCTACAGAGTGAGTTCCAAGACAGCCAGAGCTACACTGAGAATCCCTGTCTATCAAAACCCAAACCAAAACCAACCAATCCAACAAACAAAAAAAACTCTCTTTTAAAAATCTGGGGCTAAAGAGCTCAGCAGTTACAGAGCTGCTCTTCCAGAGGAGCAGATTCAATTCTAGCACCCACAGGGTATCTCACAACTGTCTATAACTCCAGTTCCAGGGGATCCAACTCCCTGTTCTGACTTCTGAGGGCAATGCACGTATGTGGTGCACACAGACAGACATGCAGATCAAGCACCCATACACATGAAAATAAAAACAAATAAATAAATCTTTTTTGTAAAAATTATGTAACACGTGTCAGTACTCGACCCAAATCCACAAAGTACCAACCGGCGGCAGTTAATAAAGCTGCTTCTTTGGACAGAGACCAGGACACAAGCGTCCCCACCGTGACCCCCACCACTCCAGCCTTCATTAGTAATTCACTACCAGCCCTACCCACTGGGTATTTTTCCAAACACAGCGAAATAGAAAGAATTTCACAATAAACATCCACATACCCATTAAGTTCACTGTCAATACTCCATCACACTAACTTTAACCAAATCATCCATCCTTTAACTTTTATCCATGTACCACAGTTCAGACATAATTCCCCACATACTTCACTACATACACCAACACTACATTTCAGTATTTGTTTTCTTTTTAAATTAAATTTGCATACTGAAACTGTATTTGAAAACTGAAAGTCTAATGTCTGTATTAGTTGAGTTTTGCCAAGTGTCCACACCTGCTTGGCCACCACTTCAGGCGTCTGAACTGATCTCTGAGGCTTCGGACCCTTTGCACTAAACAAAGTTTTTTCTGTACTACTCTGAACTAAGCACTGTCCACAACCAAGGAAATGTTGACTATGAGCTTTTGAAAACTTCAGTTGACTTCCCTCAATGCAGCATCTTATTTCTGAGGGATAAACTCTGCACTTTTAAAATAATAAAAAATTTTCTTATTGATCTTTTGATCAATATAACAGCATAAATCTGTATATAACCATGTTTGCGCCTGGTAATACACATTCACCACTGCAAGAAAAAAGAAGACACTATGGGTAAGACTTTAGAAATGTAAACAATTTGTTTAGTACCAAGCTCAACTATGCATGCCCTAAAGGGAGAGAACTGGAGTGGGTAATACAAGGTGATCGATCGTTAACATGGGCATCCCTTGAATTCATAAGAAAAGAGCTAGATTCCACTTTGCCTGAGCAACTTGGTGCTAAACTCACAATAGAAGCTTCTGGAATCTAACTAGAAAAGGCATTCATTTATTTCCAAGCTCAGGAATAATAAGATAGTTCCAAGAACATAATGATGCAAAGGAACCGGATAGAGTAATACAGAGAAGCAGGCAGGAATCTGGAAAGGGCTCAACAACTGTTTTAAGGTAAAGACTTTCTGTACAGCCAGGTAGTGCCACAGCATCCCTTTAAAGGAATGAAAATGAGAAATGTCCCTGAGTCCTTGGTTGGGAAGTGCTCACTTATCTGCAATCCAATCCAAGTCTCCTGGAGCGTGTCCCCAGCAGTGGGCTCTGAGTTAGGTACAGCTTGCCAGTGCTGAATTTCAGACACTGTTTCGAGGTGACAGCGCTAGGGAGAGAGATCGTGTGTTGCCTTGGCCCTTCAGGCTCACTTACGGAATGGCCTCGAGTGCAAGCTCTGAGCAGCTGTCTATCTAGGACAGAGGTAGAGGGCAAATCTTAGAGCGGATGGAGACCGCAAGGCACTGTACAAGCAGAAGGATCTGACTCTAAAGGCACGGCCCATCCCAACTAGACTTCCTGGCTATAAGACAAAACCAAATGTAACTTTCCTTTATTTCAGGGTTATATAAAGACACAGAAGGTAAACATAAAAACAAAATTCTAAAGGATAGTTAGTGTGAAGGGCATACAGTTTAGTAACAGAACATTTGCCTGGCACACATGGGGCCTTGTATTCAATTTGCAGCACCACAAAGAGAGAGAGAGGGAGGGAGGGAGGGAGGGAGGGAGGGAGGGAACAAAGCAGGAGGGAAATACTTGCATATTAATCCAACTATTGCAGTTAATATTTGATTACTATGTTTATAATCACAAATATAGGCAGGTGTGGTGGCTCAAGCCTGTGGTCCCAGCAATCAGAAGGCTGTGGCAGGAGGATGACCGCCATTAGTTTAAGGCCAGCCTGGGTAACACAGCAAGACCCTGACTCAAAAGATCAATAAGAAAATTTTTTATTTTCTTATTTTAAAAGTGCAGGTTTTATAAACTTCCTATAAAACAGCCAAATAGAAAGTACTTTGGGCTTTTAGAGACCACAGACACTCGCAAACATCACTGTAATATAAAAGCAGCTATACACAATACTGAATCTATGAGTGGCTATGTTCCAATAAAACTTACTAATCAAAATTTGAATTTCATGTATGTTTTGAGTCTCTGTCATTAAAAAAATTAGCTGATAAGGGTACACTATAAAATAAGAACAATCTGGCACAAAACAACAATAACTAAACAGGTAGTAGTAGGGAGGGTGTGGCCTGAATACTGGATGTTGCTAGCCTCTGATTTAAAACTTTGGCCAGAAATTTTGACTTCCAATGGCAGCTCTAAAACTTGAAGAGAAATAGGAGCTCGTCTAACGTATCCACCACTTCCTGCATCAGTTACCTCATCAGGAAAATGGAAACAACGATAATGATTTTCTCTCTTAGAATGACAGCAGGAGCTGGAGCACTGACGGCACACCTTAGCTGCCCCTGAAGACTGCTCTCAGTGATCCCAAACCCTTCCCCCTAACTTCTCACACTTCCAGATGCCTCCACGCAGCTACGCGTGTCATCTCTGCCTCAGTCAGGCTTGTGCACCGCTCCAAGGCCCAGCCTGGATGTCGCTCTTTCCATGCAGCCTGGCCGTCCTGTCCTTGCAGGCAGGAACCATCATCTCCTGTGTTTCCAGTCACCAATGGCAGCACACTGCATTTTGTTTCCGTTGCCTTTGACAGACCAAGTCCCAGGCAGACGCCTTCCCGTGACTCTATGGTAATCCTAAAGCATAGCGCACTACATGAATAGCGCATGCTTTCCAGAGAGTATCGCTAACAGTACAGAGGGTAACCCAGTACAACCACAACTAGAATAGAAACTGCCTTACTCATGTGACAAATATGAGTAAAATTAAATATGAACAATTCTGAATAAAATAAATCATGCTGGCACATCCAGGGTCCATCCTGATGTTGTTATAGTTGGTAGCAAGATCCACACATTGATAATCACAACACTAACATTTAGCGCTTCAAAAGCCTATCTCTAAGCACACACACACACACACACACACACACACACACACACACACACATCTAGGTATAGTAGTGGAGGAAAGAGGAGACTAATCAATGAAATCTGAAAACTCCACCAAAAAAGCAGTGAGTTACCAGAACTGGAGCCCTTTTCTGAACCTGTTCTTAAGCTCTTCAGGGAATAGTTAATAGACAAAGACGTTTTCTGACCTAGTCCCAGCCACCATAAGGAGTAAGGGCAACAGTGATAGGAAGTGATTCTCACCGTGAATTCTTGTTTCTGTTTTGCTGGAGATCAGACCAAGGGCTTCCAGTGTATTAGCATAGTTCCGCCATTGAGAAACAGCCCCAGCCCTCTCAGAGCGGTTCTGGCTGCATTTCTCTGAAGACCACTGGGACAGTTTATATTGTCAACTTCTCCAGTTCTTGAATCACTAAGGCACACCTCTGAGCATGCCTCCTAAGTAACTGAGGTGGGAGACCCACCTTAACTGTAGGTTGCACCACTCCTCAGTGGGCGTCATGGACTGAATAAAAAAGGAGACTGTGAGCACCGCATTCACCACTCTCTGCACTTCCTGATCAGGAATGCCCTGGGACGGCTGCCCCACACTCCTGCCACTGAGGCTTCCTCACAATAATGGACCGTCCTCTCTAATTACAAACTGACATAAACCCTTTCTCCTCAAGATGCTTCTTGTCAGGTTTTTGTTACAGCAATATGGAAATGTTTTACTTTCACTCTGCTGCTGTGATAAACTACTCTGACCAAACACAGTTTAGGAAAATAAGGCGTTTGACTGGCTTTGACTTCAAGGTCACAGTCAAAGGGAAGTCAAAGCAGGAACTCAAGCACAATTCTGGAGCAGAAACCATAGAGGAACGCTGCCTGCTTATTAGCTCATGCTGAGCTGGCTTTCTTCCACAGCACTGGACCACAGACCTGAGAAATGGAGCCTCCACAGCAGGCCGGGCCCTCCTGCACCAATCAATAATCAAGACCCCACAGGTATGCCCACAGGTCAATCTGACCGTTATATAGTTCCTCGGTCGGGGCTCTCCTGTCAGATGACTATAAGCTATGTCAAGATGGCAAAGCTAACTACAACAAGAAATTAGCCAGTACGAGCACTGCTGTTGAACATCTTTTCGTATATGCATTGGGTACGTGCTTCCATCTCTTCACTGGAGATGTGACTATTTGTCCATTTTACCTGACATAATTAAGATTCTATTATTGATTTATAAGAGTTCTTTATATAGTCTACACAAATGTTACTTATCAGCTATGTAATTTGCCACTATTTTCTCCCATCCTATGAGTTGTCAACTTTAAAAAAAAAAAAGTGTGTGTGTGTGTGTGTGTGTGTGTGTTTTGCCTGCACATATGTCCATGTATCACATGCATGCCTGGTACCCCAAAAGGCCAAAATAGGCAGTTGGATCCCCTGGAACTGGAGTTACAAACAGTTGTAAACCATCATGTGGGTACTGGGAATTGAGCTCAGGTCCTCAGAAGTAAAAAGAGAGCGCTTAAGCACTAAGTCATCTCTTCAGCCCACCAACACGCTCTTGATAATGTCCTTTTCAAGTAGGAGGTGAGTCCAAACTATGTTTTATATTTTGTTGCTCATACTGTGGATACTGTGGTACCAAAACTAAAAATCTTTTCTAAATCAGAAGTCATGGAGAACATTTCTCTATTTTTCTTTAAAACTTTCATTTCTTTGATCTATTTTGGGTTAAATGTTGTATATGAGATAAATAGTCTAAATTCATCCTTCTAAAGATAGTATATTGTCATATTAATTATTATTATGACTGTGTGTGTGTATGTGTGTGTGTGTGTGTGTGTGTGTGTGGTCATAAATGTGAGTGCTGAGAACCAAACTAGGGACAGAAGGAAGTGCTCTTAACTACCCAGCATCGCTCTCCAGCACCAACTTCACAACTTCCTCTCTTTGACACGCTGACGTTGGGACAGTTTTGCTAGAAATCACTTACCCACTTCAGACTCTCAGTTCCACACCAATGATTTATCTGTGGATCTTGAGCTAACTAACACCACAATGTCCTGATGTGTAGGATGTCAGGGAGCTGGAGTCTTCCTCCTTTGTTCTTTCTGGATTGTTTTGGCCATCACAGTCCCTTGCAATTCCATATGGATGGCACATTGTATTTTTTATTAACTGATACAAGATAATTGCCAATGCCCAACCTATTTTTTCATATAAATAACAATTTTTAAGTTGATGAGTAGAAGGTCAATATTCTAGAAATAAACCTTGGGAAATAAAACTTTTTTCTAGTCTGTCACTGATCTTTCAATATATATATATATTGATATATCAATATATATATATTAATATACAGTCTGAGCTTCATTCTGTGTAGGAAACCTTTTTCTTCCCAAACCTTACTTGCTTTCTTTCTTTTTTTTTTTAAAGATTTATTTATTTATTATATGTAAGTACAACGTAGCTGTCTTCAGACACACCAGAAGAGGGGTCAGATCTCATTATGGATGGTTGTGAGCCACCATGTGGTTGCTGGGATTTGAACTCAGGACCTTCGGGAGAGCAGTCAGTGTTCTTAACCGCTGAGCCATCTCACCAGCCCCTTACTTGCTTTCTAATAAAAATATTCACCTGTACTTCCTTTTAAAAATGAGTATGTTTTACCTATAATTTTGAGTAGGATTATGTTTATTTTATAATGATCATAATAACAGCAAATACTATGGAGCCCACAGTGTATCTGCAATTATTCGAAGCCCTTTTAAGTATTGACTCAACCCAGGCAGCACTATGCAGTGCCCACTGATGTAGGGCAATCAGGAAGACGACACATTCTGACATCGTTACTAATGTCTCCACAACAGCTCCTGCTAGGCTTAGGGGTGTGCTGCCACAGTCGGCTTCTCAATGGTTTCTGGTGTTGGTCATGCACAAAGGCCAACTACCAAGCAATATACTCACTACCCCCTTGATATTTTGCTATTAATCACTAAGAGTTCTATGCAGTAAGTCAAAATATTTATAAATAGCATGACCCCACTAGTGCTCTCAGAAAACAAGTAACCAGTTGAAGAATCCCATCAGTTCTCATCTGAGAACTGATATGAAAAAATAACCAAACACACACTCTGAGTAGCAAGTACAGTGAGGAGCTAACTCCAACAAGTTGTCCTCTGATCTCTGCACACTCACTGCGACATGCACACGCTCACACATAATATAAGAGAACTAGATATATGAAAAATAGCAAATCCTAGGCTCTGACTTGAGTTCCTCAGAAAACAATGTCTCAGAGTGGTGAATGAATGCTCATCTATTTGAAAGTGGCTAAGTTTGCTAACAGATCCCTCATAGTCCTTTATCTCTTATACTTTTAGCTGCTGCCCTAATAATTCTGACATTGAATTACTGGGTTGCTATGATTTGAATGTAAATGTCCCTCATGGGTCATGGGAACACTTGGTCCCAGGCTGACACAAGCTGCCCGGCTGTCGTGCCTCTCCTCCATGATGGACTGCATCTCTTCAAACTTTGAGCCAAACTAAACCTCTCCTCCTTTAAGCTGCAGCTTGCCTGGAATTTGGTCACAATGATGAGAAAAGTTATACATTTGTCTGTGAGATAGTCAAAAGAAATGTCAAAGTCAAACAATTTTGATATACTATATGTTAACAGATACATAAAGGGATTTGGGATAAATATCTCTTGGACCATCCCTACAAAGCACAGAAAATAAAACACTGGCTTTCCTGTCTGAAGTCTTCAAGCTAGTTTGAAGGACAGTGGAATTATGTCAGTAGCTGCAGGTAGTCTTCTATTAGCTTAGGGCAAATACAGACGGACACACAGTCGTAACCAAAGATCAATGCACAGCGACCCATCTGGAAAGGACCACTGCATGAGTCCAGGCATAAGCCACAGGAAGTTGCTGAAAGGGGACAACACAAACCTCCTCCCAGCTCATCAAAGCTACCGAACACTCATTCACACAAAGACAGTCTACACCAGGTCAAACTGAATGACTCTTCTTTATTTTCTATGAAAGTAAGATAAATGATCACTAAGGATTTCTGTCCCCACTATAGTTCAGGAGAAAAAAATGAAGGCATTGTTTTTCTTTTCTTTTCTTTTCTTACTTCTTTCTTTCTTCTTCTTCTACTATTATTATTATAATACACCATCTATTATTATTATTATTATTAATCTTGCTATATAGCCCAGCCTGGCTTCACATTTGTAATCTTCGTGCTTCAGCCAGAATAAGAACAATTATCATTCTTACACTGAATAAGTAACAAATAACTGAGATCTTTTTGACAATTTTAATAAACTTACAAGTATATATTTTTGTACATATATGTGTATGGAATATATATATATAATATATACATTTATATAAGGGATAAAAATATACATATAAGCAGGGAATAACTAATATATGTACCATCATTAAGAGAGGGTACTATAAGAAAGAATATAGCTAGACATTGGTTAAGCAAGTGAGTCCTTTTTTTTTTTTTTTTTTTTTTTTTTTTAAGATTTATTGTGCTGAGCAGTGGTGGCGCACACCTGTAATCCCAGCACTTGGGAGGCAGAGGCAGGCGGATTTCTGAGTTCAAGGTCAGCCTGGTCTACAGAGTGAGTTCCAGGACAGGCAGGGCTATACAGAGAAACCCTGTCTTGAAGAAAAAAAAATATTTATTGTATATTTATATATGTGAGAAGACTATTGCTCTCTTCAGACACACCAGAACAGGGAATCAGATCCCATTACAGATGGTTGTGAACCACCATGTGCTTGGTGGAAATTGAACTCAGGACCTCTGGAAGAGCAGTCAGTACACTTAACCACTGAGCCACCTTTCCAGCCCCAAGTGATTCTTTTATATACTGCTATCAACACAATCTAATTACCCCAAGAACCACATAAAGCCTTGATAAAGACAGGACTTTCAAAAACTATACCATAGATACTTGACATCTTTTACATTTTTTTTATTTTATGTATATAGATTTTATTTTTTTCTACATGTCTGTCTGTGCACATGTGCATGCCTGGTACCCACAGAGGTCAGAAGAGAGTGAGGGTGCCAGACCCCCTGGAAATGGAATTATGGATGGGTCTGAGCCAACTATGTGAATACTAGGAACCAAACTCCAGCCCTCCTCAAAGAACAACAAATTTCTCAACCACTGAGTTTACTCTTCCAGCTCCAATATTTGATATCTTAAGTTCTTTAGAGTGTTAGAACAGAATATACCTCAAATAGGAAAAAGCTGGAAAAAAAAACAATATTTTGAGAAATTAAAAGGTCTTGAAAGGGATGCATTCAAGCTCAGGAAAATTAACTATGAGGATGTAAAGGAAATGTAAAGAATAAACCATTAACCAAAGCAGGCTGCAGAAGAGAGAGAAGCCATCTGCTGACAGGAGAAAGAATAGAGAGAGTTGAAAACCAAAGCTTCAGTAGAGAGTTGGCCCTCAGCAGAGGAAATGGGTCTGAGGCCTGAACAGTCGCTCCAAAGCGGAGAGGAACATAGCGCAAGAATCCGAGCCACACGCACAGAAATTATGTGAAACACATTTTCCTTTGTATACATTTGTCGGATCCAAACTATATGATCTACACTGGGGCAATCGTAACTCTGGTCTGGAAGCACTAGATAGTAAAACTCTACGGTTAGAGACAACTAAGTCCCAGAAGTCCTTGCTGCACAATCACAAAGGCCTGAGTAAAAAGCCAGGTACACTGGTACACACTTTAACCCAACTCTGGGGGTGTCGCCTGTGTGGCAAACTCCAGGCCCAATAAGAAACCCTGCTCTAGTTTGCGTAGGGAAGGAAAGGGTTTATTTCAACATATACTTCCAGGTAACAGTCAAACACTGAACGAAGACATCTCAAGCAGAAACACAAGAACACTACTTACTGACTTGCTTAAGGACGGTTCCACCCACAGTGGGCTGAGCTCTCATTCCACACCAATCAATCAAGACAATCTCTCACAGACCTGGCCACAGGCCAATCTGATCTGGACAATTCTTCAGTTGAAGTGCCCTCTTCCCAAGTGACTCTAGGTGTGTCAAGGAGACAAAGAACTAACCAGGACAGATTCTGTCCTCCCAAAAAGCAAGATGTTTGTGGCCTAAGGAATGATGCCCAAGGTTAATACCTGGTTCCCACACATAAGCACATGCATATGCAAATGGAACTGTCTCATTTTCTAAGTTTTTTTGCTTATCATACAAGCATGTCTATTGAAAAAGATTTGATAGACAGACAGCCTATGCATCACAAAGGTTCTGTGTTTCTAAACCTCAATTCTCATTGATTAGTTGGAAAGAATTTTTAAACTCATGAGTTTAGACAACAGTTTGAAGACCTGGTCTAAAAATTTTCCCTGTAACATCTTTTCTTGAGGCAAATTCTATGTCTCAAACACAGTACGTAGCTAAGGGTGGCTGGCCTTGAACTCCTAATCTGCCTACATCCACCTCCCTAATGTTGTGATTACAGAATGTCCCTAGGTCCACCTAATATCAATCAGGAATCACAACTTGGGCAAGAATCACAGTCAGAGGCCAAATGGAACCAATACTGGACGTGCCTATGATCTCAGCACTCAGGAGACGGGAGAATTTCAAGTTCAAGGCAAGGCTAGACTAGCATCAAAACAAAACCCTGGCTTAAAAAAATAGGACTGAACAGATTTTAAAAATACAAATTTGAGTCAGGTATGCATATTAGTACTCAGAAGGCTGAGGCAGGAGCATCAGCTGAAGACTGAGATCAGCCTGGGCTATTTCAGCCAAGCCAGCACTACATAACAAGATCTAAAAGGATCTCCCGCTCCTTATTCTAGGGACAGTCATATCTTCTGATGCTGTGCCAGCATCATCCCTAAAACACAATAGTAAAAGGTCAGTTTGAATGCATTTGACCACACTGAACATCTGGTCATCAGGATTGTCTTCAACTCTTTCAAAGTAGATACTGCTCCCATCAATGGCCTCCTTCACTGACCCACCACATGCTGATCTACATGCTCTAGTATAGTGGCACATACAGCAAGTTCCATGGCACAGTCAAGGCTTAGACTAGGAAGTATTAACGAGAAGGCCATCTCTATCTTCCAAGAATAAACTCTCACCAACACCAAATGGGTAATGTGGTACCAAGTGCATCCACATGGCACACTGAGGGGAAACTGAGTGAGAAAGAATTCCTGCCATCAGAGACTCAGACTGGCCAGGGAAAAGTCAAGCACGAAATCCTGTGGGACAGACAGTACCATGTGTACATCCTGTGGGACAGTACCATGTGTACATCCTGTGGGACAGTACCATGTGTACATCCTGTGGGACAGTACCATGTGTACATCCTGTGGGACAGACAGTACCATGTGTACATCCTGTGGGACAGACAGTACCATGTGTACATCCTGTGGGACAGTACCATGTGTACATCCTGTGGGACAGTACCATGTGTACATCCTGTGGGACAGTACCATGTGTACATCCTGTGGGACAGTACCATGTGTACATCCTGTGGGACAGTACCATGTGTACATCCTGTGGGACAGACAGTACCATGTGTACATCCTGTGGGACAGACAGTACCATGTGTACATCCTGTGGGACAGTACCATGTGTACATCCTGTGGGACAGTACCATGTGTACATCCTGTGGGACAGACAGTACCATGTGTACATCCTGTGGGACAGTACCATGTGTACATCCTGTGGGACAGTACCATGTGTACATCCTGTGGGACAGTACCATGTGTACATCCTGTGGGACAGACAGTACCATGTGTACATCCTGTGGGACAGTACCATGTGTACATCCTGTGGGACAGTACCATGTGTACATCCTGTGGGACAGTACCATGTGTACATCCTGTGGGACAGCACCATGTGTACATCCTGTGGGACAGTACCATGTGTACATCCTGTGGGACAGACAGTACCATGTGTACATCCTGTGGGACAGTACCATGTGTACATCCTGTGGGACAGTACCATGTATACATCCTGTGGGACAGACAGTACCATGTGTACATCCTGTGGGACAGCACCATGTGTACTTGCTGAACTAGCAGCAAGAACAATATGCTAGAGAAGGAAGGCCTTCTGGTAGGATAGACGTCACAGAAAAAGTGACACCCGAGCTTCACGGGCTTAGGCAGATACTCAATACTGAGCGAGCACTGAAGATGACCCGGCAAAGGCGGCAGCACAAAGAGTGCTGGGAAACAACCAGCAGCAGCCAAGGAGAGTGTGGGCACGGCCGGAGGAGAGGACAGAAACTAGCTGGAGGCTCAAAACAGTTCTGGTGCCACGAAGGAGTCAGTCTTTGACTCTGCATGGCACTGGTGTCAGCTAGCGGAGCCAAAGTAACCTAGGGTGTCGGGAAAAATGCAAAAGAGCCCCAGCTCTCCTCTGGATCTGCTAAATAAAGTTTCCAGAGCTAGACCCTGGCACCTATACTCTAATAAGAATTCTGGGTTGGTGCCATGGCTCAGAAAGTTCAGACTGTCCAAACCTGGCAACCTGAGTTCTATGCCCAGGATTCACATGGTGAAGGAAAAGAAGCAATTCCCATGAGCTATCATCTAACTTCGAATGTGCCCAAGGCAGCATGTACCATACCATCATCTACACACACACACACAGAGTATTGCTGTATTGAGAACCATGCCTTCACCCATGAGGCTTTGGGGGAATATTTTAGATCTAAACTAAAACAGGGAACAAATTTCAGTTTTCATTGGCAGTTCCAAACTTAGAAAAATAGAAAATTCCTAATGCTACCCAGACCTTCTGAATGAAGCACTCAGGATAAGGCTCAAGGGTTTATTGTCAGCATGTGGTCCCATCCACCCAGATGATTTCTATGCAGTCATTCAGGAAGCAACCCTAGAATTGTCAAATGCCTCAAATGAGAGTGGCTAATGGTATTTTTCCAAGAAGAGAATGCAAATAGAAGAACAATTAGATGGTGATAAGAATGATTTTTGCTCTGGCAATACAGGGACCAAGATAAACCCATCCCCTCATCTGGATGGAGATGTCTAGTATGCAGCTAGATATCCTTCTGGGGCAGGCAAAGCGTTAGCCTAGAAAGGTCAAGGGCAGAGGATCTGGACATCACTAGTACACAAGAACCAGATGAGGTCATGGAGTGAGTATGGTGACAAATGAAGAAAGGATGGAAGTGAGAGTGCAGGCGGGATCTGGGGAAGTGAGCATGGGAGGGGAGAAGAGCTGCAGTAGGACGATCCACAGGGGATCTGGGGATCTGGGGAAGTGAGCATGGGAGGGGGAGAGAGCTGCAGTAGGACGATCCACAGGGGTCTGAAAAACAAACCAGGGATAAGAAGCTTAATAAAAGACAAAGATCAGTAAAATAGTAAGTGACCCGAAGGAGAAGAACAAAGCAGAACACTAAGGTTCAGTGTCCATAGAATGGCGGGAAAGCAGACGGGGAGGGTGTGCCACTCAAGGAGAAGATGAGGAGAAAAATCAGTAAGTCCGAAGTTTCAAAGAGAGGTGAGGCTGAGAGAAGGTTCTGGCAGCTATTTTTATTTTTTTTTAAAGGAAAAACATTAGGGCTTGAGCTAGACCCTCAGTGGTAAAACCTAACATGCATATGGCCGTGGGTTCAGTCCCAAGCATTAACCAAAAAACAACAAAGAGGTGACTAGAGACACTTTAACATCAAAAAGAAAAGGTAAGACACAAGGGTCAGAAATCAAGAACAACTCGTTTGGTGGTCTCCTGAGAAAAGTGGTGTCAGCATACAGAGGAAGAAATGAGGAATGGTATCCCAGACAGACAGTCTGGAGCTGCAGAGGTCAAGGACTGAATATCTTTGGGGAGAAGGAATTAGGCAGAAGTAGATGACTACTAAGTCAGCTGGTGATTAAGTCATCTGTTAATAGGAGAGAAAGCGAATATGGTTGGAAGCCTAGACGTGAGCAACGGAGCCAACAAGAACTATCCCAAGCTTAGTGCATTGTGAAGAAAATTCACTGAGGGGATTTTATTTAATGAAACACATGTTAAGTACTTGCTTTGTGCCAGACAGTGTTCTGAGCACTTTACACACATTACCTCACTTCACCTACAATGAAACTGGAGCACAAGGAGATTAAGAGAATGGCCCAAACACCCAAGTAAGTAGCAGAATCAGCATTCGTGTCAAGTGGCCACGGCCCGGGCCTGTGCTTCCAACCACTTTACTGTGCTGCCCCTTTAATACAAGAGTCACTGTATGTGTTATAGATAAGGAATGTTGTAAGGTTTTATCTAGCACTACTCAGAAGCTTGGAACAGTGGGGCTGGCAATAGAAAAATACAATAAACTTTACAAACTCAATGAAGGTGCTGGAGGGATAAACTGGTGATTAGAAACACTTGCTGTGGAGGGGGAACGAGGAAAGGGGATAACATTTGAAATGTAAATAAAGAAAATATCTAATAAAAAATAAATAAAATCCCCTCCCCCCCCCAAAAAAAGAAAGAAACACTTGCTGCTCCTCTGGAGGACCTGTGTTCAATTCCCAGTTCCCATGTCTGGTGCCTCACAGCCACCTACCTCTGCCACCAGAGAGCCTGGTAATCTGACACTCTTCCGGCCTCCTTGGGCATCCACACATGCATGGCATACACTCTCACAGCTGTGTTGATAGGGGCCCAGCTCACAGTGGGCAGTGCTGGCCTGCTCTGGGCTGCCCATCCTGGGCGCTATGGGAAATCGTGCAAGCAAAGCCTACCAGGAGCATGCCAGTGAGCAATATTCTTCCATGATCTCTGCATCAGTTCCTGCCCTGACATCCCTGGATGATGAACTACAAGCTGTAAGATAAACACTTTCCTCCCCAAGTTGTTTTGGTCACCATAACCCTATGACCTGTAAGACAGCAATAGAAACCCTAGTGAAGACACAGGCACAAAGTAAAAGAAACTCTTAAAAACTCGATTATGTTGAGAGTATTTATAAAATGATAACTTGTGCTGACTAACAGACTGAGGATCCAGCTGATTCTTTTTTTTTTTACATTTTTTTATTCGATATATTTTTTATTTACATTTCAAATGATTTCCCCT
Source organism: Apodemus sylvaticus (assembly GCF_947179515.1). Lineage (NCBI taxonomy): Eukaryota > Metazoa > Chordata > Mammalia > Rodentia > Muridae > Apodemus > Apodemus sylvaticus. The sequence goes on from NC_067483.1 coordinate 41,455,051, forward strand.
TTTCTAGCCCCCCACTCCCCAAAAGTCCCGCAAGCCCTCTTCACTCCCCCTGTCCTCCCACCCACCCCTTCCCACTTCCCCGTTCTGGTTTTGCCGAATACTGCTTCACTGAGTCTTTCCAGAACAGGGGGCCACTCTTCCTTTCTTCTTGTACCTCATTTGATGTGTGGATTATGTTTTGGGTATTCCAGTTTTCTAGGTTAATATCCACTTATTAGTGAGTGCATACCATGATCCACCTTGTGAGTCTGGGTTACCTCACTTAGTATGATGTTCTCTAGCTCCATCCATTTGCCTAAGAATTTCATGAATTCATTGTTTCTAATGGCTGAATAGTACTCCATTGTGTAGATATACCACATTTTTTGTATCCATTCCTCCGCTGAGGGACACCTGGGTTCTTTCCAGCATCTGGCAATTATAAATAGGGCTGCTATGAACATAGTAGAGCATGTATCCTTATTACATGGTGGATCCAGCTGATTCTTATTCCTCTCTGACACTCCCCTCCCCAAGGCCTCAAAACCTTGCCTTGAACTGGTGATCTTCATGGCTCCATTTTTTTGATGCTGAAAGCAGGAGACATTTAGCCATCTCGCTGGAGCTGGCTGCTTCTGACTTCAAAGTCTTTGACCTACACTCTAATTGTTCACATTTATTAGCGGCTTGATTATCTCATAATTTTGCCTCAGGGTATAAATGCTTAAAAGTAAGCCTTTTTCCCTTCGGCCCCCCTGCTTGCCTTCCTATTGTGCTCACACTCGGAGTGTAGGGAGAGCTACCTGAGGAAGGCCTGTCTTCTTATCCCTGACAGAGCATCTGGTCATTGACCTGATCTTGTCCTAGGAATAGGATCTCATCTCAACGCCTGCTGCTGCACAGTGCACTGAGCCACAGCCCAGCTCTGCATCTCGTCTCTTCCTCTAATCAATGCACCCAACACAATCACAGCAAACAGATCCTCAAAAGCACTACCCTTTACATATTACTTCACTGCTCTAAAATGTCCAGGACATTTACTCAATACACACTTTTTGGATGACCAATCTGCCAGGGACTGGGATTTTCCAACTGAAAATAAATTCTAGCTCTTGAGAGCGGTTACATTAATTTGTCACATGATCTCTTTTTTCATGTGATTTTTGTCTTGTGATAATTCCTGAAGGAAGATGTTCACCTTTTTGAGTGCCCCAAGCCCTAAGCTATGCTACAGTTCGTCCTATCCTCGTTACCGTTCCCACATTCCTAGCAAGCCATTCAATTTCTATTTTCAGATTGCACCACCTGATTCCAAAGCTGTAACACCTGACACACAGCAAGCTGGCTAAGCCCGAGACCGCTTTCAACATCAGAGGCTTGTATCCTTCAGCTGCACTCCTTACACTAACACGCTCCCAAGGAAAGCCAAGGATGGAAATTCTCAATACTATTACCAACATTTTTATCTGGCTTATGCTCGCCTAAGTTCTCTTGGTCCTTAAAAAGCATAGGAAGATGCTATCAAATGTGAAATTTCCAGTATGCTCCAGCTAATCAAAGTTTACCCAATGGTATCTGAATCAAGAATCAATTGCTAAGAGTGGCCGCATAGCGCACACACTGCATTCCAGCACTCACTTGGGAGACAAAGGCGAGTGGATCTCTGTGAGTTCAAAGCCAACATGATCTACAAAGCAAGTTCCAGGCCAGCCAAAATTACATGGTGAGACCCTGTCTCAAAAGTAAAAATAAAAGACACAACCAAATAAAAAGCCCAATTACTATGAAAAAAAATCAAATAATTTGAGGCAAAAGAAATTATATGAATATAATATAAATATAGTTTCCAAACTAATTATTCTCACAGTGAATTCCAGACCTAATCTCAAAACAAATAAATGCCAATAATTTTTCTTTAGCTAGGATAGAGGGCCACACCCATAACCCTATCACTTGAAGACCGTGGCAGGAAGATTGCCAAAAACTCAACCAGTCTGGAACACATTGTAATTCCATAAGACTCAATCTCAAAACAATTTAGAGCTTAACCTGGACTACAATATGAGAGAGACCCAGTCTCAAAAAAAAGAAAAGAAAAAGAAAAAGAAAACCAAAACTTGGAGCTTTTCAACAAATGATATTGGGAAAGATGTAAAAAAAAAAAAAAAAAAAAATCTAAACTATGCAACTTTGAGGGGATGGGGAGCACAACTGTAAATCTTCAAGATCTTGGATTATTTCTTATATTTATTATTTAACATATCTGGGTGTTTTATCTCCATGTGTGTTCATGTAACACACATGTGCCTGGTGTCTGGAAAGGTCAGAAGAGAGGGTCAGAGCCCCTGGAATTGAGGTACAGATAGTTATGAGCTGCCATGAGGGTGTGGGGAATCTTACCCAGGTCGTCTACAAGAACAGTCAGTGCTCTTAACCACTGAGCTAACTTTCCAGCACTTGGATTATTTCTTAAATTACTACAAAAGCACAGGCATGGTCTGAAGTAATGATAGCTCAAATAGGTGAGAGCACAGCCAGGGTCCCACACATGCCTTTAACCTGAGCTCTAAGGGAGGAGTTCCGAAGAGCTTCTACCAAGGCCCTAACAACAGACGGAGGCACAATTCCACCACAGTTCACTCAGGAGAACCTAAGAGCTTATTAGGCTTTCTTACAGAGCACCGGTGAGTGGTGTGGGTGTGTCTTCCTGAAAAGACAACACCAGAAAGTCTTTACCCAGTAAGGATGATGGTTCTCCCATAGCCACATAGATGGAAACTCTCGTACCCCCCCCCCCCCCCGAGAGGCCATGTGCCGTCAGGGCAGAGTTGCATACAACAGGTGGTAGAAGCAACTGGATGCTCAGGTGGAGGCTCTGGCGACTCTCTCTGCCCTTCCGTGAGAAGTAAGCAATCAACAAGCACAGCTGGGATGATCTTTTCAAGACTCCCACAGCTGGATTCACCAAAACCGCAGATTTTCAGCTCAGAGACAGTCACATACAACAGGAGCCAACACACACACACACACACACACATACACACACAGACACGCGCGTGCGCACATCTACTCATAGATATACATACACAAGCATAAGTGTGAAAAGGTATACAGATTCATGATCATCAAATTTTTAAATTTTAGAGAAAAGCTTTTTAAAATATCACAGCTAATCAATGCTAATATCTCACTGCAAAATCCAGGATTTAACCAGGCATGGTGGTGACTCATGCCTGGAACCCTTGCACTACACAGAAGTTTCAGATGGAAGGATTGACTCTAGTTGGAGGTCAGCCTGGCCTACATAGTGAGTTTCAGGCCAGCCAGGGCTGCACACTGAGACCTTGCCACAAAACAAAAGTGAACAGAGGCCAGGGTTCGATAACCTGGCAGGCAGCATAGTCCAGGCCAGCCTCGGCCTGGGAGCTCTCTCTTTCATCCTTCTAAAGAGCTGGAGTCGCCAGGCAGTGATGGAACACGCCTTTAATCCCAGCACTTGGGAGGCAGAGGCAGGCAGATTTCTGAGTTCAAAGCCAGCCTGGTCTACAGAGTGAGTTCCAGAACAGCCAGGGCTGTACAGAGAAACCCTGTCTCAAAACCAAAATAAAAGAGCTAGCGTTTACAAACATGGGCCAGCAGGCAGCTAATTATCAGAAACCGGTATATTAACATAATTACGAACTGATTAGAAACCATAATAAGGGAAATTTTATTCAGAACATCAACAAAAATAACAGATTTCTTGTTTAGAGAATAGAATTGTGCGAACAACAGAGGGAGCTGGCTGAGATGGGTGTGCAAGAACTGTCTGACCTGTCTTTAAAATGTTTTTTAATCTAAAATCATTCCAAAATTGTGTTTGTAAAAATAATAAGAACTATAAAAACATGAAAAAAATAAAGTGCATATGGGGGGGGGAAATATCTGTAATACATATCTGACTGAGGACTCATACCCAGAGGACGTCTGCAAATCAGGCTGGGGAGAGGGCCCAGTCAGTCGGTAAAGAGCTAGCCTTGCAAGCATGAGGACCTCAGCCCGATCCCCAGAATTCACATCTTAAAAGGCAGGTGTGGTGCTTACTGGCCAGTCAACATGCACACATGCACGCACACGTGCGCACACACAGACACACACACACACAGCTGCATACTCATGATCCCAGCCCTGGGTAGGTGGTGGATCCTTGGGGCTTGACTGCCAGTCAGCCTAGTTACTCAGTGAGCACCAGACCAGAAAGAAATTACAACTCAAAACAAGCAACAACAACTAGAGCAAAAGCACCTGAGGAATGGCACTGAGGTTGTCTCTGGTCTCCACATGCATGTTTACATATGTACAAATATGCATACAAACAATGCCAAAACCAGTCAATTAAAAAATTTAAATATCTAATGCACAAAAGACCTAAATAAGACACGATAACAGCACACGCGTGCACACTCATGCTCCCTCTCAGTGATGAATATACTGTAAAGTACATGATGTCACTCATCATTGAAAAAGAATAACTTAAAGTTAGACTGAAAAGCCAGCCGTGGCAGTGTCTGCCTGTAACCCCGACACTTGGGAGAAGGCAGGAGTGAGAGCAGCAGTTCTGGTCGTTCGCGGCTGCATCCCCTAAGCCTGAGGTCTGCACCCCATCCACACAGCCGCACTCCTGGGCTTTATCTGTTACTCTACACAGCCTTCTTGGACGATCTAACTTCCTAGGAGCCTCTCTGTGACCTTGATAGCATCCTCGCAACTGCATACACTGCCCTCCTGGGGACAACCTACCTTTTTCTTCACCAAAGACTCATTATTCCCTGAGCACTGCCTTCTCCATTTGCACCAATCAGCCAATGCCGATCTCACAGGTCAGGAGCTCCCATCAGCTGATGCTCACCACCTCGTTGGGGTCTTGATGTACTCTTTTTGTAAAAAGAATTCATTGCCTTGCTGAGCTATTTTCTCTTTATTCGTGTGTCCCTTTGTTCTACATCAGGATCATTCTCCTTTCTAGTATAACTACAAGCCAGTCTGACCTCGACACACCGTACCTGGCTTCCTACATCTTTTTTTGAAATCTGGATAAAGTTCCCACAATCATACACCACGACATTCTGAATACCTGTAAAATCAGCAACATGTACACAGGCTAAGGTTGGCCTCCAAGAAGTGGCCACAGCCCTTAGAGCACAGGGCAGCAACAGGATGGCTTAACTAACAGAAACAAACACTTCTTTAATGGCAGGGAGCCCAAGAGCTCTTTTCTCAAAGCAAAGGGTTCCCAGGGAGTTGCAGCCCTCACAGCTTTGCACTTGCTCTCGAAGGAGAAATCCAGCCACGTCCTGAAATACCTGTAAGACATATTTCCGACTGTCCTGGCACAAAGCACTTAACTTCTTTTTAATGGTCCCAATCTCCTCGGCGACCACTTTGCTCAGCCCCAGACTTAACAATCTCTGTTCTAGGTCATCTGCGTGTTTTTCGAAACCATTTGTTCTGCTTTTGATCACACTTCTCCCTATAGAACTAGCTAACAGCAGCAACACTACAATACCCACGAGGCAGCCTAAATGATGAGCTAACCTGAGCTAGACCATCACTTTTAAGCTCAGCCTTCAGCAGCTCTTACACACTATAAAGACAGGCTGCAGCTCTGTTAGCCAACACAGTTCTCTCCTGTACTGAAGACTCACAGCATGATGACCTCCTGCATCCTATCCCCATTCCGACCCCAAATGGTCAACGAGGGGCTCCCATTAAGCTGCAGACTGGTTTAGTGGTTAAGCACCTCATGCCACACAAGGACATGAATTTGGTTCCTAGCGCTGATATTGGCAGTTCACAACCACTTGTAACTCCAACTTCCGGAGATCTAACCCTCTCTTGGTATCTGAGGCACTCATGCAGAAATAAAAATAAATCTTTAAGAGGGGGTAGGCATCTCCAATCAACCGCTTCGTACAGCACTGGGCTTCTCTGGCCTGCATCTCCAAAGTTCTCCTAACTCTCCCATAAACCACTGTCAAAGACTTCGTGAACCATAGGGTCATGGGGAAATCGCCTCTTCTCTGGGACCAACTTTCTCAGGTAAGCTTTTCATACCTGAGACCAAATACCTGACAAACTCAAGAAAGGACATATTTACCTCGGCTCATGGTTTCAGATGTGTTGGTCATCATAACAGAAGGAAGACAACAGAGCAAAGCAGCCCATAGCCATGAACAGGAAGCAAAGCGAAAGTCCAGCAAGACGTCTACTTGCAAAAATGTTCATTTCCGCAATTTCTGTTACTATAAATAGGTCTAACTATAGCCAAAACTCCTTTTCATTAGCATGGAATTCAAACCTATTAACTGACCAATAAAATTGTAGTTTAGGACAGGAGAGATGGCTTAGTGGTTAAGAGCACTGGCTGCTCTTTCACAGGTCCTGAGTTCAATTCCCAGCAACCACATGGTGACTCCCAAACATTTGTACTGGGACCCAATGCCCTCTTCCGGCATGCATGTGTATGCATAGAGCACTCAAACACATTAAATAAATAAAAACTGTACACTGGAGTCTAGTGCAGCTGCTATCAACCCCTTTCAATCCCAGTCAGTTTGAAAAGGCCTTATCTCAAAAAACAAACAAAAACAAAAAGCAAAATTAACCACTATAACCATCTATGTAATTACATTGTTTTTCTGTTTAATTTGCTTAAATTTTCCTTACTTTTTCTTTTCTTCTTCTTTTCTTTTCTTTTTTCTTTTTTTTTTTTTTTTTTTTTTGGATTTGTTTTTTTTTTCAAGACAGGGTTTCTCTGTATAGCCCTGGCTGTCCTAGAACTCATTCTGTAAACCAAACTGGCCTCAAACTCAGAAATCCACCTGCCCCTCTGCCTCTGCCTCTGCCTCTCTGCCTCTCTGCCCCTCTGCCCCTCTGCCTCTCTGCCCCTCTGCCTCTCTGCCTCTCTCTGTCTCTCTGCCTCTCTGCCTCTCTCTGCCTCTCTGCCTCTCTGCCCCTCTGCCTCTCTGCCTCTCTGCCTCTCTGCCTCTCTGCCTCTCCTCTCTGCCTCTCTGCCTCTCCTCTCTGCCTCTCTGCCTCTCTGCCTCTCTCTGCCTCTCTCTGCCTCTCTGCCTCTCCTCTCTGCCTCTCTGCCTCTCTGCCTCTCCTCTCTGCCTCTCTCTGCCTCTCTGCCTCTCCTCTCTGCCTCTCTGCCTCTCTGCCTCTCTCTGCCTCTCTCTGCCTCTCTGCCTCTCCTCTCTGCCTCTCTCTGCCTCTCTGCCTCTCTCTGCCTCTCTGCCTCTCTGCCTCTGCCTCTGCCTCCCAAGTGCTGGGGTTTAAAGGCGTGTGCCATCACCACCCGGCTTCCTTTTTCTAACTCTCAGATATGTACATTTGTCACGATCATCGTGCCCTTCAACATCATTGACACAGTGTTAGTAAGTGTGAGGATGAGAATACGGTAGAATCAGCTGCTACTCAGGCCATGAGACCTGCAGGTCCACACCACAGACACCTTACTTGAGACCCCAAGGCCCTCGAAAGGAGTAAGAGGAGGGTGCTGGCTCAGCAGCTAAGAGCGCTTAACACTCTTGGGGAGACACAGGCTCAGTTCCAGCACCCACACGATGGCTTATATCCATCGAGAACTCGAGTTCCAGGAGACGCAACATCCTCTCTGAAGAAACCACATGGGCACCTGGTACACAGACATACTGGTGCACAGGCAAATACTCATATACATAAAATAAGTAAATTTCTGTCAGGCATAATGGCACATGCTGTTAGTTAAAGGTCAGCCTGGTCAGCATGTGAGTTCTAGACCAGCCAGGGTTATGTAGTAAGAAAAAAAGCATAAAAAAGAGACCCCATTTCTGCCCCACAGGCCCTGATTGCCTCTCCTGAGAGCCTCTGCCAAGCTGGCTGCCTCTGGTGCTGTGGCCTCAACTGTCCCTACAGCCCCACCATGCTGCTGTCCTGTTGTTAATAACTCTTCTAATGAACACTCTGCTCCCAATAATTCATTTCAGTTTTTCTCTTGACCCCCCCCCATCATAGACCTTCAATCCACCCATGTAAAGTAGTTTTCCATTTAATTTGCTTTAAAGTTTCCTTAAGTTTTTAAACTGTAATATATGTACACTTGTAGGAATATCATCATCATCATCATCATCATCATCATCATCATCATCATCATCGACACAGCCAGTTAAGGAACATTATTAAATGTTTCTAAGTAGAAAAAAACTGCATTTTATCCTTTTCATTTATTTTTACACTTTGTTAGTGTGTTATGTGTACATGTATGCACATGTGTGAGCTCCTACAGGAGTGCACTTGCCACAGTACATATATGGAGATCAGAGGACAGCTTGTGGGTGTTGGTTCTCCTTCTATTTTGTGGGTCTCAAGGATAAGATCAAACTCAAGTCCTCCGTTTGGCAGCAAGCATCTTTATCCCCTGAGACTTCTTGCTGCCTCTATTTTGTAACTCTTGGCTATTACTGCCTGGTTTATTTATTGACTGATCACAGATATTTATTAAATTGGTCAGTGTCTGATTTTTAAATAATTTTTATCACAACTAAGGAAAAAGAATGCACAGAAAGGCACAGGTGTGGGGCTAGGAGGGTGAGGTACAGGAAGGAGAGTGGGAAAGGATACGCTCAAAACTGTGAATGCAGAGACCTGCGTGAGACGCTTCCCCAAGTACACACATACACATACATAAAGGGTTGAAAATGGAGTCACCACATAATGGGGGAGAAACTGCCCCTCCCCAAGATACTATTCACTATCAAATAAAAAGCCCAGAGCCAGGTATGGGCTGTTTTCAAATTGCTGACCTGTGGCGTCCTATACCCTCTACATACACAAACATTACAGGCTCCTGCCATCCACAATTAAATAAATATGAGGGAATTAATACTGCCATGTCCTGCTATGTGTTTTATTGCTACTGTCTGTGTGTATGGGATGAGGGAGAGACTGGGGTCAAGCCCAGAGCCTGTGTATGCTAAGCTAATGCTCCACACTGAGCCAGAGGGACCCCAGCCCTAGTGCTGCTGACTTCTTCATGGTCCATTTAAGCCTCCTGAGATTTATTCTTGACTGGTTGCCAGAAAGGAATTGGATTTAATCCCTGTCCCATAAGATGATGGACCCTGTGCCTGGTACAGCTGACTGGGTCAAAATCCCATGTCTGGCTAGGTCATGGGCCCTAAAGAAGAACCCAGTACTGTTACTATTCTGCTAAATGGATGTAATAATAAACTTCCCCCTACGTTCTCTATACCAACAGACTGGTGCGTCTCTCAGTCATCGTCAGCGAAGCTTCTTCTTGCAGTAGACAGCACATAATGCAGAGGTTCACAAACGGTCAGTGCGCAGGGTGAGACTGGTGAGCTTGGCTCTCAATGGACCACCTGGCTCACACCCCCTCCCCAACAAGAGTCAGAGCTCATTACAGAGGAGGGGTCAGAAAGACTAAGAACACGGAACAGTGGATGTCTGTGGGGACAAGAGCTTTGCCAGCCATGATAAAACGGTTGCACACAAGAACTCACGTGCTTGGGATTACATGCACATATTTGCACAGGATGGGGAGGGAATGCTCATGAAGTCCCACCAACAGCTGATGTGACATTGGCAGTTGATAGCCACTGATGGGGGGGGGGGTAATGGGCCCTGGGCTATGCTCCAGTAAACAGTCACACACCCATGCACACACGCGCAGAATCAAATGGACTCGGTGAGTATTAATCTAAAAGAGAGAAAGAGAGCATGTGACACTGAGAGGGAAGAGTGTGAAGGCAGGGAGAAGCAGGAGTAAAGTCCATGGGTCAACATATATTACATACATGTATAAATATTAAATAAATACTTAATAAGATAGAAAACATCATAAAGTTTTATAACTTCCAAATCCCCAAGAGGAGGATTATTATATCAGAGGAGAATTCCAATGCCATCTTCTGAGTTTGTCCTGACGACGTAACCCTATCATGTCAGCTACTTGGGAGGCTGAGACAACGGACTGAAGGCTCAAGAGCTGCCTGGGATACAAAGTGAGCTCTAGGCTAGCCTAAGCAACGCAGTGAGACCCTGCCTTAAAGTGAACTCTAGGCTAGCCTAAGCAACGCAGTGAGACCCTGCCTTAAAGGAAAAGAGAAGGGAGGCCTGGGGAGGCAGCTCAGTGAGAGAGTGCTCGTGTACCGTTCATAAAGCCTGAGGCTCAACCAGCCATGCCACTGATAAGTTATTTTCTACGTACACCATGACATAAAAGAGGCAAATAGTCACAGGAGTGTCACCTGTGGCTCTACCACTGTAGGTCGGGGCACGAGGTCCAGGCTACACAAGATACTGTCTTAACTGAAAAAGAAAAAGGGGAAAACATTCCAAGCAGAAATCCAAATTTGACTTTGTTCTGTTTTAATTTCTTGACTTGTTTGTATCCGTGTGGGAGGTGCATACAATAACTCATGTGGCGGTCAGAGAGCCACCGGTGGGAGCTCCTCCTCCCCCTCCTGAGCCATCTCACTGGCCCTGATATTTGTCTTATAAAAAGTGTTTCTGGACTGAAGAGATGTCCCAGCAGTTAAGAGCACAGCTGCTCTTCCAGAAGACCTGGGTTCAATTCCCAGACCACTCACATGGTAACTCCTTGGGCTCCATCACCCTCATCTGGCCTCCAAAGGTCACAGACTTACCTGTGGTGCGCAGACATATACATTTGGAAGAAACGTACATATACATCATGTTTTTAATTATGTGGAAGAATTTAATTAATCATCATTTAGGCCTGGCTTGGTGGTACAGGTCTGTAACCCAGGGACAAGGGAGGCCAAGAAAAGAAGAATGAAGTTTGGAAGTTCTGACCCTGAATAGGCTACAGAGTGACTTTAAGGCCAGCCTGGGCAACTTAACAAGACTCTGTCTAAAATTTTAAGTGTAAAAAAGGGCTATGGATATAGCACAGTGGTAGATTGTTCTCACAGGCACAAGGCCTATATTCAATTTTCATGGGCGTGGGGGGAATCAAAGGCCATTCAGAGGTGGTGAACCAGAATTCCAAAACAGGTTTGAGCAGGGGACCAAGAAGAGTTTAAGGTCAGCATTGGCCACACAACCAAACCTTGTTTCAGAGAAGAAAGAGCCTGGCTGTACGTGATGGTCACACCTCTAATCTGCACTCAGAAGGCAGGTATGTGATGGTGCACACCTCTAATCTGCACTCAGGAGGCAGGTACGTGATGGTGCACACCTCTAATCTGCACTCAGGAGGCAGGTACGTGATGGTCACACCTCTAATCTGCACTCAGGAGGCAGGTACGTGATGGTCACACCTCTAATCTGCACTCAGGAGGCAGGTATGTGATGGTCACACCTCTAATCTGCACTCAGGAGGCAGGTACGTGATGGTCACACCTCTAATCTGTACTCAGGAGGCAGGTACGTGATGGTCACACCTCTAATCTGCACTCAGGAGGCAGGTATGTGATGGTGCACACCTCTAATCTGCACTCAGGAGGCAGGTATGTGATGGTGCACACCTCTAATCTGCACTCAGGAGGCAGGTACGTGATGGTCACACCTCTAATCTGCACTCAGGAGGCAGGTATGTGATGGTGCACACCTCTAATCTGCACTCAGGAGGCAGGTATGTGATGGTGCACACCTCTAATCTGCACTCAGGAGGCAGGTACGTGATGGTCACACCTCTAATCTGCACTCAAGAGGCAGGTATATGATGGTGCACACCTCTAATCTGCACTCAGGAGGCAGGTATGTGATGGTGCACACCTCTAATCTACACTCAGGAGGCAGGTATGTGATGGTGCACACCTCTAATCTGCACTCAGGAGGCAGGTACGTGATGGTCACACCTCTAATCTGCACTCAGGAGGCAGGTATGTGATGGTGCACACCTCTAATCTGCACTCAGGAGGCAGATATGTGATGGTACACACCTCTAATTTGCACTCAGGAGGCAGGTATGTGATGGTGCACACCTCTAATCTGCACTCAGGAGGCAGGTATGTGATGGTACACACCTCTAATCTGCACTCAGGAGGCAGGTATGTGATGGTCACACCTCTAATCTGTACTCAGGAGGCAGGTACGTGATGGTCACACCTCTAATCTGCACTCAGGAGGCAGGTATGTGATGGTACACACCTCTAATCTGCACTCAGGAGGCAGGTATGTGATGGTCACACCTCTAATCTGCACTCAGGAGGCAGGTACGTGATGGTCACACCTCTAATCTGCACTCAGGAGGCAGGTATATGATGGTGCACACCTCTAATCTGCACTCAGGAGGCAGGTATGTGATGGTGCACACCTCTAATCTACACTCAGGAGGCAGGTATGTGATGGTGCACACCTCTAATCTGCACTCAGGAGGCAGGTACGTGATGGTCACACCTCTAATCTGCACTCAGGAGGCAGGTATGTGATGGTGCACACCTCTAATCTGCACTCAGGAGGCAGGTATGTGATGGTGCACACCTCTAATCTGCACTCAGGAGGCAGAAGCAGCAAGATCTCTGCACTGTAAGACCCTGTCTCAAAAAGAAAAGGAAAGGAAAGGAAAATCAGACTTTTAACTGTTCAAATACGGGAGTACCTTATAGACAGAACAGGAAAATATTACCAAAAGAATTACATACTGAACAGAAAGATGAAATTCACTGCATGTCAGCTTCCTCTATTTAAAAGGCCTTCAGCCAGGGGCAGGGACGAGCGCCCACAGTCCACGTTACTCGGGAAGCTGAGGTGAGAGGTATCCTGAGTCCAGGAATTCCAGGCCGGACAGTACAATATAGAAAAGCCAGTCTCAAAAACAGAAGCCTGAGCCTTGGTGATCCTGTCATGAAATAGGAACAGCACGGTGCTGAAGCAGGACAGTGTCCACTCTTGTCTGGAAGCTGCTGGGCTCGCACTTGCGTGTTTCAGCGCCCGCTGGGCAGCGCACTCCGCGGCCACCCGGCCACTGACATCACGCACCCAGCCACTGACCACGCACTGCTCCGGCTGCCGCAGCTCTGATGCAGCTAATCTGACCCTCAGTAGCTGGACTGCGGCTTGGCCACTCTTCCCACTCACTGCCCAGTACCTGAGTGGCTGACCCTGAGCTGAGGCCGTCTTCTGCCCTCATCTTTCATGTTATTTACTGCCAAGGGAGGGGTAGCTGGCTCAAAGTGTGTGTGTGGGGGGGGGGGGAGGGGGGTCGATATGAAGGAACTCATTAAACTGAAGCTTTGTCCACAGGACCCGAACACAAGTTGCTTGAGCATATTAAAGTCCTATCTCATACCACCAACTTTAAAAACAAACATCTTAAAAGTTACAAAGAAGCTAAAATTAAAAGAAAAGGGGAGGGGAGGGGAGGGGAGGGGAGAGGAACTACACTGCCTGTCATGAAATGGCTGCACATAAACAGGGCAGAGCTCACAAACCAAACATCTCATTGTAAACTCCATTCAGTTAGAAAAGCAGCTTCTTCCTCAACCTGGAAGAAAGCAGCCAGCCAAGCCCGTCTCCACACAACACTCCAAGTGCCACTCCATTCTGAGACAGGCCCGTCATTCGCCCACACTTGCGGTTGAAGCCTCCTACCTCCTCCGTGAGGCAGTGCCTGTGCAGGAAGCCCTTCTCACAGCCAAAGTGCCCTGCAGGTCTGTTTTCTGGGTTAAGACTTTTAAGTTTCTTTCACAATGGCCCAGGTGTCATGAGGCCAAGAAATCTCTTTTCTAAGATTTGTTTATTTTTATATGTATATTTTGTTTGCACAGTGTCTGTGCACCACGTGCAAGTGTGGTGTTCACAGTGGCAAGAGGTGCCACAGAGGCTGCTGGAGCCCTTGGGAGTGGAGTTACAGATGGTTGTGAGCCACCATGTGGGTGCTGGAGCTGAGCCTGCTCTTTGGAAGAGCAGCCAGTGCTCTCTAGCCCCAGGAAATCACATGTGGAACTGGAATCCTTCAGAATAAAATGACCCTCGGGTAAGACAACACAAGAGGCTGAGCACAGGTTGGTGGCTGAGCATCTGCCCGCAAGGCATACACAGGCCCTGGTGGGGAGAGCAGTGAAGGCAGGCAGCAAAAGAGCAGCAGGGGACTCCACCCCATCACCAACGTCAGTGCATATTTACATATTTACATAGCACATTTACATATTCACATACATCCTGAACAGGAAGCCATACAAACAGTTCATGTGCTACATCTAAATTAGCTCCTTTATTTACAATCTTTACAAATTAAATTTTTCATATTTCTGTATGTGCACTGTTAAGTGCCACGGCATGTGAGTGAGTTCAGGGAACGACTTGTGGGAGCCAACTGCCTCCTTCCCACGCGGGTTCTTGCTGATTTTTCCGGCAGAAGCACCTGCACATATTGGGCCATCTTGCCTGCTCATATTTCTTTAAGGGATTTTTTTTAATGGGATACTTATAGAAACAAAAATAGAAGTGGTCTGATGAATTCTCAAATAATTAATGACTAATCTTGCTTCTTTTGTGAGTACCTCGACCCATCCAGGCAGAGGTATTTTATAACTGATTATAGACATCATCCCATTTGCAAGTATTTCAATTTGCAAATTGCAAGTATTTCTAAGAAACAGACAATTAAGTAAAATCAATCATAATTCTGATAATTTATCCAAATATCAGATTCTCGATCTTTTTTTGAGAATGTTCAGTAGTGTTTAACTTTCTCCATTCTTAGATTTTTAAAATAAGTTTATTAGAGTCAGCTGGGCAGTAATGGCGCACACCTTTAATCCCAGAACTAGGGAGGCAGCGGCAGGCAGAGCTGAGTTCAAGGCCAGCCTGGTTTACAGAGAAGCCCAGTCTTGAAAAAAAACAAAACAGGAAGTTTATTAGAATCATGCGGTTAGGCGTGACTAATCTTACAATCTTTCTCCATCTTTATTAAGGTGGGAGGTACACGTGTCAGGACTCATGGAAATGTCAATCAAAGGGCAAATGTTACAAACTATAATTCTATACCTCAAAAGACTGAGTTAGGAAAAGAGCAGGTTCAAGGTCAGCCTTAGGCTATCATATAATGAAACTCTGCAAATGTCTAGAGCAAGTTGGAAATAAGATGACTGTCCTAAAACACACACACACACACACACACACTTACTTTAAAATATTTATAAATGACTGGCAAGATAGCATTGTGACCTAAGTCTTTAACCTCAGCACTGTGGAGGCAGGGGCAGGCAGGTCTCTGTGAGTTCAAGGCCAGCCTGGTCTACAAAGCAAGTTTCAAGACAGCCAGGGTGATTACATAGAGAGACTCTGGCTCAAAAAAAGAACAAAAAAGAACAAACAAACAAAAAAGATGGCTCAGCTGGGAAAGGCATTTCTCCCAAGCCTGATGACCTAAGTTCACTGCCTGGAGCCCACACAGCAGAGAAAGAACCAACTCCCAGAAGTTGTCCTCTGACTTCTACGTGTACATGCACAGAGACAGGGACAATCTAGGGAGAGGGGAGGAGAGAGAGAGGAAGAGGAAGGAAGGAGAGAAGGGGTGGGTGGGACGGGGAGGGAGAGAATATGAAGAAGAACACCGAGCTATCTGACCAGGGCACAAATACAGTCGAGAGTCAATTCCCTGTGCACTTCAAAACAGGAAAAAAAAATCCAGTTCAATCTGGCCGAGTGCTCAGAGCATGGAAACTTGGGACTAATGCTCCCAGGGCAAGGAGCCAGGTGCCCAACATAGCCCAATACATCATGTTAGCCAGCATGGCAGGGCGTGCTCCTGAAATGACAGGGATGACCACAGTCCTACAAACAGTCCTGGAAGGGCCAGCAGGACTTTCCGAATCCCATGCTGCCGTGCATCCGGCACCAAACAGCCAAGTCAATACTTGGGATAGGGTGTAGGTAAGTCACTTCACAGATGGAAGAAACTGAAAGAAATTAAGAACTGCAATGAAAGGGAAGAGACTAAAAGAGCAGCCTTATTCTTACAAACAAATTAGCACATGAAATATATTCTTTTATATTGACCCGAAAGCATGTGCATCCTAGTCTTCCTCTGTCTCCCACTGACTGCCCTACCTTCCTCTTCTTGTCTGCACCATCCTTCATGTCTCTTCCAAAGAAATATGCAATTGTAACTTCCCTAAAGTTACATGGTCACCTGAAGCAGTTCTAGAATGACAGAATGACAGAGGTAGTCAGGCGTGGTAGCACATGCTTGGATGCCAGCACTCAGGAGCAAGAGGCAGGAAGATTCCGAGTGTGAGGTGGCAATGACAGTGAAATCTATCAAGAGGCTACACAAGTTGATTTAGAATCTGAGACTACTCTGAGGGTCCAAAGCTGGTATGTGTGTAACCGCAAACCTCTGTCTGAAGCTCAACCACACAAGTCCATAATCGTGAGGATACCAAGAGAGGCAGTATTTACCCCTACTAAATAAAGAAGTTGGATTATCATCACATACATTTCTTATGAGTATATATAAATAAAATGACGGTCCCCATGCAGAAACAAGGGCTTCCATGGACCATACCATTAGATTAGCATCTTCTTCACTGAAGTCTCTAGGACATTTAATGCAATTATCAAATCTTAATTTACTCATCAAAATACATCCAGTCCACTACTGTGGAGATCCATGTATAGCCATGTTGACTGCTGCCCCATTCACAATAGCAAGGAAATAGACCCAGTCTAGATGCCCAACAGCAGATAAACAAGTAATGAAGATATGGTAAAGGGCCTGCAAGCTAGTTCCACAGGTAAGGTCCCTGACACCAAGTTTAATGACCTGCGTTCCATCCCCAGGAAGGACCAACTTCCAAAAGCTGTCCTCTGCCTCCACATGGGCGCTGTATACAAATATATACCACACAAGAAATAAAGGTTTTATTTTTATTTTATGTGAATTTGTACTTTGCCTACATGTATGTCTGTGTGAAGGTGTCAGACACACAGTTTGGAGTCACAGACAGTTTGAGCTGCCATGTGGGTGCTGGGGGTTGAACCTAGGAAAGCAGCCAATGCTCTTAACCACTGAGCCCCCTCTCCAGGTCTGTGATAAAATTATTTAATGTGATATATAGTAGTTTGAATGAGGATGGCCCTTATTAGGCTCATAGATTTGAATGCTTATTCCCTAATTGGTGGAAGTATTCAGGAAGGGTTACACAGTGTGGCCTTGTTGGAGAAGGCGTTTGACTGGGGAGTGGACTTTGAGGTTTCAAAAGCCCAGGACAGACAGGCCCATCTGTCTGTCTCTGTCTCTGTCACCCTCTTCCCTTCCCTCCCGACCCCCACTCTGCCTCCTGCCTGTGGACCAGGACGTAAGCTCTCAACTACTGCTCCGGTGCCTGCCTGCCTGCCTATCGTCACACTCCCGGCCAGGAGGGTCATGAACTCCCTGAAACTACAAACAAACTCCCGATTAAATGTTTTCTTCAATAAGTTGCCTTGGTCATAGTGTTTCTTCAGAACAGTAGACAATAACTAATACAATATACAATGGAATTTTACTCAGCTGTAAAGAAAAATGAAATTTACAGGCAAATGGAATGAGCTGGAAAACATACTAAGCAAAGTGACCCAAACTCAAGACAGACACCATGTGTTCTCTCAGGTGTACATGTGTACAAACAAGGATAAAAGCTCAGAAACCCTGGAAAGGAGACTAAGAGAGGATGAAAAGGGGTGCCAAGGAAGGGGGAAGGGTTCAAAGGGCACCTGGGACATGAAAGCAGGAGAGGGCATTCACGGGAGGCAGAGGAGAGGAGGAGGGACTTAGGAGAGAGCACAGGTGTGAGTGGACAAGCAATGCAAACACACTTTGTCTTAAAATGTCATCATAAATTTAAAGTCAAAAAAGAAAGCCATTATGATACCTAATACCTTATATGCTATTTTAAAATATAAAATGTAGGACTAGTGAGATGGCTCCGTGGTTAAAGGCACTTGCTGCCCTTCCAGAGGACCTAAGTGTGGTTCCTATCATCGACATCAGGTAGTTCAAAGCCAGCTTGGAGCCGGGCGGTGGTGGCGCACGCCTGTAATCCCAGCACTCTGGGAGGCAGAGGCAGAGGCAGGCGGATTTCTGAGTTTGAGGCCAGCCTGGTCTACAGAGTGAGTTCCAGGACAGCCAGGGCTACACAGAGAAACCCTGTCTCAAAAAAAACAAACAAACAAACAAAAAAAAAGCCAGCTTGGGCTATACATTTCAGGCTAGCCTAAAGTATACTGTGTGACCCTTTATGAAAGGAAAAACAAAACAAAAGAAAAAACACACAAAACAGCAAGTTGTTTGATTTGACATCAAATCTTTGAGCAGAGTAATCTTTAACTGAAATTGTCTAGTACGGAGTATACATATTCAATCTTAATGTGATTAGTTATTGTCTACAGTTATGAAAAAAACACCATGACCAAGGCAACTTATTAAATCTGGAGAAATTTTCCTATTACATTTGTAGATAAAAAGCATTATCCCATAGCCAGCATCCCTCCCTCTCCTACGTCAATAGAAGAGACAGCGCCCTTCACAATCAGAGCTGTTAGTGAAGAGAGGAGAGGCAGCAGGGCAAGGCAGTCAGTCTCCTGATAAAGACGGAGAGAGGCAGAGCTGCTAGGGGAGGATCCTCCGTGAGTGACTCCCAGAGTAATAGCAAAATGTTTGAAGGACTACACTGAGCTAGCACAGTCACCTGGAGAAGAAACAAGGGTCAGCTGGGAAACACGCCTGCTAGGCAAGCCTGCGGGCCAACTGAGTTAACTCCATCTCCAGAACCCTGACTCCACAACGGAAGGAGAAAACTGGGCCCCCTAACTCCTTTTCAACTCCACACAAACATGATGGCGTGTGCACACACACACACCTGCACTCACACACATATGTACACAAACACACTAATCAAAATAAAAATAATAAAAGAAACACTGCTGCTGAGTTATACTATATTATACTAAAATAACAATAATACTTAATAGTAAAGTGAAAAATAAATGAAGATACCAAGTTGAGCTCTTCCCCTCACATGTATAGAGAAGTCACCCCTTCCAAGAGTTCAAAAATTTAGTTTAAATATTATTTAAAGTTGACTGTAGTTCTCTTAATTTTTACCACATTCTATACCCAGTTCCTTACTTGGTGGGCTATGGGTCTTTGGGATTGAAATTTGAAAACTCAATACCACGGGTAATTCTCCTCCTTCCTAGCTAGGTTCTCACACACACAAAGTTTTTGAAGTTTCACCTTCCCCCTCTATATATGGGAGTCACATTATTACCAACTATACCCACCTAGATTACATGAAGGAAGACACATGAAATCATTTTAAAACAGCAAAGTACCATATAAATACTGGTTGCTATATATAAAACTTTAGGCGGGATCCTGAATAAACCAGACTGTGAGGAGAACTCTCTTCCATATGAAGACACCAATAAGAACAACCTTAAGCTGTTAACCAAGTATATTTAAGGAGGAGACTTAATGTAGAACTTGAATTATTATTTAAAAGTGGTTTGGGTTTTTGGGGGTTGGGAGGGGTTATTGTTTGTTTGTTTTTTTTGTTTTGTTTGTTTTTGTGGGGTTTTTTTTTTTTGAGACAAGGTTTCTCTGTGTACCCCTGTCCATCCTGGAACTCACTCTATAGACCAGGCTGGCCTCAGGCTCAGAGATCCGACTGCCTCTGCCTCCTATGTTCTGGGAATAAAGGCGTGTCCATCACTATGAAAGGATAACTAAGAAAGAGAGCTGTGATGTAGCTCTGTTGGTAGAGGTCTTGCCTGGCACACACAAAGTCCTAGGCTTGATCCTCAGCGCTGCCAGGACTGGGCAGTTCCTGCTTGGGGACATAGAGACACAAGGATCAGCTACATATAGAGTTCTAAGTCAACCTGAACCTGAACTACATGAGCAGCTGTGTTGTTTAAAAAAAAAAAAAATGAGGAGGAGGAGGGGGGGAGGAGGAAGAGGAGAAAGAGAAAGGAAGAAAAAGTGTGTGTGTGTGAGAGAGAGAGAGAGAGAGAGAGAGCGAGCCCAGGTCTCAGCTCACCAAAATAACTGGTGAAGTTCAAATGGGGAGAGAGGGTGGAGTTATGACAGTCAGTATACAGAGAATATTGTTGCATAAGTGAGAGAAATCAAGACGTTATTATTAAGCACAGAGCTCTCAGATTACCTGTAACTCTTGTATATAGTCATTTGTTTTGTCGAAGATTACCATTTCTACAGAGAGACTCAGAAACAAAATTGAAAGTCTATTCCATAAGTACTGACAGAAATAATTCTGTCCCTGACTGAAGTATCGCTGCTGCAGAGAAAATAAGACACCCATAACAATGAGGTCAAGGGTGTTCTAAGGGTGGCCTGAAGCAGGCACAAGTCACACTTCAGCAAAGCAAGTGTCGTGTCGTTTCAAAAAAGCTGCCTGCCTTCATCCACTACTGGGGTTTTTCTTTAACTAATCTAAGATGTTTTGATAACTGAGCCACTCAAAAAGAAAGTTGTATTTTCTGAAAGGGTTTCAGGCTAACTACGCTAAGTGTGAGTGGTATGATGTACAGGCACAAGACAGAAGTAAAGATGACTAATCTATAGAGATAACACCAAGGACCAAATCACCAGTCACCATGACAACCCAAGTAGGTGGAGGGAAATACAAACACTGACCAGTCACCCGGGTGACACCAGTCTTTCAAGTAAAGACCCGAACCCTGGTTATGAGTGGAAGAGGGTGGCCAAGAATGTGAGTTGACTTAAGTGGCATGGTCTTTGCAAGAGGGCTCTGCGGTGACACTAATAATACTCTTGGTGAGGCAGCTCACAGGGTCACAGGCTTGCAGGTCAAAGACCCCACACAACCAAAAGAGAAGTCCTACCTGGTGCAGGGCTGTCAAGCCGTCCACGTTGACCGTGTTGATGTCCGCACCTCTTGCCAGAAGCTTTTTCACCTCGTCCGTGTCCCCGCTGGAGCAGGCAGCTAGAAAGACCGCACCGTCCTCGAAGCGGACCCTGGGGCTCCCGCGTCTGGTCTGCAGCTGGCGCCCCGCGCCCTGTCGCTCCGCGGACTCCTGCTCAGTCTGCGAGCCCCGCCAGCGCCGCAGCTGCTCAGCCCGCCGCGCTCGCGCCGACTCTGCTCGCTTCCCTCCCAGGTGCTCCAGCTCCGCCATGGCTCAAGCTTCCGCAGCTGCTGCCAAAACTACCACCACGAGACTGTTGCTAGCCCTGTGTGGCCACCGCCGCCTCCCTCGGAGGGCTTCAGCCAGGGAATGAAGGCGGAGGCCCCCGCGCCGCCATCTTTACTCCTCCCGCTACAAGCACCGCCCACATGCTCCTTTAGCTTCAGCACGCAGGCGCTGCCCAAGCCCCGTGCCAGCACGGGACTTGTAGTAGTAGACCTGCCCTGAGGGCGCGCCGGAGCCCTATGGGAACTACATATCCCTGGATGCATTAGAAACCAGTCAAGGACAAGCGCACCTTCCTCAGAGGCTGCATCTAGCACCTATGCCAGTGGCAACCTCTTTCTCTAAGCATTTTGGGAGTCGTAGTTTGTTGTTTTTTGTTTTTTTGTTTTTTTTTTTTAATTGTTGACATCACTACGCTTAGCACCCTAATTGTCACTAAACTCTTCCAGAGCTGAAAAAGCAGCCTTATTTTCTAGAAGAGAGGACTAAACACGAAGTAACAGAAGAATAAGAATTCATGTCCTAGTTTTACATCTAGTTTTATTTATGAATGTGCATGGAGAAAAGTATGCATACACATACAGTATTACAGTTTTACATAAATTATTTTCAATATGACATTCATTCCAGGTCCGAAAAGATTCCTGACTGGTTGAAATTTTTCATTTCACAAATTTCACCAAAAGAATGTAAAAATGATTAGGTCATCATAAACGGAAGTTTATTATTTCCTAACAAATAAACTTGCCCGTTGCTCGTTTTCTATTGGAATACACTAGGAATCATATGTTAAAGAAATAAGTAATACCAGGCAACTCACACCTGTAACCCCAGCACCCAGATTGCCAGGAGTTTTAGAGCAGCCTGGGCTAGACAGTGAGTTCAAGGTTAGCCTGGGCTACAAAGCAAAACTTCTCAAATCTACTCCTCTCTAAAAAACAAGACTCAGAAAAGAGGGAGGAGAGAGAAAATGGGAGTAAGGGAGGGAGGGAGGGAGGGAGGAGTGGTGCTGACTTGTTCTCTCAGCCCTTGGAAGCTTCAGGCATGGAGTTTAAAGTCATCCTTTGCAAAGGCATTTCCAGGCCAGCCTGGACTACTTGATCTCACTTGGTCTCAATAAAACAAAAACTTTTTTAAAAGTAATGAGATTTTCATGGTAATCTGTCAACATGGACCTTCTTCTTATTAATAATTAAAATTACCCAAGTTCCCAAATAGAACTCTGCCAAAACGATAAAAAAAAAAAGATGTTGATATCAAAATAAGGCGGGAACTGGGCCTGGTGACCCGCACCTATGATCTTGGAGGATCGAGAGTCTGAGACCAGCCTAAGCTGCGGAAGGAGATTGTCTGAGATACAGACACACAGATAAGCAAGGAACCGCGATCGCTCAGCTTCTCTGTGCGTCCTCCTGCCCCGGGTTAATAACACGGTCCTAGTAAACATCAGCCTCTTGTATTTCACGGCTGCTTTATATGTTGCCAACATACTGGCTTCTCGTAAGAACTTTTAAAGTAGGATACAATTTCCAGGGACCAGTAATATTTCACCTTGCAGAACTATGTTCTGTTTTGTATGGTTTGAGATGGAGTCTCATTTACTCAGGCTGCTCAAAGATGAATGTGAAATCCTGATCCTCCTGCCTCCACTTCCCATGTTTTGACTGTGTTCTTTATGCATCTCTCTCTCTCTCTCTCTCTCTCTCTCTCTCTCTCTCTCTCTCTCTTCCCTTCCCCCTCTTGTCCCCTTCCCCTCTCTTTTTCCCTATCTCCCCTCTCCTTTCTTTCATTCTTTATTTATTGTTCTTTGAGAGAGGTTCTCTAAAGTGTAGGTTGTCAAGAACCCAGGCCAGCTTCCAGCCCATTCTGTTATATTCCTCCCGCCTTGGCCTCCCAAGAGCCAGGATAAGCCACCATATTTGTTTACATATATATATATATATATATATATATATATATATATATAGAGAGAGAGAGAGAGAGAGAGAGAGAGAGAGAGAGAGAGAGGCTTAAAATTTAACAATATTTCAGTCTTGGGGCTGGGGATGTACTTTATTAGAATGATGGTCTGGCATAAACCAGTCAAAAATATTTGTCTGTGGGCTGGAGAGATGGCTCAGTGGTTAAGAGCACTGACTGCTCTTCCAGAGGTCCTGAGTTCAATTCCAGCAACCACGTGATGGCTCCCAACCATCTGTAATGGGGTCCAATGCCCTCTTCTAGTGTGTCTGAAGACAGTCACAGTGTACTCATAGAAGTAAAAAATAAATAAATCTTTTTAAAAATTCTCTGTAATTACAGCACTCTGAACGTGGGGGCAAAATGGATCAGAAGTTCAAAGCTATAGGGGATTTGAAGCCTACCTACAGCAAAAGAGACCCTGTCTCAAAAAAAACAAAAACAAAAACAAAAACAAAAACCAGTCTCAATAGTGGGAGGTTCCAGAAACAGGAGAACACTACTTTCTTACTGTAACTGTAGTATTTGCTTTTCTCTTTTTTCCTGTGGAAGTAAGGGTATAACACTTTCTTTGGAGACTTTTATAGAAAGCATAAAAGGGTTAATTCTTTAGATAATTAAAGTACATATCCACCTAATTGAAGAGAAATGTATCTTCCAGCTATGTGGTCCGTAAGAGCAATAATTATTATTATTATCTTAATTGCTTTAACTACATCAGTCAAAAATTATACCACAAAACATCTGTCCTCATAGACTTGAAAAGGCTTTGTTATTTAAAATGAAAACTTTGTATGTTTTTCCCAAGCCATCTTCACCCAACCAAAACTCAAATGATAAATTTATACAGTCAGCTCACTGAACAAGTTTGATAGCTTAAGTTTCTTAAGTACTCTAAAAATAAATAAATAAATAAAGATTTATGTATTGTCAGGGGCCTGCCCCAGCACATTGACAGGGCGTCCCGAAAAATGCGACAAGGGGTGAGTTAGGCTAGGTGGTCAAGGAGACACACAACTCTGACTGGCAATCAAATTAGATTGCTTCTTTATTTAGACAGGTTTCACAGAATGAAGACAGACTTATGACTATCCAAGAAGTACAGATTTTATCATTTTGTGTCTGGACATATGTGTGAATATATGTTTCAATACATATCAGGGTTACAAGTTGTCACAGTTAGAAAATACAAACAGAACAGATTTTATTTTTATTATTAGTCCTATAACTACAATTCACAGAATCCAAAGTATGTCTTCATCAAGGCCAACACACATATTATATGACAGCCTGCTTTTATGCTGGCAAGAGAAAATATCTGAACCTGTCCTTTTATGAACAGCAAATACTAACCCCTCAATCCTTTTACTTTATCATTTCTTCATCTACACTATAAAGTAGGAAAAGGTTATTTTAGTTAATCTATTTTATTTACTGAGTTCTATTCCCCAGTGGTGTACCCCATCTTTATACTGCATTTTCAGAGAGCTCTCAGTCTATTGTAAAAAGAGGCTTAGTGTCTCTTACTAATTCTCCTGGCCAGTCAGAGTCTGCCAATTACTTCTGTTTACTCTGCACCGACTATACTGTTTGAGTTTGCTTAGGGGCAGATACCCCAAGAACATTTCTGGATTCATGGCCTCATTTAGAGCTTTCTAGTTCTTGATTATCTGAGCTTATCACAATCTCCAGGGCATAAGGAAGACTTCCAAACCCTGTCCAGATAAAGTTGTTTCCCTAAAAGCAGAAAGGATTCTCAAAAAAAAAAAAAACAAAAAAAAACTCAGACACCATTTTCTCAGGAAAAGACAGCAAATGAACTGCTGGGCAGAAAGTCCTCAAGAACGCAGCACTCAAACACCAAAACCTAACGTGAGAGGCAGGAGCACAGCCATGGCAGTGCAGTAGCGGGCGCAGCCTTGAGGGAACTGTGGCAAACAGCTGTGCCAGCCTCACGGCGGTCATTCCCTATGACTACGAGTCTATTGACTTGTGAGTATCTGCACACAGGAATGTATAAGTACACACCAATGCCAGAAGAGGGCCTCATTCCCTGGGCTCTGTAGGTACAGGTATTTGTTGGGCCCCAACTTGACAAATAGGTGCTGGGATCTGAACTTAGGTCTTCAAGATTGAATAGCAAGCATTCTCCCTACTAAGGCAAACTCTCCAGCCTGCTAATAAGACATTTGTAATACAAGTTAAGTCCAAACAAAGAATCCTGTGTACAAATAAAATACAGGTTTTTTTTTTTAATAGTTTCAAAATATCTGGTCTGGGGACATGGCTTAACGGGTCAGAGTATTTGCTTTGCAAACAAGAGGACCTGGGTTTGAGCACCAACCCCAGAACCAGCATAAGCAGCCAGGCACAGCTGATTGTACCTACAGATGATAACTGCTGCACTGGGAAACACACGGTGATTCTCAAGAGCCGGCAGGCCAGCCAGCCTAGCTAAAACAACGTGCTTCTGGGTCTGTGTACCGAGAAATAGAGGAAGATCCCCACCATCGTGGACTCACAAGAGCTACCTAGGTGCACCTACTTACCCACACACTTGAATGCGCCTCATGTAGACACAGCACACACATACCACACACTACACACATTCGCTAAATAAATAACTGGGCCAACCCAGACTTCTGTCAGGTAATAATTTTCCATATTTACATTTTAATTGCAACATTAGAACACTCTACTTCTAAAAGATTATGACAAGTTTGCCATGGTGGCACGTGCTAACTTAGAAGACAGTGGCATGTGCTCATAATCCTAACACTTAGAAGACAGAGGCAAGGGGGTTGGGCGTTCAAGTCTAGCCTTGAGGTCAGCTTGATATATATATATATATATACATATATATGTATATATATGTATATATATGTATGTAGCCGCCCGCAGCCACATGTGAACTGGAGACCTGAAAGAGAATTCTGGGTATAAATGGGAAGGCGACGAAAGAGAAATGAGTCAGGACGACATTTTGCCGATCAAGACTGACTTTACTATTATTTAGCCAATATATATATAGTCTTTAGAAAACAACCCTGCCCCCCCCCCCCATCAAGGAGAAGGCCAAGAACTCCCTGGCTCCTCTTCTTAGCGGGTCGCCTGCTGGGAAAAGACTTCAAGTCTCGCAGGTCTCTGCTGGTCTCCAGGTGAGACTGCCCTGAGGCAGCCTTGGATGTCAAGGTGAGAACAGTATTGTTCTCAGCAGAACAAAGGCCAGAGATAACACCAGCGGAAGGCTGGGCGCTGGCAGCCAGGAATGTTGTAGCTTGAATGAGGTGGGCTGAGAAGTCCAGCTCAATGCTGTGGGGGAAGGGATATATATATATATATATATATCCCTTATATATATATATATCCCTTTTATATATATATATCCCTTTTATATATATATATATATAACCTTATATATATAAATATATATATAAATATATATATTTATATATATAACCGTTTATATATATATTTATATATATAAAACCTTGCCTCAAAGGAACAAAATATAATAAATAGTGATGATACCTAGGCAGGAGGATTGTTGTGAGTTTGAGGCCAGCCTGGAGTTCAGAATGAGACCTTTACCAAAAAAAAAAAAAAAAAAAAAAAAAAAAAAAAAAAAAAAAAAAAAAAAATCCTAAACTAGGGAATACACATTTTGAACCCACAACTTGGTAAGCAAAGGCAGAAAGATCTGTGTGAGTTGGAGGCATCCTGATCTAAATAGCTCCAGGCCAACTAGATGCTGCATCATGAGACACTGTCTCAAAAAGAAATCCTAAATTAATTAATTAGAAGTTTAAAAATAACATTTAGAGCATTCTTTTTGGCCTCTATTCCCACCAGTTAACATGCCTCCCTCTGGTGGACACATGGAAACTGTACCGCTAGAATGAGATCCTTTCTGTCTTCTCCCTCCTTTCCTTTGATCCAACTCAATACAGTCTGTGTATTTCTAAGAGACACTTTTAACTCTGTTTTTCAGAGAACCGTCTGAGGCAGGTTCCATTTCAAGGCAGAACTAATCGACATACAGTCACTATTGGAGTTGGGAGAACAAGAAAAGATGCCGAGAAGATTAGATATCATCAGATAGCATGAATGCCAGTGGTAAGCAGTAATCCCAAAAGGCAAGCAGAAACACTTCCCTGAAACGAATAAATCCTAACCATGAATGCAGACTCTCAACAGCAGATTGAAAATTACATCAGACCGTTACATGACTCTTTATAGTTCATAAGTTTTTAACAGTTTGCAAAATTCACTAGTTACTCACTGCCTACAGCTAAAGTGGGCAGAGTCAGTCAGAGTCCGAGTGAGTATGTGGGTCTCCCCAAGACAAAAACACTCCATGCGACCTCCATGAGGAACCCGTTGCAGCTGAACAGCAGTTTGGAATAAATGCAGAAATCATTGCAGCATCCAAAATGATATTAGCTTAGACGTTCAGAAAGGCCGGCTGCTAGGTCTACACAATGGAGCTGTACAATAAGCAAGGAGCAGCAAAAGAGGAAGATGGTTGCTTGGTTGACTTTTGGTCCCACCCCCAGGGTTCCCATAGTTGAAACCAATTCCAGTTCTGCAGTCTCAGGTCTTACACTTTCCTTTCTCTCCCGAGGATGGTCCACTTTGAGCACTGTGTCCTCAAAGCTGACTTGGTTATAATCATGCACTTGGTTGTTTAGACAATATTACCTTTCTAGAGGCGGAAGAGCACAGTGAACGTAGAGGGGAGGGGAAAGTCCTTATTGCAAAGGATCTCTTGCATTAACCCCTAACTTGTTCAGTTTCCACATGAACACTTCCAAGGGTAAAGAAATTTACCCCATCCCCTTTATTCCTCAGAGTCCTGATGGAATGCTTTGTCCGCCAGAATTATAAATTTAAAAAAAAAAATTTTTTTTTCTGCTGGAGGAAATCTGTGTACCCAAGGCTGGTCTCAAATTCTCAATCTTTTTATTTCAACATGCCTGCGCAACCGGGCTCAGCTAACTTTAGACTACTGATCTTAGATGAAGTAGTAAAGTTTTCCCTAACATTACTTAAAGCCTGGGCGACCTGGTAGCCATTGGGAAGCCGACTCAGAAGTGCCAGGAGTCTCAGGCTAGCGTGAGTTACATAGCAAAAGTCCAGCTAAGCAGAGGCTGCATCGCGAGATCCCGTTCTAAAGAACCAAAACAAAGCAGCTATTCATCAGTCACTTCTCCAGATTTAGTGTGTCCAGTTGACTTTATTTTCTCTCCTGTAGGTGACTTCCTAGCCTTCCCAGCTGACAACTTACAAACGCGACACAGCGGGAACTAGGAATTCCGGGTACGGGTGCGCGCGCGCCAATTTGAGCCGTGCGTAAGCGAACGCACGCTCGGAGCGCTGGCCAATAGGCGGGCGCGCGCCTCACCCAAGTTTACTGCGGACCAATCACGGTCCTCTCTTGGAAGGGGGTGGAGTCATTACAACGGCCTCTGAGATTCCGCGGGAGCACTGCAGACGGCGTGCCGCGGTAAGAGGGGCTGCTAAGGGGTGCTGCGGGTGCCACCCGAGGGAACGAGCCCGAGGTCACGGTGAGTCCCGGGAAGGAGTCCCGTTTCTGCTCGAGCGGTCCCGGGAGGAACCGCCCTGGGCGCGCCAAGGCTGTGCCTCGGTGCAACCTCCAGCATCTGCACCTACCCAGGTTCTGTGCATTGATTCTTTACCTCAGGCCTGAGGCACAAAACAGAAAGCCAGCGCTCTGGAATCTGAGGTCAGCGATACAGGCTGCAGATGCAGATTTAGGAAGAAGCACTGAGGGTGAAAACGCTAGGTGGGGCACGCTATTGTCCTTTGATGTGGCCTCGCACATAGTTGAGAAGGAATTTTATGAAGAGGGCAGTTGTAAGCATGTGGAGAGTGATTACTGGAAAAGAGGCTAAAACGCCCGCTTTAAAACAGTTAAGAAGAAAACATCTAGTGGAGCCGTGGTGTAAGGAACTTTGTTGTGATTGTTTGGTTGGGGGTTTCGTTTTGTTGTTTGTGAGACAGGTGTCGCTGTAGCCCAGGCTGACCTGGAACTGACTTCTGCCCAGGCGCCTCCAGTGTCTATGCCACCAAGCAAGCCCCGGCTCTGTGAAGAATCTTTATAGTCAGGAAATACACGATAACGCATGACTTTTATGCCAAGGGACTTTTTGAATTTTTATTTACTTTTATTTCTTGTGTATGAGTGTTTGTCTGCATGTATGTATACGCACCACGTGTATGCCTGGTGCCCACGGAGGCCAGGGGAAAGTGTCAGTTATGAGATATCAGATGGGTGTTGGGAATTTAATCTGTTTTCTCTGGAAGAGATGCCAGTGCTCCTAACAGCTAAACCACCTCTCACCCCAGAGGACTTTGCATATACCAGTTATCATAGTCAGGTGGCTTCTTTGAGAGAAACTGCCTTATTTTTTTTTCTCATTCTAATCTGATCAGCATTATCATGATTCCACTGTGTTCTTATTTTATATAAAGATACAGTTTATAGTTGTAGATAGTTTTATTGTAATTGGTTGTCCAAAGACAACTTTGGATTACTGGGACTGAATCAAGTTGTCAGGCCTGTGCAGTAAGGGCTTTAACCCGCTGAGCTATTTTTCCAGTCCCCTGTATTGGCAAGAATTTTGTTTTGTTTTACTGAAAATAGTCCTTCGGATTACTGTGTAAAATAGCAGTGCTTTGGCTGAACAAGACGTGGGGAGAAAACCAGTAAGCAGCAACTCCAGCACTCCTCCATGGCCTCTGCACCCCCACCTTCCTCCAGTTTCCTGTCCTGTTTGAGTTCCTGTCCTGCCTTCAGCAGTATACTATGATGTGGAAGTATAAACCAAATACTGCCCCCCCCCCCAAGTGCTTCCCTTCCCCATCCCCAATAACAAGGCTTCATTAGGCTTAAAACAATAGCGGCTGAGCACACATCTTAAATCCCAGCAGAAGCATTTGAGGTCAGCCTGGTCTACAAATTGAGCTCCCAGACAGCTAGGGCTACAAAGAGAAACCCTGTCTTGGGGAGGGAGGGAGGGAGGGAGGGAGGGAGGAGAGAGAGAGAGAGAGAGAGAGAGAGAGAGAGAGAGAGAGAGAGAGAGAGAGAGAATATTAAGATACAAAACACTGTAAATTATTAAAATAAGTTATTCTGAGGTTTTTCTCTTGTATGGAAGGGGAGTCAAAGGGCCAGTTAATTTTATTTTTATGTTGTATGTATAAATGTTTTGCATCCATGCATTTCTGTGTACCATATGCCTGCCTGTTGGGTCCCCTGGAACTGAGGTCCTGGGTGGTTATGAGACACCATGTGAGTGTTGGGGATCGAACCCAGGTCCTCTGAAAAGCAACAAGTCTCAATCACTGACCCTGCTCCAGCACCCTCTTATTTTATTTTGTTTTGTTTGAGACAGGATCTAGTATGTGTCACCGTGGAAGAGAGCCTCCTCCTGGACACCTGCAGAAGATCATCTCCTCCTGGACTACCTTTGGATTAAGATGTAGAACTCTCAGCATCTCCGGCACTATGCCTGCCTGGGTGCTGTCGTGCTTCCTGCTATGAGCGTAATGGACTGAACTTCTGAAACTATACGCCAGCCCCAATTAAATGTTTGCCTTTATAAGGGTTGCCTTGGTCATGGTGTCACTTATGACAGTGAAACCCTAATTAAGATTCCAGTTGTACCCTTCAGCAGTGTTGAAAGCTTTTCCCTTTGAGGTTAGAAGTCAGAAAAGAATACCAGGTGTCTGCTCTAGTTAGGATCTTGGAAATTATCTCCAAAACAAAAGATAGGAAATTCACTGGGAGAAGTAAGCTTATGTAGTATTGTTACACATATTACCATCCTTCTTCCTAACCCCAGGTAGATTCAACTTCAGAATCAAGGTTAAGATTAATTACATTTATATATGCTAGTAATGTATTGGATATGTACACTAGTGCATTTATATATACTAGTAGTATATTAGAATGTGTACTGGTAAGAAATGAGTAAGAAATAGAGGAACTTTGTTTTATTTTGAGATAGTGTGTCTTATTTAGGGTTTTGTTGCTGTGAAGAGCACCATGACCAAGCTCAACTCTTAGGAAAACATTTCATTGCGGCTGGCTCACAGTTTCAGAGGGTCAATCCATTGTCATGATGGGAAGCATGACATCACCATGCAGGCAGACTTAGTGCTGAAAGAGCTGAGAATTCTACATCTTGAGCCAAAAGCAGCAGTGGGAGAGTGTCTTCTGCAGGTAGCCAGGAGGAGACTGGAATTCCACACTAGGTAGAGCTTAAGCATTAGAGACCTCAAAACCCACCCCCACGGTGGCACACTTCCTCCAACAAGACCACACCTCCTAATAGTGCCATTCTCCGAGGGCCAAGCATTCAAACACAAGAGTCTGTGGAGGCCAAAGCTATTCAAACCACTACAAGGTGAGATGGTTAATATTGTAGGATCTAGAATCACATACTTCTGGATGTGTCTGTAAGGACGCATCTAAATTGACTTAAGGTGGGAAGAGTAACCATAAATATGGGTGGGATCATTCTACAGACAGGGGTCCCAGACTGAATAAAAAGGCAAATATAGCTGCCTGACAGGAAGCAGAAGCAGGGTGACCAGCTGCCTCCTAGTCCTACAGCACTACCATCTCCACCACCCTGGACTGTATCCCCAGGCTGTGAGCCAAAATAACACTTTCTTTTCTTGAGTCACCTGTGTCGCCGATTTTGCTGTAGCAAGGAGAAAACTGACTAATGCAGAGGACCCCACCCTGTGGCCCAGGCTGACCTCAGACCCAGAGTAATCCTCCTTGAGCTTCTTAGTGCTTTAAGCACACAGGGTCTCCTACACCACTGGCCTCAAACCATACAGTCACTGATGGCAGCGTGCTGCTACCTTCCTGCCTCAGCTCCCAGCTGATGAGATAGAGTTGTGTCCCGCCCATGCCCACCATAATATATGCAATACTTAGTTACCTAGCAACTGGTTGCTATGCGGCCCTCTCTTACCCCTCACACAGGCCCAGTAGTGCAGGGTCTTGCTCATACTAGGCAAACGTCCTACTGTTAAGTTACATCCCCAGCCCCTGAACTGAAGACAGTTTACATTAAAAAAAACAAAACAAACAAACAAAAAAAAAAAACTGAGGTAACTAGAACATTGGGGTTTGATTGAGAATATTCTAGATGATGAATGGAAAAAATCCAGAAGACTCAACAGATCCACACATGTTTGAAAAATTAATTTATGGTAATATTAGAAGGGTGGAGTTTCCTTTTTTTCTTTTTTTTTTGTAAATAGTGCTAGGACAATTGGTTATTTATTTGCAGTGGGGGAGAGGTTAAAATTGGACCTTCCACCTCTAACTATGCACAAAAACAGTTACTGATAGCCAAAAGATTTAAGTAAAAAGAATAAAATTATATCTTTTAGTTATTTTTATTTTATGTATGTGTTTGGCCTGCATGTCTGTGTACCACATGCATGCCTGGCACCTGAGGTATTATGAGTGGTTGTGAGCTGGGAATCAAACCCAGGTCCTCTGGCAGAACAGCAAGTGATCATAACCACTGGGCCATCTCTTCAGCCCTAAAGTTATGTTTTTTTAAACGTAAAGAATATGTAGGAAAATAATTTTAAATGTGAGAGTATGGGAAAGATTTTAAATGGATTAACATTAAGAATATATTCATTAGCTGAACTTGGTGACCCAGACTTCTAATCCCAACTACTTTGTAGGAAAATCACAAGTTTACGGGCTTACTAGAGTGAGTTCAAGATCAGCCTGGGCAAAAGCTGAGGTAAAAGTTATGAACAAGATCCAGCACTGCAAAAAGAAATGAAGATGTGTTCATCTACACTGTAGCAAAATAATCTATAATGTGTGCTGTTATATCTATGTACATCAAAATCATAGTATTCTGTAGGTGGTTGCTGGTTGGGTGGATGTGTTTGTAGGTGTTACTTTAGGTGAAAGAGACTTCATAGGAAGATTAGAATACTAGAGTAAAATGGCCTGATTGACAGGGTGAGTTCCCTGAAAAATTAGGAGAATGCAGAGTCCATAATACATGGAGAGAATGTCAGACACTTACACCCTAGCTTACAAGTATCTCCAAATGTTGGCTGCTTTTGTGTCACTGTCATAAAGCATGTAGACTGCACACAGCTCCTTGCTGCCCGGTCCCTTGATGCCTAGGCATACTTGGATATATTTGTGAGCAGAACTGGACCAGCCTCTCTTCTTAGAACTTAATAATTTATTAATGGAAGCAGGCATTCATTTTAAACTTTTACAATTATTATTATTTGTATTAGACCAAAAGTTCATGCAGAAATGGAAGTCAGGCTCCTTTGTCACAGAGAGTAGTAAGAATCTGTTCTTCATTAAGTTGAAGCTGTGCTGGAAATGCTAGTCAGCGTGGCTGTTTCATGGTTGTTTCTTTTCTTTTCCAGTACACCCCCGCCAGCCCTCAGTGTGGAGCAGTGAACTGTTTCTGTTTATGGTTCCTTTCATTTGAGATCATGCAGAGAGCCTCACGCCTCAAGAAAGAACTGCACATGCTAGCCATCGAACCTCCCCCAGGCATCACATGCTGGCAGGAAAAGGACCACGTGGATGATCTGCGAGCTCGTAGGTATCCCATCATGCCTTCGATGATGGTGGTAGCCCTACTGAAGATTGTCCTAAATTTCACACATTGGTAGAAATTCAAGTAGCACATAGTAAGGTGAAAGGGCCCTTCCATCTTTCCTCCTTAGTTGGCTTGCTTGGCATTCCAGACTTCTTATATCTTGCACTGGTTTGTAATTAAGGTTGTCTGCTGGGTGTTGGGAGCACATGTCTACAATCCTAAGATTCTGGAGGCTGAGGCAAGAGAAAGAGGATTGCTCCAACTTTGAAACCAGCTAGGCTACAGAATGAGATCTCGTCTCAATAAAGATTTTGTTGGGGGGGTGTTGCAGGGGGCAGGGCAGGGCCAGTAAGATGTCTCTGTGAGTTGGGGCACTTGTCACCAAGCCTAACAACTCAAGTTTAATCTCCAGGATCTATATGGTGGAAGGAGAAAACCAGCTCCTACAAGTTGTCCTCTGACCTCCACATACATGCCATAGCATGTGTGTACACATTCACAATAATTATAATTCACAATAATTGTAATGTAAAAAAGAATAAAGAGACAGGTTTAGGTAGTATCTGTGTAGCAGTGTTTGAGGATAGGTGGGCAAACAGGAAACACTGCATGGAGACACAGTTAAGCCTTAACTGAATTAAGCCGGGCGGTGGTGGCGCATGCCTGTAATCCAAGCCCTCTGGGAGGCAGAGACAGGCGGATTTCTGAGTTCGAGGCCAGCCTGGTCTGCAGAGTGAGTTCCAGGACAGCCAGGGCTATACAGAGAAACCCTGTCTCGAAAACAAACAAACAAAAAAATCCGGACGTTGGTGGCTCACGACTTTAATCCTAGCACTCGGGAGGCAGAGGCAGGTGGATTTCTGAGTTGAGTCCAGCCTGGTCTACAGAGTGAGTTCCAGGACAGCCAGGGCTACACAGAGAAACCCCGTCTCGAAAAAAAACCAGAAAAAAAAAAAAAAGCCTTAGCTGAATTACTGTCTTACATCCAGTTCTTCTTTTTTTTTTCCTTTCATTTCTTTTTTTGTTTGTTTGTTTAGTTTTGATTCATGAGTATGTATGATTACATGCACACATGTACAGGTGCCTAAAACAGCCAGAAGAGGGCATCAGATCCTCTTGAGTTAGAGATACAGGCAATAGTTATATGCTACCTGATACTGATGCCAAGATTGGAACTCTGGTCCTTTGGAAGAACATTGAGCACTGAGCATCTCTCTAGCCTTATACCTAGAATTATAGACCTTATTAGGTTCATTTGGTACAATTTCTGTTGCTGTTTGCCTTTTGAAAAAGGATCTCATGTAGCCTAGATTGGCCTCAAACTTTCAATATAACCTAGGGTGCCCTTGACTTTAAAATTCTCCTGTCTCTGCCTTTGGAGTACTAGGATTTCAACCTATGCCACCATGTGTGGTTCATATACTGTTTCCTGCTGAACCTGGGCTTTATATATGCTAGGTAAGCGCTCTACTGAGTTACATCCTGAGCCTTTTGTATGGTAATTAAAATCATCTTGTTTCTCTTTTAACTTTTCTTCCTTTCTTTTCTCAAGAAATACTAGGTGGAGCCAATACACCTTATGAGAAAGGTGTTTTCACACTGGAAGTTATCATTCCTGAGAGGTGAGTATGAATTAGAGTCAGCTTATAAGATAAGACACAGCCATTGAAAGACAGACAGTATACTATTTAGAGCATTCTTGACTAGGAATGTGGTAAGTTGTTTTTGTCTCTTTGAAGTTCAGTTTTCTTCTCTAAAATAATGAACCACATTGAAACTGACCCCCCTCCCAAAAGTGGTAAGTATATATTTTATATAATATGAAATTGACTGGGCTGGAGAGATGGCTTGGCGGGTTAAGAGCACTGACTGCTCTTCCGAAGGTCCTGAGTTCAGATCCCAGCAACCACATGGTGGCTCACAACCATCCGTAAAGAGATCTGATGCCCTCTTCTGGAGTGTCTGAAGACAGCTACAGTGTACTTAGATATAATAATAAATAAATCTTTAAAAAAAAATATGAAATTGACTCTTGTAGACATTTTAGGTGTAAATTTCATATCATTGTGCTATTTGTAGGTTTGGTTGGTTTGGTTTTGGTTTTGGATTTTAAGAGTCTGATTTCTCTGTGTAAACCTGGCTGTCCTGGAACTTGTTCTGTAGACCAGGCTGGTATCAAATCCAGAGATCTGCCTGCCTCTGCCTCCCCAGGTGCTGGGATTAAAAGCATTGCTGCCACCACCTGGCGTGTTGTGCAGTTACTAATATTTTATTTCCAGAACTTTTTCATCTTCCCAAACGGTAACTTCATACCCATTAAAAATACACCCCCCTCCCAGCCTTCGCTGACAGCAGCCCCTGGCTCTCCCCTCCTTAGTGTAAGGCCCCTGCAGTCAAAGGTCTTGTGAGGCTCCAGTCAGCTGAGTTGTAGCTCTAGTTTTGGGTCGAATGAAGAGGGATGAAATGAATGTCTTAACTATTAAAACTGGACATTTCTGTACCATGGTGGGGTCTGGACAAACTTGTTAAGCCTGAATGAGTAGCTTAATAATTATGTCACATTAGTTCTGAAAATAGATCATAACTTTGCAAGGTCTGTTTGTCACTGAAGAGATATGATAACTAAATCTGGTATGTAAGTCTAGTTGGAACCTGTTTGAAGAACACAGCTCTAAAAATATTTGGAGACAGGGGCTGGAAAGATGGTTTAATGGCTGTTCTTACAGAGGATCTGGTTCAGTTGAGCTCACAACTGCCTATAGCCCCAGTTCCAGGGGATCATACACCCTCTTCTGGCCTCTGAGCACCAGGCATGTTAATGGCACACAGGCACACATATGTGCAGGTAACCACACATAAAAAGTAAATAAGTTAATCTTTTTTTTAAATTTGGAGACAAAGAAGTTTGAATAAATGATAACTGGGGGATTCTTTTTGAAAACTTTTCAAAGATATAATGGTATCACAGTAGGTCAGTGTTCTTACTCTTAGGAGATACTTGGTAGGGTTTAGAAGGTGGTGGGAGATCTAAGTGTTTTTAGTTCCATTATTTCAACTTTTTGATTGCTAGTAATTTTGATTGTTGGCAAGTTTGGGGAAGATCTGCCTTCCAAATGCTGTCTTTCTGTTTTTCTAATCCATTGTTATTTTACATAGCTACTAGTGACCAAGAAATGATTTAAGGTGTAGAATGAGCCCCTGCCCCTAACTGAGGCGCTGATAGAACTGATGACAGTTGATAGCTCTGGGGTTGGAGAGTGTTTTCTTTAAGGCCTCCCTTAGGCTAACATGCTCGATGGATGGCTCCACACGCGTGAGTATGTGGGCACCATAATTGTAAGGCCCAGTATGATGATGCACACCTTTAGTCATGAAACAGCACGGAAATCCTTTCCTCCTCTTACACATTCACAGGTACCCATTTGAGCCTCCACAGATCCGGTTTCTGACTCCAATCTATCATCCAAACATTGATTCTAGTGGAAGGATTTGTCTAGATATTCTCAAATTGCCACCAAAGGTGAGTAAAGGTTAAAGAGTTGACTCTGACGTCTGTTTTCTTGGCATTGGAAAGGGGGAAGCAAAGCGGACATGGCAACCCATGACTTTGATCTGAGCACTCTGAGGTAGAGCTCCGTGAGTTCCAGGACAGCCTGGTCTGCAAAGCAAGTGCCAGGACAGCCAGAGGAACCCTGTCTCAACAAAGAAAGGAAGGAAGGAAACTAAGAAAGAAAGGGGAAAGCAAGAGGATTAGAAATTAAAGGTCCTCCTCATTGACAGCAGTTCAAGGCCACCTTGAGTTAAAACTCTGTCTCAAACACAAAAACAAAAAGTCCTTAGGTTATATACAATGAATGTCACATTCCTTTTGATTTTTTGAGACAGTGTTACATAGCCAAGGATGGCCTTAAACTCCTGGTCCTCCTGCCTCTATCTTATAAGATAGAAACTACAGGCGTGGGTCAATGTCACATTGTCACACATTTTATTTGTATATAGGGTGCATGGAGACCATCCCTCAACATCGCCACTGTATTGACCTCGATTCAGCTGCTCATGGCGGAGCCCAATCCTGATGACCCCCTAATGGCTGACATTGTAGGTAGCACTAGCACTAGCCTGCTTTATCTGTAATATTTCAGCTGGTGCTCATCATAGCTAATCAGTTTCTCTCTTTCAACTCTGATTTCATTTCAGTCTTCAGAATTTAAATATAACAAGATAGCGTTTCTCAAGAAAGCCAGGCAGTGGACAGAGACTCATGCAAGACAAAAGGTAAGATATTTGCTGATATTATCAGTTTGAGAAGACTCAGCGGTTGGTAGGTGGGGGATGGAGAGTCACCTTTCTTTAAGGCCTCCCTTAAGTTAACATGATCTGTTGACTCTGCACCCAGGAGGATTATATGGGCGGTACGAACTGGACTTGGTGGATTATATTTTAAAAAGAAAATTAAGGCCCAGTATGGTGATCTTTAATCACCTCAGTCAGGAGGCAGAGGCAGGTGGATCTCTAAGTTGGAGGCCAGCCTTATCGACATAGTAGTAGTTCCATCCCAGTCAGAAAAAATTTTAATCAAAAATAAAAAGAGGGCTTAATATTGGAGAAAGATAGGGGATGGGTCTGGGAGGAGGTGCGGAAGAAGTAGGGAGTAAATGTCATCAAAATACATTGTATGAAATTCTCACATAATATTAATAAAATATAATATATATGCACATATATACATATTATCATGTATGTCGTGGGGCTGCAGAGACAGCATAATGGTTAGGAGGGCATGCTCCTCTTTTCCTGACCCAGCATTCCTGTCAGGAGGCTCACAACTGCCTCTAACTCCAGCTCTTAGGGACCTGACACCCACTTCTGGACTCCACAGTATTATCATAGCAAATCAGTTTCTCTGTTTTAACTCTGATTTCATTTCAGTCTTCAGAATTTAAATATAACACTCCTGTGTACACAAACACACTGACAGATAATTACAAACAAAATACATCTTTAAAAAAGAAAATACAGATCTGTGTTCCAGATTAAGCACTTAGATAAAAATAGAATACATGGCTAAATAATAGTTATTAAGTTTTCTAAATCCATATACTGTGCTTTAGAATGGCTGATTGGATTCTTTCTCTTGTTTTAACCATTTGAAACTTATTCAGCAAAATGCTTAGCTGCTCATCTCCCAGTTGTCATCTTCTGACAACACTAGAGGGCAGGCAACATCTGCTTGATAGTTTTCTCTTCTTGTGAGTAGCAGGGATAGAAGGGAGGCAACTCAAGTTTTCTGATTTGTCCTTTTGAATACTGAGCCGGGGATTAGTTAAAAAATAATGAGAAGGTAGGCCTGGAAGGGAAAGTTTTATTTCTTATGGGCCCATATTCATGGGAAAGGGTGTTTAAGTTGCTGGTATTTTGTTTTCTGTTTGAGACAAGGGTTGTTTTTGTTTGTTTTTTGTTTTTTTGGGTTTTTTGGTTGTTTTTGGTTGCTTGGTTGCTTGTTTGGTTGTAGCCCTAGCTGGCTTGACCTTACTATGTGCTGGCTTAAAACTCAGTAGTCCTCATACGTTAGCCTCTTGATTATTGTTGTTATTTTGTTTGTTTGTTTGTTTGTTTCAGGTTTTTTTTGAGACAAGGTTTATCTGTGTAGCTGTGGCAGTCATGGAACTCAATCTGTAGACCAGGATGGCCTTCTATCTGCCTGCTTCTGCCTCCTGAGTGCTAGGATTAAAGGAGTATGTCACCACCGACCAGTGCCTCTTGATTGTTGTAGAGATACATCATTATGCCTAGTTTTTTGAGTTGATAAAGTTTGAGATGAAAAAAAATAAGGTATGCAAAAAATGTTGACAAAGATGCTTTTGAAGGGGCTAGAGAGATGGTCAGCAGTTAAGAGCACTGACTGCTCTTCCAAAGGTCCTGAGTTCAAATCCTAGCAACTACAAGATGTCTCACAACCATCCGTAACAAGATCTGATGCTCTCTTCTGGAGTGTCTGAAGATAGCTAGAGTATACTTACATATAATAAATACGTAAAAATCTTTACAAAAAATGCTTTTGAAGGAAATACATTCCCACTAAAATCTTAAACAAAGATCATCTAGACGTGGCATTACAGCTATTTTCCCATTGACGCTGTAGATGTGTTTCTCTCCCTCTCACCTTTGCAGGCTGATGAAGAGGAGCTAGGCACCTCATCGGAGGTTGGTGACTCTGAAAACAGCCACTCCACACAGAAAAGGAAGGCCAGGCCACTAGGAGGAATGGAAAAGAAGTTTTCCCCCGACGTTCAGAGAGTCAGTCCTGGTCCCTCTTAGTGACTGGCAGTCTGTGTCAAGGTGGTCTCTTTTGCTTGCTGCTTTTGAATGTTTTTCTTAGTGTTTGATGACAAATGTTTGTATCCTTACAAAAGACCTTGTATGTTTATGAATTCTGCCATGCAGCAATTCTTTAAGGATAGTTTGTTTTATTTATCTTGTACATATGTATTTAGAAAACTTTTAAACTTGAAAAATAAATAATACTTAATGTTAAGTGTGTGTTTATACGAAATGTGTGTCAGGGAGTAACTGGCTATAGTGCTATATGATCAGAATGTTAAGATATTTTGTCATCTTACCATCACTAGAGACACAATGTTTGAATACATGAAAAATAGTTGTTAGGAATCACCCCCTAGGCTTTGGGGGGTGTGGTTTTCAGAAGCCTTACACTGTGGACTAAGGCAGCGTACCCTTTGCCAGTGCTTAGTCGGTCTCAGCTTTGGCTCTGGGGTTTATGTAGCTGGGAATTACTACAGTGTAACTTTCATTTGTTCACCAGTCTCTTTTGTTGTATGTTGAGACAGAGACTTACTGTGTAGCCAAGGCTAACCCAAATGCAGAGGAGTGTCTCTGCCTCCTGAGTACTGGGTTTACAAGCGTATACCTCCATGCCTGGCCTGTGACAAATACTATTCTGCACAATTAGTTGCCAGACTTTAATCCCCTGTGATTTCATAATCTACTTGTCTTATGGTAGATTTGGGGTGTAATCTGGCCAGCACTTTATCCTCCTAGTCCTGTTATCCTGTTAAATGACAGAGGTAACAGGCTGGAGTATAAATCAGCTAATGTAGGAAAACGGTACCTGAACTATGTGAATATAAAGGGAATATAAAGGCTGGGCCTGCCTAGGCAGAGACTCTATAATGTCTCTCTGTATCCCAATATAGCAGTGATGTTTCATACATAATAAGTCAAATGCATCTCTGAATACACGTGTGTTCTGCATCTGCTGTCACTCAGTAACAAGCTGCTATATGTGTCCTGACTTACACAGAGAATCAATGTGAATTTATCTGTTCATTAATGACAGGTAACATTTGCTGAAAATGCAAATTTCTACAGATTGGGATTGAACTCACAGTCTTGCATATGGTGGGCAGATGTTGTATTACCGAGTTATTAGATCACCTACCCTTACAGATTTCTTTCCTTAAAAATATTTAATGTTATGTGCATATGTGTTTGTGTGGGTGTATGTATGTGCACCTTATGCATGCAAGAATCCAAGGGACAACAGATCCCCTGGAACTGGAATTACAGATGGTTGTAAATTGCCCCGTGGGTAATGGGAACCAAAACCAGGTCTTCTGCAGGAGCAGTAAATGCTCAACTGCTGAGCCATCTTTCCAGTTCCTTTATAGGATGCTTGAGCCCGCTTCTTAGAGTCAGTTACTATTCTCTAAAGTCTAGAAATTAATTTTATCCCAGCTCATCCCAGTATCCCTCACACTCATGAGGCAGACCTGGAGCTCCTAGACCATTAGGGTGATTTCTGCTGTTAGTGTAATCAGCCTTGTCCTTCTAAATGAAAGGAGGAGGGTAAACAGGTTGGCAGCTTCAGAGGCTCAGCAGTATCAGGAGATCTTGGCCACCCCATCTGCTTTACATACCTCTGTGGCTGTTTATCCTTAAGGTTCTCAAAGGTGAATGACAGTCATGCTTGCTTATCCACATCCTGCTGGAGCCCTGGGGCTCTGCTTTCCATTAACAAACATCTCATTGGTCTACCTTAAGAGCAATCACTGTGCCAGGGAAATACTCTGCACTGGTTGGTTCAGGCTAAACCAGAGACCAAATGAAAGGAAAATCGTGTATCATAGACGAAAATCCGCTACACTGATTTTTCACCTAGACTAGTCAGCTCCACCAGCTCCCTCACTTCCGCTGCCAGCATCCTAGTTTAAGCTGCCATCGTCCCCTGTTCCTTGCCACTTACTTTGTGGTGCTCCCAGCTGCAAGAGTGACCTCATGACAGTGTAAGTCTGATTTGGCGTCCCTCCTGAAGCCCTCCAAGTGGCTGCGTTTGCAGTGAAGATAGCAATAACAACAACATTAGTCTACTTCCCTGACCCATAAGCCCTTTGTGCTCTGTCCGCATTGCACCTCCTTCCCCTGTAGACACCTCCTACTCCTGCTGTGGTTCAATTCAGTGCCGCCACAGAAGTTTGTTAGCCAATAAAGCAGCTCTAGAGCCCCAGGTACTCTGTAGCTCATAACTCATACCCAATTTGTTTTCTTCATAGCCTAACTAAGAAAATGTGTGTGTCCATTGTCTGGCTTCATGTGCTGGGGATAGAGTGGCAATGGGGACTTTTTACAAAACATAACAGCTGAAAGTGGAAGTCATCCATCTCTGGTGATTAGAAAAGTCCCATCTCCTCCGCTCATCAGGAAATGGCTGGGAAATGGCTGAAAACACGGATGAATTCAAGATGGAGATGAAGTCAAAGCCATCCTCGACTACATAGCAAATCTGAAGCCAGCTTGAACTCCCAAGACCTTGTCCCCATCCCCTTTTTATTTAGATTTAACTTGAGAGGGGAAAAAAAGGAAAAAGAAAAGCCAGTTCTAGCTCTGATGGGTACCAATACTGCTTACCAATTTAATACTCTTAAGATTAGACCTTGCTGTTGAGGTTTTGTCTTTCATTGTCTATTGCAATGCTAAGTTCAGGCCCCTAAGACCTAGAGCCTGCAACTAGCCGCTGTCACCCGACCCCTAGTTAATTGTGATTGGTAAATAAAGACGCCAACAGCCAAGAGCTGGGCAGAAGAGATATGGGTGGGGCTTAGGTTTCCCAGGCTTGGAGGCTGGAAGCAGAGCCACTCTGGGATAGCTGAGCCAGAAAAACGTGGCCGCGTGGGCTGGCCAACTGGAGTTAAGAGCATAATAACAAATAGTAATAACTCAGGGTTATTGATAGGAAAGTGGATCCTAACAGCATGGTGGGTTGGCAGCTAGCTACCCAGCTATTGTGCTGCCTAAGGCATATTAAAAATATAAAGGCCATGTGTGTCTTTTATCTGAAAACAAATAGTCTAAGGCGGAGAAGACTCCCCAGGCCAGGATTTTAAGTATTATGAACTACACCTTCGTCGTTGGTTTTCACATGTGTAGAATAGCCATATTATGGCACTTAGAGACTGGTGAGCGTGAAGTGGAGCTTGGGGCCCCGCATGGTTGACCTCGGTACAGGGGCCTGGAGACGGTGACCCAAGCATAGGTGAGCCCTGGGGAGCTGCCACGTCCCCAGCCTGCTTGCCAGCCTGCTTTGTTCCTGGGACAACCAAACTGAGCTGTATTTTCAACTTCAAACCCCTAATTAAAGAGGAGAGATGACATCCATGACTGATCATATAAACATTGCCGATTCCAAGTTCCCCTCCCCTCCTGCCCCCCACCCAGTCCCCCACTTCACCTCTCCCCACAAGCTATCTAAATAAGAACAGATTTTACCACCCACCTTGTGGGCAGGCAGCTGACGCTAGAACGAGCTATTTATCCTTTGGCTGCTTCGGGAATTCAACACATACAAATAAAGTTCCTTTTCCAGCCAAGTGTGTATTTTTCCATCAGCGTGTGCCTCTCCCCTCCCCCCCCCCCCCCCCCCGCCCCAGGTTGTCTTGTTTAGGTTGGGGTAGCCTAAAGAAAGGAAGGACAGACTGGGCATGTGGGGTGTGGTTTTAGAACCTGCTCCCCAGGCTGCTGGGCAGCTTGCAATCCAAACCTGAGCAGGGCTGCCACTGAAACCCAGGAGAGGCAGAGCAATGGCCGACACAGACACACCATGTGAAGAAACAACACATTTCACTTGCTGCTTAGCAAATGTCACCTACCCCTGCCTCCTGCCATTTCCCCCTTACCCTGGAGAGTGGCCATTCTGCTAACAAGTAGTTTAGATCAGAGATGACAGTCTGTCCAGTGTCTTTCATCCTTTCCAGACAACTTTAGGGCTTTACCTTTTATGTCCTGGCACTACATCCCACCAGCCCGGCCCTTCCCAAGTGTCGCCTGCCTTCTGTACCCAGGGTTCTGAGATTATTTAATTTGGACAAGGAGCTTCTCTCCAAATGACTTCTCAAACCTCCCACCAAAAGCACCCAGGGGCTGTGTTCTGTTCATCTCCAGGTTTCTACTCAACCGAGAGTCACTGTCAGGTACTAACTCCTTACATTAAAAAAACAAAAAAACAAACAAAAAAAAACCTTTGATTTTTTTTTCCCCCAATAACCTGCAGCATTTCGGTACTATCATCCTTATTTTACTGATAGTGCATCTGAGTGAGGTTAAGTAAACCCTAAGGACAGTGACTGCTCCCTGCACTTCCTCCTGATGCTAACATTCAGCAGTTGTACAGTTCTGGCACTAACGCCAAACTCCAAACAGAGCAGCGCCCAGTGGCTCTGACTACCTTCTCAGCTGCTCTTTCCAGTCTCCCCTGCCCCCTCCTTCAGCATCCTCTAGCCTTACGTTCCCACCGAGCCCCATGTCCATATGATAGCTGCTCTGGCTTGTTTTATGTCAACTTGACAAAAGCTAGTCATTAGAGCTGAGGGAGCCTCCGTTGACAACATGCTTCCATAAGGTCAGGCTGCAGGAAAGGTTGTTGGGCATCTTCTTAATTAGTAGTGGATGTGGGAGGGGCTCAGCCCACCATTGTGGGTGGTGCCATTCCTCAGGTGGTGGCCCTGAATTCTATAAGAAAGCAGCAGGCTGAGCAAGCCATGAGGAACAAGCCAGGAAGCAGCTCTGCCTCCAGGTTCTTGCCCTGTTTGAGTGTTAGCCAAACGAAGTCTCCTCTCCATCTTGGTTTTGGTCATGGTGTTT
This sequence comes from Apodemus sylvaticus, assembly GCF_947179515.1. Taxonomy (NCBI): domain Eukaryota; kingdom Metazoa; phylum Chordata; class Mammalia; order Rodentia; family Muridae; genus Apodemus; species Apodemus sylvaticus. The sequence goes on from NC_067483.1 coordinate 41,499,948, forward strand.
TATCATAGCAAAAGTGACCCTAAGACAATAGCCTATCCTGACTGTCATGCTAACCCCCTTGACCACCAAACTCCAGTAGATACCTTCTCCTACTCTAAGGTCGCTGAGACAAAGGAGTTCACTTCTACTACGCTTGGGTAGGAGGTGACAGGTGGGACTTGTTAAAGGAAACTCTTCAGCATCTTTCCATGTAAGTACCAGAAATCCCCACACATGCAAACAAAAATCATTGGCTCACTGCCTGTAAAGTCCAGAAGTGTCTTTAGGCATGGCTAGTAGAGATGCCCCCAGGATCCCAGCGCCTGTGCAGCCTCCCAGACCAGCAGCTCCAGGGACAGTACTTTCTTTCGCTCCACCAAAGTTTTTGGATCAGATCTGACTGCAAGACTTGGTTCTCAGCCCTTCTTTTGGCCAATCAGTGAGGCTAAAGATAAGACTGATAAGACCCAGATCACATTCCCACCCATGAAACCTGGAGTGAATTGAACCTCATGCTGTAGGAGCAGGAGGCACTTCCTGAAGGAAATTGTTGCCAGAGGAAGGAAGTGGTTCCGGGGCAGGAAACGTCTACTCTAAAGGAATTGGTAACTAGAACAGCACTGTTTCAATCATGACAGCCAAGGGAGAAAAGTCAGAGACTCAAACCTTTAACCCTGCCTTTTAAAGAATCTGTACACAGTGGTTTCTTCTAAGATTTATGTATGTGACTGTGTACCTGCTCATCACATAGGCCAAAAGGAGGCTTTGACTCCCAGAACATCAAGTGCTTTTAACCTTTGAGCCATCTCTTCAGCCCCTCATACCATCTTATAAACCCAAAGGTCACAACACAGACCTGGGAAATGGACAGAGTGGCAGTTCTTAGAGACAGCACTAACTCAGACAAGAGTGTAAGAACACAGGAGTAGTGGCCTGTGTCACCAAGCCTGACAACTGGGTTTGCTACCCAGGACCCACATGATGGAAGGAGAGAACTGACTCCCTTGACTTGTCCTCTGACCTCCACATAAACTCTGGGGTAATGTCTATATATAGACACACACACACACACACACACCAAACAAAAATAAATGGGGAAAAGGACGATACTATTATAAATGGAGACTAGAGAGATGGCTCAGTGGTTAAGAGCACTGGCTGCTCCTCCAGAGGTCCTGAGTTCAATTCCCAGCAACCACATGGTGGCTCACAACCATATGTAATGGTATCTGTTCTCATATATGTTAAAAAAAATTACAAAGGCCCAGGCAGTGGTGGCACATGCCTTTAATCCCAGCACTTGGGAGGCAGAAACAGGCGAATTTCTGAGATCAAGGCCAGCCTGGTCTACAGGGTGAGTTCCAGGACAGCCAGGGCTATACAGAGAAACCCTGTCTCAAAACAAACAAACAAATAAACAAAAAATTACAAATGAATTAGTTCAGACAGAAAGTTCTCTCTTGTTCTATATTCTTTGTATCTTCTGGCCAAATTTATGGACAGTCTTTAAGGATATATTTAGCTATGTTAATTTGACTCAAAATTTTTTTTCTAACACATGGTCTCATGTAGCCCAGGCAGATCTGCCTTGTGTGTCCCAAGTGCTGGTTTACATGCATACCCCACACACTTCTAACTCACTTTGTCCTCTCCTCAACAAAAAGATACCAAGCATTTCCTCTGTTTGATCCTAGAAGAAAGAACTGAGGATACAGTGAGTAAGGCCAACAGACTCTCTTCAGAGATATGACCCTGACCCCACCTCATGGTGCCAGACTTCAGCTTTTCCCCAAGCTCTTTCAATCCTGGAGTTTCTACTCCAACTGAGGCTGCGTCATTACCAGTAGCTTCTCCCAGTGCCAAGCCTCAGCTGCTCTCTATGACCCCTTCGTGCTTTCAAACCCAGGGCCACCTGGGATACTCTTAGCGGCCAGCATGAGATGCAGGCCTGGACCCCTCTGCACCAGAGCTTCTGTGTGCTGACTCTGAAGACATAGTCCCAGAGAATTTCACCTCAGTGATGCAGCTCCCTTCTTAATCGCAGCTAATTGTTCAGCCCTAGCTAGCTGGCCTCCGCTGTCCCAGCAAAGCAAAGGTTCCACTTGCATACACAAACAGCCGAGAGCGTCTTCCCATCCCTCTGAAGTTTCATGGTCCTGGCCTCTGTCATCTGTGTGGCCCTCAGCATCCTTCTCGCCTAAGCTCCCGCAACAGCTCATTACACTCTGAGCAAAGTTGGAACCATTTTCACGGTCCTCCCAAAACATGAGCAAAGTTGTCACATAGCCCACAGTCCTGGTACCATTTCTGTCTTAGTCTGATCTCTATTGCCATGATTAAAACACTGACTAAAAGCAACAAAGGTTTATTTGGCTTACATGTACCAATCACATTCTATCATTGAGGGAGGTTAAGGGAGGAACTCAAGCAGGGTAGGAACCTGGAGGCAGGAACTAAAGTAGAAACCATGGGAAAATGGCTCCTACTGGTTTGCTCTCCATGGCTTGCTCAGATTTATCTCTGTCTCTCTCTGCCTGTCAGTCAGTCTGTCTGTCTCTATGTCTCTATGTCTTTCTGTGTCTCTGTCTCTATGTCTGTGACTGTCTCTGTCTGTGTCTCTGTCTCTATCCCTCTATTTATATCTTGTACCATGTATAGGTGCCCACAGAGGCCAAAAGAGGGTTTCTGATTCCCTGGGACTGGAGTTACAGGTAAGCTATCACATAAGTGCTGAGAACTGAACCCAGGTCTGATGGAAGAGCAGTCAGTATCCTTAACCAATGAGCCATCTCTCCAGCCCTCCACTAGCTTTCTACTACCTGCCCGGGGGTGACAACCCCACGGTGGGATGGGTCCTTCCTCATCAATCATTCAGAAAATGTCCTTACAGGGGTATTTTATTGGCCTGTAGAGGCCAATATTATGAAAACATTTTCTCAGTTGACAAATTGAGGTTCTCTCTTCTCAGATGATCCTAACTTGTGTCAAGTTGACAAAAATAAATAAGAAAAAAAACACGTATCCAGCAGGACATAAAATTCTATGAAGAAAATGAAAAGGCTTTATTGATATTTGAACTATATTTGCCTTTTTAAAAAGCTGAAGCTTTCTTGTGGTATCCTGCAAGAAAGAAACCAAGTACATATATGTTTTTTAAACAAGGATTGTAAAAATCGGGAGTTAGGAATCGGACCAAATAGTAGACATTTGCCTAGCATGCAGAAGGCCATGGTTCGTCGACCAGTATTCCAAAAGGGGATTGGGGACCCAACAAGTAGGAGTGGAACTCAGTCAGTAGCATGTTAGCTGAGCAGGCATGATGCTCAGGGTTTGGTCCCCAGCACCGCATAAACTGAATATGGAGACACGTGCCTATAATCCTGGCACTGGGGAGGTAATGGCAGAATTATCCTCTGCCATACAGCAAGTGCGAAGCCAGCGTTTGCTGTAATGAGACTCTCAGAAAAGAAAACAGAAGAAGAAAGCAAGCATTTATGTGTGCATGTATGTGCGCATGTGTGTGCACATGTGTGCACATGTGTGTGTGCATGTGTGTGCTCATGTGTGTGCATGTGTGTGCTCATGTGTGTGTGTGCATGTGTGTGCTCATGTGTGTGTGCATGTGTGTGCGCATGTGTGTGCTCATGTGTGTGTGCATGTGTGTGCTCATGTGTGTGTGTGTGCATGCACAAGTGTGCGCACACAGGCATATATATTATGCATGTCCATTCTTGAAGGATGAGACAGTGTCAACGCTGGGAAGCAGTGAAGTCTTAGAAATGGAACAAAGAGGGACAGAGAGGGGAGCAGGCAGGGGAGACAGACTTAACTTCTGCTCTGAGAGCCATGTCACTGTAATACTTGTTCAAAAATTAGATTAAAGCTTTTAAACAAAAGAGAGCAGGAAGGGGGCAGCGGTTGTGGTTGCAAAGCAGATAGACATAAAAACAGGCCTGCAGAAAACAGCAGAGCACACTCGTGGTGGGCAGGAGTGACTAACACCAGAATCCCACTGGCTAAAACCCAGAGCTGTCTCAACCAGGACAGCCTCTGGTTTTAGATAAAAACCCCACCACGCCAAGACTCTAGGGTCCTGGGTTTGCTTAGATGCTCAGATTCTGAACGCATTTACTGGCGTCAACCACACGTTTTTCCTCTTAACCAAGTCTAACAAGGCTGAGAAAATGGGCTCCCCTGTCGTTGAGCCAGAAGGATGAGGAATTTTGAATATTCCATTCAAAACGAGCAGAGGTCAGGTGTTTGTGAAGACATCATATGTCTCTCAAAAGGGAATCAGCTAAAAAAAAAAAAAATGTACATTGGCCGGGCAGTGGTGGCACACGCCTTTAATCCCAGCACTTGGGAGGCAGAGGCAGGCGGGTTTCTGAGTTTGAGGTCAGCCTGGTCTACAGAGTGAGTTCCAGGACAGCTAGGGCTACAAAGAGAAACCCTGTCTTAAAAAACAAAAACAAAAAAGTACATTGGAAAATATTTAAATGTAGTGACGGAGGAAGAGGTAAATGGGAGGAGGCGGAGAAGAGCTTCTGGCACTAGGTCTTTGTCTTAGCTTGTTTTCTATTGCTGAGATAAACCACTGATCAACACCAGCTTGGGAAGGAAGGGTTTACTTCCGCATACAGCTTTCAATCCATCATAAAAAGAAGTCAGAGCAGGAACCTGGAGGCAGGAACCGAAGCGGAAACCATAGAGGAACACTGCTTAGTAGCTTACTTCCCATGACTCAGCCTTTCTTAAGATAAACCCAGGACTACCTACCCGGGGGTGGCACCGCCCCCAAGTAGGCGGGGTCCTCCCACATCAATCATTAGTCCAAAAATAAATGCCCCACAGGCTCGTCTATAAGCAATCTGATGGCGGCATTTTCTCAGTTGAGGTTCCTCTTCTGGATAACTTTGGTTTGTTTGTATCAAGTCCCATGTTTGCAGGATTTTGTGAATCTTTATCTCTTTGCCTTCCCCATTTCCTTGGGAATGTCATCACTTCGGGGAAGGAAGAAGATGGAAGTAGGTGGCAAGTTTGTGCAATGAAAAGAAAACAAGATGATTCTTCAGTGGAAACCTCAGCAGGAGGCCTGGGGCTGGCGAGGCTTCAGGGTCTGAGACACAGAAAACCTAAGCTAGTCACAGCTCTCTTTAGACTGCTCTGTCTGACCCAGTGCACACAAAGGACCCTTCAGCACGGATGACCAAAACTGCTCCTCCACATTATCAACCCAGAGCCTTCCTGGCTATGGTCTGAATGCCCCAGAATTCAGAAAGGAAGAGTAATGAGCTTGGCCCTCTGACCACACCTTCCTCCCTCAAAGCCATCCCATAGTCATCACACCCATGATTCCCTCAGGGCCAGCTAAAGGAGCCGAAAGACACACAGGGTACTTCATAGGTGCTTTATTATACAGAAAAACCGGATATTTACATCTTGACAATTTTTATAGTTCACATGGCTGGGGGTGGGGGGGAACTGGAACCCAGAAGGGATGTGGAGGTGGTGGGTCACAGGTGGGAGAACTTGGTACCCCAGAGCAGAGGAGGTCAGAGGGACTGGGGCCAGGAAGATGGGGCTTCCTAACACCTCTTCCATCCTTGCCCCAAGAGCCTACTGACTATGACCAGCTCTCCCTCCCCTGTTCTTGAAGCCTTTACTCTTCTTGGAAAAGTAAATCCAGAGGAGCAGGAGAGGAGTGAAGAGGAAAGCTAGGGCCTAGTAAGAAGCCCTGCCAACTCGTAGTCTTCCGATTGATTTTAGCTCTATGTTTGTTTTGGTTTTTCATTTTGATGAGGTGCTTAACAAGCCGTGGTCCACCATGAGTTCTCCTCTGTGTCACTGACTAATTGCACAGCACGCAGAGCCCATGCTAGTACAGACCAAGTCCTGGCATTTCTACCACCACCATCTCAGTCCCCGGAGTGGATTCTTTTCCATGGCCATTATTTGGGAAGATTTTGTTAATGATAACAGTAGAGGTGCTCCAAACAGTTCAGTTTTTCATCCTGTGATCAGTCAAAGACTCACGGTCTTTCTTGTCAGATCCAAATATGTAGAACAGAGACCTGGAAATTTGCTTAGAAGAAGACATGAGGTCTTCAACTGATCACAAAGGAGATAACCAAAGGAATAACGTTCTGGCTTGCTAGAAATTAGGCCCAAAATCAAACACAAAGAAACTTTACTACTCAGTCTTATTTGGGATAAATGTATATGGACTAGTATTTGGAGGTTTTGTTTGCTTGCTTTTGTTTTTTGAGACAAAGTCTCAAACTCATTATGTAGCTAAGGATGACCCTGACACTCAATCTTCTACCTCCACATCCGATATGCTGGGATTATTGGTATGCACCACCACTCCTGGCTAGACATTTCAAAAGTTAATGGAAGACAATTCAACTCTCATCTCCCTTGCCTCTTCTTTAATTAGAAAGTTGAACTTTGGCTGCCCAGATTTAGAAGCAGGCAGTAAGGTGACTATGTCACGCTAAAGCTTGTAGCCCAAAGGGGCTGGATCACTTTCATAGAAGATCTCTTTAAGGAACAATGCCCATATTCTTAGACCACCAACACACGGCCACTCCACTCTACTTCAGGGCTGACTCCTTTACACCAAAGGGAACAATGATCCCGGAGTGGTGTAGGCAGAGAGAGCAGGGTAGAAATCTAGGTAACTTGTTAGCAGTCAAGGCTCTCCAAACGAATGCCAATTTTGCCATTGTGATGTTTTCTATATGCTTGGATCAGGGAGTGGCACTATTAGGAGGTGTGGCCTTGTTGGAGTAGGTGTGTCACTGTGGGTTTGGGCTTAAAGACCCTCATCCTAGCTCTCTGGAAGTAACCTTCAGATGAAGATGTAGAATTCTCAGCTCCTCCTGCACCATGCCTTCCTGGATTCTGCCATGTTCTCACCTTGATGATAATGGACTGAACCTCTGACCCTATAAGCCAGCCCCAGTTAAATGTTGTCCTTATGAGAGTTGCCTTGGTCATGGTGTCTGTTCACAGCAGTAAGATCCTAACTAAGACAGCCATCCCTAGGGAATCTTAGAAAACCACCAATTCTCAGGGTGGGGGCACCTCCCACCAAGGGCTCCATACATAGCCCTGGGGAAATAAAGAGATCAGACACCCAGAAACAATTGATAAATAAATTTGCTATCATTTAGTGAATGCCCACTCTGAAACCGGCCACAAGAAGTTATAAAGCCACCCTTTTCTGCCTCTGAGCCTTCTAGAGTCCAGGGGCTACTCAGTGAATCACAGGAGGTTTAGAAATGTCCCAAGCTCCACACATGGCCTCTGACTCATCTCTCCTCCCCCACTTGTTGGCCTATGACAGAATTATCACTGGGCACTCGGGAGACCGCAGAGAGGCTAAGCTATGGGAAGTTAATTATTAAGTTAGAGAATGACCTTCCCAGATTGTTTTAAAGGAGTTTTTGGAAAGAGGACTTGACCAGGGATCACAAGAGGACTCAGGTAGATGGTGCTCCACTGGGCTTCAGGCTCCAAACTCAGGCCTTTCTAGGTAAATGGTGTTGGGGCAGACCCCGGAGCAATCATCATCTATTGCCGGATCTCGGCTTCTTCTCACGCCTTACCTCCTCTCTCTGAGATTGAATTCCTGTGTTTGGAGTGGGGCGGAGGCACTGTGTAGTCCCGCAACTGCACTTGGGAAAGCATAAGGTAAGGAAGATCAAGAGAGGAAGACACGGAAGGATCAAAGACCTGATGGGGGCACCCAGGAGTCTCAGATAGCCACAGCACTCCCTAAGATGCAATACCCACAATACAATACCCACTCTCCTGGGTTGTCCACCCCTCCCAGAAACAGGACTGGGAAGAGAAGAGAGGTCCGGGCCATGGAGGATGCATACAATGTAAAACCCTAAGAAGGTAACAGAGTTCAGGAGAATCCATAGAGCTACAGACTTCTCAGTGTTTACCTTGCCAGGACCTAAGAATCCTGTCTTGCTGAGGGCAGAAATTTCATTACTGCTTGGGCTGTGTCGGGTGGGAACACACACAAGGGTCTCTTTCTCCCCACCCCACCTTGGAGCTGAGGAAGCTCCAGGTGTCTGCTCCAGTAGGATTAGTGAGGTGGGGAGGGGAGCAGAATGCAAAATCTGTCCTGGATGATGGATCACCAGTCACCTCTGGCACTTCGCCTCAGGTTGGCTTCATAGGGGCTTTGAAAGAGGGTGGCATCTTATGACATCATAGGGTAGCACTCCATGGTGTGAAGATGAGTCCTCTGGGAGAAAAACCGTGCTAAGTTCTATGAAAAATTTGTAGGTGTTCTGTGAAAAGCAAACAAAAACCTATCATCAAATAATTAAGTTTAACTGCTGTAGTAATTAAGCCAAAAGGTCCTAATTCTCAGGACCCCATGACTCTAAGAAAGGGACATAAAATGCAATGTCTTCCAAAGTGTATTTTAACAGGAAGCACTTTGGCACAGCGGAGGTCAAGATTAATGGGACGCAGAAGACATTTTATATCCTGTATGTCACCGGGGAGATCTCCACTGTCTTTGGTAGTTGTCTTCCAGTGTCTTTCACTGTGCATGGTTCTGTCAGCTCCTCACAACCTTCACTGTCCTGCTTTTCTCCCTTCTCCTACGCAAATTGTCCAGGTCTCTGTCAGATATATTGGATTGGACAGGGAAGGCCCAGGGTGAAAGTGAAACTGAAGGCCAAGACAAAGCAAGACCTGGAAGTGCTCATGGGTTATGGGCGTGGAGAGAGAACAATGGAGCCAGAGGCGTTGGCTATCCCGCTGTGGAGTTGTAGTTGTCTTTCTTTTATAAGCAGCCATCATTGGGAGGGGAGAGGACAAACACGGAGGGATATTTATAAGTGAGAAGCAAAGAGAGGGCCAGAGGGCCAGAGGGCTCCACCCTCGGAAGAGCCACAGCCGGCTCGTGTGGCTCCCTCTGCCTTTAGCAGCAGTTCCCCCTTCTTGGGAGGTTGTGGGTTCCCAAACTTGGTTCCATCAGACTCTACAAAATGGTTCCCCTCCAGCCTGGTGGCCCTGAGGGTCACTGAAGGGAAGCCATAGGTCTCTAGCCCTGGAGGCTGCCCAGCCTCAGAAGCTTCCAGAATAAGATCCACATCAGAGAAAGCCACCAGCGCTTGGGTGGAGTCGCAGGAGCTCTTCTCCAGCTCACCGGCTGCTGCAGCGTAGGCCAGGGGCCCCGGAGACCGAGGGCTTGGCCAGAGCCTCCGAAGGTCATCCCGGAAGTGAGGGTTGAAGAGCAGGTAGAGCAGGGGGTTGAGGCAGGCAGGCAGAGGCAGCACCACCAGAAGGACCGACTTGACAGCCTCGGGGGTGACGGGAAAGAGGCCCAGCATGGAGGCAAAGCTGAGGAAGGCCACAGGGCAGTAGAGGAGGCCATCTGCAAAGATGAGCCAGGCCACGTGGCGCACCATGGCGCAGTCCCACACGGCCTCAAAGTCACCGCGAGGCAGGTCACAGTAGAGCTTGATGTAGGCGCCGGCCACCACCAGGAAGCAGAGCGAGTTCATCATCACCAGGGCTACAGCGAAGCCCAGGGCGGCCGGGTGGCCCTCGGGCGGCGCGTAGGGCAGGCAGAGCGGGGAGGCGCCATACTCGCCCACCGAGGCCAGCGGCAGCGCGGCGGCCAGCCCGGCCAGCGCCAGGCATCCCAGTGCGCCTGCGCGGACGCTGCCAGGCGACGGCGCCTTCCCGTAGACCCGGACGCAGGTCACGGAGATGCTGCACTGCACGGCCGCCAGTGTGAGCAGCAGCACCGACGCCTCCGAGCCCAGGACAGCCAGGAAGCCCGTAGCCTGGCAGCCCAGCCCGCTCTCCCAGCGGGCTCCATACTCGGCGAACTGGCCGAAGGTCAAGGCGTCCACCGAGGCCAGGAGGCCGCAGGAGATGCCCGTCAGGGCGTTGGCCCCTGCGATCGCACCCACCACAAGCTTGACAGGGGACAGCGGGCTAGGCCCGCCGGCAAAGACAGTCAGCAGCACCAGCCCGTTACAGAGTACCGAGAGCAGCACGATGGCCCACACAGCAAGGCGGATGCCCCAGCTCTCAAAGAGGTGCTCGCAGGGCTTGAAGGGGCCTGTGAGAGAGAGGAGTAGATGTAAGGCCAGAGCCAGGGCTGCCAGAACCCAGGTCACTGGCAAAGCCAGGCTCTATGATCAGACAATTCCTAACACAAAGGAGATAATTTCTATCTCAGAAATACAGACTTGAAAACTCCTGGAAATGGGGGAGGAAATGGGGGGTGGGGGGGCACTATGAGGACACTGCAGAGAAAATGCACTGAAATAGAGGGGTGATGCAATGCAAACCCAGACCTCAGGAAATGCTAAGAAACTCAGTCTTCCTAAAGGAGCAAGATTTGGAGAGAGAGGAGAAACAAACTTCTACAGGAGTGAAGAGACGTGGCTGGGGCAAAGGGTGGCATGAGGAGCTGTCCAGAGTCAACCACAGGGTGGAGGTGACTCAGCCCAAGCAATCATTGACATTTCCACGGTCGAGGAGTCCTGAGTAGACTTAGGCTGGTTCTCCCTCGCTCTGAGCACACTTTATGTGTGCAGTCAGTATTTGGAAGACAAAGGGCATAATCGAAATATAGAAAACTTGGCCAAGTGTAGTAATCCCAACACACACTCAGGGAGCTGGGGCAGGAGGAGGATGTATTTGAGGCCAGCCTGAGATGATAGTGAGACCCTAACTAAAAACAAAGAGAAAATACTTTGAACTTAAGTTTTCCAACTTGACCCCACAGTAGATTGGTAAGATCCTGGCGTTTTTCCATCTCTCTCCCCAATGCTATTTGTAAGTCACCTTGTAACTTTTGGGCATATTATTTCTTCATTTCCTTTGGCTCTACACTTGTTTTTCAATGTATTGCTAGGTAGCTTGGGAATTTAAGAGACTTCTGTGGGAGCTATTTTAAAAACATTTTTTTCTGATTATGAAATAATAGGTGGAAATTTGAAAATATAGCATGAAAATTTAAACTGTCTATGGCCTCACCTCTCAAGAAGAACTCATTTTGGCATATTTTCTTCCAGGTTTATTTAATATATATATATATATATATATATATATATATATATAATAAGTTGGGATTTTATTCTCTTTAAATTAGGCTTTGCATACTTCCTCACAACCTCAAAAAACATCTTTTTAATGGCTGTATAATAACTGTTTCATCATATGATAGGCAGAAATTTATCTGACCATTTGTGTGAGCTATTTTAAAAGCAAGTTCAAGTTGGGCCTTGTTTTCCAGAACTTTCTCTTTCACCTTATCCTTGTCAATTGCTGATTTTCAGACATGAAATTCCAAGGAAGCACTAGCAAAATATGTGTCTGCATCTTTCCACCATCTGCCACTAGGGGGCGTGCTTTGCCGCTAAGAGCTGGTATGGAGCAAGGTCAAGGCTGAAAGCTCTCTGGGCAAAGGGCTTAAGCCAAAGAAACATGGAAATCTGGAAAACGAAGGTGGGATGAAATAAAAACAGCTAACTGTTTGTAATTTTGTGTTTATTCTGAACAGCTCTTGGCCCACAAAGCACTGCGCTGTCTTCTGGCATGGCCTGTTGGCGGTTTATTGTTTTGATTTGGCTTTTTTGAAACAGGTTCTCACTATGTAGCCTTCACTGTCCTGGAACTCGAGAGCTGAGATCTAGACCAGGCTGGCGTCAAACTCAGATTCATGTGCCTCTGTGTCCTGAGTACTGGGATTAAAGGCACACACTACCATTCCTGGCTCTGTTAACATTTTATACATGGGGAAGGGACTCTTCTCACTTAAAAAAAAAAAATCAAACAAATGAAAAACTTAGGTTGTGTGGCATCAACAAAAACGAGCCCCTCCCCTTTTCTTTCCAGCAACATGGCTCCTCCCATGGCCACAGGTTAGACCCCAGGAGAGGCTTTCCTGGCTCTCACAACCTCAGGTTAGACCGGGGTTGGGGAGCTTTCCTGGATCTAAGGAAATACTTTAGGAATTATCCAGAGTTCTACCCTAGAAGACATTGATAAAGAGATTTCACTCTTCTCAGGATGGAGAAGATGGTCTTTCAGAGATTCTCCTGGCCCTTTGAGTCTGTGGTGTGTGTGTGTGTGTTTGTGTGTGTGTGTATGTTTGAGGTTGCTCAAAAAGCAGCCCCAGCAATGACAGCTAGACATTCTTCCTTACTTCTCTCTTCCAGGAGAACAACTTATTCCTAAATGCACGGCCTTTGATTTGATTGTGAAGGCTGTTTGACCTTTCCCAAGCCCACTGTTCCCCTATGTAGACACCTGAGGGAAAAAACTCCCTCAGAAAGGATTATACCCGACCCTGACCCCAGCAGGTTGAGCTTTGGGCAAAGAAAACATCTGCAACATAGACTCTTACAAGCTAAACTGGCTTCTCGACCAGGCAATCGGGCGTCCCCCTCCCCCCAGCTCCCCAGCTCCCCGGCTCCCCGGCCATCCATCTCACCTGGGACAGGGCTGCACTGGACACTTGGGTGTGGTTTTGAGTCCTCTGTCTCCATCTGGAACTCATCCAGGTCTAGGTCATCTAAGAAGGGAAAACAGTATGCCTGAGTCCTGGGTGTCAGTGCCTGTCACTAACGCCCCACTTTGTCTAAACTGACAAAAGTTAATGTCTTTTATTTACGCTGATGTCTGTGCCTAACTGTCAGTGCTGCTCATTCAGCGGCCCTGCTCTTTCTACTCTTGGGCGCCAATATTTGGGCGATCAGCTACATGTTCTCTGCCTGTGGGTATTGGATATTTCCAGTTCCCTGCGAGGGACAACTCACTCTCCGCTATTCTGCAGTTTCTCCTGCCCAGTCACCTTTAGCCCCTGAGTGCTACACAGAGTGTGGCTCGTGGCTGCTCTAATAAATAGAGCTAGTGATTACATAGTCCTTCCTTGAGCTGGCCTGTGGTTACATAGTTCCTCCTCGAGCTAGCCTGTCACTGCAGTTCCATGTCCTGATGTGAACACTGCACACGAAGAAGAATGTTGGAAGCTGGGAGATGGTGGTGCACACCTTTAGTCCCAGTTCTAGGGAGGCTGAGGCAGGTGGATTTCTCTCTGAGTTCAAGGCCAGTCTGGTCTAGAGAGTGAGTTCAAGGACAGTGGGGGGGGGGAGAAGGTGAGGGAGGACGAAGAGGGAAGCAGGGAGGGAAGAAGGGAAGGGAGGGGGAGGGGAGGAGGAATGTCAATGCTGATGCTGCACAGGGTAGGACATGCCTGTGATTCCAGAATTGTTAGGTAGAGGCAGGAAGATCAGGAGTTCAGGGTCATCCTCACCTACACAGCAAGTGTGAAGTAAGTCTGGGCTACATGAAACCTTTCTCAATAGCAAACATGAGTTCAGAGCCTCAGCAGACAACACATAAAAGCCAGGCACAGTGGCATGCATCTGAAGCCCTAATACAGGTGGGACACACAGATGGGGATCCTGAGGTTGGGGGGATAGGAGGATCCCTGTATCTCCCAGCCAATCAGTCTAGCCAATCCATGATCTCTGGCCTCGGTGGAAGGCTTAATCTTAGAAAATAAGGTGGACAGCAATAGAGGAAGACGTGCAGCATCAATCTCTGGCCCTATAGCCACCTGAATACACACACACACACACACATACACATACACACACATACACACACACACACATACACACACACATACACACATACATACATACACACACACACACATACACACACACATATACACACACATACACACATACATACATACACACACACACACACACACACACACACACACCAAAAACCTCAGCGGCTGATGTCTGAGGGTCACAATGCCTCATCAGCTCCCTCTATCATAGGAGAATAAGTAGATGACTCTGCTTGACTCCCCCCCCCCCCCATCTTTGGCTCACAAAGTCGGGTTCCTGTGTAGATCTTTCCTCCCCACTTACACATCTGTTAGGAGTCTCCCAGAAGACCGGAAGATTATGGAGTTGCCCTTGACCTGGACAGCTTCAGGGCAGGTGGAAGGCCAGCATGTACCCACAGAGCCCTGGCATTTCCTTTCTTCTCTACCTTCCATTCCCCACCTGCCCATCCGCTCCAGAAAGGATTCCAGCGACTCTTTGAACCCAAAATGCATGAATGAAGTACAGGAGGTGGGAGCGCCAGACTGTCCGAGGCTGGGAAAGTCATGGCCGAGGTGTTAAGTAACCACTCTTCAAATGACGAGGAAATCGAATCTGGCTGGAACAGCAGCTCCTGGCTTTCTTTCTGCTCCTTTGCTTTCACAGGAAGTGGGGAGCCCTGCCCCAGCTCCTGTTACAGGTGGCGGGCAGCCCACTAACTCAACAGGCCCGAGGTTCTCCAAGACCTAAGCCCAGCGGAAAGTTTCACCTTGTGGAAGGAAAATTTCCATTTCTCTTTCCAGCCCCCTTTTACTCCCCGAAGGAGTATGCAGCAGACATCCGGGATGGTCCCAGGGGGATAGTTGTCTGCTGCCCTGCCAGTTCTGGGGCTCCTCCTCCTGGTGCTGCTCCTCCCACTCCTCTTCCTCCTCCTCTTGGGAGTCTGTCCTGGTTCCATTCACTAGGAGGGATGTTCTCAGAGATCCCCAGACTACAGGATCTGACTTCCATAATCTGTGTTCTAGATTACACAGTGACACTGTCCCCACTGACTAACACACTCTGCCTCACATGGAATCCTCCAGTCCTTCCTCACAGCCACTGAGAAATGGAATATCTGTTTTTACCGAAAGATAAGGAAGTTAAGCTCAGGTTAAAATATGTCAAAGGCCACCCAAAAGGTCCATGGGGTCATTGGGATTGGACTGAGTTTTGTCTACACTGTAACCCCAGCATGAGATGCTGTGAGTCTCATCTAGCCTTAACCTGGTTATGTAGATGATGATGACTTTGAACACCTGAACCTCGTGCCTTCAGCTTGGGCCTGCTGGAGTCCTGGTATGTGTGGCAGGCAGCACCACCCCCAGGCTTTAGATTTAATTCTTCCTGTTCAGCTTCTCTGAGACACTAGGAGATGTTCAAGACAAAAAATGAAATCTTAAGGCAGGGTCCTTTCTCTGTCCTAACGGTACTTGCAGTTGGGAACACGGGGCCTGGAGAGAGGAAAGCATCCTTCTTCCCTTCTTCCCTTCTCCCAAGACATACTTTATAGACAAGCCCTCAGAAGCCCCCAGCCCCCAGCTACCTACTTCCAACTTTCTTTCTCTCTCTCTCTTTTTTAAAGAGTTATTTATTTATTATATGTAAGTACACTGTAGCTGTCTTCAGACACTCCAGAAGAGGGCGTTAGATCTCTTTACGGATGGTGGTGAGCCACCATGTGGGCGCCGGGATTTGAACTCAGGACCTCTGGAAGAGCAGTCAGTGATCTTAACCACTGAGCCATCTCTCCGGCCCTCCAACTTTCTCTTTACCTCAACTCTTCCAGGAATAGATATATCTGACTCAAGACAACCTGTTTACTCAGCGGGGCCACATGCTTAGTGGCCACTTAAATTCCCCACGTTAACTCATAGGAAGAACGGGGGCAAAGGACATCCCTTCCTCTGTTTAGTTCTAGGACACAGAGTAAGCCCCCCTCCCCCAAAACAGGTTTACTTCAAGTAACACTACCATCATTAGTTGCTGCACTAATTAATTGTTTTCTGAGAACAACCAAAGGGTGAAGGACTAAGATGGGGGGGGGGGCATGAAGACAACACGGGTGAGCCATGGGGCAGGGAGAGCCCGAGAGGGCTGCAAAGGCTGGCAGGGTGCTAACATTCCTGTTCCCATCCTCACGATCATTCTTTTTCAACAAGTGTTCTTGAGTGTGCAAACAGTGGGACACTTCCTTCCAGGTCACAGGGATCCCCACTAACACTTCTCTAAGGCTCCCTTCTAGAGCCCCCCCCCTCAGCCCCCAACACCCGGAGCCCAGGGTCCCCAGGCACTCACAGTGGTTCTCAGCTTGTCCAGCAAGGAGACCCAGGGGCCTCTTTGGTGCCTCTTCTTCCTCTGGGTGAAAGTCCTCGGCCTGCCACTGCCCAGAGGTCTTGAAGAAGTTGGCACAGATGGCATAGGCACAGCACTGGTAGGCGTAGGGCACCTCTAGGATCCTAGGGTCAGGGAGAGGTACCTTAGTGTGTTTGGGATCTAAGACCTCAGCATATGGTCTTCAACCCCAGAGCGCCCTGTTTCCTCCAGAGCGGTGGCTCTCAACCTTCCTAATGCTGAGACCCTTTAATACAGTTCTTTCTGTTGTGGTGACCCCCAACCATAAAATTATTTTTGTTGATACTTCATAGCTACTATTAGGAATCATGATATAAATATCTGTGTTTCTGAGGTTTTACATGACCCCTGTGAATAGCCTGGTAGTTTGGAGGGTTTGAGACCACGGGTTGAGAGAACAACAACTCTAGACCTTTCTTTAGAGGAATCTTGAAGCCTGATTCCCGACCCCAGAAAGCTCTGGAGAGATTCTCTTCATTCAACTTGACTGAGAGGGAGAGAGAGGCCTTCTGCCTATTGACTTAGAAGTCTCCAGAGCAGGCTCTGAGGTGGGAGCAGTTTCCCCAAGGTCACACAGCACCCAGGGTGCTCTGCTCCTCCGCAGGAGTAACTCTTGTCTAGTATCTAAGGAGGCGGGAAGGAGGCAGGGCTGGGGTGTGACTCAGCAGCGGGACACTTGCCTGGCAGGCACACGCCCCTTGGGTTGGATCCCAAGTGCTGGGGAAAGGGGGCATGGAGTCTTTTTATTTTTCTTTCTCCCTTTTCCTACTTTGCCTTTCCTCCCCTCCCTTCCTCTCCTTTTTCTCCCTCCCTCCATCCTTTTCCTTTTCTTTTAAGACAGGGTCTCGTGTGACCCCGGCTAGCCTCAGACTCCACCTATAGCCAAGGATAACCTTGAACCACCCATCTTCTTTCCTCTCCCTCTCAGGCATGCACAACACCTACCTTTCTTTCTCTATGTCTGCGTGTGTATGTACGAGTGCCTGTGCACACAAGCAGAGACCAGAAGAGGGTGTCAAGTACCCTCTTCTCCACTCTTCTCTATTTCATTGAGAAAAGGGTTCTCCCTGAACTCACCCTGTTTTCTTGGCCAAGCTAGAAGCCAGCAAACCGAGGTCCTCTTCCTACCTCTGTCCTCCTCAGAGGTAGGATTACAGGCACATATGGGATACTAGCTTATTATATAGGTGCTGTGACGCAACTCCTATTATCATAACTGTGCAGCAAGATCTCTGAACCACTGAGCCATCTCTCTCCAGTCTCCCGCCCCCCCCCCCCCTTAAGCAATGATTTCCCCAGTGATTCTTCACCCTTGTCTTCTGTGAAACCCACACCCTGTCCCCTGCCCAGATTCTGGCATAACAGAACTGGATTTTGTGCCCTCTGAGGGTGAGGACAATTGCCTTGGGCATCTCATTAGCTTGCAGCAGACAGAGCTGGGGCCACACAGGCTGCTCTGCTGCCGCCACTACTTGGAGGAAGCCTGGATGTCATTAGCACCAGGGACCGGCTGCGCGGCTTGCTTTCCACTCATCGCTGCCCTGGGCTCTGCCCTGATTCTGTGCCTCAGACGATGCCTAAGTGAGGGTGGGATTGCCAGGCTGGGGAGAAGCAGGCGAGGAACAAGGAAGGCTAAAGAGCCTCTGCTCGCTCACTCCCTTCCCCCCAGGTCCCAGTGCCCTTAGATTGGTGGATAGTGGGGAGGAGACAGGATGGGGTGCTGGGGGGGTGGGGTGGGGTGAGCCATGGCCCTGGTTAGCTGACAGGAGATCAGTGGACCCAAACTCCAAGCTACCAGGCTAGTCGCAGGGTCTGTGGCTTTCTCAGTTTCTCTCAAGGTGTCTGGGACACACCTCCTCAGGCAGAGACGCCGGCCAATCTCTCACCTCAGTCTTGGGAAACTGTCCTTGGAGAAGGCTTGAGACAGGGCCAAGTTTCCTTTGAGCTTCAGGTGCATCAGGCCGCCCAGCCCAGCCAGGGGCAGTGTGGTCAGCTGGTTGTCTGTCAGGTCCCTAGGACAGTGCATGATCAGGGTTATTGGCAGTCAGTGGGACTGTCGAGGGGGCGGGGCTTTGTTGAGGGTGTGGCCAGGGTGCCTGGGATGAAGCAAGAGGAAAGGAGCAAAGAACAGAAGATAAACACAGGGGGATAGTGTGTGCTCTGAGGCTCAGGGGTTTCCGGAGACCCCTTCTGTTAACTCAGCCACTCACTCATCCAGCAAACCTTAAGTGACAGCTATGCGTCAGGGGCTCTCCTATATTGATGTCAAATTGTCCCAATCTATAGGTAACAGAGCCCCACAACTGTAGCTTCTGTGTCTGGGTCTCATCGAGGAACCCTTGCTCACAGCCCTGGGAGACCTTTCTGCTATGTGCATATATCTCACGTATTTCCTTTGCTTCTCTGATGATCGGATGGGGTGGGACAAAGCTGGTCCTCAGCCCCAAGTAGGCACTGGATCCTTGCAGACACCGTCTGGTGGCCAGCAGTGAGGGCATACATAGCCTCCGCTGGAGACTTTATTAGACTAAGCCAGGAGTCCAATGCAAACACTAGGGCCACAGACTGTGCGTCGTGGAAACAGCCCTGGGCTGGCAGGCAGGAAACCTGGCGCTGTCACCAACTCACTGTGTAACCAAAGAGAGTCACAAATCTGCCCAAGTTCCAATGGCCTCATCTTTCAAAGGATAAAAATATCTGTCCTACCTAGCTGGCAGGGGTATGGCAAATAGGGAGGAGATGGAGGTGAGAATTTTACAAGACCAAGGCCCAGAGCCCAGAGCCACAGACTAGAGAAGGGGGACTGCATGCCACATGGGGAGCCATGACAGGTCCTTAAACAGGCTTCTCCTCCTAGACCTTGGAGAAGTCACCAGTGTAGTGAGGGTCTGTGGCTGGATAATGACCAAGGCCAGGAGCCTTGAGGAGTCTTTGTGGTAGTCAGAAAAGGCTCCATGTAGGTGGGCATGCCTTTGGGACACACAACATGGCAGGCTGGGAGGGTGTCAGCTCCTCCTTAGGCAGGAACTAGGTCAGGAGCTCTTTGCAGCCTAACACCATGACCATGCACTCTGCTTGCCTCCTGGGAGATTTAAAGATTCCGTGGTTCCCTCCTGCCTCGCAGCTCTCTGAGACCCTGGGTTCTCTATCAACCATCATCCTCTTGAATTGAGAAGTTCAGATACATATGTCCTCTGTGTGAACATGGAGGATAAAGGAGGGAGGGGAGGGAGCACAGTGGGGAGCACAGCGAGGACCAGGGCTGCCAAAACATTGCAGAACATTAGCAGATGATATTCCAGGGTTTGCAGGAAGCAGGCTCTCTGTTTACCAGGCCTCACAGTGTGTCAAACACACGGTTAGAATGATGGATTAGGCCTCTCAGACCTCCCTGTGATGTGTGGTGAAACTTTGTACAAGTCCTTGCTCAGTGGTGGCCCTCCTCTACCACCAACCAGCCCACAGTCCTGCCTGGCCCTCAGCATCCTGGAAGACAGTTCAAGGGGTACTTACAGCTTAACCAAGGATCGAAGGGTTGAGAAAGCCTCAGGGTGGATGGCACGGATGGCATTCCAACTCAGGTCTCTGTGAGCAGAAAGTGGGAGGTAGGAGAGGGCAGGAACACGCAGGAGAGCCATTGTTCCTATCCTGGGCCTATCTTGGGCTTGCTCCCACATACTTTCCATCTGGCCTTCCCAAGCAGCAGTGGCTTGAAGCCTTTGGGGAAAGTTCTTACTGCTGTCTAGTTCCCAATCTGCTTGTAGCCCCTGGAATGGAGTCATTATGTTTTGGTTCCAGAGCCTCAGAATACCCTGGGTAATAGCTGGAGAAGGGTCTGCATGACTGTCTGAATAAGGAAGTACTCTGTGTGTGTGTGTGTCCGCGTGTTTAAGGGCTTTGGAAAAGAAATAAAGAAATAAACATACACGTCATGAGTACTTAAACTGGACACCTGCTATGGAAATGACGTTGGAGGGGACACAGGGGTCCTCCAGACCCCACCCCTGGGTGCTGCAGGTACTCACAGAGATTGCAAGGAGCTCAGCTGACTGAAGGTATCTGCACCAATTTCCCAGATCCGGTTATGTCGGAGGCCACTAGAGCAGCAAGAGAGACTAGATGAGCCTGCAGGCCCAGACTCTGGCTCTGATCCACGCCCCTCAAGCCCTGGAAGGAAGAGAGGAGAGCCCCCCACTTCTCCTGGCACAGGAAAAAAGGCCCAGCCCGCGGAAGTCACCAGAATTAAAGGGGATCCGGTTGCCTTGGGTAAGTGGGTCAGGAGACAAAGCCACAAAACCATCCCTGTGGCCCAAAAGGGAATCAGCTTCCAGGGTTCCCACCGGGCCTGGCTCCCAGCCCAGCTGAAGTGTCCCCCACTTTCCCTGACAGTCATGGGTCCTGCAGACCCTAGCCTAGCAGCAGACACTGGGTAATCAAGTGACTGCAGGGAATTGAGAAGCAGAGTTTAGTAGACTTATTGTCTGACTAAGAGATAGATCCTGGACTCCAGAAATGTCAGAGACATTGTTACTCAGGCAAACCAGACAAACCCAGATATATATTCCCTGTCATGGCCCCATAAAGCATTGCCCTGCCTAAAATCAGGGGCAGCTACTTAGAACTCAGACTGCAGAGTCTCTGAGCACACTGGAGATGGGCAAATGGGGCTCAGAGAAATTTATAAGTGAGCTTTTCCTTGTGTCGCTGGAGGCTCATGTGTAACCATGCTTATCTTTGTATTCATGAGCACACATGTACAAGTGTATGTTGATGGGTCATGGAACATGGACCTGAACACATGCTCCTGAACCTAGTCTGCTTCCAGTTCCTCCAAAGACTTGTGTATCACACAAAATACCATGGTGGCCCCGGGCCTCCGCCAGTGTAATCGCATCTTCTTGTTATTGACTCAGAAGAAGCTATCCTGAGATTCCTTTGGGCACCTGTTCCTAGTAAAATCATCTACTGTGAGTCCTAGCGCATGTGCCCAGGCCTTGCTGAGCCCCCGGGCCTACATTTAGGTCCAACAAACTGAGAAGAAAGACTTACATTTCCTCCAGCTTCTGACATCTGTGCAGGCTGGGCAGCTCCTCAATCTGATTATGCGACAGCTCCCTGGGGAAGAGACAGAGCCCAGCTCAGGGGGAAGCAGCGGCTTTATGAGGGTAGAAGGCAGGGGGGCGATGGGGGCAGGGAAAGCACTGTGGTCAGGGCTGTGCTCCTCTGCAGGGACACGGCAGAGTACCAGTCTCCTCTGTTAGATTTCTCTTCCCTCCTCCCTGCTAAGCCCCATTTCACACGAAGCCTATGAAGGACCGACTTGGCTTTTGGTTTTTTCATCAGGGCTGCCTTATGAACATATATAATCCTGCAGGACCCTAGGAGCATCCTGGAAAAACAGCTCAAACAGTGAGGGATATGGAGATGAGCAGAGAGGCCAACACAGGCTTAGGGTACCGAGCCAGTCAGTAGGGAATATGGGCACTGCTGAGCAAGATGCACAGTGTCACTCAGGGAAATAGTGTCCCCATGGAAACGATTCTGATGACCACCACTTATGGAGCTAGCAGGGAAAAGAAATGCTGGGAACCCTCATCTGGCCCAACCCTTCCCTTAGGCAGGGGACTTAAGGCCTGGGTCCTCAGCACAGTGCCTGCCCAAAGACACACTCCCTGTTAGTAGACAACCGGAGCCCCCATCTGTAGATGTCAATGTACCCATCTTGAACTGCTTGTGAGATTCCCTAGGGAGCAGTCTCAGACTGAAGTTAGAATCCAGGTGAGAAGAAAAGCTGAGCCAACTTAAGTAGCTTCGGAATACCAGAAGCAATTACATCCCCTGCCTAAACGATGCCGAGCCCATGCTATGTGCTTAAGCACAGACTGTTTTCAGGTCTCACACACTGACTCTCATTTTAAACAGGAGGTTTAAATTCAGGGACATTAAAGAATCGCTCCAAATGAACATAGCTAGTGAGAATGAGAAGCAGAGTTGGTCTCAAACCACTCAGATCTTACTCCAGAGACCAAAGTCCTTCATCTTGAACAAGAGAGGACAGTCTCTCCTAGATTCTTAAGCAGGAGTCTATGTTGATCACTCTCCCAAAAGAGATGTGACCAAGTACAGCAGAAGCAGCAGAGGCTTTCACTGGGACACAGGGACAGGGGGTCAATGCCGGGGCTGTACAATGGTCAAGAGCCACTCACAGGATCCGGAGCCTAGGCAGCTGTTGGCACATTCCCGGCGGGAGCAGTCGGATGCCTGCGCGGGTCAGGGTCCTGCAGGGAGAACAGACAGAGCTTGGCACCAGGCCCGGAGCCCTGCCATTCCCAGCCACCCGTCTGTGACACCGGACCTGATATTGTCATGGGAGGACAGAGCTGACAAGAGAGAGCAGTGGGAAACACAGGGCAGGGGCGGGGCTACAGGAACAGGAAGCAGCAAGCAGGCTCCCTCATCTGAGCGCCAGGGCCTCAATCCATGAGCGCTCCTTGTCCAATGATTCCTACAGATCCAAATCTACCCAAACACCTTCACCCCACCCACACCCCGACTCTCATAATGGCCCCAGCAGCACCAGGTCTTAAGGACGAAATCTTCCCTACTCTTGGGACCTTCCAGGGGAAGGCCAGCGATGGCAAGGCGTGGCTGGGAATCAGCTCCAGTAGGACCGTGGGGACACGCTTTGCTCCCTGTGGAGACACGCTTACGGTGCAGAGGGTTGTGAGGCCACACTGGAGAATGAGCTTGGGTTAGGCCCGGGATAGCCCTAGAAAGACTCCAAGGCCAAGGTCATCCTTGGGAAACAATTCTTACTTCCATGGAACATTTTCCACGTGCCACTGAGCTAGGAAGAAGCCGACAGAGGCCCAGAGGAAAGGGCCGGTCCCAGCCACACCATGAATGAGTTGTATGGGCAGGGAGTCAGCTTCCTGACATTCACATTAAGTGCCTGCTTGTTTTCTTTGATTCATTTAATGTGTAGACAGCCTACTGTGTACTAATCCCAGGGTGCAGAGTATTTTGAGGGCCTATTATATACTCATACGCGAGATGTAAAGTATAGCATGGAGACACTCGTTGAAATCAAGCCTCCCAAAGTCAAAGACTTCAGGATTAGGAGCTCTGAGGCCAGGCCTGATGAATCTAAGCACAACAGAGGAATACCAGCCTCCTCCCCACTCCCTGCTGCCCCTGCGTTGCCTGGAGGCAGCATCTGGAGATGTCTGGAGATGGCCAAGGCCCTGGGGCTGAGCCAGTAGCAGAGGCAGACTAGAGGGAGGGCGATAGGAGGAGCATGGCCTAGACAGCCATCCAGATGAGGGGAGGTGGAGAAGGCCCCTCCCCCGTGGAGGAGCCCCCGGTGGGGGGGAGGGAAGCCACTCACAGGATCTCCAGGCTAGTGGTGCCTTTGAGGTCTGGGAACTCCTGGAGGTCAGTGGCACCATTCAGGGACCTGCAAATAGAGGGAACAGGCTCTGGAGGGGTGGGTCAGGCCTGGCAACATGTGTGCCTCAGATTCACCACTTTGGCCCCATGGGAAGGAAGTTTAGTCATGTTTATAATAATTTGTTTGTTAGTTTGTTTTTGTTTTTTTTAAAGACAGTATCTTTTATGTAGTTCTATCTGGATGTCCTGGAACTCATTACATAGACCAGGTTAGCTCATTTTTCTCTGCCTCTTTTTTTAAAAATTTATTTATTTAATGTATATGAGTACACTGTAGATGTACAGATGGTTGTGAGCCATCATGTGGTTTCTAGGAATTGATCTCAGGACCTCTGCTTGCTCCAGCCCTGCTTGCTTTGGACTAAAGATTTATTTATTATATGTAAGTACACTGTAGCTGTCTTTAGACACATCAGAAGAGGGTGTCAGATCTCATTACAGATGATTGTGAGCCATCATGTGGTTGCTGGGATTTGAACTCGTGACCTTTGTAAGAGTAGTCAGTGCTCTTACCCACTGAGCCATCTCACCAGCCCTTGTCTCTGCTTCTTGAGTGCTGAGATCAAAGGCATACATCACTATACCTAGCTCTCAATCACTGTCTTAAATCAATACAGCCTTGCCTAGTCCAGCTGGGCTGACACTGAGCCCAGCAACTCCAGAATTGAGGCCTTTGGTTTGTAAAAAGACAAAGACAAACCCAGATGAGAGACACATGAAGTGTTCCATGCTGTTATTGTTTTGTTTTGAGATGGGGGTCTCCCATAACCCAGACTGGCTTTGAACTTATACAGCAGAAGTTAGTCTTGAACCCCAATCACCCTGCTTCACCTCTGGAGCACTAAGATCACAAGTATGTGCCACCACTCCTGGCAGGAGTGTCTTCTCTAAAAGGCAAGTGTCAGGAGTGGCGTCACATGCCTTTAATCTTAGCCCTTGGAAAGTGGGAGCTAGTGGATCAGGAGTTAAAGACCAGCCTTGGCCATATGAAACCTTGTCACAAAAGAACAAACACCATGGGAGAGACCCCGAGGAGGCAGAGTAGCATCCAATAAGGATCCCAGTAATAGAAGCAAAGGGTCTGGGTTCATACACTTCAGGTTTCCTCCATAGTATGGACTGAGGTACTTACCTCACAGATTGGGACAGGGAGGAAATGTAATGGGAGCGTAGGAAGGAAATGTGCCTGGAGGAGGTTAGCTGTGTGGAGTAAAGCCACACTGCACTGCAAACAATCCATAGAAGCCTTTTTCTTAAAACAAAAACAAAACAAAACAGTGGGACCTTAGGCTTGGAATTAGATGAGTAGGGAAAGGAAACCAAGGATTTCCTTCAGGCTAAGCGTGAGAAAGACGGCCTAGTGAGGGCCCGGGAAGCTTTGCACAGGGCTCTGGAGAAGCAGCCTGAAGGGCTCGCAGAGTTCACTGCAGGTGTGTATGGTTCAACTACCACGATCCAAGTAAAACCAGAAAGGTCAGAGGTGTGCCTGCAGGCATGAAGAAGGGCTCTCTTCATCCATGACAGATACAGGAAGGAGCAACCAGGCGGTGAAGGTGCAGGGAGGCCACCAAGCTCTGGGAGATCTAGGATAGGTCTGCGAAAGCGGAAGTCTAGGGTCTCAAAAGCCTCTCCTGTGGTGCTTGTCACTGAGAGGTCTGCCTCTAAGAGGCAGAGGGCAGGAGAGAGTAAGCAGGAGGCATAGGGGGGAAGTCCAGACCGCAGAACCCAACGGCAGCCTCTGGTGCGCACTTACAGCGTATGCAGTTTAGACAGGTACTGGAATGCCGACCTTCCCACAAACTGGATTGGGTTGTCATAAAAATGTCTGGAAGAAAAACACCCGAGCCCTAGTTCAGATCCCACTCTTTTCAGGTCCCTACCCTTCTGGGAAGAGATCAACAGCTCTCCCACATTCTTTCTAGGGTATCTATCCACCCCGGGAAACCTCCATCCCCCAAAACACACAGCGCCAGGAGCTGGACAAGTACTCACATTGTCTGCAGGAGAGGGTTGCCTATGAAGGCCTTCTCTGGGATAGCCTTGATGTTGTTGTTGTGGAAACCCCTGGAAGACAGCACCCAGGAGCAGTGAGGGTTTGAAGAGAGGCGTGCAGAGGAAGAGTGTGGTACTTCATGTGGCTTTCTGACAGCTGACTAGACAGGTCCTGAGATCAAAGGGGCTTCAGCCTGGAAAGCTTGGCTTCCAACCCTGCCTGTGTGTTTTCATCTCCGTTCAACAACATACTCAGTCTTTCCGTGTGTGTGTGTGTGTGTGTGTGTGTGTGTGTGTGTGTGTGTGTGAGTGAGCCAGGGACAGTTCCCAGGTTTCAAGCTTCAGAAAGCCTGTGAGAATGACTCCAGAGAGAACAGCTGAGTTCAGGTCGGGAGGAAGGAATCTGCTCCTTGCTCCTTGGTCATCTGTGGCAGGAGCCATGGTCCCCACAGAGGAAGCCAAGGGTGTATGGGAAGGAATAGGAAGGTACAGGAAGTAAAGAACTTCCAGGGGATCCTGGGTAAGTGAGGCTCCTCCTGAAGTGAAGAGACACTGAGGGGATGAAGGACAGAGCCGGTGTTCAGTGGCCATAGATTGCGTCTGTGGGTGGCGAGCAACAAAGTACCCGCTGAGCGTCTGGGCTCTAGAAACTGGGAACAGTGTGTTTGTGTTGCTGTGAAGCTTTCCCAAGAACCAACTTTTTGGGCTGGAAATCACACAGCCCAGTCAGGACAGGCCTCTCAACACTCCCCCGCCTACCGGAGGTCTCTGGCTTTCTGTGTCCTAGCACATGCTCACTTCTCTCCATCTGTTTCCCATCATCCCATTCACCTCCATGCGCTGTCACTCAAGGCTCCTCCTCAGGTATCTCTGGCCAGTGCTGCCCACCAGGGCTTATTGGTTCCTTCTAATCATCATGTTTGTTGGAATATCTCTTTTGTGTTTTGGGCTAGGTTAAGTTCTGAGAGGCTAAAAGATTTATATGATAGAGGCCCTGTCCTCAAGCAGCTTTCTCTCAGTAGATGATGGATGGATGGATGCATGCATGCATGCATGCATGGATGCATGGATAGATGGATGGATGGTTGGTTGGTTGGATGCATGGATAGATGATGGGTGGATGGATGCATAGATGGATGCATGGATGCATGGATGTATGGATGGATAGATGGATGGATAGATGGATGGATGGATGGATGGATGGATGGATGGATGGATGCATGTATGCATGAATAGATGGACAGATGGATGGATGGATGGATAGATGGATAGATAGATGGGTGGATGGATGCATGTATGCATGCATGAATAGATGGACAGATAAATGGATGGATGGATGGATGGATGGATGGATGCATAGATAGACGGATGGATAGATGGTTGGATGTATGGATAGATGGATGGATGGTTGGATGGATGCATGCGTGCATGGACTCATACCAAATGTATACATTTTTCTCCAAAAATAAAACTATGAAGCACCTTGTCTCCTTAGTTGGATTCTAGTATAGCTGTATATTAGATCTCTGAGGTCACTGAGCATACCCCCCATCAAAGTTGATGTCCCTTCTGTGGTCATCCTCTCTGCTTTAACCACTTCCTGTCAGGTCTGTGCTTTGTACTGCTCCACTGACTAAAACAACTGTGCTCTTCTGCCCTCATTGCCACCTGAATCCCATTCATCCTTTGAGACTGGGCCCAGGAGACCTCAGTCCACAGTGAGCGGTCATTCTGAATTCCCATGGCTACTTTAGCCAATATACTATATACCACAGTTTAAGGCTGGAGTTATATGTTGCTTTGTCTTGTTCCTGTTTCAGGGATGCTCCTTTGTGTCATGAATGAGTGTTATTTTGTATTAATACTAAGCACAGCACCTAGTCTAGTGAATATTCAAAGAGATAATAAATGGTCGGGAAATTGAAGTGGCTCAGCAGGTAAAGGGGCTTGCTGTGCAAGCCAGGCATCCTGAGTTCGATGCCTGTAACCTACATAAATATAGAAGGAGAGACAATCTCCATGAAGTTGTCCTCTGACCTCTGCACATGTGCTGTGGGCATGTGCAACACACACACACACACACCATGCACACACAATTGAAACAATCATAATGATAAATTGCTATGGGACTCCAGAGTCAATTTCTCAATCCTTTCAGGGATGGTATTAAAGAGGGACCCTATAACCAGCCCCCAGTTCTTCTAAGTCTTCTTTAGACATAGACAGTCCAAAGCCAGGTCCAGGTTGCAAGAAGTGGTTTCTTGCACATATGCTCCCAGACTTGAAGGGCCCAAAGCCATTTATACTGATCAGACACCCCCCAAGAAGTGTTTAAAGCCAAGCTACCACGAGTTCTAACTATTGCTGCTCTGGGGGATGGGGGGGGTTTCCAGCCACAGATTTTAGGGCCAGTCACAAATTGCCTACAATAGGAGGCAATTTGGTCAATGAGTTAGGCCTCTGCCCCTGGGAGAAGCACCCGAAAACACCAGCAGAAGGTCTTACAATTCCTGCAGCCTGCCCAGGGTCCGGATAGCCACGGGGAACTCCTGCAGCTCATTATAGTTCAGGTCTCTGGAATGAAAAGCAGGGCAGTCATTAGCTCAGAGGCTTAACAGGGCATGTCAGGGTCCCCGAGACATGGAAACTTGGCTGTAGGGTTGGCCTGGGAGATGGGTTTTCCAATCTGTTGGATCCAGCTGCCAAGGTCTGAGAACACATTTTCTGAATGTTTGTACTCCATTTCTACTCCACAAATCCTTGGGCTTGGAGCTTTCCTGGCACCAGAACTGTTTTGAATGGGGATATATTTTAGGAGTGTGCATATCTGGATCTGCCTACCTCGGAATAGTCTCTAAAAAGTTTAGCAAAGTCTATTTTAAGTCTGTGGATTCATAGGATGGGAGATGAGAGGTAAGGAAGTGATCTTTAACACGTAACTAGTCTAGTGATTTCAGGGCGCTCTTCAGATTACAGCTACTTTAGCTATAGCCTCTGCTGGCTTCTTTTTGAGACAAAAAAAATCTCCTGTGTATCTCAGGTGGACTTGGACTTTGACTCCTTCAGCCTCAGACTCCACGGTGTTGGAGCTATGGTTGGGTGTCAACACACCTGGCTGATTTTTTTCCCCTTTGGGTGGTGACATGGGAGTTAATCTTTACTTTCTCTTCCATTTTGCTG
Organism: Apodemus sylvaticus; assembly: GCF_947179515.1. Lineage (NCBI taxonomy): Eukaryota > Metazoa > Chordata > Mammalia > Rodentia > Muridae > Apodemus > Apodemus sylvaticus. The sequence goes on from NC_067483.1 coordinate 41,528,558, forward strand.
CATTTCTGGTTTTCTTTTATACAAGGAACATTTATCACGTGCATACTCGGAAAACAAGGAAATAAACATTTTTAAAGGGTCAGTAAGTCAAGTTGGGCAGAAGGAGGGAATGCAAGCTTTCTAATAAACTAAATGTGTATGACTTTTAACAGTTTTTTATCTTTTCTAATTGAATTTCATATACTCAGGCTCTCTTATGTCCATTATTGTACAGAGAAGTCCATACCTGTGTGTGTGAGGATATTTGTATAATGATACTCATAATAGCATTCTCTTAGGCAGTAGAAGTCAATACTGGCCAGCCTATAAGCAATCACTACTTCATCTTTCCACTTCTTCAGCAGACCTTTTGGTTGTGCCCTCGGGCATCAATGGTAGTGTAAAAGGAGGAGACAAGTCACCGGCTGAGGGCTAATTTTAATTTTCATCAGAAGAAGTAGAACTACTTTTGACAAGTAGACAAGCCCATCAGAGGGGTGATACCTGCAGAAAGAGGTTCTTCAGAGTAACCATGAAGAAAAAGGATTGTTTCCTGCAGCTCCTTGGGTGGCTACGGTCTTTACAATTGCCTCTCTTGCTTTCTGTGAGGAGCCACAGAGGACTTTCAGAAAGTTTTGTTTCATTGTGTCATAGGATTCAGTCTCTCAGGGCTGCAACAGTCTTCATAAGAGACAGTCTTCAGAAGAGACAGCAACTTTCAAAAAATTAACTAGTTCTGACACTTAGTAGCCAATGGATTAGCCTATGTAGAATGTGCCTGATTTGGTAGAGGGTCTTGGTGCCTCTGAAGTTCTGTTTTTGGGGTACCCAGTCCCCAGCTTTGGAAGTATGTGGAGGTGTCAGTTTCAGGGATGGCTCTTGACCCTTTCGGGGAAGACTCTAGTCCGTGTTTTCAGCCTTTTGAGGCCCCACAACTTTAATGGCTGTCCAAGGCCACAGAAGGGGGCTGTGTGGAGGTCTTCTAATTGCAAAGCAACTTGGCAGAGTTTTGTGGATAAATATCATGTTAACACAGAGATAATGACAGGCTCTCCTGCACAGGAGGGTCATTACACTTAATAAGCCACAGGTAGAGCCAGGAACCCAGCCCAGGAGGCCAGAGGAACAGTGACAAGCGTCTGTCAGTCAGTGTGCTAGATAATTGTCCCCCTCTGCACGAATACTAATTACCCATTGCCCTCAGACTGCCCTGTCGACCTTAGGTGATTATACCAGAAAACCCCTCTTCTCTGCCCCATCCTTTAAGTGAGCCAGACACTTTGCTCTCCCATGGATCAGTTTGATCTGCTCACAGAGACGTTCCCACAGGCTGTGGGAGGGCAAGGCTGTGGACAAATGGGGGGGGGGGGGCAAGGTGACTGAAAGCAGAGGTACTAAGACTGGAAACAGGACTGTTCTAACTCTGGGGTCCTTGGGGTTCTACCGAGGGCTGCACAAGTCACCCAGTGCATCAGGTGAGGAGCACAGGAGCAGATGGCAGGGGACAGAGAGAGATACCTTTTAGATCTTTAACTCCATAAATGTTGATCTTCCTGTCTCAGTGTTTCACAGTCAAATGGCCCCCTCTCAACTGGCTTCAGTTTCTTTAGGAGCTTTCCACTGTTGCCCAGGAAGAGTTCTATTTTCCATAAGTAACAAGGATGTTTCTTGACTCAAAACACTTCGATATCCCATTGTCTCTAACAAAACGTATTGCAGATGTCTAGCCTGAGACCCTCTGGTAGCTGTATATTCCCTCTAGCTAGAATATCCTTCCCCCAGATATTTGTATGGCTACATAGTTCACTCAGGCCCCTTCCAGAGATAGCCATCTTCAGAGAAGCTTTCTCTGACCAGCGTATTTGGAACAAGACATCCTGTCGCCCTCTCTGCTTTCATGTTACATTACAATTCGCCTCTTCCTCTTCTGAGTTTCTCCTCTCCTAACGTGGCAGCACATAACTGGTTCATCCTCACAGCTCAGTGTTTGAAAATCAAGGGTGCCCTTTAAACTTGCTTCAGCTCCTTTCAGAATTCTCCATTTTTGCCCATGGGGAATTTTATTTTCATAAGTAATAAAGATATGTCACTCTGAAGATATATGCCTGGCCTTGTCAAGGGCAGTGACCAAGACAAGACAGAAGGAATACTGTGTGACCTGGCTCTAAGTCACAAGGTCTCCCAGGCTCTGCTTTCACAATCTAGGAATCCTCACAGCAGTTTGTAAGGAAGCCCAGACGGGACTCACGAGTGGTGAGCTCTACGGAGAGGGTGAGCTGACAGCCAGTGGAGAGGTTTCCAATAAGTGAGAGAGGCTGTGGGACAGCCCTTAGCCCTCTCTGAGCCTCCAGTGACTACAGCCTCCTCAGTGATCCCAGGGAGCCCGGCCAAGCCAGGAACTCACAAGAAATAATAAAGTGTTACTTTAGGTCACTACGTTTTGGAGTGATTTTTATGACACAAGAGACTTCCCTTTCTTTGCCTTTGTGGAACTTATTGGCACATGACATTTCTTTTCTTCCTACCCAACCAGAAACGAAAGCTTCTTGAAAGTGAGAATTCTGTCTGTTTTGAACTTTAAACACCAAAATAATGCCTGACACAGAGCAGGACCTCAGCAAGTATGTGCCGAATAATCAATTGAAAAGCACTAAACAAGCTTATTAATAATAAAAAGATCAATATATTCATGAGAATTCAGGATATTCTTGAGATTTTTTTTTTTTGGTGGATGTCAAAATGACACAGGATAGTTGGGAGGGACACTGTCAGGGTTGCCCTGAGCCTCGGAGACCATGGGGTGTGTTCTGGGTGGCTTTTCTCCCACGGAGCACTTATATAGCTCATTGGACCCGCGTTCAGGCTGCCAGATTGAGTGGTTCCAGTTCTCCTTGGCAGTTTCTGGTCAGGAACTTTGCCAGGAGTCGACAGACAGTGGGGAAAGGCATGTGGTAAAAGGCATGCGAACTAGACGGCTATTTTTATAGAGAAATGTGGGAGAAGAAAACTCACACAAACGTCCACAAGAACTCTGCAAACTCCACACCAGTGAGGTGACCGCATCTGGGTGTCTACATAGGTTCAGTGACCTGAGACGTCACCAAACTCTAGCTTTGTTTTGTACCATGTAGATGGAGCCTGGCTCTCATGCTCAGGAACTGTGTTCTGGCACCCAGTGAATTCAACTCATTGAAATAGACAGTGTGGCCAAAAGTCACAAAATACACAAAGCATTCTGCTAGGCAGAGTGGGAGATGATGAGGCAGAGAGAAACAGAAGACAAGTAGAGCCCACAAAGCATTAGGACTGTCATACACCTGGAGAGGCCACACCTGGAGAGACCACACTTGGAGAGGCTACACCTGGAGAGGCCACACCTGGAGAGGCCACACCTGGAGAGACCACACTTGGAGAGGCTACACCTGGAGAGGCCACACCTGGAGAGGTCACACCTGGAGAGGCCACACCTGGAGAGGTCACACCTGGTGAGCCTACACCTGGAGAGGTCACACCTGGAGAGCCTACACCTGGAGAGGCCACACCTGGAAGACTTTATGGAGATGGGACATCTGAACTAGGTTTGAAGAACACAACTCAGAGGAGATAAACAATTGGCTTAGCTCTGAGAAGCAAATGGAACTATTTAGAGGGGAGCTTCTCTCCCCTTACGGATTGCCACATACTATCCCTGCCTTTGGCCATAGGTGGACGACCAACACTGGCTAAGCACTCACTGTGGTGCTTTGGCTGAATGATCCCCACCCTCCAACAGTCTAGAGAGATGGATTCTCTTCCTACAGCCATATTTTTTCAGTGGAGGGAAGCGAGAAAACACACCCATGCTCAATCATCAGTACCTAGCAAGTGACTGGCAGAAGTCACTGCCTATTCGCTCAGATCCCTCTCCTCTCTGCTCTACAACTGCGGTGTCTGATGCCAGAGTGCCACGTCCAGCTATTTAATTATAGGTAAATGAGATTTTTATCTTAGTTTTTCTTTTTTTTATCTCAGTTTCCGTAGCTACATTTCAAATGTTCTATAGCAACACATGACTAGCAGCTATTGTGTTAAAAAACACAGATCTAGAACATTCCTACCATTGCAGGGAATTCTATTAGAGGGCCTAACAGAAGGAATATCTAAAAGTATAGCTGGAGTATATTTCCAAGCCTCCCTTACAATAGGTGTGGCTACATGACCATATTTCCCCCCAAGAAGGTAGGCAGAAATGTCTCTGCATTTCTATCTCTGACTTTTATAAAATAGCTGGCTTTCCTCTTCCATGGCCGATCTACCTTTCCCCCTGCAAAACACAGTTTCCTTTTCCAGGGCTGGCAAAACCCAGGCTCCTGAGTGAGCGACGGAGGAAATGCCACATGCCAAGAGGAAATATTCTCTCGGGGCAGTGGTGGCACATGCCTTTGATCCCAGGACATGAGAGGCAGAGGCAGGTGGATTTCTGAGTTTGAGGCCAGCCGGTTCTACAGAGTGAGTTCCAGGACAGCCAGGGCTACACAGAGAAACCCTGTCTCTAAAAACCCCCAAAATAAAACTTTTTTTAAAAAAGAAAGAAATATTCTCCTGGAACTGCTACATAATCCAGAAAAACAAACAAACAAACAAACAGACAAGCACTGCCTTCCACTATCTGTGAGTCACTACACACCTTTGTCTGTTTATCCCAGCAATTTCGCCTATCTTACAGAATTCACACAGCCGGGATTTGAACCCTGGTGGCTAGAATGTGGCGTCTACACTCCTGACTACTACCTGTCTGCCAGAAAGTTCTTTTTAAACCGCAAATCTGACTCTATGACTCTCCTACACTGAAAAGTCTAGAACGGCTTTCAGAAAAAAAAAAAAAAGACAAAACAAAGCCAAATTCCTCAGCAGGCTTCGATACCCTCGATCAAATACGTTGCTTCACCTGCCCTCAGCCCTGTGTGTATTTCACATTTCTTTGGTGTTTGCCTCAACCACTTTCACCTGGAATGCCCTTTCCCTACACCCTCAGCTGCTGAAGTTCTAGTCATCCCTTGAAATTGTGTTCAAATATACCTTTTCCACAGACTCCACCTCATCCTTATACTCAGAGTCATGCGCCCTCTCAGCAGTTCTCTGGCGCTTTCTTCCTCAGCGTGCAGGACAGCCATGGCGGATGACGATGCCTTGGTAATAATAGTAATTACTGTGTAAGGGCTATGTTTCTTGGAGGTTTGCATATGTTAATCCTGCCGATCCCCACCATTCCCTTTGAGGTAAGCACTGTTTGGAGACAGGAAACTGAGCACAGAGACAGGCAGTCATTTGGCAACAGCTCTGCAGCTGGAATAGCTGAGCTTGAAGCCCCGGCAGGCCAAGAGCACCATGAGGTTATCTGCATATATCTTCTCCCACCCCTGGGACAGCAGGAAACTTCATGAGGTCTGGGAACTCCTGGTTACTATTTTGGATCCCTTGCCATCCAGGCACAGGGCTACACATGTGAATATCCATTGTCAAAGATTATCATTTGAGCCTGTTGTACAAGACCACATGGTGGAAAGCCTTCTAGCCGTTGTGACTGGCTGTTTCAGGGCAGCACCCCAGTCTTTGGGGAATCTACTCGACTCTTAGAAACCACAGCTTAGTCTGATCCTTATGATGCCCTACACTTCTGATAGAAAACTCATCCATGGGTCTATGGCTTTTTAGTCTGTTATCTTTAATAGTCCGTGGAACCAGCCAGAAGCCCAAGAAGCGGTCACTGTTCTGTTTGCCTCTCGCAGGGGCCAGAAACAGATGGGGAAGGACTAAGGTTAAAGAGAAACCATACCATCTCCAACTGGAGCTCAGCCTGGAAGCTGCGGCTGTCCGTGCCTAATCCTCCCCTTCGTCTGTCTGCTTAGTTTTCAGCCAAATCCAATCAAACTGATGGCAAGCAGTCGGTCAGAACATTTGAGAAGGCTGCTCAAGCCCCAGGCTGCTTCAGGACTCCCAACTCTAGTTCTTTCCTTTCCTTTCCATCTGGGTGTGCAGAATGCCCAGTTCCTGAGCTCTCTGGGGACCCTTGCTGTGGGTCCGTGGGCACTGCTGGTAGGATTTCACACATCTTTTTTATTGACGAGGAAACCAGGGTTTGGAGAGAAAAGGTAAGGTGGTAGGATTCTCAAAGGTAGATCTTGAACTCAGGCCCTTTTGGCCACTTTCTCAACCACCCAGAGTTGGATCCTGGAAAGACTATGAACAGCAGGGCTCAAGGAAAAGGGGAAAGATGGAATGTGGAAGGGGAAGGTTCTACAGAATTTCCTAAAGGTGCCTATAAACACCTGAAGCCAAATGATTATTATGTAGAAGCCATGTTTGTACATCATCCATGTGAGAGTATAAAGTTCTTGGGCTTCCATTAACCAACAAGGTCACACTGATCAGGCTGCTTGATTTCCTCAGCGTGCTTCATTACCTGAAGCTGAGCATACCCATGGCAGAACATGGCTCTATTCCGCTGGTCCAGAAACCAGCACAGAGGAGCTGATCAAAGGACGCCAACGCCTTGGAGTCCTCCCTACACTTCCTCCACCACACGCTACAACTGTAGGTATAAAAGCTGCTCTGTCTACTTCTCATAGCAATTAAGAAAGATGAATTACATTAATTGGGTTTCCACTTAACATTTTATTATCGAGACTAATATTTATGTTTATTACCAGATCTCAGATAAGGGCACAGGGGAAGAGTAGGTGAGCCTGAATCCTCGGGATGAGACTCAACGCATGACCATTTCAGATGGGCTCTAACCTCTGAGCCACTTTATTTCCCGAGGCCCGGAATTAAGGCAAGCAAGGGCCGTGAATGCATGTCTTAACTGCTCTTCCTACACTGTGGATGGAGCACCTGTCTTTAATCTTGCTGCACGTGCATGGCGCAGAAGACTGCAGAGCCAGGAACCAACACTTTATGACTAATAGCATTGTTTTGCCTTCTAAACAGCCTACATAAAAGGCCACCCATTAATAACTGCAGCAATTAGTAAAATTGTCATCAGTTTCTATTGAGAGGCACAGACACGCCCTCCTTCCACCTACACGCTCTTCCTTGCCAGCGTACATTTGGAAGAGCAGGCTGATTCTAACAACAGAAGCTGGTCTCTCCTACGGAGATTTCTTGTTTTTCTGAGCTAATGAAACACCTGGGATCGCAGAAGCCTAAGCTTGGAACGGAGATGAAAGGTAACATTCTAACCAGCCCCACAGCGGGAATCAGCTCCAAGATTCTGGCCAGATGGGGATCCAGTTTTTGCTTAGATTGTCCCCAGTGGTAAGATACACTCCAAGTTTGCTAACTGCCCAGTGCAGCCACTGTGGGGCTGCTCTACACACTGACTAAAGCTTCCTTGCCCGAAGCCAAAACCCTACCTCCCCATCTCCCTTGGCTCTTCTGGATGGAGGGCCACACTGTCCCATGCGTATCTAACAAAGAACATCACACCACACCCAAGGCTTCTTTCTGCCTGGTTCTTTGAATCACCTTTTGTAGACGCCTCGAATCTCTCACCTAGGAAAGCCCCTGTTGCTCTGAAGATGCGACACCCAGAACAGGATCTAACTTTCTGGTTTTGATCAGATCCCTGAGATGACCTTTGATCCCAGGTTCCTGTCAATGTAGACCACCTGGAGGCTGTAAATATGCCTGACCTCAACGGAGCGTGGAGCTTGAAGGACCATTGCAATGAGCAAGGCCCACACCCAGCGCTTAGCGGTAGGTTAGAGCCTGGGACATCTGTGGTAGGGACTACCGGGCTATAAAGTCTGACTAGGGGACACTTAAGTCTGATGTTCAGCGAAGAGGTCTGGGCTGGAGTTCTCAGTGGATGCACAGTGTTTAAAGCTAGACCAGACTCTGTGAGGTATCACCACAGAATGAGCCCCTGGGTGTGATATTGTTAAGGACTTGGAATCTTGAAGAATGAGATGTGAGCAATACACTAGCGATCAACTTAAAGAAGCTCAAAACATCTGGGGTAAAAACCTTTACTGTCAACAATGCCTACCTGTTCTACGGAGCCTGCAACGAGTTCTGGCACTTAAGAGATGCTTGGTATTTGTGGGATGATTGAGTACACAGCAACAAAAGCCAAGGGAGTGGGGATAATTGATTCTTTCCAGCTCTTCCTTCCTACAGATATGCAAAGGCCGGTCTCCAGCTTCTCCGGTTCCTCTCCCTGGCATCTGTTAAGGATCCACGGTAGAGCCCTCCTCCCCTAACCTCTGGTCCTTCTCCCTTCCAGACCAGCTGGCTGGGGTTCCTGGGGGAGTGAGGGGTTGAGTGGAAGTTTTTGCTCTATTGCCAACAGAGAGGAAGGGGCGGAGGTGACAGGAGGCGACCTTGGCTACCCCCGACGCCAGGGCGATGGGAAAGGGAATGTTGTGCTGGGAAGAACTATTAATAACTTGTCATGGTCACAGAACGCAAGACAAACTCATTGGGCAGCTCAATTTTCTGCCTGTTAAAAGTCATTAGTGGTTCTGTGGGGAAAGCCAGAAAAAAAAGTTTTATATGGAACAATAAATTCCTCTATAAGCCACAGAAGCCCACAAATTTGCAGCTAATAAACCCACAAGTGTAAGATGATTAAGAATGTGGGGGAAGGAGTTCCTTGATACCCTGCCTCAAGAGGCATTGTGGTCTGAGGAGCTGTCATGAGGCCAAAGGCAGAGACGCCCGAGTTCTGATTCTGCCTCTTAACCAGCTAAGCGGCCTTAGATAGATCGTCAGCTCTCTGCCTTGGTTGTCCATTTGTAACAAGAGGATGCACAGTTCCCACCTGTCTTCCTCAACAAGTAGCAGGGGAGGGGGGGGGGGGACAAGAAATGAGATGAGAGGGTGCCTGGAGAGATGGCTCAGCAGTTAAGAGCACTGACTGTTCTCCCGAGGATCCTGAGTTCAAATCCCAGCAACCACATGGTGGCTCACAAACCATCCATGATAAGATCTGCCACCCTCTTCTGGGGTGTCTGAAGACAGCTACAGTGTACTTACATAGAATAAATAAATCTTAAAAAAAAGAAGAAGAAATGAGATGAGAGGTGAACTAACTATTAAAGAGAAGAAATTGTAATTTTCCTAAAGATAAGAAGTTAAGATTAAAACACGAATAGACTGCGCAGGGTGCGGTCCCAGCATTCTAGGACACTGAGACAAGAGGACCGTTGTGAGTCTGAGATCAGCTTAGACTACATAGATGGACCCTGTCTTAAGATAGAAAGAGCAGATACTAGTGAAGTGAGCTGACAGCCTTTGAGATACAAAACCAGAAAAGAGCAAGCTGTGCAGCGGGGGTGGGGGGGGGGGTGGGGGGGGTGGGGGGGGGGGAAGGCGACTGCCACCAAGCCTAAGGAATGGAGTGTGCTTCTCAGGGACCACATGGTAGGAAGAGAAAATCGACTTACTCCTGCATGCTGTCCTCCAGCCTGAACATGCACATTTGTACACGTACACACACACACACACACACACGAAATTTAATAAAACTGAAAGAAAGGGGGGGAAGAAAGAAGGAGAGGAGGAGGAACAGAATGAGAACAAGAGGATGTGGTAACACAGGCTGGTGACTGCCAGCCTGTGCAACATAGCAAGATCCTGTCTAAAGAAACTCAGGGAGAGAGAGCGGGAGAAAGAAAGAGGCAAGAAAGAGAAAGATCAGAAAACTTCATGTAGACCTCTGCCCTCTGTCACATCTTTGCCAGTAGGGAGCCATATTGTCTGTCTATATTTCCCAAAAGACATGCCCAACTCATCCTAACTGTTGGTGCCTATGAAAGTGACCTTGGGCACAGCACCTTTGCTGAAAGAATCTAGTGAAAGATCTCCAGGATGTCAGCCTGAGCTATCAGGCCAGGTCCTAAATCCAATAATAAGAATTTTTTAAAGAGTCATTTATTTATGTGTACGATTGCTGTCTTCAGACACACCAGAAGAGGGCATAAAATCCCATTGCAGATGGCTGTGAGCCACCATGTGGTTGCTGGGAATTGAACTCAGGACCTCTGGAAGAGCAGTCAGTGCTCTGAACCACTGAGCCATTTCTCCAGCCAATGATAATAATTTTTATAAGAGAAGGCACAAATGAAGTTGTGTGAGGATGGAGGCAGTGTCTGGAGGGTACATCTCTAAACCAAGGGATGCCAAGGAATGCCAGCAACCATCAGATATAAAGAGAGAGTGGGTGTGGAGAAGGGAATAGAGACAGCCTCAAACCCTACAGAAGTAACCAGTCCCGCCAACCCCTTGATTTTGAACTTCTGACCTCTAGAACCATGGAAGAATAAATGGCTGTTTTCTTAAGCCACCAAGTTTGTGGTAGTTTGTCATGGCAGCCACAGGAAACTAATCCAGCAGTCCTCTCCCGAGTGAGTGCCCGAGAGTTCTGATTCATCGTGGAGTGATGAGTCGCAGAAGGGAGCACTGCAGAATGGCACCTTGGGGCAGCACCCTCCCTGCCATCTTCCAGCCAAACCAAGAGCTAAGTCCGAAAGGCAAGGCCAACATAGGCTAAGCACCTATGGTGCTGCAAAGTACTGCACAGAGTCACCACATTCATGTGGCTAGAAAATGTACACCACAGGAGTACATTTTTAGCCACAGCTACTGTTGAAGTAAGAACGTCCTTTGGAAGCATCTCAGGGATGTCAACTGATGTGGAACGCACAACGCAAGACCTTTGCAATGTCCCGTGAATCGTAAACCATTGGCCTCCTTTCCGACTTGTGATGGCTGAAGCTTTTGAAAGGTCAAGTGACTTGAACATGCCACATGCTGGTGGCCGTGTGAGGATTTGAATCCAAGTCTGCTGACTCAAGTCTAATCCTTGAACTTCTCTGGAATGTCCCGAGCCCTGGAAGAGTCGTGGTGGAAATCCACCTGATGTTCTGTTCCAGATGAAAGCCTGATGGTCAGTCCAGCACTGGGGAGTGGCCAGACATTTTCAGGGCCAATCCCAAGAGAATTGAGAGTGAAACATTTGTGGTTTCAATGACAAAGAGACAGGAGTACATCTTCTAGCCACAGCTACTGTTGAAGTAAGAATGCCCTTTGGAAGCATCGCAGAGATGTCAGTTGACGAGGAATGCGCAATTCTGGACTTTAAGGTGAGATTCTATAGTCTCACCCTGTCCATTGTACTTCACAGCCCCATGTTGAGGGCTGGTCTGATGAGGGAGAGAAGGAGCTGAGCCAGAAGGCTTCTGTTCTCACTCAGGCCCAGGCCCTCTTCCAACAGGGACTGTCCAGCCAGCTTGGGCCAGATTTAACAAGGTCATAACAAGGCCCAGAGATCATTGCCTGGGCTTGAGGAAGGGAGGTATTGTTTTTCAGAGGTTTCAGAACCCACCCTTACCCTGAGTTCTGTGAAGATGTAGGCATCAAGTTCTCAGACATGGGCCCTCGAGGATGGAATCAGGGTTCCCAAACCATGCCTGTTTTGGTTAAGTATATAGTTGGGGATTTGAACACTGAGTTTTCAGTCTGGCATAGCTGCCTGTGTTTCCCAAACTTGAAATTCCAGTGACTGACCGAGGAACGTCGGCACCTGGTTTCATGGAGAATTTTCCTGGAACATTTTTTTTCCAATCTAGATTTCTTTTATATCAACCTATATACCTAGAGAGTCCTGGAACCAGCTTGAGGGTCTAACATGGAAAGAGGACACGCTACATTAAAGACGGATGGTCCGGCCACCTCTGCTTTGGAGTTTCCCTAAAGTGGTGGTCATCCTCGCTGTGGGAGTTCAAAGACTTGTGGATGCAGGACCGAGCAAGTCTGATCTGCCTAAAGCTGAGGCTTCTTGGCAATGGTTGGAATGGTGACGACCACACTGTGGGAAACATCCCCTCTGGAAATGCTGGACTCCTCAGAGTGCAGCCAGGTTTGTTCTTAAGAGCCATGTAATCCTACCCATCAGCAGAGGCCATAGCAAAGCCCCACCTTAGACTCTGCCCAAAAGCTTCTTTAGAATAAAGGTTGTGTGGTACATGACTTTCATAACCCCTTTCTGTTTTGTTTGAGACAGAGTCTCATGTAGCACAGGCTAGCCTTAAACTCCTGAGCTTCCTGCCTCTACCTTCTGGGTTCTGAGATTACAAGCGTGTGCCACCACATCCAGCTAGGGTAGCCTCTTGCTCCCAGCAGTGAGAACAGTGGTCTACTGGCAGCCTGGTTCTCATCACCGAGAACCTAAGAGAAGCTTCATTATACAGGTACATTTTTTGGGGGGGGGGGAGGGGGATACCTCTGCCGTGATGGTATGAGGGCAGTCAATGCAGAAAGAGGGCGGCAGGGGATGTGAGCTATGTTGTGTGTGTGCTGCACGTGCCTCGTTTGGGAGCCTGTGTGGCCACGCAGGTACGCGCCCGCACCTGGCCCCTCCCCCCAGGTGGCAAAGCTGGGGGCTGCTCTCCCTCTGAAGAGAAGGCTGCAGAGGAGCCAAACCACAGTTTGAGCCAAACCACAGCCTGGGCTGTGGGGGTTTGATCTTCCCTCTGCTGTCAGACATGAGAGAGGCCTGAGTGGCAGAGATTTACAGGGCCCGGGGGAGAAGTACCCTTCCAGCGAGAAGTACACATGAAAGCTCCCGGGTAATAGCCAAGGCTGCCGAGTACGCCAATTATGCAACAATTAAAAGACTTGCCTATCATTTCTTCCCCCTTTCATTCTCCCGGCCGCCCCTCCTCCTCCTCCACATCTGCCTTCCCCTGCAGGCTCCCCAAGAAAACGCTCTGGGGAACAGAAGAGAAAGAACACACTCCCCCCCCCCCTCCTTTTAATTGGAGATCAAAAGTTGGAAGAAGGGCTTGCTCTTCGAGGGTGGGGAGGAAATGGGGCGTCTCGGAGATGAAGCCTCACACAGAGGGCTGAAGAAGAAAACAGGGGAGCAGGGGAGGGTCCTAGATATCTGCCGGACTCTGTAATGACTTTATACGGCCCTGTGACATTATGTGATAGGTTAGAAAATTAAAGACTCTCTGGTATGCAAATGGCTGAGCTCAGACAGCTGGGAGAACCGGCAGTAAGGGCTCCGGGCTTCTTGTTGCCAAGGGAATAACCACTGGGCTTTCCTGCCTCCACACTGTAAAGGTTGGAGGGCTTTTCCTTGTTTCTTGGTCTTGGCTTTTCCATCTGCAAGGTGGGCATAGCCTGGGGGCCTTGTGTGTGGAGGCCAAGACAGATGAAGGAGCCAATGGGTGCTTAGCAGCGGCAGGACTGCTCTATACTTCAGCCAGCAGCAGCTGAGCCAAATGCCCCGCACAGCAAGACAGTGGCTAATTGAGAAAGAGTTAGGCAGTGTGCCCCAAAAGTGAAGAAACAGCTACTTGTTGGCTTTTTTGAGGTGCCAACCCACACTCTGTGGTATCTGTGCCCCAATCCTCACCTGACTTCCCGGCAAAGCTAAGCAGCCCCACATTCCAGGGTGGATGGCTGTGCTCTCTCCTGCCCTGCTGTTCGCAATCCCAGCACCACCCGGGAGCTGGGCTTCTCTAGGGAGACTCCAGCACACAGTAGGTTCACTCAGTTCCCATTGGGCCAGGTGATAGGATAACCATGCACCCTCCTAAGGACTCCTATTGTCTCATTAACACTCTGATCTGCTCTGGGCACAGTTGGGAGGTCACCCTGGGAGAGCTATGCAGCCTTCCTGGAAGAGAGCTTTCTCTTATGAAGATTTAGAGGACTAGACTGGCCTGTTCTAACTGTCTAGTCGTCAAGTCACAGCTATGGAGGAGGAACAGATAGTCTAAGCCTTGCTCAGTTGTAGGAACAGATGGGAATGTTCCTGGATCCAGGCTGGGGCGTGCTGCCCTGACACTGTGTTCCATTGTATACAGTTGGTCAAAGGGTCTGGATTCCAGGACAGCTGAGCCCAGCTCTGCCGTTTCTCCTGCTATGTACCAAGCACAAGAGAGCAGCCATGTTCCTAGGAATCTCACCCACAGGAAATAAGAGCGACTGACCAGGTATGAGTCTCTGTCTGCTCCCCATACAACCACAGATTCTGCAGCCAAGGCCTCCTGGGGTAGACTTTACAGAAGTGGTTTTTCCCAACATGTTGTTCCCCCATCACAGCCTGTATTCCAGAATTTTAGCCTCTGTTGCTTTGGGTTCCTAAGACTCCATCACCTCAGGAGCAGTGTGGGAGAAGGGGCTAGAAAATAGGGGCTTGTTTATGACTGGAGACGAAGATTCAAGAGGAGCTATGATCAACTCCTGATCTCCTGAGCCTTTCCCCACCCTCGCCGGCTTACACTTGTGGTGACCTGGGGCCCTTCTCTCCCAGAGCTCCCAACCCCATGTCCAGCACCAGGTGGCTGTGGCAACCAGTTCCCTCAGGGGAGCTGAAGACCCCAGTCACTCTTGCGGAGCCTGGCTGATTGTTTGCGCAGTGGGGCCTACTCGGCCCACTCCGCAGGGGCTGGCAGGCTTCCAGAGGAAGTGATGGGAGGACTTGGGTGCATTCTGACCTGAACTGAATTCCTGGATGATGATGTGTGAATAATATGGCTTTTTAAGAGTCAACAGCCCGGGTGCTTTTTATAGGCAGGCTGTGGTGCTGAGTGGGCCATTTCCCCATTAATCATTTAGCTAGTTAGATCAGCTGGCCAACAGTCCTGACATTATTCTGGGGTATTGCTCTCCCTTCTATCAGCAGCCACTCTTAAGCAGACATCAAAACTGCCATCAGGTCAGCTCCAGCCCACCCCCAAATCTTCCCATCTCCAGCCTCCATGGCCCAGTTCCTCCACCTTGTTAACTGTTTCATTGAATGCATTATTTGATGTCTCTGCTGGCATTGACCCTGCTGTCCTGCTTCATGGACCCTACTCTGAACTACCTTGGACCCACCTGAAGGGAGAAGAAATTTTCTTGCTGGGTGACATCTCAGAAAACAGTCTCAGAATGGACACATGGGTGGCAAGGGCCGGATCATACCCTGCAGGCCCTTCCCAAGCCCACACCCCGACTCTAGTCACAGGTGTTAAACTAAGACTTAAACAGGCTATCCTACTCACAGTGTCTCCAGATTGTGCAGCCCCTCGAAGCTGTGGGTCCCCACATGCTGGATGCGGTTGTTGTGTAGATGTCTGCGTGGGAAGGAGAGAGACACGTCAGAATGTGTGGCACAACCTCGGGGCCAGAGCAGACTGTGTACACAGCAGCAACATGGAGGCAAAGGACCCACAGAACAACCCCAGTGGTCCAACCTCTTTTCCCCCGGGACAAGCAGATCGGCCAAGACCCATTTCGGAAGCCACAATTGCCAAGACAGGATTGACCACAGGCTGTGTACCTTATTGCCTTCCTAGTGAAAGCGCTGGGAAGAGGAAGGCGTAGCCAAGGCTCCAGCAAGCTCTGACTAAGCTGGGAGAGAGACCTGATGTCATAGGGGCTCACATCTGAGGCCTCTTCTCTGGCCCTGCTCCTAGGACTCAGCCAGCCTGACTCAGTGGCCAGACGTTCCTAGAGGAGCCAACAGCCAACCACGGCAGACAACATATAATTAAAGGCTAAGCTTTGTTACGACTGGAGAGAGCTGTGGTCTCGCTGAGAGAGCTGAGAGGCTGGTGAGGCTGAGGCAGCAAGCAAGGCCTCTTAGAGGAGAGGTGGCAATCCTCAGCAGGGCCTTGACAGGCAATGCACTTGAGTGGAGGGGAGGGGTTCCAGGCACTGATGGGTGTCGGGAAGGTGCCTGGGCCACCTGGCTGTACAGAGGGAAGTTTGGGAGAGATTCCCAAGGAAAACAGTTCACTGAAAGTAAAACAAAATTGCCTTCTGCCTGCTCATAATTGAGCGAAAATAACCAAACCAAACTCCTCTCCACCTGAAGTCTCTCACAAGGAGCAAAGGTCAGGCAAGTCACCCAGCCTTGTGTAGATACACTGTAGACCTTGTGGCCAACCAAACAGTTTGGGGGGGGGGTCTTTAAAAGTCCTTGTATCTGAGAATGATCTGCTGAGAAAACAAACTCTGAGATTTGATTCCCCACCGCACCCCCCCCCAAAAAAAATCCCACCCGAACTTGTGAGGACCAACCATGTAAATACTGTTTCTTCCATACTCTGTTGTCCAAACGGGAACAGGCAAAAGAGAAGGTAAACCAAAAGTTTCTTTAGGCTAATCATGGAGGAGGGGCCAGAGGTGTGTGAAACCCAGGGGCATCCATGGTGGAGGGACTGAACTCCACATTTAATACGACGACAACTACTACAACGACTATGTGGTGGAGGATCAGCCCCCCGGCGGCTCTCCAAGACTGGCCACCACCTCAGCACATGCCGCCTCTCCCACCCACCTCACCAGGGGACAGAATGGGACAGAAGCGACTTGTGTGGACTTAACCCACACACGACAGTTTGGAGAGGACAACCGGCAGAGCCTAGAGATGATGTGTTGGACCAGAGCTGCCCAAGAGTCCTTCTCCCACCCAACGAAGAAACCACAGGTCAACAAAGGGAGAAGAGGATTGCAAGGAACAGCTAAGTTCCAAGCCTTGAAGAAAATGCAGTTAATGCTGGCTGTGGTAGAGAAAACCTGTCATCCCAGCACTTTGGAAGTACAGGCAGGAGGATCAGGAGTTCAGTTACTCTTGGCTACATAGTGAGTTGGAGGCTAGCCTGAGCTACATGAGACCCTGCCTCAAAAAAAAAAAATTACAGTTAGTGAATGAGGAATAGATAGAAACTGATCACAGTTACCTTTTGCTACAAAACAACCTAAACGACATTTCAAAGAGAAAAATTAAATGAAAAAATTACATTGTAGGTTAAAGTAGTAAAACTGGGGCCCCAAACTTCATCTGTAAGTCCAGTTTCAGGGGATCTGACGCCCTCTTCTGGCATCTGTGAGCACTGCATGCACTCAGGGCATATACATACATACATACATACATACATACATATGGGCACGCACACATATAAATTAAATAATAAAGAAAAAGATAAAGCTGGACACTATTAAGTTGGGCAGGGCAGAGAGAAACAAAAGTTAAGACAGTTAAAACCCCAATCAATGCGGGATATGTTAGTTTCTCAAGGAAAGGACTCCCCTGAGCCTGAGGATAACAATAATACAAAAAATTCTCCAGAAGAAAGAACAGAATCTCCCATCAAAGGCATCCATTGTTCCAGGGAAATTAGATGCAGAACTTTCTACGCTGTGGCATATTTGAGTTATGCTGTGAAAGTTCAAGAATTTACAAACATCTTTAGGCAGAGAAGGGAAATCACTTATGAGGGGTAAAAAGCAGGCTGTCTGGCAAAGACGCTGCTGAGCTCTGAGGGCTCGAGGGCCGCGAGTCATGTGACACTCTCCTCTCTACCTGCTCCACCAGGTTGCAGTAAGGAGGGCAGGCCCCACCCCCAACTCAAGGATCTTCTGGTCCTGAAGGAAAACAACCCTTGCCATCTGAGCGAGGCTTTTTAACTTTTACCATTTCCTCTCCACCTCCATCTCAACTCTCACCACGTGTGTCCTACCTGCCTCAGGTTCCCAGACTCCCCTCTCCTTCCCTTTCAGCTCTGGTCCAGACCGTCTTAGCTTCTGACCTCTAGCTCTGTGACTCCCGCTCTCTCCACTTAACTATTCGTTTGGCTCTGGAGTCCCGGCACCTTCTACAGTACAGTCAGGGACCTAGGCTGGGGCTTACAAGATTATCTACTGGACATTACTAAGGAATAGCTGAACAGGGCTCTTGTTCATGCCACCAGTGTGGGAAGGGGTCCCACACACGTCAGAGTGGCACCCGGGCACGGGCTATGGTGGAGGGAACCGAATCACGTCCAATACACTTGTCTGAACATTTCCTGACAGGCCCCCATCCACACATGCATTTTTCTGTTTTGTTTGAGGTATGGTTTCATATAACTCATACTGGTCTCTACCTTGCCATCCTCCTGCCTCAGCCTTCCAGGTTGTAGAGTTACTGGTGTGCCCAGGCACACACCACATAGCCTACCCCTTTGTTGTTTAACTAACTTTGTTCTTGCTTCCTATTGTGGTTATCCTTCTTTATCTGCCTCCTGGACTTCCCTACAGTACATCTCAAAGTCCTGGGCCAGCACCCTCCCACCACCGTCGTCGTCTTCTTCTTCCTCCTCCTCCTCCTCCTCCTCCTCCTCTTCTTCTTCTTCTTCTTCTTTTCTTCTTCTTCTTCCTCTTCTTCTTCCTCTTCTTTTCTTCTTCTTTTCTTCTTCTTTTCTTCTTTCTTCTTCTTCTTCTTCTTCTTCTTCTTCTTCTTCTTCTTCTTCTTCTTCTTCTTCTTCTTCTTCTTTTCTTCTTTCTTCTTTCTTCTTCTTCACCTTCACTATCACCTCCTGCTGGAGAGCCTCTTTCTCACACTAATGGGAGACAGAGAAGGAAGCTTCACCTGTGCCAAGCGACCTGGTATGTTTCAGCTTTGCTCCCTGCACGGCTTTTCTCCCTTAACTGTCCCTCCTCATACCCAGTGGGACCTCATACCTTTTATATCTATATTGGGCCTGAATCTCACACCAGCTTCCTAACTTCCAGCCAAGCCTGGAAGGTCCATCACACCTTTCCTGCTTGGTTCTCCACCCCGGGGAAAACCTCAGAGATAGATCAATTCTCCCCTCAAACTGCCCCTCGCAGTAGCACACTCCCACTCATCCTTTCTACTGCCTCAGAGACCAAACCATGGTACATGAGTGCCTCAGAACTCATCTTCCTGTCTCTGGTCTCTCTGTGTTCCCATCCATCCCTCACTCTAACCATCCTAAAATATCTCCTTTTAATGTTTGCTTGAAAACCTGCATGTTTCCCTCCACAACTGACAAATAAGGCCAGAGTCTTTGCTCTGGCATGGTTTGTCCCCAAAGTCACCTCCTCAGCCTTTCTCGCATAGTCTGCACAAGGACTCTCTGCTACAGCTGGATGGCCCCAATCACCAACAGCCAAACGTACTTTCTCCCCCACCATGTCTTTAATGCTCTATCCCCCTTTCCTGTCCAATCCCACTGTCTCTCCATGTCCAGCCACAGTCTTGCTTCCCCTGGGAAGCTGTCTTCTTGCCCACCACAGCTGTGTGGCCTCTCCGCAGCTCCTGTGCTACACACAAGTCTGCCTTCACCACTTAGCTATAGCTACATAGTCATAACTGCCTTGGTTGTCTTTCCTTAGAGGAAAGTAGACTGTAAGTCCTCCGGGCCAGCCCTTCTGCCGAATCCTTCTGTGACCTTCAGCACACGCAGAGGCTCTGTAAATGCATACTGCTGCCCATGTAGCCGAGACCCATCCTAGGGTTCTCATTTCCCAGTCATCTTGTCTGTCACAGAGACTTGACCCTATTCCCATGTGAGGTCACATCATCAAAGCTAAAACCAATCACACCGACTCCCAGAACAACGGAGGATACAGCCATTCTAATAGAAGAATGGATTCCACTGTTGGCTCTCTAAGTTCCCAAGACAGAACATTAGACAATTAAATCACTCCCTACGTCTTCATCTCTCACATGGAACTTAGCATCATCCATTCATGCCTGGAAAACCACACCAGATTCCCAAGAACAAAGGAGGCAACGGTGCCATTTAGCAGAGCCACTAACACACATGTTCCTGCAGCAATTAGTATGTAACCCAGAGCAATTACACATGACCTCCAAGCCCTTAGTAATTAGACTATGAACTTACCAATCATTCATAGCAATTAGCTAGAAGCTAATTTGCACTGTAAAGTTCCCACTAGGAAGACAGAGTTAACCCCAGCCCCTATCCCTGCCAGGGATGCTATCTCACAGGTAATTACCCTGCTGGGGCTTTGACATCTAATTACATGTGATGGCCTTTTCTGCTTCTTCAGGCCTGCAAAACTAGACGGATTTATTCTATCCCTATGCCAAAGCATATAACTGCATCTTTTGATTGTCAATTGTGGTGGGAATTACTTAAGAAATACTTGATTTATATTTCAATTAGCATGGAGTGGTTATTTTACTTATATAGTAAGAAAATAAAAGAAATAATATTTCTGATAAAGATTATAATGATTAGTCCCTTAAGTGACTCTCAGAATACTTCTATGAGCTTAATGTCATCTGGCTTTGAGATCATCCTATAGAGTCAACAAGGGATGGTCATCTTCATTGTCTACAGAGCAGAAACTGAAACAAGGTTTGAACATGCAAAGAAGAGCAAAGCTCTGGACCCAACTGGAGAAAGTACGGAGCCCTCCCATCCCTGCAGGGGGTGGGGACTGAGACAGAACTCACAGCACCACAAGACTGGTGAGGTTCTGGAAGGCATAGTCAGGGACGTGGCGGATGCGGTTGAGAGCCAAGGTCGTGGCCTGTAGAGCAGGAAGGTTGTTGAGAGCTCTGACAGGGATCTCGGTGAGTGCATTGTCATCCAGCCAGAGGTGGCGGAGGGAGGACAGCCCCTCAAAGCTTCTCTCAGGGACCAGGGAGATGAGGTTAGCATCTAGGCGCCTGGTGGAAGGAAAAGATGGAGAGGGATCAGTCCAACGCAGGTAGAGATCAAGCTTTAGGGTCAGCCTGGGCTTGGAATGACCCAACAGGCACTCTATGGTACTACTTACCATAGATCCCACCTCTTCAAAATTCCAACCCACAATTCTTGACCCTTTATAGCATTTCCATTTATGGCCCTAAATGCTCCTCTCAGATCCAACATAGAAGCTATAGCCCATTTGTGATAACCAGCATTTCCCTCTGTATCCTTAGCTTCCCTGTCCTGAGTGTAACCTATTCCCCAATCCTGTCCACCCCAAGGAGATTAATGGACTTGTCTTTTACAGTGACAGAAGAAATTATCCCCCTTCTAGACACAACTAAAGAAAATGTCTTCTCAAAGATGTAAGCCATTCTGTCACCCACCCCTGGCTCCACCTGTTCCTTAACCTCTCAAAGACCTTCAAGTTCTATATGGCTCCTGTCAAAGCCCTGGGACTCCTAGATACATTAATGACCCATTGAAGGTCCAAGCATGCAACCCCTTTGTAGTGGGTTGAATAAGAATGCCCCCCCCACCATAGGCTCATAAATCTGAATGGGAGTGGTACCATTTGAAAGGATTAGAAGGATTGAGAGATGTGGCCTTGTTGGAGGACGAGTGTGACTGGGATGGGCTTTGAGGTTTCAAAAGCCCATACCCCCCTCTCTGTGTCTTTCTCTTTCTCTGTCTTTCTCTCTCTGTCTTTCTCTCTGTGTCTTTCTCTGTCTATCTCTCTGTCTCTCTGTCTCTCTGTCTCTCTCTTTCTCTCTCTCTCTGCTAGTAGATCAGGATGTCAGGAGAACAGTAGCTGTCAGCGGGTGGTGGTGGCGCATGCCTGTAATCCCAGCACTCTGGGAGGCAGAGGCAGGCAGATTTCTGAGTTCGAGGCCAGCCTGGTCTACAGAATGAGTTCCAGGACAGCCAGGGCTATACAGAGAAACCCTGTCTCAAAGAAACCAAATCAAAAAGAAAAAAACAAAAAACAAAAAACAAAACAAAACAAAACAAAACAAAACAAAAAAAAAAAGAGCAGTAGCTGTCAGCTACTGTTCCAGCACTTCTAGCTGGGGAGTTTCTCCCAGGAATGCATGAGACCGCCAGGGAGGTACTGCTAAAGTAACTTAAGCAAGACACAGAAGCATTGCTGACCTGTTTCAAGCAGGCTTGTGCTCCCTACCATGACAATGATGGGCGAAACCTCTGAAACTGTAAGCAAGCCCCCAGTTACATGCTTTCTCATAATAGTTATATTGATCATGGAATTTCCTCACAGCAACAAATCACTGACTGAGACACCCTTTATTTGCTGCTTCTCAGAACAGGCGAATGAAAGATGGGTGACTATGTGCACAGAAATTCTAGAGCACAAAACACTTGATACGATCCCTAGAGGACTTATTAGCTCTGCAGATAGACTAAGATACCTTATCTTTTCACGGGCCTGCCCAAGCCATGAGATGCTACTGTTCCTGACTCTTAGCCTGGGGCTTAGACTGAAACAATCTTGTCTTGTACAGGGAGCAAAGACAAACTGATCTGTGAAAAGCTCTTGGATTTATGCTTAGACTTTGCTGTCTTGAAGGGGTCTTAGCTCTGAGCCATGGTTCCCACACACAGACTTCTGGTATCCATTATAGAAACCTCAGGTCGTGTTCACAAAGTTTGAAATCCACAATCCTGGATCCAAAGGGAGAATTGCTTGGCCAGAAGAGTAGAAAGAAGTGATTTTCCTTTATCCCAACAGCACAAGCCTGTTTGGAAAAGGTCAGTAATGCTTCTATGTCTTGCCCAAGTTACGTTAGCAGTACCATCCATGAGGGTCTCATGCAACCCTGGGAGAAACTCCCCAGACAGGCCTCAAGGGGACTCCGAGGGACAGGCTGACACACAGCCTTTGGTTATAAGGACAAAATTATTAGGACATACTCTGAAGGCTGCAATTAGGAAAGGCCTCCCTCCACATCAGCATAGATGGTGGGAGGTACTTGAACATCTGTGTTTATCGCTGCTATTTATGATAGCCAAGATAAGGAAACTAGATGTCCACCAACAGGTGAATGGATGAAGAAAACAGTATATACAGATAATGGAGCTTTATTTACCCGTAAAATTATGTTATGTCATGTCGATGAAATATATATGAGGATTATGTTATGTGGCTCAGTGAGACAAATACCATATAGAAGCTTTCTATTGTATATGGAAACTTAACTAAATATATAATATTATGGACTGGGGATATAGCGCAATGGCAAAATAGTTCTATACTATGATAAAGACTGCAAAAAATTAAATAAGTAAGCAATGCATGTATTTGTCTATATACATACATGTAGATAGATATAGATATAATAGATATATACATAATAGGCCATGAAAGTAGAATATTTTATGTGATTAGAGAAAATCCTAAAGGGGCAGAAACAAGAGGGGGTAGTGGGGCAGGGAGAGAAGAACAAATATTGCCTGTTTTTCCTCATGCATAATGTAATTGTAACTATGCATACAAACACATTATGTGCTTATATGGCATTAAAGCAGAAGGTGGGGCTGGTGGGATGTTAACTCACAAGTTAAGAGCACTTGTTCTTACACAGGGCCTGGGTTCAGTTCCCAGCACCCACAAAAGGATCTGTAACCCCAGTTTCAGGGGATCTGATACCCTCTTCTGACTTCCATTGGCACTGCATGCAAGTGGTAGGTAGATTATATAGAAAGATATACAAATATATAGATGATATATAGATATATATTCAGGAAAAATACTCATACATACAAAAGTATATCTATACCATATGTACACATATACATACACATACACATATACATGCGGGAAAAACACTTGTACACACAAAAGTAAAACAAATCTTTTTAAAAAGTAGAAGGTGAGAACATTGATAGACCAACAGGAGTCAGGAGGAGGCCCAAAGAAGAGCAGGGAAGGATGGGAAATGAGTGGAGAGCAATGCTATGCATTATGTTATGTCATAATAAAACTCATTGTTTTGTGCACTAATTAAAATAATTAATTTAAAAAAATAACCTGATGAAGCCAGCAATCTCTATAGCGAGTGCTCTCTATTCATAAGGATTCCTGTCACCACAGACATGACCCTCTGTCACTGGCCATGTGACAGCTTTAAACATAGGGAATCCTATGATAATATGCTCAGTCCTTCCTGGAAGATCTCAGAAGGACTGGGGTCGGGATGGGACTCATCCCTGAAGATGTCATAGCTATTTCTACACAGATGTGGGAACCACTACACTAGGAGACACAACTTGGCGCCTCGAGGAAGAGGCCACTCAGGTATAAAGCCCTCGATGAGCTCTGTGTCAAGGACAGTGTTGGCAAAATGGAAACTGCCGAGAAAATGGCACATCTTCCACACAGAGTTCACAGTCATTAGTAAATTCAGGTTGACAGCCATGGCACAGCACTGTGACACCCAGTCCAGGGCATCAGGGAAGGGTACCAGGGGAATGTGACGCTGGCATGGAGACCAGGCGGCCATCAGTCCAGTGACGGAGTGCAGTCGCCCCAAGCAGAGCATCTGGGAAATGCAGAATAAAGGAGTCCTGAACCAGTGTAGGGCTTCCAGGACAAAGGTGTAGAAAAGAAGGGGCGAGGTGCCTGGTGAGGTTTCGGGGGCCACAGAACAATGCCATGTTATAGGAAATGGGAGCCACCGAAGGTTTGGGTTTTTTTTTTTTTTTTCAGGTTTTTAAAATTCTTGTTCCGGCATATAGTCCCTACTATATAGTTCCCCTCCCTCATTCCTCCCATTCCCATCCCCACCTCACCTCTCCCCCGACCATCCACTCCCCCTCCTTCTTTTTAAGCCAAAGGAGAACATCACTATTTTTGCGTTAGAATCAAGATAAAACTGATTTTTTTTTTTTTTTGAGACAGGGTTTCGTTGTGTAGCTCTGGATATCCAGGAACTCACTCTGTAGACCAGGCTGGCCTGGAACTCACAGAGATCCGCCTGCCTCTGCCTCCCAAGTGCTAAGATTAAAGGCATACACCACTGCTACCCAGCAAGACTGATTAGTTTATACAATTAATATATACCAAGTCTTAAAAGAAAAAGCTGAGTGTGGTGGTGCCTGTCAGCTAAGCACTCGAGAGGTAGAGGCAGGGGGATTGGGAGTTCAGGGTCATTCTTGACTTCAGGAGACCAGCCTGGGCTAAGGAAGATTCTATTTCTAAGATATCTTCCCTTCCAAAAGCCCAAATAATAAAATGAAATGAAGGGGAGGGAGAAGGGAAGTTTCCCTTGGAGTGACAGCCACAGAGGTATTGGGGAAGGGTAATATTGGGGCAGAACATTAACTAGAGGTCAGGGAGCTGGGACCTAGCTAGCCTACAGGCCTGAACTTTGCCCTCTACCACCACCTGCCTAATGGGTACATTTACAGAGCCACGAACGCTGACTTCCCCATATGGGTGATATCACCTTCCCTGAAGTTCAGGCAGCTCTGCAGTGACGACCATGACACTACCAGTAGTCACTGTTTCTATTTCTGAGCCTAGCACTTGTCATATGCTAGATACAGGGCCAGGTACAGGTATGTGACCTGTGTCTGCTCAACACTACCACAAGGTGGCTCTAACCACCCCCACTTTACAGGGATTAGACTGAGTCACCCAGTGAGCCAAAGTCATGAGATTTGAACCCTTGTCTGCTGATACTCAAATCCGTGAATCTTCCCACTGTGTGATGCTGGCACTCCATTCATATCAAAGGAAGTGAGAACCTGCTTACCTTCTTAAGGAAGACAGAAAGTGTGGGCAACTTTGGGTGGGGTAGGGGCAATTTTTAATCTATCAGCCTAAGATAGATGGAGTCAGTTATTTAAAAAAAACCACTTGTGCCGGGCGGTGGTAGTGCACGCCTTTAATCCCAGTACTTGCGAGGCAGAGGCAGGTGGATTTCTGAGTTCGAGTCAGCCTGGTCTACAAAGTGAGTTTCAGGACAGCCAGGGCTACACAGAGAAACCCTGTCTCAACAAAAAAAACAAAAAACAACAAAACAAAAACAAAAACAAAAACAAAACAACTTGTATTGCATTTATTTATGTACTTTTGTATGTTTGTGGGCTCACATGTGGAGGACAGAGGACAACTTACAGGAGTCAGCTCATGCCTCCCAGCAAGTGCCCTTACCACTGAGTCATCTTGCCAACCCCAGAAAGTCACTTCTGTGTGGATGGATAGGTGTGAACACACACATATGCCTTCCCACGTGCCTTGCATCTTTCCATGTGCACACTACAGTCCTGATCAGTCCACTTCCTGCATTTTGTGCAAACTACAGGCAAGAGAGCTTGGGTAGGGCTCCTTCAGCCAGGCTGGTCATCTAGCATCCGAAGACTTCCTGCATCCTGTGTCTCTCAGCATCACTCAGAAAGGGCTCCTCCTCCTCACCTCTCAAGGAAGGACAGACTTCAGGATCCTCCAGCCCTCCTTC
Organism: Apodemus sylvaticus; assembly: GCF_947179515.1. NCBI lineage: Eukaryota > Metazoa > Chordata > Mammalia > Rodentia > Muridae > Apodemus > Apodemus sylvaticus. The sequence goes on from NC_067483.1 coordinate 41,554,506, forward strand.
CTGGGCAGGGAGCCAGCATGCCTCTAGAGCTCACACACGTCCTAGAGTTCACACATCTATGGTAGAACTGTTCTAGGCCGTTGGACCACGGGAGTTTGTATCCCTGTTCCTGGTGCTTGGGGATGGGAACATGGCAAAGCTGAAAGCCAAGCGAATCGACAAGCAGAGAAAAACAGGACAAGAATATGAACTCAGTCAAGCCCATCTCCATGTTTGAGGTGATCGGGGACATTACACATTCCACTCACGCCAGCTGGGCTCTGGGATGGAGCAACTCCAGGATGGTTCTGTTGGGTACAGTGAACTGAAACTCATTCTGCCAGGAGGGTATGGAGGGGCACACCCGAAATACCAAGGCTTAGAGGCAGGCAAGAGGGTCAAGAATTCAAGGCCAGCCTGGACCGCGTAATGAGTTCCATCCAGGCAAGCGTGGGCCTCAGAGGGAGACCCTGTCTCGCCAGCAGCGATAACAGCATACACACTGTCCAATTAAATCTGAATTTCATGTCAATGAAGACCTTTAGCAAAAAATTTGTCCCATGTAATATTTAAAACCATGCCCAATAAAATTTAAATATCAGATAAAGGTTAAGTGTGTGCGCTTCCCCCTCCCCCCACTCCGGCAAGATTTTTATTTTAGGGGGTGGAGAGATGATGCAGTAGTTACATACATCTTGCTCATGCAGAAGCCCTGAGTTTGGTTCGAAACACCCATGTCAGGCGGTTCACAACTGTCTGCAATCCCAACTCCAGGGGAATCTGACGACTCTGGTACCTCTAGGCATCTACACTCATATGCAGATACCCACAGATGTCAAACTACACATGCATGTCATGTACAAATTTAAAAAAAATCTTTCAAAAATGTTTAGATTTACCTATTTCATGTGTATAGGTGTTTTGCCTGCGTGTACGTATATGCACTACTTGCATGCCTGATGCCCATGAAGGTCAGAAGTGGGCATCGGATCTCCTGGATTGGAGTTTAAGGATGGTTTGTGAATCATGAGGATGCGGGGAACTGAACGGGGTCCTCTTCAAGGGTAATATGTGCTTTTAGCCACTGAGCCCCACTAAAAGAAATCTGGAAATGTATTTGCATTTTATCTGGCAACTACAGCCATATGTCCCCTCCTTTTAGCCTGTGTATGGTACTGATGCCCTAGGTTGGCACCCTTCTTCTATCCCTTTAACAGATCTAGAGGTGCTCTGGTGACCCCAGGGAGCAGCAGGGCACCTGGCAGGACCAGGTCTTGGAGGCCTTGGCTGCAAGGCTAACACACGGTGTTAAGTTCAAATGACTCACGCCTGCTGCCCCGGGGAAAAGCAGTAAGCCAGCTCTAATCCCATCACCACCACCACTACCACCAGGGTGGCCTGACTCTTAGAGGCCTGCAAGGGTCAGCACCCTGCTGCAGAGAAATCTCTCCCATCTCCTTCAGAGGATGGGGGGTTTCTGCAGAAAACCTTCCAGCCACTTTGAGGGAACGTTCAGGCTCTACTAGGGTGCCTAGGCCTCTGGGGTAAGTAGGCTTCCCTGCCACCTGGGAGTGGAGAGGGCTGATGGGGGCTTCTGCACTGCCAGCAGAACCTGCCTCTGGGGACTAAGAACTTCCAGAGTTGCACCCGCCCGCCCGCAGGTGGGAGAGCCAACCCCGGCTCTGGTTTGGCAGGCGGAAGACAGCAATTATACCAATTAAGCGCTGGAATAAAATCAACACCACTCCTCTCCCCCACGTGGGGCTGGCCCCTCCAGTGCTTTCCGATTAGAATTCTTCCCTGCGGTGATGGGGCAGATTAGCAGGGCCCCGGCAGGCCAGTTGGGGCTTGCCTGGGCTTTGGGGAAACAGCTCAACATCTTCCTACTCCCAGCCTCGTGCTGAGGTAGAGGCAACAGGTAGGGTGAGAGGGTCTAGCTCCAAGACTTCTCAGGGAGAAGAGGATATGGCTGCCCCATGACCAACATGAGTAGAGAACTCATAAGGCCTGACGCAGGAGAATTTCAGGTTAGGCAGCAGGAAACAGTCCACAAAGGGTGACCCAGAAGACCAGCTGGCCTAGCTCATGTCACACCAGGATCTTGATATGCTGAGATGTCAAGGGAAATGCCAAATGGAAGAACAGGTCTGGAACTGGAATTCGGGGCTTCTTTCTGCTCCGCTACTCTGACTCCCCCAGAGTGATGAGAGCGGCTTGGGAAGTAGAGGGTCTTGGCTGTTGGTAAAGCACTTGCCTAACACGTACAAGGTCAGTCCCCAATACCACATAAAACTGGCAATAGTGTACATCTACTCTCCATGCATGTAGAAAGTGGAGGGAGGGAGGTAATTATGTTCAAGTTACTTCCCAGCTATGTAGTTTGAGGTCAGCCTGGGCTATGAGACACCTTGTCTCGAATAAACACAAATAGGTAGGTTGCTTGATAGGCAGGTTGGTAGACAGATGATTGACAGACAGACAGACCGTCATGATAGAAATTGATAGATAGACAGACAGACAAACAGATAACAAAGTATGACAAGAGGACAAAGCTGTGCCTCTCAGTAGTAGGAAAACAGAGGCTCTTACAGACACAGGGAAGCAGGCTGACACAAGTATAACTATCTGGAACTTCTTCCTGGGTGGGCCACTAGTTGACCCATGAAGTCGCCAGAGATTCTTTTAGATTTATTAGTTTGTAAAGGTGTATATGATTGCTTTCCTTGCGTTATCATGTGCATGTCATGTCAACAGAGGCCAGAAGAGCACAGGACCCCTTGGAACTGGAGTTATGGGGGACTGTGAGCCACCATGCGGATGCTGGGAACTGAACCTGTGTCTTCTGCAAGAGCAGCCAGGGCTCTTAACCTCTGAGCCATCCTTCCAATCCTAGCCAGTGATTCTCGTAAAGGGGCAGTTCTTCAGAAGCTCCAGGCTAGTTGTCCAGCAATTCTGCTTGCTTTCTGAGTCCAGACTGGTTGGAATCTAAAGGCTGACTGGCTGCAGGGAGACCAGGAAGACGGCTGAGAAACCAGAGAGAGTGTCCATCTCTCCTGTCCTGCTCAGGTTAATTATGATTTAGGTCTCCTCTCCAGCTAGAGCACATGATGTGAAAGATGTGGCAGATACAGGACAGGGGTCTCCAAGAGCAGGGAGGCAGACAGCAGAATCCAGAGGGAAGGTGGCACAAAGGAGGCTCCTTGTGGCTTGGGCACATCTGGGGCTGGGGGGAAGCTCGCTTCTCATCCAAGCAGAGAGAGCTAGGTTTTTAGGTCCCTCCTATAACACGGCCCCTTCACTGGAAGAAAGTCCTTCTGTGAGTCAGAGGACTCGGAATGTTCCTTGCTCTCACTGGTCCAGCAGTAGTTTTGGAGAACCAGGACGGAATCTCCGTTTCAGGCATTCAAGTACAGAGCAGGAACCCCTAGCTAGCAGTCATCCAGTGACCAACCTCTGGCCACTTGCTTGGCCCCAACCCTTACTCCAGCCTGGCTGCCTCTGCTCTCTTAGGAGTCTCCCACCACTCTCATCCTGAAGGCCCACTACATAACTTTCAAGACCCAACACTCATGAGCATGTGATGTCCTGTTCAACATTGGTAAAGAAGCTCAAGGTGACCCTGAGGATGGTGTGTTAAGTCAGGCATAGAGCCCCAACACTTGGGTACAGGTGTGACTAAAAGCATTGGACCAGCCCAGACTATGTAGTGAGTTCTAGGCCAGCCTAGAACATGGGGGCCTAGACTCAGAAAAGCAAAAACAAAACAAAACAAAACAAAACCCAAGATGGTAAAAACAGCACTAAACCTTACTCAAAACTTCCCCAGGAGATATGGGCAATTTATGTTCTCATTTTCTAACTGGAACTGTGACGAGGAGGAAGTTGGAAGAGAGAGGTTGAGAAAAAGGAAGCTTCCAGCCTTGTTGATTGTTTGGGCCAAACCCAGGCCTCAGGTTTCATCTTACAGCCCTATCTCCAGCTCAAAAGATGCATAGATGGACTTTTGGTGGAGCACTGGAGATAGGAGGGAGGAGGGAAAATGAAGTGTAGGCTTCTTAGGTTCTGATGAAGGTAGAAGGAAAGGATTGGGGAGAGAGAGAGAGAGGGAGAGGGAGAGGAAGAGAGAGAGAGAGAGAGAGAGAGAGAGAGAGAGAGAGAGAGAGAGAGAGAGAGAGAAGCAGCCGCTATGGAAATGGTAATTCTGTGGGGAAAAAAAAATTCTACATAGGAGCCGTTGATTGCCTGGAGGGACCAACAGCCCTGACCAAGAGTCTGCCAGGGAAAGTAAGGGTTCCAGAAGGGGCAGGCTGGCACCTGCACAGCGGCGAGGAGGAGCCCCGGGCCTCTGCAGGCATTAAGGGCCCCTGGCTCCCACCCCAGCACTAGCCTCTGTTCACGTTGCCAGCTTCTGCACAGAGGCCATGGGGCTCTCAGGGCATGACAGTGGGCTCCCTGTGCACAGCATGCCCCAGCCCTGCTTGGCATAAGGATTATCTATCCGGGCACTAAGCAGACTGTACCGGACGCAGGCAGCTTGGGCACCAGTACTTGAGTGTCTTTGTCTTCGTATGTACTGACGCCACTTGAAGGCTCTTGTGTCACAAGGACCTCTGTAAAGCTCTGCTTCCCTGGAGGTATCCCCTGCTGCCTGTCGGGTTGTCTCAAATGCCCCTCAGTACAGACAGCATCCAACCTGTGGGTTAAACTCAACAACCCTTTCATGCCAGTGTTGGGCTCAGTTCTGGGAATCAACTTGAGTTAACACATAGTCTCCCACCACGTAAGTTCTCGGCCTACTTACTTTATTGTTTACTAAGACCATATGTCTCAGTGGCTCAGTGACCTTAGCTGATGTGTAGAGAGGACTAGGTGTCTGGCAGGTGTAGCGAACATTATACACATATTATCTTACTTAATCTTCACCCCAGCCCTTTGCATATAGTGAGAGAGGTTCAGGGAGGGGAAGCCATTGGTCTGACTCCAAAGCCTCTGGCTTTAAACCACAGCTTCATATTCTTTGATCTAGCTTGTAGAAAACACTCTTGGAGCCAGGGCCCAACCTTTTTTTTTTTTTTTGCCTTTGAGAAATCCAGGAAGGCCTCACAAAGGAGGTGGTACTTAAATTATCTCCCAAGCTAGGGTTAAGGGTTTTCTGTGTGGGGTGTTAGAGAGGGAGCCCACGAGGTAGCAAGAAGAGTAAGAGCCAATGTCCAGAGCGGGGGAAGGCCTTACGAAAGAGCCAAAGTTTGCAAGTGTGTGAGCAGAAGCTGGAGAGGAAGTGGCAGAAGCAGGGAAGGGTAGGTGGTAGCAGGTAACAAACTGAAGTGGAGTGGAGGAAGATCACCCAGAGAGGTTAACCCTGGGCTGGGGGCGGGGCATGATGTTAACCCTGGGCTGGGGGCGGGGCATGATGGTAACCCTGGGCTGGGGGGCGGGCAGTATGGAAGCCCACTCTGTGCCTCATCTCTATCTGAGGGAAGAACTGGGTAACCCTTGAAGCAGAACCCTTCATCTTCAAGGGACTGCCATGCAATCTCGGTTACTGGCAAGCCTTCCCTTGTGCAGGTGTGAGCATCAGAGCTTGTCCCGAAAGGCCCTACCTGGTGTCTCAGCTAAGGAGGGCAGCCCCAGCACATGATGCCCTCAGGAGGTGCCACTTGGAGCTTTTTCCAAATAAAGACCAGGCAGAATGTTGGTTCTAGAAATAGTAACCCAGCCTAGAACATGTGATAGGACTCCACACCCAGCTCCAGAAAGTTCCCATCCAACATCTTCCCCTTGCCAAGTACCAGTGCACACGGGATGTAGGCGATGAGATTCCCTAGACCCTCAGGTCTCCTTGCTGGTGGCTGAGTGTCCCTGGTGTTTAGGGAAAAGCACCCAATAGAACATTGTGTGACAGGAGGAATGGTGCTATCCAACACAGCAGCCACGAGGCACCCGGGGCTGTTGACTACTTCAAATCTGAGTCACATTACCGAGGAACCGGGTTATGTTTTATTTTATTTTCATTGACACACGATGCTGGTGGCTGCCAGACTGGACAGCTCTGAGGAATTAGGTTCTGTGTGAGACATCAGACTACAGTGACAAGTGAGATTTGGTTCTTGCCTCTTGGGAACTCATAGTATGTAAGCCACCAACCATGATACAGTGTAAGTGTACTCTTGTGCTGGAGGTGTATGTGTGTATGTGTGAAGAGGAGACAGTGAATTGTCATGATCATGAAGACAGGGAAGGTAGGCCAGGCTTTCAAAAGGAGTGAGTGGTTGGCATTCACGGTGAGCCTTAAGGACAACTGAATCCCTTCCAGTAAAGCAAGAATGTCTGGCAGTGGGGAGATACACAGACATCTAGGCAAAGCCCACTATGGGAAGGGAGAAACAACCCACTATGCGTACAGGAGCAGAGGCTGCTGTGGGAGGCAGAGAGGGGAGCTGAAGGAAGGTGGGGAGGCAGATGGGAGGAGAATGTGATGGCCATGGGGGCGCTGTGTGCCTGACTTTTAGCCATAGGGACGGGGAAGGCTGAGGGTAGGAATACCGCTCAGGTGGTGGCTGCTGTGTTCATGACACACTGAGACACGGAGCTCTGTGACTTCCAGCACATTCTTCTCTTCTCCCTGGGTTCAGTTTCTTCGCCCACACAGGGTGAACCCAAGAAGGATTCTTGGGGCTGTATCCTATAAGGAGTCCATGCCATCTTTGGACAAAATCTTCCCTATTCTTGTCCCTGTGTCCCAAGACAGGAGCCTTGCTGAGCGTGCCCGCTCACAAGCATGCGTTGTGATGCCAAGGCTTGGTCAGCCAACTCCACTCCACACCCTAGAAGCATCCCAACATGACGAACGTCCTACCATTTGGACAGAATTACCTTTTTTATAGGATAGAATCTGCCCGCTATTGTTTTAAAAACCTGGCAAGTATTATTTAGTATCCTTTTAGTGGAGAACATCTTTTTGAGGAGACTTACTGCAAATGAGACACAGACGTGTAACACGGGGAAGGCAGCAACATGGGGTCTGGGAAGGATGTCAGTCAAGGTGGAGGAAGACAAAGACTGACTTCGGCTCTCCAAGTGTCTTTGCCTCAGAGACTACTTCAGTTTTTCTTTCTCCATTATGCTGGAAAGGCCCTAGGAAGAGGAACTATGTCACCTCATTCCCTGAACCTCTCTGCAGTGAATTGGGGTTGAGGTTGAGATGGTATTGAAGATTGAACCCAGGGCCTCGAGCAGGCTAAGTGCTCTACCACTACATTCCTATGCCTCCAAGTGTGTGCTCTTTGTCAGTCAAGTTAAGTGCTGGGACTGGGTGCTAAAGACCACCCAGGCAGACCACCTGCCTCACATGTCCATGGGTTTCATCTCGAGCAATGGAAGAAAGGGAAAACTGCTTGTTAAGAAGAGACCAGAGACATAGAAATAAGAGTTGAAAGGGACCCTGTTCAACCAGGGATCTCTGAGGGACCAAGTTACTTGGCCAAAGTCACTGAATGAAGTTATCCAGGACCAAGAAGATGTTGGCTATGTATGCGCCTACTGTTCATAGTCTAATGCTCCCCTCTCCCAGCCCCTGCTGCTGGGAGGATCCTGGGAGAAGATTGGGTTCCAAGACCCTTCCCTTGGAGACAGCCAACATTGGGTCCTCTCCCATGACTCCCAGCCATGACCTCCACATCTGGAACCTAACCTTAGGATCTCACAGAGAGCCACACCCATACAGAAGCATCCTCAGACTAAACCCTGGAGAGCAGGAGATGGATCATTTGTAGAAGATGGGTCTCAAGGAGACAGGGATGGAAGAGGAGAGAGCAGGCCACTTGAGCTACCAGGAGCCTGAGCTGAACTTATGGGGAGTCGAGCAGACAAAGGTGTGGGGAGCCCCCAAATGACTGTGTGTTCCCATCAGTGACTGAAGGAGCAGGAGGCTTTGGGGCTCTCCGTTGCCCCACATGAGGAAGGGCTGACTTTGCCGGGGTGCAGGGATTTCATCAGCTCTGATTTATGTCACCTATAGATGCCTTCCCTCGCACTGTCAGCCTTCCAATAGATCAAAAGTAGGATATTAACATGAAGGCAATTCCAACTCCGTTCTCTGGGCCATGCTAATGCCCAAGCCACCCTTCCCTTCCATCTGTCAGAAGAATTGATGGGTGTGCAAGAGGCCCAGGAGGCAGAGCGCCGCTTCCTTTGTGTACATCAAAGGCCGATACCTGAGTGTTTCTGCAAGCCATTCCTTGTGTTCTATTCAGCAGCAATATATAAAAATAATTACATGCCCTACAGGAGGAAGGCAGCAGGAGACTGTGTAGCCTTCATGAGCTTCCCCTGAAGACATGGACCTACAGATCTGGGCAGAAGGCCAGCTTTGTGGGTGACAATCCCGGAATCTGGAGGTGGGGACTGTGAAAAGCTATCCCATCTATCCCCCACCGTCCAACCTTGGGATTCCAAACTACAGGCTGGTTTCTGGGGACATGCCTGGCTATGTGAGATGTGTCTGGGAGCTGAGTTTTGCTTGGGCCTGGTGCCTGCCTTGGTAAAGGCAGCTTTGGCTGGTGCAGGAGAAAGCAGATGGGCGTTGTCCCAAACTTGCCTCTCCAGATAGGGGGCAGTGATGTCAGAGTTTAGGGACCATCGGTGACATCCCAGTGTTAGAAAGATGCTATTAGCAGGCTCTGCAGTAATAGGCACAAGGGGGAAGAAAGCCAAACCACAGCTTAACATTTCTAGAAGGAGAAGCAAGAGAAGAAGAAAATGGTAAAAAACCCATATGGTTCTGGCTTTTCTAGCCAGGGTGCCAGGTCTCCTGATTAACTGTTTTCTCCTCCCAGTGGAACTGTTTGAGAACTGGAGAGGTTACGCCTACAGGATGTTAATCCCATCTTTCTTGGCCTTCCCATCTCCCTCTCTCCTGCTCATCCATCCATGTACCACACATGTACCCCCCCCCCCTTCTACTCATATTGAGTAGAGAGTTGGAGTCTTGCCCTTCTCTTCTTCAGAATCATCCACGGCCTGCAGTCACCTACAGCCCCTTTAGTTGGCCCTGAATTGACTCATCATCTTCATTTCTCATTTCCCCACGCCCCTCCCCCAGCTGCAAGCATGCCTCCGTGTGACCCATGCCTCCGTGTGACCCATGCCTCCGTGTGACCCATCCACCCCAGAGTTCAGGCTTCATCATCCTTGTGTCTTCAAAGAGCTGCAGCCTCTTAAAATTATATTTCTCCCCCCTCTCTTCAAATTTTTGTTTAAAAGATCTTTTAGAGCCCACCAGGTATTCCCTTTTCATAGTCAGCCTTGCCGCAAACCCCAAGGACCTCCAGCCTCATCCACAGACAGGGAGAGTGGCCACAGTTCCTCTCCTCCCACTTGAGAGGAAATGAGCCAAACAAGCGAAGCACACTCAAGCTTAAGTTGTATCTGTAAAACCGAGGGAAATGCAGCCACTAATTACCTGCCACCAAAATACCTACTGATATATAGAAAAAAGAAATTCATGCACGCACATACTCATATACGGACACACACACACACACGTATACTCATATATGGATATGCATGCACACACATATACTCACATGTGTACATGCATGCACACACATACACATACTCTCATTCACATGTGCACATGCATATACATTCATACACTCACACGTGTGTATAACTAAAACCTGGATCAAAAGCAGCACTAAGTTAGGTCTGGCATCTCTGCTGATGGTGAGGGTTTCCCTCTGCTTTGCTCTGTGATGCAGAATAGCCCAACCAGCCTAGATGGAAGGTGGAAATACATCTGTCTTCTCCTGCCCTAGATATCTATGAGTCAAAATCTAGGAAATGGGGAAGCCATGCCCTTGCATAACCTTTCTGGTGTAACCAACATGTACAGCTGGCCTGTGGCAAGCAAGACAGTTCTCCCCCTCCCCTCCTCTCCTCTCCCCTCCTCCCTTTTCCTCTCCTCTCTTTCTCTCCCTTCCTCCCTCCCTTCTTTCTGCTTTTCCTCTCCCTTTCCCCCTCTCCCCTCCCAGGTCTCCTAACATAGTCAAGGATAGCCACAAACACGTTTTTCACACCTGAAGTGCTGGGATCACAGATGTGGGCCACCACCCAGCAAAGCTGTGGTTCTCCTCCATCCCAAGGAGCTTCCTGGAGTTAGGTAGCCCACAGTGCTGCCTACAAACTCTGAGTCCACTGATGCAGGACAGAGACTGAGCTCGGCACTGTGGGCTTCTTCTGGCGAGTCAAGCCAGAGACTTGTGGACGATCACATAGACCTTAGTGAAGAACCCACCAGAGGGTAAAGGATTCCATACAGGACATCAAAGTTACTCCAGATGCATGTCTTCTCAGATGCTAAAAACTTCTCTGGGAACTGTGCACACCAGCCTGCTTGCCAGCTGTGTCTGAAGAGCAGGCTGAGCTATCCCAGAAGGGAAAATGAATGAAATCCTGGAAAACACCCGTTACTTCCATAACGACAAATGCTACATTTAGATCGGAGTGTGTTTTCCTATTTGGAGATAAGAAACAAAGCATGGATTCAGAGAGATGTGTACACATGCGCCCACAGCCTCACAATATACCACATCTCCAAATCCATCAGCAGGTAAATAAATAGACTAGTTAGTTCTGGAGGCACACTGGACTACTATTAAGCATTAAGGTAGAAGGAAATTCTTTCTGAGCTTTAAAATTACATTTTTAATGTGATTGTACCGTAATGCACATGTGGAGGTCAGAGGACAACCTTGAGAGTCAGTTCTCTCCTTCTGCCATGCCCATCCTGAAGATGAAATATGGTTGCCAGGCTCAGGGGTAAGGGCCTTTACCTGCTGAGCCATCTCACTTAAACTAACCCTACACACTTAAAAATAGCTAAGCAGGCTAGAGAGATGGCTCGGAGTTCAGAGCAAGTGGTTAAGAGCTGTTCTGGCAGAGACCTCCACTTAGGTTCCAGCATGCCTGTCAGGTAGCTC